>NC_137109.1:43547630-44215130 GCF_949357685.1 Gobio gobio
TGCAGAGCGTATGAGAGCGATCGCCGCCCGTCTCAAGCATCCCAAAGAAAGAGCATCTTTTCATAGAAAGCAACGAACACTCGCAGCAAACGGTGGCCGAGAATTGGAGCCATGGCAGCTTTTAAAAATACCTCTGCTGAAATATTGATTTTTTTTTCTTCTTCTTCTTCTTCTTGCCTAACGTAATAAGTGAGAGACTCCAGGGATGTGTACGTATGTGTGTGAGACGATGGGTGAGCAGACAGAGATGCTCTTTTCACACATCATGTGAGGACATTTGTGTGTGTGTGCATGTAAGAATGTTTGTGAATCTGTACGTGTGTCTTTGTGCAGATACAACCAGTTGTATTCTGAACTATAACGATACACTCTTAAAAAAAATTTCAATGAAGAACCTTTACCATCCATGGAAGCTTTCCATTGCACTAAAGGTTCTTTATTGTGAAAAAAAGGTTCTTTAGATTTTTTTTTTGTATATATTCTAAACAAGAAGAACATTTTAAGAACTGTTCACTGAAAGGTTCTATGGCATTGCGCTTCTAGGGTTACCTCACCTAAAAACATCTACTCACCCCATATTATATTTTTTGTCCATATTGTATTATGAAAGTCTTTCATTGTATAAGTTCTTCAAAATAATAATGACAGAATTTTCAGTTTTGGATACATGATACCTTGATACCATGAAGACTGAATAGAAAATCTCCAGTTTATTCGATTTTTCTCCGGAACCACTCAAAATCACTCACACTGAAGAAGTGTCAACAGTCTCAAACTCTGCTCAGATTTGATAAGATACCAAAGTCTTCAATCAAAAGTTTTCGAAACTTATCAAACTATTCAGACAACAACTTATCTAAGCTGTACCCACAGCAATTTTAAGGCTCTGTACTCGTACTGTCTCGTTTCTTTGTATTTTTATTTTCCCTATGGAACTTTAGGAGAGACAAAGTTGAAACTTCAATGAAACATAATTGCAGGTGTCCTGAACTACACTGTAAAACAAATATTGTTGGTTTAACTTTAAAAAAGTAAGAAACCTGGTTGCCTTAAAATTTTGAGTTCATTGAAATGAAAAATTTGAGTTAATACAATGAAGGAAATTGGTTTAATAAATAGAAACTCAAAATATTATTGTATCTGAACCACATAAAATAAAACAAATATTTGTGATAAATCATGAAAATAGCACAATTTGGCATGTTTCACAGCATTATAACAAATGAAACACACAATTACGCAATTTGCTTACTAAATCTTTTCATAATATTTGAATAAAGGATGATGTCGATTCTCAAAAATGTTCATTGTATTAACTAAAATGTTACTTAGTAAATATTTTTTACAGTGTATGAAAGGGTAACCTAGGGGGAAATAATTGATATTTCATGAATTCATATGTCTAGTTTCATAATAATTTTTCCCAGATTTACACTTTGCTCTTTTTTGTCCGCAAACTCTCAGATGTCTCTGTCGTAGCGGCTTATGCACATCACCAAAACATTTGTTTGCCAGCATCACCCATAAAACATTTTTTTTTTTGGCATGTATTGAAGAGTTGTAAATGGTCAGGTGGTCTCCCACAGCTAAAGTCAGGCTTAGATGAGGGCCTGCAAAACGAGCGAGAGACCCTGGCCTTCACAGCCAGAAAGCCACCCACCCAGCCCTTCCGGTCTCTCCCTGGCCACAGAACCCCTTCCATGACAGTCCCTCGAGTTGGAGACAGAGCGATGGAGTGAGAGAAGTGGAAAGGGTGCTGTAGACCAGCAGTAATTCCTGACTCGGAGTTGGAGGCACATTAGGGACTGACAGGGCCACACATCCCCCTGTAATTGATTGCAGGCCAGCGTAATGAGGTGACGGCTTACAACAGAGACGCCAACTCCCTCATTATCTTTACCCACTTTTTTAAGAGCAGAAAGAGAGAGAGACAGCAAAAGACAGAGAGAGAGACAGAGAGAAGGATGGAGAAAAAGAAACACTGAGACTAATAACCGAGCCCTGGCTCTAGAAGGTCATTAATTATTTATGTTGTTTTAATAAGTTTTAGATAGGGAGGGAGAGGTTCAACGTGAGAGTTAGTCTTTCCCTTCTCCGTCTTTCTCTGTCCACACCTCAATTTCTCCTGTTCTGTCATTCTGTCTTTTCCTATAGCTGTCTGTCCATTTCATACTGGGGTCTTTGTATCACAGGTACAATATCAGTCATTGCCAAGGCCTCGAGGGGACTTGAGGATGACATATATCCACACTTGGAAATGAAAACGCTCTGTATTTCTGAAAGTGACAATGATATGATTATTGTATATATGATTCTTTTTTTCTGCTTTTATTCTATCATTGTGCTAATTAGCAAGGAGAATGTTTTTCAATTATTTATACAATCATAAATCGTAATCAACACATATGGGGTTTTAAATTGTCCAATGGACACTATAATGCTGACATATACCATCATTTTCTATAATTAAACACTTTTTATATATTTTTTTATATATTTAATGTATAACTATAACAAATATATATGAAAAAATATATATAATATGACTAAAAATAATACAAATATTAATTATGCATATAGGCTACAATACAGTACAAAGACATGCATGTTTTTACCAAATTTAGTCAGCAATGTAAACAAAATTACAAATACATTTATATTTATTATATATTTCAATATTATATTTGATAATTTAAACATCTATAGGGTGAATATAAAAAAAAATCAATTTCTGTGAATTTTTGTTTGATTTTGGTCTAAATATTTTCTGTGGTGATCAACAGCAGGTCAACGATTCTGTCTATAGAGCTTAAGTTGCGTTTAACCCAGAATATTCCTCTAAAGTCTGCTGGTTACACTGGACTCTTTCAGAATCTGCCCTGCTCGTGTCTTTCCACTCGCCCCCGTTTTCCTGTCTGAGATCTCTATTCCACCCCGAGCCTTGTCATCTAAAAGCAGCTCTTCCCCCCTCATCCCGCACACTTCCAAACACTGGGCTAGTCCTGCCTCGATCCGAAGGGAGCCGACCTGCTTTGAAGTGCTGCCGCTTTTCCAGGATGAGACCTGGAATCTCACATTCCCTGTCAACTCCTGCCCAGTGGCAGATGGAGAAGTCTAGACCTACGAGACTCTCTTCTGTCACGTGCTCCTCTCTCCCCCTCCATGCCCTCATCTCTCTCTCTCTTTCTTCCCCGTGTTCCTCGACTCCGAGGGCTATGCCGTTCCAGAACCGCCAAAGCGGGACGGGTTTCAGCCCACGATCCAGGCAGGATTCTCTACTTTCAGACGGTGACTGGGGCGGTGTATAAACACAGTACTCCTCTAATATCTGCGAAGAGCTTCACTTACAGCCCTTGTCTCCTGCTGTGTTTTAATTCAATCCTTATTGATCCATATCTCTCCTTCCAAGGACTCCAATATCATATGAATGGAGCTCAGGGATGGGTTCCCCATATTATTGTATTCCATGGCCATAAAGGGCATTAGCAGCCAACAGAGCAACCCAGATCAAGTATCAGTCGATACTAGCTAAAGAGAGCAGGCTTTCTCCCTTTCTCTCCATCTTTCTCGCCGGATTTCTCTCTTTCCTATCTCTCTCTGTAAAAGCGCTGATGGGGTTAAAGTATATACAGTGATTATGTCATGCGGTAAAGTGAGGTTCTAAAAAATCGCGTTAGTTAGTACCGTGTGTTTTTAAAGATATTGTTACTGTCTTATTAGGGAGAAATCAATGGTGTCTGCAGATGGCGGCCATTTATATAGCAGACGGGGCTTCTCTCGCCACTTTTTCTCCCAGCATCCTTCTCTCCGCGCACTCCGTGGGGCGGCAGCGGCGGAGGTTATCCTGTGGTTAATGTGACATGGCTGTCTGCGACCTTGCAGGTTGTTAACTGCCCGGATTATTATTGTGATAATGTGGCAATTAAAAGGAAAGCACTCCATCAAAATAGTGGGGCTTATGGTCCTGGAGATGAATGCATAGAGATTACCAGCCAGGGGAAATGCATTAAGACTGCAATCCATTTCGTACTGTAGCCCACCTCCAGCAGCGGAGGCTATTACGGCTCATCTTCATTGATATCCATTCCCGATCAATAGCACCAGGCTGAGGTAAAAATACGAGTAAATCAACAAAGCCGGAGTTGGTCTTCAATATAAAAGGCAGAAAAATCAAACATCATCTCTAATTGCATATCATACGTCTACATCTTCTTCTCTGAGCCGGCTTTGAGACTGGGCTAAATCACTCACTGGCGGCTGTTTATATATAGCTGCTTTTGTCCTTGAGTGTTTTCGATGTGTTTGAGTCACTCAACAAATGTTTCCGTCTTTCTTTTCCAGATTTTTCCTGAAATTCTTCCTCAAGTGTAATCAGAACTGTTTGAAAAATGCAGGGAACCCCAGGGACATGAGGCGATTTCAGGTGAGAATACAAATGTATGGACAAAAACAATGTGGATACATGCACACAACCGGGGAGTAATCACGCTTTGGTGTCTCCGTAGGTGGTGGTGTCCACCACAGTGAATGTGGACGGCCATGTCCTGGCTGTGTCAGATAACATGTTTGTCCACAACAACTCCAAACATGGGCGGAGGGCGCGACGCCTGGACCCTTCTGAAGGTAAGATGCGACCTCCACCAAAAAAATTGAAACTTTCGAATCATCAAAGAATCCTAGAAAAAGTTTCCACTAAAATATTTGGCAGCAAAACTGGAAGACTGGAGTAAAAATTGATTAAAATGCAAACAATTATTCCTCGGTGAGCATAAGAGTCTTAATTCATTCAAAAACCTTTCTCACCCCAAATTTCTGAATGGTAGTGCAAGTTTGAGTCCCCATTCTTTATAATGACAAGGAAAGCCAAACTTGTTAGTGCTACTTTCTACTTCCTCGCCTAGTTCTCAGAGTACAGGTGGTATCACATCTGTCTATCTGAAGGGGCTGCACTGGGTAATGTCACTTTGATATAAAGTGATACAAGTTTGCGCAGAACATCACCTCCCAGCTGCCCTCAGAACAGTTCCTGTATGTGGGAAAATGTGTGATTAGCTCTGTGACTGTTTTGTGTGAAAACCGTCGCTGTGGAATCACCGGCGCTCCTGTGTCCCAATCGAGGAAAAGGAAAGTCACTGCTCTACTTTTAGTAAGACTCTTCAATAATTCTCCAAAGACCGGAACATGAAGAGGAAGTCACTGATGGCGATGCATTGTGGGAGATGTGGCTTTCATCTTTAACACAATAGAATACCAATGCAGATATTGTAAAAGGGAACAGCTGTTCCATTACACCCCAACAGGTGAATGCAAATTACGCCCAAAGGTTGTTTACTTTCATCTATTCATTTTCACAGGTATCAACATTTTTACTAATGCAACAAAGAGAACAATCAAAAGCAATCAGAAGTGATTCAGAGCCTAAAGTTTGCGAACTCTGCATTCCCATGATGCCGTTCGAGTAATGCAGTAATGTGGTCTGAAGTTGCACCAAGAGCCCCTTGGTTTGCCTGTTAGCTCACCAAGCTGCGACCAATCAATTCCCGTCCACAGCCGGTGGAGACTGGGCCAGTCGTTCAGTCAGCCTGTCTGTCTCCATACAGCCTGCTCAAAGACGGATTTACGATAAAAGACCCAAAAAAAAAAAAACTTAATGGTTTTATTGAGCTGAGTGATGCACAGACACCAAAGGAAAAAAAAACTAAACAAAAATCAAATGAGCTTTTACAGTCATCGGATTTCCTGTTTATCAGTTTTTTTTCTTTTGCATTTAGAGTATGTGGATGGTAGAGTAAAATACTGGTAAATGGTAATTAGTTTAATGATAACGTTTCCCAAATGTTGCATGAACGTTGACACCGACCCGCTCTAACCTAGTGCTTGTGTTGTGATCTTGTTTTCCGAAGCAGCCACTCCATGCATTAAGGCCATCAGCCCCAGTGAAGGATGGACGACTGGGGGGGCGACCGTCATCATCATTGGTGACAACTTCTTTGACGGATTACAAGTGGTCTTCGGCACGATGCTGGTTTGGAGTGAGGTGAGTTATGAAAAAAGCTTTATAGGATAATTGTTTATTATTTTATATTTAAAGAGCCAAACCATTTTACTATTAAACTTTTTACTTTATTTATTTAAACTTAATTTACTTTACAGGTTTTTTTTTATTCGCTTTGGTACTATTTTCACAAGCAAGGTGTACATTTTCAAAACTCTTAGTACTAATATCACAACAGATCATCAAAAGTGCACTTTTTTTCAAACATTTCAATTGTGTAAGTACAATACACAAAACCACAAAGTATCCTTTTCACTACACAAAATAAGTGTTTCATCTTTATAAATGTTTCATTCACAGTAACTGCCTTTCATAAAGCTCTTACAATCAAACTTTTGATTTGCATCTCTTCTCGTTCAGTTAAATACATTTGTATATTATTTAATCCAACTGATCTTATTGGTTAATTAATGAATCGTTTGGTACACCTATAGATAGATATTGATTCTTTAGCAATAGTTTTTACTTTGTTTGTAATTTCCGATATGGATAACCACATTAAATGAATTATTTTTACATTATAAGTGATTTATCTTAGATTATAACTACTATGTTCAAAGTGTGTGTGGCCTGGTAAACTCTACACTATGGGGAGAAAATATCCTAAATCCTTGTCCTTGTGGGGACATTATTTGGTCCCCGTGGTCATGAGGAAACAAGCTTATAAATACAGAATGTGTTTTTTTGTTGTTGTTTTTTTTGAAAAAGTAAAACTGCAGAAAGTTTTGTGTGATGAGTACGTTTAGGGGTAGGGTTAGTGTAAGGGGAGAGAATATACAGTTTGTATAGTTTGTAACCATTATACCTACGTATACCCAGAAAGATTATAAGAGTATAAGGGAGTGGAAATGGTCAGATGGGAGACAGATGGTATCAAATGCAGCATTTTACATAACAGTATGTACGACATGTGCTACTGTACACAGATTACCATGGTAGAGACTGTCACATTACTGTCTCTCACCCTTATAAAGCTCAACTACAGTAGATTCAGTCATATGGTACAGTGAGAACATTACATGTATTACACATTACATTACATGAGAACATTTACTGTATTGGCAGAAAACTCTGTTATAGCATAGAACCTCATGGCTGTGTCAACTTCAAATGACATCAAACCTTTTGATAACACACTGTATTAAGTTAGGTAATGTAAGCGCATTTTCTTATGTGGCATCTGTAGCCTGTGTTACTGTAGATAGTGTAGATAATTCAGCAACAAAGGTGATTTGAAACATGTATCTTGCATTGTTTGCTGTTGGATGAACTGATTGTTAAAAGTACTAAACTGAAAGAAGATCATACGGTTGTGTTTCGGTGATTAAACCAAATGTTCTCATTACATATAATAATAATCTTGTGTTTGAAACAATTATTATGTGGACTGAAATATGTGCAACTGAATGAAAGCATGAGATCAGGTTTTGAAAGAATGACCAGTTGGGACCAAGTGTGATCAGTTTGGATTTTTGTACTAAGAGTTTTAAAAATGTACACCTTACTTGTGAAAATAGTACCAAAGCGAATTAAAAAAACTGTTTTACATTTTTATTTCTTCAAAAGAACACAGTGCTTTTTGACTGAACATTGGTTTAAATGAATCAAATCTGTCTCAATAATGCGACCACTCTTTCATTTAATGTTTACTATTACTTAAAACTTTAGACTTCAAGTTTCAGAGTTAAAAACCACAGCGTAACAGATCCCACTATATGGTTAAAATCTATAACCGTGTCCTTTGAGTAATGAATCACTCTTTAGCATTAACTGTGTTTACATTGGAGGCAATGCTTGTGTATTGAGTGCTGACCACTGAACGTGTGCTCCGATGGCTTCTAGCTCATCACACCTCACGCTATCCGGGTGCAGACGCCCCCTAGACACATCCCTGGGGTCGTGGAGGTCACACTCTCTTACAAGTCCAAGCAATTCTGCAAAGGAGCTCCGGGGCGCTTCGTCTACACAGGTATACAACACTTTGCAACTGCCTGGAGCCACTGCAATCATCTGCAGCATCAGAATACATTTCTGTCATCTTTCTCAGAGGTCGATCTTTGTCCATTTTATCGAGTTCCTGCCTTTGTTAGCTTAAAATATTAGGCCTTGTATGCTTTGCGGCCCGTAAAGACGCTTTCCCATGATGGCGCACTGTTAGCAGGTCAATCTTGACTCCACACAAGCGGAGTCTTTACTTTTGGATGATGTCCGTTCTCCTGTGTCCAACAGGCAGGACGAGTATCATTTAGTCAAATCAATGCTTTTCATACACTGATTATTCCATCAGAATAATCCAGATGCCAGTCAAAGTAGGCGAAAGGTCAGATCTAGGACTGTTTGGTGTGATAAGAAAATGTCACAGCGACGGTCATAAAAGAAAAAGAAAGAGAGGCCTGTGTTCAGGCTTTCTGTTATACATCAGCTTTATCTCAGAGTGTTTCCCGCGTTCTTTGTTCAAAGCGCCTCTCATTCAGATGCATTTGCCATGTAAGCAGCAAAAAGAGACAACTTTACAATAGAGAGGACGGTCCTGTCTTACCTTCGACCGTTCCTTTGCAATGCTAATGTCTGCCGGACCGACGAGATGAGTTGACTGACAGCTGTATGCCGCGTCTGCATTGTGAATAGCTTGAATTTTTCTTAAAGTTCAAAAGAATATTCTCTGTGCAATGAAAGCCTGTTGCAAATTGTAAAGATGAATGAAAAAGCACCTGTAGAATATCATATCATCTTTGAATCAGAACGCAGAGACAAAAGTAAATGTAAGGTCATACAAGATAGAGGACAATATGAATATACACTTGCACAAATGATATATTTCCTTATGATAAATACAAAATAAATATAATATATATAATACAAAAACTACATTATATATATACATTGTGTGTGTGTGTGTGTGTATACAGTATATGTGTATATATTAAGGGTGTGAACCTACACTGGTCTCACAATTCGGTTCGATTACGATTATCATGCCATCGATTTAGTTCAATTCGATATGACGATGCATCACAATGCATTGACGATGCACTGCATACAATTTTGTCAATAAATACAAGCAGTCAGATATATGAACTGAACCTTTAATTTTACCTGCTCAAAGAAAACACGCTTCTTGAATGTAACTCAAGTCTGGGCACAGAAGACAAGGAGCATTTAGAACAAATACACAAAAGTAAAAACTAAAAGCCACTTCAGGAGGTGGTCTGGGCCGTATTACAGTCAAAACTAAAATCTATATGCATATGGTTGTTGAAACCCACATATGTAAATTTTACTCATCCCAATAATGCTAAAAAAAAAACGTGTGAGAGTGTGTTATGGCTATGTCATGTTACAGCCAGATATGACAGCACTACTAAAGCACGCATCGCCGCAGACGAGCCGCTGCGTATCTCTTCATCAAGCTAACGCACAAACTACTGCAAATAGAAAACTGAAAGAAAGTCGCAGATTCTCATCACACAATCATCTTCATTAAAAGTAAAGAAACTGAATGATCTTACCAGTGCTGTTGCCGCGCTCTATTGCGGTCTTTGTTTTTTAAATTAGCTGATGATCAATAAAATGCAGCTCATAACTGTTGTTTTCGGTGACATGAACTCCATTAAATCTGCATATAGTGCGGGAATTAAAGATCGGATTTATATCCGTTTTGCGGAGATACATTTATGTGCCCAAGTGTAAATGAAATTTTGATAAATCAGATGGCTTTGATTTACACACAGCGCATGTGTTCTCCAGGTCGTGTTTACCAGGTTGTTCATGAAAGCCGAAATGTGCCCAGATGTCTGCTTTTAAAGTAGTCGGAGCACTTTAATTACTCGCAGTCGCGTCTCGCCTCCCTCTGCCTTTGTATGCTACCGCGACAACGAACGTACGCGACAAATGACGTCAGAAAGGCGTCAGTACATTATAATCGGTTATGGTCTATTACTGAACCGATACCGAATCGTCCTTGTCTGCATCGCGATGCATCGTAGAAACAATTCATTTCGACACCCCTAATATATATTCAATTATGTATTAAATATTTATACATTTAATACTATCTCTATTATTAATATCATATCTTTATTATTACACATATAATTTATGCATACATACACTTTTTTTTATTTCATATAGCAATTCCTATAAGATTATAAGAGTGCCTAATCTTTCTGTTTCTCAAAATCCTTTTCATTGTACACTGCAAATTAGATTCACGCATACATATTTTAGTTTGTGGATGCACTGACATACATCCAGCAACTTATTTACTGTGCCAGAGATGTGTGATATTCATGAATGTGAAATGAAGCGGGCTTTTAAATACTAAATAGGCAGACTGTGTATAATTGAAGAGGAATGAGAGTGCATCTAACCTCAGTGATGTCTTTCCCACCAGAGACTTCCCATAAGCCCAAGTGAGCTCAACTTTACACAGCATTCCAGCTCAAAAAAAGAAAAGAAAAATTCACTCCTTATCATCAGACACTTTCAAATGAACACAAGCCAGTTTGAATATTTTGAAAGGGATACATTTAGGTCATCAGAAATTAAACGTTTAGGCCTTTGGGATTGGGAGGGGGATACGTACATTGGCGAAGGAAACTGGCATCTCTGTGCAGACGCACATTATTTTTTATCATATTCCTTTTATCTGCTTTTCATTAGCAGTAAAGGACCCCAGAAATGCATCAAAGACGGTCAATGTGCCCATTCCACTGATTATAGGTTGACTGTCTTATCTTTTGCTGGAGTGGAAAGCCAGAGCAGCAGTGTTCAGAGCATGTCTTCTCTGATACCACTGCCGTTAACAAATCACAGGAAGTGATCTCACAGTCTTCAGACTAAAACGTCTGGGGCTGTTAAAGAGATATTTCACCTCTCTTCACCAGGGCTTAAATGGTTAGTTCACCCAAAAATGAAAACGGTGTCATTAATTACTCACCCTCATGTCGTTCCCAACCCGTAAGACCTTCGTTCATCTTCAGGACACAATTGAAGATCATTTTGATGCAATCTGTGAGCTTTCGGTCCCTCCATAGACAGCTATTTAATTAACACTTTCAAGGTCCAGAAAGGTAGTTGAAACATCAACAAGGCCATCAAAAACGATCAAAAATAACAACTTTATTCAACAATTTCGTTCTAGAAACTCGAAAAAAGCGCTATTCATAACAAAGACGTAGTTTGACGTTACTCTATACGTTCGCTCGGCGGCTGCTATGACACTTGTTGCACACTATAGTAAGAGTAAAGCGTTTCTGCAAAATAAAACCGGAAACCGAGGGGAACGCAGATATGACCCAATTGACAGGCGACTCCCTCACACCCGTCCCGGTTCCTTGGATAAAATAGCAATTTCTCACGATTTACAAATAGTTGGAAACATTTGGGATATTGTAAATACTCAACTGAACAAAATATAACACTGGCCTTGTGGTTTTTGGATATTTTACTGAAAAAGTTTTACATGGTGCATCTTTATATAATGAAGAAATATATTTGTTTAAACAGAACTTATTGCAGTTTATTTATTGTCAATTTTAGTTCATATTAATTAATTTTCTTAAATTTGCAATTCCTTATCCTGTTTGCTACCGCAGTTCAATTTGAAATGTTATTTAATTGCTAATAAAGGCTTTCTCAGTTAAATTCTGAATATCACACAACTCTACTCTGCACCTGCTGGCCGTGGCTTTACCATGTCTAGCACTACAGGGAAATGTCAAAGATTGGCTCTGTCCAAATTCCCTGAAAGCATTTCACGTGTGGCATGGGCTAGTTAGGACATCTTGTTAGATTAGCAGAATGTTTAGTCCATTCTCACTTCCAGTGTTGCAGCTGGTACCTGATAACTATTACGGCTCTGTTGCTTTCTCACATTTACTCTGTTCTCTCTCGTTCTCCCTTCGGAGAGATCTTCACTCTTATTCTGTTAGTTCTGCTTTCTGCCTGCATGCATCATTAAGTCCTTCAGTCCACCAGCTCATGTCTCTCTCTCTTTCTCTGTCTGTCTGTCTCTCAGGGGGTTAAGACTCCCCAGGTGTTGGGTTAGAGGAAGGAGGGCGAGATGAGTGTGAAGAGCCTGAGGGTATTGACTTTCCTGGGAAAACACAGCTCTCTAAAATCAGTAGCCAAATACTGCAATAACTCAACAGCCATTGATCCTCTTTCCCCTACGGCCACATTGATCTATACATTACAAGCTCTGAGACTGGCGGCATGAATCCAGCCTACGCTAACACCATCCTCCCAATAGCCAGTAACTTACTGCCTCTGCTATTATAATCATAATAATAATACATGTGACCAGAAGTGATGTACAGTTAAACGACAGCGCATCGTGCCTCTGGTTTGCGAGCGTTCAAGCTGTATTTGGGGCATCAAAAAGTCAGCCTTTGACTTGGCCTTTTGGGTATACCATTTTATTTGATTGCCTCAGTCAAGGAGATCCACCAGAAATAAAACTTGTATCTGAAACATCCTCTCAACTTCCTGGACGGGGAGGGCTTATATTCCCTTAGCGATGCTGCATGCATTCCAAGCAATTGCACAATATCCTAGAAACAGAGGCTGAGAGGATACTGGAGGTGCGGGACTGTTAATATGAAGAGCGCTGTTCTCTTGGGTGCCAATGTGCCTGTCAGAACTTGCCTGATGCTTTGCAGGCTGACAGCCTTTGGCATTGCAAACAAGAGCTGTAGCATCTTTGCTGGGTGAGACCTTTTGTTTAAAAGATTCGGGGGTCACTTAAATATGGTGCTGGGTTACAGAATGGGCAGGGACAGGCTGAACTACCTCCCCGACCACCTGCTCAACCCACTCCCGGTACCTTATTTCAGCTTTATTGAGCATCAGTTGTAGAAAAGGGGTTGTTTTGTGAAGCTAATGGCTGTCGTAGGCTGACGCAGTCCCAAAGGGTTAGGAAGGGTGTACATGTTTTTTGGTGGCTCTAAGTGCACAGGCTTCATACATTATGCTATTGCCAGAAGTGAATGTAAAACGTTTGGGGTTATGACTATAACCCTTGTTCCCTGAGAAAGGGAACGAGATCTGCGTCCAAGACACTTTGGGATGCGCTACGCTAGAGGGCGTATCCCAAAGTGTCTTGGACGCAGTTCGAGTTCCCTCGAATGGGAACTAATGCTTACTTTAGGTTCAAATTGTGTTATATTGACTTGCACTTCTCACCTTACTCACCTTCATGACGTCCCAAACCTGTATGACTTTCTTCTGTGCAACACAAAAGTAGATATTTTGAAAAGGTATACAAGTATACATTGACAAGTATAAGTCAATGGGGGATCCCGTTACCTTTCATTATACTGACAAAAAGTTGAAACACTCGGAATCGTTGGAGGAATCGTTGTAAGGGTGGGATTGGATGTCAAAGCTACACAACAAAGATTTTCTCAATCTAGCTATGTAATTGCCACAGCCTGGGGCCCGAAGAGTTGATTGGAAAACCATGGAGCGCCCAGCTGGTATGCAACTTAAAATCATGGGCTGGTTTTGGAACCTGCTCGCTGTGTTCTCACATCAGCCAGAGGTTCTGGCGCCATCCACTACATAAGCTCTTTAAAACTGGCACTAAAGCTTAATGGCACAGACTCTGTGGACACAGTGGCTGATGTTTCTCAAAGACCGTTCCCATAGCCGGAGCTCAGAAAGGGACCAGGAGCAGTTCACTTGTTGCACAAGCCAAGGAACAATGGGCCACTTTGTTACCTTTTCATCCTCGGAGCGGGCAGATGGAACACATTAGCGGAACGTTCCACTGGATGAGCTCTGCAGGGCTGCCGAGCACGTAGAACAGGACCCGGCATGATGTCATCATTTCGTTCAGTTGTTTCACAGCTTGGACGCCGATGTGTTTGTGAGTCTCACACTAGGAGGTGGTCTGTCGGCAGTATCCTAACTGTGGCGTATATTGGTGAGATACTTTGACAGTAGCTGAGGACAGCCTTTTAGTGGAATCCATATCCAGGCTATTGGCATATCAGCACATTTTAAATGTTTTACATTTTAAATGAAAAAGCAGAAATGTCATCTTTCTTTCTTGCTAGCCAAGCAACATAAAGAGTTTGTCAAGAGTATTTACTAATTCATATTTTTGTATTTGCATAAATGCTAATTATTTTAAATTATAATATTTTTTAAATTTTGAATAAAAAATAATTTAATTGTATGATAATTTGTTTATATTTCAAAATATTGGATAATATTTAATAAAATATGCTCATAAAAACTGATTTTTTGGTAATATAACACATTTGTATGCCATAAAATGCTTCTCCGACATTTAAAGTAAGAATTTCCATGTCCACTTTTTTTTCTTTTTCAGTGAAAACTAAAAATTTTTATTTTATTGTATTCATAATTGTATTCATTTTTGGTGGCCAACATTTTGGTGCATTTCTACAGTTCCAAAAATGAAGGAAAAAGGTAATCTAAATAAGCATAAATCAAGCGTATAGCGTCAGTTCAGTTCTGACTTTCAGCTGATCACGTCTACCAATAGGAATATGATGTCTATCACAACATACATAGGCCCTGTCCCATATGGCCCACTTCATGTGCATTTTCGGTCTTGTGGATTTACAATGGCCGCTCCGTACGCGTGTCCGTTAAGTCCACGAGACCGCAGGGTGTCCCATTGGTCATTTTAGGTCTCAGAAGGGTGCTTGCGAGCGCCCCCTTTGAAGTCGATATGCGCCCTAGATGCACACTTCTGACGAGCCCGCACTGGTGCGGGTTACGCAGCGGACTTCTTCCCGGCAGTCAAAGCGGGAAGACCGTGAGGGTTTAGGGTGCCATTTGGGACAGGGCCATATATATAGCTCCTCAGTGCTATCAGCAGCTATCGCGTTTCTCCAGAGCTCATTGACCCTCCTCCACCCCCAGCTCCTCCTCTTGTCCAGTCAGGATTTGGTATTCTAATTCCCCTTGAATCAGACAAAATTCCTGAATTATTTTGGTACGACATTAATGCTATCGGCAATACATTATGTTAGTTATGTTCTGTTTACCCTAGGCTGCTTGGATGAGCAGGGAGTTCTTGCCCAGAACAGAACCATACCGGCAATCCAAACTATATGCTAATAGTCAATCAATCATTTTTGACGATAGTGTTCCTGACAGAAACTGAGACGATGTTTGTCAGTGCAGTTAAGGCCACTCTATGAGGATCTAGAGAGATAGAAACTATAGTGAATGTATTGATGTATTCAATCGGTACGTATATGTGTTGTGATGCATATTGTATCGTGACGTAGGCGATTGACGTAGTCGTAGGCGATTCCCCGCCCTAATATACACAGCACCAACTCTCAGATATGTGGAAATGTGTGTGCTTCGCAGTGACTTAAATGTAGTGAACATTTCCAGTGTGGAAACCCTGAAGCAGAAGTGACATTAACACGCCAAGCTCCTTCTGTTACCCCTACTCTCTCTCTTTCTCCACGGAGACCGAACGGTGATGCAACCATGCTGATTACAGCTTGCATCCGTTTGCCTTGCCGGCTAGATATGTTAATCATCTGTTAGGTAATTGCCTCTGTAGAGCCTTGATTAAGTTGAGTGACACGTCAAGGAAGTGTGCCTCAAAGCCATACTTCCCCCACCTGAGGAGCCTGTTATTATTTTGGAGTCGCAGCCTAAAGTGTCCCCCCATGTAATGACTAATTATCCAACATTGGTTCCACAGGTCTACTCTTTAAGAGAAAAGTGACTCCTTTGATAGCGATAGGAGTCTCGGCTCTGTAGAGGAATGACGCATTCCCCTGGTGCAGAAAAGCCCTCCCCAGCTCATCAAATGTTCAACCTCCTTCTATTTTATTCCACTGATCTTATTTCCCATCTCGTGCATGCATACGAAATGACTGACAACCGTAGAAGTGATACAGCACTCGTGCTTTCCAGACATCTCGTTGCTCCCTTAAAATAACTTCAGACCAAATGCGAGAATCATTTGTTGATAATTATCTGCCCCCTAAAAATCCAGTGTTTCATAGCGCGGTGTCACACAGGGGTAAAGCGAAGTTAGCTCGGCTTTCGTAATTGCTGCCATAACAGTGGAGCGTGTTCAAGTCGTAATTAAAAGTGTGTGGTTTCTAGTGCGAGCGAGTGTGTGTTGTTTGCGTGTTTGAAGAGGCTGGGGTGGGTTTTTCTTCATCTTCCCCGGTGGCTTTCCACTTTAAAGCAGCCTGCGCCCTGCCTTTACTGTCAATCACAGTTTAAAGTTCATGAAATTTCTATGAGGATCGATCCAGGGAGGAGGAGGTGGTAGGAGTGTTTGGGGGTTGCAAGGGTTAGGGATGGGGGAGCGGGCCGTGATGATTGATCAGAATCTCACTTCTTGTTTTATTCCTTCAGAATGGTGCGAAGAAGCGCATTCTGATTTTCCCGTCAGTCGCGAAGCGCGCACCTTTCCGACGTGAAGACAGAGGAGACGGATGGGTCGAAATCAATGACACGTAACAGGCGGTCTTCAGACGTTTGTCAACAAGCCAGATCTGCGACCTCGCGGCGACAGACTAAAACGGGGAAAACAAATCGCTTCCTCTCACGCCGCCCCGTTGCGCACCTGTAAATGTCTTCCCCCTAAAGAGTAGCGGGGCAATCTATGTGCGAGATACCCATATGCAGGTGAAAGAGCCGCTCGGTGCCGTTCTCTCCCCCCATATCAATCATGTAGCACATGAAAATGAGAAATTGAGGCGTGTTGCGTCGGAATCCGAACCCGCATCAAATTCCCCATTCCATCAATGCGCCTCCCACGGACAGAGCAGGGCTTGATCAAGTGTTTTAGATGGGCAGAGGGCTCCATCTAAAATCATTCAGTCTGCGTTAGAGGGAGACCGCTGAAATAGCCTCTCTCTGAATTGTGGCCTAAGGGGGCATGACTACGCTTACAATCACTGCATCACGAGGCCTAAGGAGGAGAGAACGGGAATGGATATGGCATCTAAAAAGCCCCATGTTGTAAAGACGGATGCCATCAGGGAGAGGGGAAACATGATCAGCCGGGGGGCCTGTTGGAAAGTGGGAACAAGAGAATGTAAATAGAAAAACAGTGGAGGGTAAATAGATGTAAGCCCATCGGAAAGCATGGATGTAAACAAGCGCAAACTAAACGTACATACAGTTGGCGGGAGATGAGTTATTGGGGCTGGGCTGGGAAATTAAGCGCGGTGATAGCTTGTGTTCCATTCACGCAGGGTTTTTTTCCTTCTTTACCTCTCTTAGTAAGCATTGCCCTCATTAGGTCTGGCCATCATGAGTTGGTGCATGTCGAGTGGTTTCCCAGTCAGCCCTATTTGACCTCTGACTTCTGCAGAGCGTGTAATAAGAACAGAGAGGCATGCTGGGATTGATTTTAGAGTTGCACGCACCACCTCTAATTTGCTAGATAGATGGAGCCTCAACAAGCTCATATGTGAGGACAAACGTAGGTGTGCCGTGCCGGTTAACTGCGTGTCAGAGGTCAAAGGCTCGACGGTTTCGCTGAGAGGATCGTGATGCGTGTCAAAGATGATGGGAGACACGATTCAGACTTGACCCTCAACATTTTCGACAGTAATAGAGTTATGCAAGCATATGAGGAAATGCTTTTTTTGTCTTCTATGGCAGCTCGTTGTGTTGTCCCGTCCCATTGGACATCTGGAAGAGGAAATCATATTAATCTTTCACTGTTACCTCACACTCCAAAGCAACCTTCTATTTAGCATCAGTAGATCTCAGTGGAGAGTGTGATAACCTTCAAATGAGAACGAGAGAGAGAGAGAGAGAGAGAGAGAGAGAGAGAGAAAAGAGATGTGCAGCCCCACAGCGCCTGCAATAAGGAGATGATTAAATTAATAATAAATATACAACCCTCTATTCGTCTCCCCCAACACACACGCACACACACTCGCCACCTCTTCAGCGAACTGCATTATCTTTCCCTTTTCGCAATCGCACGTCAGGCACAGCAAAGACGCGTGGATGGCTGAGAGGAAGGGAGAAAAAATCAATACAAATTACGACGGAGAAAGTGGCACTGATGGCTAGAATTGCAGCATATGTTTACACTAAATCAGGCAATCTATCTTCATATGGGCTGTGTAATGCAGGCGGGGTCAGGGTTCGGCCCGGGCACACACACTCTCCAATTACTCCCACTTCTCGGCGGGAGGCAGCCGTATCGATTGGCTGAGAGGACAGAGGCCCTGCAGGCAGCCAATGGGGCGCTGGGGTCAAAGTTCAGGGGGATTTTAATAAGAGAAGTAATGGGCTTAATTTCTTGGGGGTGTGATAGAGAGACAAAGCCCTCCCTCTCATGTCCCCTGTCCGACGGTTCATTAAAGTGCAAGTTTTATGGGATTGCTTTGTGAAATTGCTCTCATGGACGCTCTTCCTCCGTTGTTCCTGTGTCTCTTTCCTTTTCTTTCTTCTTGTCTATTTTTTTTCTTTCCTTAACTTCTCTTTTTTGTTCTTGTTCATTGGTTCATTCCTTTCTTCTTTTACTTTCCTCCATGTCCCTTTCTTAATTTTTGTTTCTTTCATCATGTTTTTTTATGTTTTTGTTTGTTCATACATTTTCTTTCTCTTTCTTTCTTTCTTTCTTTCTCTTTCTCTCTTTCATTTATTTCCTTCCTTCCTACCGTTTATTAATGCTCATTAATTTATTTGTTCATTCATTTGTTCATTCATTTGTTATATTCATTTGTTCATTCATTTGTTCATTCATTTGTTCATTCATTTGTTCATTCATTTGTTCCTTCCTTCCTTCCTTCCTTCCTTCCTTCCTTCCTTCCTTCCTTCCTTCCTTCCTTCCTTCCTTCCTTCCTTCCTTCCTTCCTTCCTTCCTTCCTTCCTTCCTTCCTTCCTTCCTTCCTTCCTTCCTTCCTTCCTTCCTTCCTTCCTTCCTTCCCATTTATTTACTTGTTCATGCATTTGTTCACTCCTTCCTTCTTTCTTTCCTTCCTTCCTTTTTCTTTCTTTCTTTCGTTGTTTATTTTTCCTTTCTTTCTTTCTTTCTTTCTTTTGTTGTTTATTTGTCCTTTCTTTCTTTCGTTGTTTATTTTTCCTCTTTCTTTCGTGGTTTATTTTTTTGTTCTTTCGTTCTCTCTTCCTTCCTTCCTTCCTTCCTTCCTTCCTTCCTTCCTTCCTTCCTTCCTTCCTTCCTTCCTTCCTTCCTTCCTTCCTTCCTTCCTTCCTTCCTTCCTTCCTTCCTTCCTTCCTTCCTTCCTTCCTTCCTTCCTTCCTTCCTTCCTTCCTTCCTTCCTTCCTTCCTTCCTTCCTTCCTTCCTTCCTTCCTTCCTTCCCATTTATTTACTTGTTCATGCATTTGTTCACTCCTTCCTTCTTTCCTTCCTTCCTTTTTCTTTCTTTCTTTCGTTGTTTATTTTTCCTTTCTTTCTTTTGTTGTTTATTTGTCCTTTCTTTCTTTCGTTGTTTATTTTTCCTCTTTCTTTCGTGGTTTATTTTTTTGTTCTTTCGTTCTCTTCCTTCCTTCCTTCCTTCCTTCCTTCCTTCCTTCCTTCCTTCCTTCCTTCCTTCCTTCCTTCCTTCCTTCCTTCCTTCCTTCCTTCCTTCCTTCCTTCCTTGTTTATTTTTTTTTTCTTTCTTTCTCTTTCTTTCTTTCTTTCTTCCTTCCTTCATTTGTTGTTTATTCTTTCTTTCTTTCTTTCTTTCTTTCTTTCTTTCTTTCTTTCTTTCTTTCTTATCTCTTTATCTCTTCTTCCGTCTCTTTTCCTGATACTTTATATCCAGATGGCAGCGATTATCGCATAGCAGACTGTCCAAAGATGACATAACAAAACAATGGCACATATATCGCTTACTGAGTCTAATCACACTGCCGCTTGATCAAACCACAGTTCTCCTGACCTGGAGACGGAACGCGATCGTTTCCACAGCGCCTTTCTCAGAGCGTCCTGAGAGACTCTCCCTTCACTTTCACAGGGGCATTGAGTCACAAAGATCCCCGCACACCCCCTCCTCCGCAACCGCTGTCACTCCGCGAGCTCTTTTCTCCTCCTCGCCGTGAAACCGGCTCAAACAAATTTGATTTAGCAGCTCGCCGAGACCCATTCCCGAGGAAAGAAAACAAATATTGTTATAATGGTAATAACATCTATTTGCCACGCACGACAAACGGCACCGGGCCCTTTGAAAAGAGGCCCCTGCTCCTGCGCAGCCACCTTATTCTTATTCATGAAAGCACCGCTTATGCATATTAGTGCAAACTAGGTATTCTACTCGCTAGCATTTGGACTGTCAATCATCCTTACGGAATACAAGAGGCAACGGTGACAAAAGCGGACCGGGCAAGAAGGCTGACAAATTGTCCCCAAAGTCAAATTTGACAGCCTTTTATGATTAATGGGCTTGATTATGGAGAAATATCTCCCTAACTGCTTTCCGGGTGTTTCTTTCTGCCATCGTATCGCGACGGAGAGATGGAAAAGAGGGGCTAAGATGAGGTGCTGTTTGCAGTGAGAGAATGAAATAAAACGTGAGCAGGGTTGAGTGAGAAGAGAAGAATTGAATTAGGCAGGAAAGGTTAGAGTTTGGGAATAAAGAAGTGTAAAGGGGGACAGGAAGGCCATAGGGCCTCACTAAACACTTCATAAAACAAATTCACACAGGGGGAAGCCTGGATTGATGCCACAGGGACGAATGTAAACAAATATACTGGGACAAATGTACATACACACACACACACTGATATTTAATCCTTCTGAACTCTTGGGCGTCGTGGCAGAGAACTCTGGGAAATGGACGAGATGACATAATGGCCTGTTTCTGAAAGAACTGCAGTCAATTCAATCAAATAAACATCTTATTTTGGGTTTCTCCCGCAGCTCTGAATGAACCCACCATAGACTACGGTTTCCAGAGGCTACAAAAGGTCATCCCTCGTCACCCTGGAGACCCAGAGAGGTTACCTAAGGTAAGTGTGGTCTGAAGTAATTGCTTTCGCTGCAGATTTTTTTCTGTTCAATCAAAATCACACATTTTGCTTTTCCTGGCTGTGTTTTAGAGCCTGTTTACACCTGGTATTAAGATGCATTTTGGTCAATTGGATCACAAGTGGACGACACTAAATACAGGTGTAGATGGGGTCTAAAACATTTTGAGCTTTTCCACTTTCGACCACTTCCAGAGGTAGTCGAATACGCATTCAACCGGATTGCTTTTGTGATGTAGATGCTGTGGTTGAATGTGTTCAAACAGCCACAAATGAGCCAGGCAGGATTAAACTTTGTCAGCTGAAGACCCAAGTTTGGTTTGAAGATGAAAGACGTAACAAGCACGTTTGGTCTGGCATCTATCAAGGCAGAAATAAAAGCTGCTGCTCTCCGTATGTTTTATACAAAGCTTATTTTGTCCATGAAATCTGAAAAAACCCATACATTCAGCCGCCCATAGACCCTCCCCTGGAAGAAATCAGGACAGAAGAGGTTGAAAGGGGACAAAAGAGACGGATTAAAACACCAGGTGTAAACAGGAATGTGTCTCCCTTGTCTACTTGTGATCCGATCGACCAAAACGCAAGTGAAAACAAAAGTGGTTTACACAACCTCTCATGAAAAAAGAAAAGAAAAGAAACGCTTGACATCAATTTTAAAATAAGTGTAAACATTCGTAAGATGGGCATTGTATATTTCAGCTTTGCATCTCCATTCTTGCTGCAAAGTACGGGTGTTTTCTATGTCTGTGAAGCAAACTTTGAATCTGAAAGCCTGAGGGTCTTCTGTTTGATAACGTAGAAGAGCAGATCGTACCAGCTTGTGAATGAAAAAACAACTGTTTGTGTGATGCTGGCTTTGAGAGGGTGAGATGGAGGTTAGATCTTTGCTGTTATCCATGCTGGTGGCATATTTCAGCTTTGGGGCAGCAACAAGCAACAAATCAAAGAACAAAGCTGATATGCAACGGGTGCAGACTGTGTGTGTATATATACAAAGCACACATGCATGCGTACGCACACACACTCGATGTGCCGTCAGGTGCCCTGGGCGGTTTGCCGCCTGGTTAGTATGAAAAGATTATTTTCCCCTAAAAAGGCAGGAAGCTAAGTGAGAGAGATTCTTTCGGGCAGGGCTCTGGTGTAGGAGGGGATCAGATCTGATGCGGACTGACACTTTAAAACAGCTGCCAAATTGAAACCATTTATCAAAATCTGACATCTGAGATCCAGTCACCAAAAAAGCAGTTTATTTGTAAATTGATACTAATAGTGAGCATACATTGTCTGGCCGCTTTGATGCTGCGATACGTGGCAAGAGGAGACCGCCAGCTATCACCTCTTATATACTTATACATTCAAGAGGAAAACTCAATAAGAATGTAGACAGTTTTTTTTTTTTAAGCCTGTTCCTGGTGCCTCGTTTTTTGACACAGTCCTATAAATAAATAACCAAGTAAATACATAAGGCAGTAAAGGAGGTAAATAAATAACTATGTGAATGAATAAGTAATTGAGCATGCAAATAAGTAAATAAATAGACAAATAAATAAATTATATATGTATACACACACATACACACACATACACACACACACACACACAAACAAAAAGCAGCAAGCCAAAAATGGCAAAATATTTAGTAGTCTTTTAATGGTCTTAACTAGCCTGACGTCGTCCTACTCAGATTCTGGTCAGAATATGAGTCTGATTCTGCTCCATTGGCCTGTGATTATGAGGCGTGTTTCAACCGAACCAGGATAGAAAATGCCTCAGCACTCAATTGGATAGACCCACAGCCAATCAGAGCAACAGAGCGACACATAGTTGTCAACAGAACTCAACTGCATGCACGCTGGAAGAAGAAGATGAGCGGAAACGATCTTTGCCGGTGTTGTAAAAAAGAATTTAAGGATACACGGAGTACTTACAATCATTTTTGAGAGAAATAGTAAAGGTGAATGAATATACGAACAAGTTCTCTGTTTAGGATTAGAACGAATTCAACCCAAGCGCTCTTTGGTGACGTGGATGGTTACGTTACTTTTGATCATCTGTCCATCATCGTATAAAGCCCATCCTGACAATTTGATTGGTCTGAACAGCTCTGGTTCGAGCATAGTTGCTCCACAACGGGTCAAGTCCAGACCGAACTTGTGGGCGGGGCTAAGTTCGGCTGGCATCCAGGCTAGGTCTTAAAGGGATAGTTCACCCAAAAATGAAAAAATAGCCCATAATTTACTCACCCTTAAGTCATCCTAGGTGTGTGTGACATTCTTAGTTATATTACAAAAGTCCAGGCTAATCCAAGCTTTAGAATTGGATTCATAGTTGCTCTGTTTTTGAAGTCCATAAAAAGTGCATCTGTCCGTCAAATAGCGTGCTCCACGCGGCTCCGGGGTGTTAATAAAGGCCTTCTGAAGCGAATCGACGTGTTTGTGTTAGAAAAATATACATATTTAAAACTTTATCAAGTAAACTTTCGGCCGACCGCCTTCAGTGGAAAAGTGTTGAATGTTGACAGTGAAACTCAAGATGCATACGTGACGTCATGGCGAGCGGACCTGGTCGCGTTAGTCTTTCGTTTGGCAGGGGAACTTTCAACAATTTTTCCATAAATTGAACAGGGAAGGCGGTCGGCCGAAAGTTTACTTGATAAAGTTTTAAATATGGATATTTTTCTTACACAAACGCATCGATTCGCTTCAGAAGGCCTTTATTAACACCCCAGAGCCGCGTGGAGCACGTTATTTGATGGGCAGATGCACTTTTTATGGGCTTCAAAAACAGAGCAACTATGAATCCAATTCTAATGCTTGGATTAGGCTGGACTTTTGTAATATAACTCAGATTTTATTAGTCTGAAAGAAGAATGTCATATACACCTAGGATGACTTGAGGGTGAGTACATTATGGGCTAATTTTCATTTTTGGGTGAACTATCCCTTTAATCACAAATCACTGATCAGGAAATGCACAAATACTGTAGATAAAGTAACTTAGCACAGAATAGCCTTCGTAAGTGTGCAGACAGCTTTTTACATAAAGAAGAGTCAGTGTTTTTCCACCCAGTATTAATGGCTTCAAACAATTCATGTTCAAACTTCAAACAGTTGAAAAATGTTCGTTTGAGTTTAATGTGAGACCAAATATTCACAGTAGGGTTCAAATCTGGACTCTGACCAGGCCAAAACATGAGCCTGATGGACTTGTTCTCAAGCCACTTCTTGGTTGTCTTTGCAATCTGGGCAGGAGAATTGTCTTGTTGAAAAATAACTGAATATTCTGATCATCTGATTGATTGATTTATTTTTGCACAACAGATTTCTTTGACAGTATAACAGAGTTTGACTGTGTTTTTGCATTTACTTTTTGCTTTTGGACCCTTTCCAAACCCCTGATCAGATCTGCAGTGTGTGTGTGCCAGTGATGGCCCCAGCATTTAGAAACCCAGCTGTGTTTGTCTGACGACCTTTGCTGGGGCCAGGCATGTATCAGGTTTATCTATAATTTCATTTCCAGTCCCAGGTTTGGCCGTGAGCACACACCTCTCCGTCCAGATAGATCATGAATATGGACGTGATTCAGGACGCTCCTCTGTCCCGCAGGCAGCTGCGTTTCTCTCTGGCATTTGGGACACAAGTCCCAGGTTACCGTGAGGTTAACGACCTGTGAGATCCACTCTAACGGACACCTGGATTATGCCGTGTCTTGTGAACTCAGAATGCTGGTCTCTCTTAGCAACCGAGTCTGCTTCCAACATAAGACAGTCAGATGCACCTTAAATTAACCAAAAAAGTCAAACTGTTTGCTTGCAGCAATATTTATAAATTGGCTTTCTGCTCAGTAAGAGAGAATATGCACTTTATGCACATGTGGCAGCTCTCAGAAGCCCTGGACAAAAGTAGATAGTGGAGACTGGGGCTAGTTGTCACACTTTTTACTTGAGTGAATATTGAGTCAATTTCTGTATGGACGCGAATAAAGATTATTAAACATTGCAATCATGATTGCCCAGGAAAAACAATATAGTTTGTTTTACACACATTGACTTTTGTGACAACATGCCCCAATTACACTATATGCTAAGGGTTAAATCCATATAGTGCATGTGACTTGCTAATCTGAATTGACAAAGACATTTCTAATTAGAAGTTTGAAACCAACAAAAAAAGCTATTTTTAAAAGAAAATACATTTGTGCAGTTGGACTTTTGGCTCAGGTTTATTTAGATATTACCAGCGTGACAACTATCCCCGGTCTCCCTTTTATACTACTGTGCGGCTTCTTTAAAGAGGAAGTATATTATTGACTTCCTTTGCCTTGTCATGTTGGCACATTTTACTTTATCATTTGCTCTTTATTAGCACCATAAGCTTGTGTGTGTGTGTGTGTGTGTGTGTGTGTGCGCAAGTTGTAATGTTGTATATGTATGTATGTGTGTGTGGTGGACCTCTGCTCACCAGGCTCAGTGTGTGTATGTGATTTATCATTGTTAGGGGACCTGTCGGATGGCTTGCTCTCCCGGGTCAGCTGATCTGCTCTCGCCGGGCGCTTGAGAACCATCCTCCCATAATTGAGCCCCTGGAAAGAAAGCAAGGGGAAAACAGGAGGAAGAAAAGATAGGGGGAAGATAGAAACAGGCTTGTCGGGAGACAGCCTTCAGGGCTAGAGAGCCGAGAGCCGGGCCAATCTAAAGTCAAACAGACTCACCTTGTTACCTGTGCTGAATGAACTGTAGAGCGTCTGAGCAACTCCTCGTGACCCATTCACCCACATACACTTCACACACACACACACACACAAAGACAGCAGGGGGCCAGGAGTGTTGAGATGGTTTCATGCTGTGATGCTAGGCTATGGAGGTCTGTGAAAAGGAAAAGGAGAGGAACACAGCATCTTGATGCACCGTAACACGTGCTCTCTGCCTTTTGGCAGGTAGAGTGAAGAGATTAACATGCAGACATGAATCCAGCTCATCCAGAACACCTCTCAGGGGAGGGAGCCGCTCGCATGCCTCCCCGAGCGATTCTCTCGTAGAGTCCGAACCCTTCCCGACCTGTCTCTTAAAAATAAAGGTTCCAATTAGAACCGAAAAAAGGGTTTTACAGACTGTTGTTCCACAAAGAGAGAACTTTTTTCTTATGATGTTCTCAGACAGTCTAATGCTAATGCTAAAAACAATGCTAAATGCAAATAATAAAATGCAGCTGAGCATATAATCGCACATAGTTTGGATAACAAAATAATAGGCTTTTAAAAGGAAGGAGGATGAATGGATGATACTATGTACTTATTACAGTAATTACATTAACTGGGTAATAAAGTAGGTACTAACTCTGAACCTACACTTAAACCTAACCTTAACCCCTGTAGTTACCTAAATATTACCCAGTATTTTATTAGGTAAGTACACGTACTGTACAATAAATAAATACTAATATAATATTAGGCCTAGTGTTTATTTACAGTGTCATTTTAGTATTATGTATATATTATTATTAATATTTTGAATTAACTTTTATTTTTATATCTTCACTTTATATTTAGATTTGAGTTAAATTTTTATTAATTTATTATTTTTTTGATTTATTGTTATTCCATGTAGTTCAGTTGATTTATTTCCAGTTAGTAATTTTAGTTCTTCAGCCACGGCAACATTTCTTTCAGTTTTTCATATAATATTTATATTTTTAAATAGCTGTATTTAATAGCTTTATTTCAATTAACACATATGTTTTTAATCGTTTTATTTTTAGGTAATAATAATAAATCGTGTTCGTTCCATGCAGGTAAATCACACTTCTGCTGTTGTTTATGCCTATAAAAACATGTTAATTTTTCCGTTTCAGATTAATCGTTTTGCAAGACGTTTTGACGTGTTGACATTTGCGCTAAGGGTGCCCAGAGGCTATTTGGGTTGCAAGACAACTCAGACGATTGTGTTGAGATGAAAATTACTAATAGCGTAAAGTCATATAATTTGCATCCTGATCTGAAAAACATTTTTAATTAAAAAAAAATAATCATTAAATATTAATACTATAAGTACTTTTTAGTCTCTCAAGAGCTATATAGCCATACCAAGAACGTTTGAAAAATGTTTTTTTTCATACCCTCTGTCCTGAGAAGCTGCAAACAATTTTGCAAAAGTTATTATAGAGGATATGGAGGAACCAGGGGTGATCGAGTGGGCCGATTCCTCTGACCCTGCAGAGGATCACTCACAGTCCTCTTGGTAGCACAAGAGAGATTCCTGCCTCGTCCTTAACCCGTGACGCGAGGGACCCTCCGTAAGGTCCAATCACCTGATCCCCAGCACTACCTGGGGCTCCCGGGTGAGGAAGAGAGGGTGTCGAATTGGGGCTCTGCTAAGAAAGACCACCACCCTAGAGTAATAAAGATCACAGGATGACTAATTGTATGCCTGGCAGGCGGCAGATCTTTACACCTCGACAGTCATCTAATAAGACAAAAGGCCCAGCGCCTGTCTCTCCCAGGGCCGGGTGGCACACCTCTGGAGCCCAGAGCAGGGTCAGGTGTTCGGGCCGACCGGCTGTAATCATCAGCGGGTCTACTTGAGGGCAACTGCCACCTTATCAATCATTGATTGCATTTCATTAGGGGGTTCAACAGAGTGAGTATTGAGCCTCCAAGTGATATTGAGGTTATAGAGCAGCTTGACTACAGGGAACACAGTGCTGAGTTGTGCTGGCAGACTTCATTTGATAGGGAATGTGCCGGACTTTTTGTTTTGGCAGAGAAAGTGCGATGTGACATAGTTTGTAGAGATGTGTGAGCGGAACGTGTGTAAAGTAGCCGCAGGTCGTTCTGTAGACGCCACATAAATAATGAAGCATAAAGCTAAGTCCACAGAGCAGAACTGTGCGGTTTATTCACCTCGTGGCTGTTTGAAGTTATTTTATATCTCTCTCCATTTTTCTCTGTTTCTGCATGCCTCGCTTTCTCATTTCTCAAATAATTATTTTCTTTTCATATTTTACAGGCTAACCAAATTTACTAGCAATTTCTGAGAGAAAATTGTTTTAAAGTGAACCCTACATTTTTTTTCTTTCTTCAGCGTACTTGGGGTTAGGCGTTTAATAAAATCTCTAAACCAAAGTAAGAGAAAAATGTACCTCTAAACTAATGAATCCTACTTGACTTATTATAAAAGTTCACATTACATTATTTGTACGTTATGTAAACACAGAACGTGCAGACTACTAAATCTGTGTGTGATTTGTTTTGTTTCATGCAAGTATGTTGTATTTGTCAATGTGTGTGAAGATGTGAATAGCTAAGCATGAGTAAATGTGTGTGTGTGTGTGTGTGTGTGTGAGTGTTCATGTTGTGCCAAAGGGCCCGTGGCAGGGTGTCGTAGCCAGCGAGCATCAGAGACATTAACTAACTTCTGTTTTATAATGGAGATTAATGAACTGAGCCGGGGCCAGAGGGAAGACAGGACAGGAGAGGAGAGCAAAGGAGAAAGAGGGTATGAAAAAGAAAGAGAGAGAGAGCGAGATGAGGGGTGTTCTGCCAGTGCCAAGGCTGTGCTGGTGACAGATTGCCCACTGGGTGTGGATGGCAGAGCGCTGTTGAACCAGGGACAGGTTGGGCGGCTGGGGCCGAACACAGGGAACTGCAGCGGGGAGGCAGCCTGGAACAAGAGCCCCATACCTGGACAGCATCAGGCACGAGAGCAGGGGAGAACCAAACCACAGAGACACGTACAGATGGGCAGATAAAGGGAGGGAGCGAGGGAGGGAGGACTGGCGCCCACAGGAACACCGTAAAAGAGAGACGACCAGACGTACAGTAAAACAAGAAATACTTTATGAGCAGGTGCACACACACTTAAAACACAGCACTCATAAACACACACTGGACGCTAATAGATGCATGAAAACTGCGTGCTATAACAATAATTCAAAACAATACAATCATCAGAATCAGAGTTTTGCACAATTTTTTCCAGTGCATGCATACACATACAAAAACAAGACACATAATAATGCAATTAAAGAATTCAAATTTGAAAAAATATATAGACACAGTTAGGTTAAGCCAGAATAGACATATTTACAGATTATGAACCTTACAGTTTTATGGATAGTATGAATAAACAGGAGTGAATTTACAAAATATTCCACTAAATTGATATATAAAAAAGGATTTTGATTTGACACTTACTTTTTTTTTTAACCTAATACTGTATAATCAGGTTGATATTGTCATATTAAATAACATGATTGGTTTTAATGTTTGTTTATCTTGCAAAACATTTTTACAGTGCAATAAAATTACTATATATATATATACACATATATACACAGTATATACAATATATACAGTATATACAATATACAGTATATACTATATATATACTATATATATATATATATACAGTATATACTATATATATACTATATATATATATATACACATACATATATATATATATATATATATATATACATACATATATATATATATATATATATATACATATATATATATATATATACATATATATATATATATATATATATATATATACATATATATATATATATATATATATATATACATACATACATATATATATATATATATATATATATATATATATATATATATATATGTATGTATGTATATATATATATATATATATATATATATATATATATATATATATATATATATATATATATATATATATATATATATATATATATATATATATATATATATATATATATATATATATATACATACATACATACATACATACATACATACATACATACATATATATATATATATATATATATATATATATATATATATATATATACACATTTTAAATAAAGGTTGTGTCTTTAAAATGTAAGGTAATGATGACAGGTCTTGTTTTGGGTGTGTTTTCAAGGTGCTCTCTTGTTCTATTCTAATCATATTCCTTTTTTATTTAGTTTTGGAGTTTACAAAACAAGTTTGTACTCCTCACACTATAACTAATGCAAAGGTTGAATAAACATGTTACATTAAATAACGCAGGAACAACAGAGCACAATGTATCAGCTCTCTCTCTCTCTCTCTCTCTCTCTCTCTCGCTCGTGTTTGTCATTGACTTGAGCCATCTGTGAGGATCGTTACTGCTCGTTGTTGATTGGCTGAGGAAGGACTGTTAGTTCTAAGGTCATATTTTGTCGTGGGAAATGCAAGTAAATGAGGATGAGGAGGAGGAGGAAGCCTAGTGCCCCCATCTCCATATGCCCCCCGATCCTCTCTTGCGTGCGTGTGTGTGCACTACCACACAAACACGGTCCCAGATGAGCTCTTAAAGTGAAACTCCAAAGGAATATCACAATATTTGGTGGTTTCCTGAGCCTGTTTCTGCCTCTCTGCCTGATCTGAAGGCCACTGTTGTTCTTCCTCGTAAATGTAACAGTTTCCACACAGTGTGTTCAGAAACCCAGCCAGAAAGTCTTCAGTTTCAGGGCCTCGTGGCCTGGCATAAAACAGTCACTAAGAGCTGCACTTCACAGATGCAGGCCCTGCTAATGTTTGCATGACATAGATGTGAGAAACCTGAGAGCTAATGTTCCAGCGTGAGCTCTGCTTTTCTGCATGTATTAAGGCATATTTGTTTATTTTAGCTTCAGAAGTGTGTGTATGGTGTGTATTTCTAGCCTAGAGACACTTTTTGGGGACAACGTGCAAAAAAAAAAAAGTTTTTGTTGATATAATCAGAAGATGAAATGGCTCTTAAATAGTGTCATTATTTATTTCTAAAAAGGTTAAAAACTTTTTTTAATGTTATGGATAATTTAATTTAATTTACGAACAATACACTGAAAAGTAAGATTTGATTTACTTTTTATTTAAATGTATGTCCTTTATTTTATTTATTATTAAGTATTAAGAAATATTTGTGTATTTAGCTTAATTTTTGTGTGTGTGTTTAGATGCACTTTTTGGGGTTCACACAAAGAGACCAAAATCAACAATAACAACTGTGTAAATAAAATTGGCAAAAAGTGAAACACACAGCTGTATTAATTATTCGAGCCCTGGTGTATGCTGGGAACACCTATACCGTTAAGTGTATTTTACTTGATTTTATATATTTGAAATATACTCAGATTTGTGAATAGGGTTTTCTGCTTTGGGGTTGATACTTGTTTGTAAATATAAGCAATATTTCCTTTAATTTCAACATGCTTGATTTGTGTACAATTGTAGAATTAGTGTAATATTTCCAGTGTGCGTGCGTGTGTGTGTGTGTGTGTGTGTGTGTGTGTGTGTGTGTGTGTGTGTGTGAGTGTGTGTGAGTGTGTATAGACACAGGCTGTTGTTCTCACAGTACAGTAATGATAGGTTTGCCAGCAACCCCAGCTGCCTCTTACCTGGCAACTCTTGAGGGAGAAAAACAGCTAGAACTTCCCCTCTTCATCTCTCTCTCTCTCTCTCTCTCTCTCTCTCTCTCTCTCTCTCTCTCTCTCTCTCTCTTAACATACTCACTCACTCACTCACTCACTCGTTTCCACTTTATTTGTGCACATTTCCCTCACTTTGTCTTCTTCTGTCTTCTCTCCGTCCCTCGAGTCTTTTTTCCTTTGTTTTCTTCCAACCCTTTCCCCCTTTGCTCATCTTTCAACGCTGTTTTCTGTCTGCATCTCTCTCTTTCACCTCTCGTCATGAGATTTACAATTACTCTGCCGTTTCCTCTCTTTGTCCTGCTCTCTGTAGCCAACCTGTTTTTAGTTTTTTTCTTTTCTCTCGTTGTCTGTTTACTCTATACTTTCATCTGTCTCTCTCTCTACAGTCGTGTGTGTGTGTGTGTGTGTGTGTGTGTGTATATGCATGTGGGATAGGTTTCAATGTAATACCCCAGGGAGCTCCAGTAGAGGTTGCCATAATACCAGCTCTGGCTTCCTCTGTATCACCTCCACACCTCTCTGTCTGTCTCTGAATGCTGTGTGTGTATCAGAGAGAGAGAGAGAGAGAGAGAGAGAGAGAGAGAGAGAGAGAGAGAGAGAGAGAGAGAGAGAGAGAGAGAGAGAGAGAGAGAGAGAGAGAGAGAGAGAGAGAGATCCTCCTCTTTAGCCTGAACATACTGGCTCAAATCTATACTCTTAAAAATAAAGGTTCTTTATTGGTATCTATGGTTCCATGAAGAACCTTTAACATCCACAGAATCTTTCCATTCAACAAAAGGTTCTTTATAGTGGAAACATGTTCTTTCATTTTCTAATTCAAATGTTCTTCACACTAAGAAAAAAAATATTATTTTAAGAACTGTTCACTCAAAGGTTCTTTGGGGAAGACCATTTTGACCATTTGACCATTTCTGTGTAAGACAATTTTGCTGTTGTTTTAAACCTGTATGACTTTCTTTCTTTTGTGGAACACAAAAAGAGATGCTTAGTAGAATGTTTGAGTGTCTCTCTTCTGTACAGTGAAAGTAGATGGTGACCAGAGGCTCTCAAACTCAAAAGAGAGAAAAAAAGAAAAAAAAAACCACACACACACAATAAAGCATCATAAAAAGGTCCATAAAATGTATGTGGTACATTGAAAATTTTTGTTAAACTAAAATTAAGTCAACCTTGCCGTAAAGGGTGTTACCTGGTCACTTTTCATTTAAGTTTTCTATTCGTTTTTATTCTTTATTGAATTTAGTCGTATGCTTAGCATTCAAAGTTGAGTTTTTTTTTTTTTTTTTAAAGAAATTAATACTTTTGTTCAGGATGCATTTAACTTATCAAATGTGACAGTAAAGATATTTATAATGTTTCAAAATATTTCTGTTTAAAATAAATGCTGTTCTTTGGAACTTTCTATTCAAAGAAAAGAAAAAACATCAGAACATTTCCACATCAGAAATGTTTCTTGAGCATCAGCATATTAGAACGATTTCTGAAGGGTCATGTGACACTGAAGGCTGGAGTAATGATGCTGGAAATTCAGCTTTGTATCACAGGAATAAATATATTATAAAATAGAAAACAGTTATTTTAAATTGTAATAATATTTTACAATATTACTTGGTGAGCGTTAGAAACCTAATTTAAATAAAAAAATATATGATAATTTAGACTCTAAACTTTTGAATTGTATTGTATTTCTGAGAGCAGAGAGGGAAAAAAAATCAACGGGGACAACATTTGTAGAATTTGGTTAATATAACTTATAATAATATATCTAGATATACACTGATGAGCTCATAAAAACTCAAATCAATTAGAAATGAGAGAAATGATTGTGACAAGGTCAATAGATAAACCAATGTGTTGGACAAAAGTGATTTTTGAAGACAAAATGTTGGAGATCAAATTTAGTAAAGTGCTCATGTCCTCTCTTGGTTTCGGTTTGGTGTATTGAGACCAGAATGGAGTCTGTGGGCCGGTGGAAACGTGTGACTTACACAGGAACACTACAGGATAACACGCACAAACACACAGTCACACACGCCGTGTGAAGAATGACAGTGGAGCATATGTGTAGTCTGAAAGGATCGCAGCCCTGGATCACTGTTTGTGTGATTTGGCACAGGTTGAGTGTGTGTATTTGTGTGTATGTGCATGTGTGTGTGTGTGTGTGTGTGTGTGACAGGTTGGTGTAAATGAGATTCCAACAGCTTCTTTTTCTGTCCGCCTCATCACATGTTTGGTTTCTTTTTTTGAGCATGGCTTTCTTATATATCAAATATATTATATAAATAACTTTGGGCAAACTTGAAACATAAAGAACATGATCTATTTATTTAATATAAATAGTACATATAGTATAAATAGTGCTTATATAAATGGTGCTTGTTTTTGCTGTGCATATTATTTATGACTAGAAAACATTTAGATGCAAACAGCACTGATTTACAGTATCAGAGGTGGAGTATTGGACTAAACGCTGTGTGTTTGTGTGTGTTTTAAGGAGGTACTGCTGAAGAGAGCTGCAGACCTGGTGGAGGCGCTGTATGGGATGCCTCATAACAATCAGGTATGAATAGCACAAGAAAAGTCATGATTTTATATACAGATAGCTGCTAAAATCTTTTTTACATTATATATATGAATAATATATGTATATATTTTTTTGTATTTAAAAAAAAAAAATTATATATATATATATATATATATATATATATATATATATATTAATGAGTTACAAATATATTCATATATATTATTATTATTATTATGATTATTATTGTTATTGTTATTAATAATAATGCATTGTTTTCTTTTTTTTTTTAAATATTCAAGAGCATTGTTTTCTTTTATACTTTTTGCTATGGTTGGAGCTACGGTTAATTTAATATCTTGAAACCCATTGAGAACACCACTGAGTATCATTTGAACTCTTTCTCTCTGTGTGTGTGTGTTCTCTGTATTGGTTAGGAGATCATTTTAAAGCGTGCTGCAGACCTGACGGAGGCGCTGTACAGCGTGCCACGGAGCCATAACCAGTTGCCCTCGCTGACAGGCTCCAGTGCTCACTCGGGCATGATGGGAGTTAACTCTTTCAGCAGCCAGCTCGCCGTCAACATCTCTGAGGCCTCACAGGGAGACCAAGGTCAGTGTGCGTGTGTGTGTGTGTGCGCGTGTGTTTGTTGACATATTTAAGTCCTGAATCACACATGCACTTCAAACACCTTGTATACAGCTGTGAATCTAATCAAATTTACTGCATACATGAATATTTAGAAGTCAATAAATTGTTTGTTTTATTTCTATATCATTTAACACGAAGCCTATCAGTGGCATACAACCCACTTGATTTTACAATCAAGACTCGATTTAAGGGTGGTACTTCATTTACACAGAGTTCAAGGAGTCATGCTTAATTGTGTTGACGTTTTCGTCACACTATTTCCTTTTGAATTAATTTGTCTATGGTGTTGCATTGACAGCCCTATAAAGTGACTGGTTCTGATTGAGACATGATTTCTCGAAACTACTCAACAAACACTTCAATTCAGTCAAACAGTCTGTCAGTCTGTCCGTGTCTGGATCTGTTCATCTGGTCTTACAGTAGTACAGCCCCAGACCAGCAGCACTGTACGTGACGATCACATGGTTGTGTTTTGGCAGTCCTGTCATCCACAGCACTCAAAACTGTCACTCACACTCACCTGCCCATAGAAACGACACGTTCATGAGAGTGAGGCTGTGTGTGTACGCACTCCCTGTCACTCCTGAGAGAAGTGTGAGCGGCACAGGCTGTGAACGAGCTGAGAGACTCAGGATGACAGCGCTACAAGAATCAAACACGTTATTTGCAAATGCAAAAGCAGTTTATGAGCACAGCACGCATGCATTTGGAGATTATGAGTAATTAGAAATGACTGGTTTACAATTCTAAGAGTTGGCAAACATTTAGCATTCATAAAGCAATGTTTCTTGAGAATCAAATCAGCTTATTAGAATGATTTCTTAAGGATCATGTGACACTGAAGACTGGAGTAATGATGCTGAAAATTCAGCTTTGATATCACATGAATAAATTACATTTTAAAATATATTCAAATAGAAAACTGGCCTATTTTAAAGCTGACTGCTAAAGCATGGTCACCATCAAGGTCATGAGTTTAATTCCACATAAATGGATAACATGGTTGGTTGCTTAAAATGCCACTAAAATCTATAAGAAGTTGCTTAAAACATCTGAATTATGTAATTTCTGCGTCAGAATTGCAATTTCCTTTGGACTTGCATATGTGCATCTCATGCCCTGTGTGTGAGCATTTCCATGCACAAGTGTTTTCAATATCGAGCCATGTTTCTCTTCACCCACCAGCTCTGACACTCACAGACAGGAAGTGGGAATGGATGTGAGATGAACAGATCACTCTCCTTATATCAGAGAGAGAGAGAGAGAGAGACACACACACACACACACACACACACACAGGAAGACAGAGGAACTCTCTCTCCCTTGACACTCTCTGCTTTCCCTCCTGCTAGCACTCATCCCGTTCTCCTCTCGTCTGTTTTCCTCATTCACGCAGGAAAGGAACACCTACAGGAATCCATGAGGTCATGGGAAAGGGCCGTTAGCCATTATAAAAATATTGCATTTCATACTTCATGCTTGTATGCAGTGAAACTTCAGCAGGATTTAATTCGGTTAGCCTGCTGCTTTGCTCATTCATCCATCAAACTAATTATTGTTTCAAGTTCTAATTAAGTTTCAAACTGATTTACAGAATACACCACCACTTTCATGCAGCTTATCAACCCACATAGGTAACAGTTTATTTAGGGAAGTTCTTAGATTAACCAACATCAGCTCTCTGCTAACGAATGATATTTGCAGTTTATGATGCAGTTATGTGACTCTGACTCTGACTCTGAAGTGTATTCTTTTTCCTTAATCTGCATTATTACTTGCTTTTCTTTCTAAATTGAATTGAAATTAATTTAAAAGATAGGGTCAGTAAAAAAATATTGAAATGATTAAAAGTGACAGTAAAGACTTTTGCAATGTTACAAACATATTATATTTTAAATTGATTATTCACGGTTTCCACAAAAATATTAAGCAGCACAAACATTTTCAAAATTCAACATTAAATCAGCATATTAGAATGATTTCTGAAGGATCATGTGACTGAAGACTGGAGTAATGACCTTTGCCATGACAGGAATAAATTACATTTTAAAATATATTCAAAACGAAAACAGTTATTTTCAATTCTAATAACAATTTTACATCTTCCATTTATGCATTTGGCAATCCCCACAATCCCCCTGGAGCAACGTGCCTTGCTCAAGGACACACTGGTGGTGACCGCTGGGATCGAACCAGCAACCTTCTGCCTACCAGTTCCATGGTTTAACCCACTGGACCACCATCTCATACCTTACCATACACAAGAATATGACCTTTAGAATATAAATTCTAAAGGGGGGGGGGGGGGGTCATATATCATATATCGTTTTTTATTTCGTTTTTACTCCTCTGCTTCCTCATCCTGGGTGGTTTCTAGGGTTTTTACTCGCTGTCAAAAAGAGCTCTCTCTCAAGTCTCTGTGATATCTATGGCTATGGTCCTGTCTATCTTACCATCCGCCAGGCGAAAAGAGTCCAAAACACCCAAACACTGCTGCTTATGGGAACATAGTCAAACTTTTGTTTGACTTTACTGAGTCTTAACAGCAGTCGGATATCTTGTTGGTAAATGTTCTCACACTTACCAAGGGATTCCACCCACTAGAAACACAAACCCAGCATGTCACAGACACACATTAGTCCAACTGCAACATCTACAAATCACATCAAGCGTCTTAATAAGCAAACTCATAATATATCCCAGGGCTGACATGGTTTATATTTGAACTTTGAGCTACAAGAGCGTCCTTCTTAACCTGTCGCGGTGTCTTACATTCCAGGTTACTCTCGTAACTCAAACAGCGTGTCTCCTCGCGGGTACGTGCCGAGCTCCACACCTCAGCAGTCCAACTACAACACCATCACCTCCAGCATGAACGGATACGGAGCCGGAATGACCAACCTGGGCGTCCCGGGATCCCCAAGTTTCCTCAACGGATCCGCCGCCAACTCTCCTTACGCAAGTGAGTGTCCTGTTGGTCAACTAACAGATCCTGAAACGTGCGCTGAAAAGACTAGTGTACTGGGCTTCTTAACTAGTTTAACCAGCAAGACTTTCAGTTTCAGTCAGCCTCAAGCCTCACCAGCTAGGCTACACTCTTAAAAATAAAGGTTCCAAACCATTTTGGCATCTTTGAGTAGACAGTTCTTTTCTTAAGGCCCGTTCATACCTAGAACGATAACTGTAATGATAACTATAATGATCAACATTCTGTTTATTAGCATGCAATGCAGTTATGCCATTTGCTGCTTTAAATTCTCGAGTGCTTTAAAGTCAGGTGGATTCCAATTGGCTGTTTTTACTTTATCATTCATCAACTTAAAAAAAAATTCATTCTGAAAATTATTCCAATAATGTTGTTCCTCTGTGTCATTATTGTTATAGCTGTGGTGTGAACGTCCCTATTATATATAAGACAAGTCCTTGATGTGCTTGAATTTAGCTTTTAGAAATGTAAGGCCTGCAATACCTGGTAAATCGTCTTGTTTTGTTAAAAAGTGCTTGACATCGAAAAGGAATATGTACGAGGTTTGCACACCTGAGAACAAATGTGAATTTTGGAAATAGCATTACATTTAATTTAATGATATGCACTATATATTCCATACGCAGTTTTCAAACCTCCCTTATTTGAAAGAGGAACATTTGACTGAAAAGCAACCAACCACAGATCACTTTACGGGTATTTAAGGCCAGGTTAAAAACAAAGGACTGCACTTGTTATGGAATGGCTGAAAAGGGATAGTTTGCCCCAAAATGAAAATTCTGTCATTAATGACTCTTTTTGATGAGCTTTCTGTCCCTCCATAGACAGCTATGCAACTAATCTTCATTTGTGTTCGATAGAATTGATAGAATTTTCATTTTTGAGTGAACTATCCCTTTAACTCCTGTTTAATTTAAATGATGTTTGAAGGTATTAGCAATAAGAGAAAATACATTTCGGCAGTTTAAATTCTTGCCATGAAGAAGTTTAGATTTAGTTTTGACAGCAGTTTTTAGTCTGAAGAAAATGACCTTTTTCTACTATAAATAGCCTTTTGTGCAATGAAAGGATTCAATGGATGTTAATCAATGCCAATAAAGAAGCTTTATTTTTTTAAGAGTGTAGACTGATTCACCAGCTACAAACCAGACAGGATATGTTAGATATAGTTGTTTCAGCAAGGTTGTTGTTAACTCATCGGTGTATGTTTAGGGTTCTCATTAGTTGGATTTAAGCAGCTAAAAGTAAGTAAGTCTAAAAAGGGGATATCACAAACAGGCATATTTGGTCACAACTCAGCCAGCATCTTAATGCTAATCTGAAATGCTAAGGTTGTTTGTTTGTTTGTCTGCGTGTTCTGTGAGGGAAAGGTTATTTGTCTGTCTGCTGTTCCATGCACTGTGAAAGTCTCCATCCGAACTAACTCCACGAACACTCATATTTTTTCATCTCCTTTCATGTCTAACACATTAACGACTCCTCCATGCCTCTCACTCACTCCGTCACATGCTCGCTTTCTCGCTGCGGTCAGGATAGTGAGCTCTCTGTCTGCACTTTCATGTAAATACGTCTGCTGCTACTGTATTTTTTTTTGGGGGGGGGGGGGATTACAATGCTGGAGGCCTGACAATTACAAATGAGGTTTATATACTAAAGACTGTTCATATATTCGAAATATAGCAGCTGTATTTTGTGTGATTGGCATTTGTTTGGCAGGCCGAGCTTTGCGCAAAGCGGTTTCGTGGCTTTCCATTCATTATAAAAATGGGAAACAAGTTGGCAAGGGTTTTCAATTGGAATTTCATTGAAGAAAATTCATTGTGGGTTTTACTCCAGTTTGGTGAGAATGCTCAAGCTTTCTGCTCAAGATTCAGCGCCAAGACCGTTGGCTTTTATTACCTGTCTTTCTCTCAAAGCATGCAGATGACCGCATATTAGATGCCCCGATAATACCGTCTTCTGTAATGCTTTTACGTATACGTGTGTCAATAAAAGAAAGCAGATCTCATGTTGATGCTTCTGCAAAAGTGTGGTTTGGCAGTCAAATGTGGACTACACTGTCATGAATACTCTTCAATAGTTCTAAGTTATGGATCAACTTTGCAATGCAGGTAGCACACGGTTTCATTCCCATAATGCCTCACTCTGCCATAGCCCCTCCCCTTCAATTAACCCTCTAACAATCGGCATGACCCACCTCATAACTCTCATCTTTGTGTGTGCGGGTGTGTGCGTGTGTGTGTGTGTCTCTGTGTGTGTGTGTCTGTTTCAGTCACCCCCTCCAGTCCTCTATTGGAGCACCATGCCTCCTCTTCCTCCTCCTCTTCATGCATCCCTACTTCCATCTCTCTGTCTGCGGGCCCTTTCTCATTCTCTCCTGTCCATATGATCTCTGCAGTCAAACAGAAGAGCGCCTTCGCGCCTGTCGTCCGGCCACAGACCTCCCCGCCCCCCACCTGCACCAGCACCAATGGGAGCAGCCTACAGGGTGAGCACCCCACCCCTCTCCTGACTCTGAGCCAATCAGGAAACAAGACCCTCCTCTAGAATATGTCACACAAAAAAAAGGCACTAAAATTTTGAGGACAAAGTTGATCCATAACTTGCTACTTTTTGTTTTACTAAGATTGGTTGCATTTACAGCAAAATAAATAAGTAAAAATACTTTTGTTTTTCATGCAGGTGGTGATGTCTGGGCAAATAGTATAAAATTGTATAAAAATTACATGGAGTCAATAACTTATTCATTCAAGATCATTTCTCATTTTATAAGCCCACAATCTTTCTTATATTCTCAAGATGTTACTGCAGATCAGTTTGTTCTATGGACTCTTCACTTTAAACTGTATACATATTAGCTTAGCTAAAAATATTCACTCTGGAATGAGCTGCAATATTGACCTGTAACAACCATAATTTTATGGTTAAAAGAGATCACGACTTTATAACTAATGATTCTCTGTCCCATTGCAAATATCTAAACATTCTTGTAAATCAAGATACTTTTACTTGGGAAGTCTTATTAAGTCTTGCTTTCTTAAAATTGACCTTAATATTAAGTTATAATAAGAAAACATCTGTCAATGGGGTCAGAAAAATCAACTTAATTCAAAGGGAAAACAAGATTATTTGTCTGACTCCATAGACAGATATTTGTTCTCGTTTAAAACATACTCAATTTTTCTGAAAACAAGACTTAATATCCTACGTCTTGCTTTGGATGTTTGTACAAGACAAAAATGCTGAGTAAGAGAACCATTTTTGCAGTGTATATCCGAGTCAAATAGATCATATCTGTTATTTGAACCGTCTCTATTATTGTCTACTAACCTCTTGTCGTTTTTCTCTTCCAGCTATGGCGGGTCTGATTGTCCCTCCCATGTGAAGAGGAACCTGATCTTCCTCTAAGGCTTCATTGAGCCCACAACAAACTCACTGGCTCACCAAATCTGTCTGACAGTCCCTTATCGAACATCACCAGTCCTACGAGGAGCTGCCCGAAAAGAACATCTACACCTGGATCGCTAAAAAAAATATATATATGAAAATGTCCCATGTCCTGAAATGTCAATAGATGTGTTTGTTTTGCCCTCTACGACTTCATCCTTGGAGACTCTGAGAACGCCGTACCGGGTGGCATTTCGAGCAGGAAGCAGAAAAGCTGGATAATATCGCAATGTGAACTAGAAGCCGAGGTTTCGATACGTCCACAGCCGTAAGGGCTTCTTTGCATGGCTGATGTTGTCTATAGACTGGTTCCTCTCTGTCCGTTTCATATTGTACGTCTGTCCTGTTTTTCACTGTGAGAAGAGAGACGCCACTCATCCAGACAGGACTGCCACAGCTCAAAAACGCCACTCGAAAATGATTCATTCCCATTTACGAAATGCGATGTCTTTGGTTTTTAACATCAAGCTGATTTGATTTCTTTCCGCTTTTGTTTTAAACCATCAGACGAAATGATCCCAGACTGAAGACCGTGATATTTAGCAATCATCAGGATGATGGATGTCAGCCATTTTTCCTCATACTGTTTCTGTAGTTCCAGTGTAGTTCCAGGTGTGTGGATAGGTAGACTTAAGCCAGGAATGCTTTCTGCAGTTTTAATCACATTTAGGTACCAGACTTATTGTTGAACTTCTTATTGTGCTTTTTTGTATGTATTTATAAAGTTCGTTTCGGGATTTCTTTGGTGAGTTAGGCCTGAATAATAGTATCAAATATCTATGTCAACACGTTTGATGTCTTAATACCTTTTAGATATTGTAAAAAGAGTGAAAAATAAAAGGGATTACACTTTTTTTTTGTAAAAACAAAAACGACGACAAAAAAAAAGAAAAGGTCTTGACATGACCAGGACACCTGTTTTTTGAAAGCAGGGTGCAAAGCTCCACCACTTTTGTAAAAAAACAAACAAACAAACAAAAAAAAACATTGACAAAACATTTTTTCAATCGTATATTTAATGTTTTCTTTTTGCAAAAAAGCATTTGTGTTCCTGTTCCTCCTCTTGTCTTGTGTGTTCTTGTGAAACGTGTATGATCATAGTTATTTCCTAATGCACTATTTTTGTTGGGGCACTTACAAGAGCTATGTATCTTAGCAAGCAGAAGAAAACAATAATGATAATAAAAAAAAGAACAAAAAAAAAAAAGAGAAAAACTTATACAAATATGCACCAGTATGTTTTCAGATGATTTTTTGGGATTGATTACTCTTTGCTTTGGTCATTATAACTGAAATCGTTCATCATGTGATTTTGTTGATGTTTCTAAAATGTTTCCATGATACTTCTCTGTCCTTGTTGGGGTTTATTTTACATTAGATATTCGTTGTTTCGCCGCATAGCGTCGACTGGTGAAATGTCACAATTTCTATGCTGTCATATCTAATGTGCCACATGATTATTGTATCACATGAATGAAGTCCAAACCTGTTGAAACGGAGCACATTTTGACGTGGAACCATTCAGCTGCCCAGACAGCGACATAGTGTCGGCCCAGATCCGGGCCACATCTGGTACATGTGGATTCAACGTGTACCAGATGTGGGCCTGATCTGGTGGTGATATTTATACTGTTGTTGCACACACATGCACAAGTTATGCAATCTGTATTTAAATACAACTCACATTTCAGTGGATTAGCTGTGAAATTAAATTATGGAAGGAGATATAATGATGCCTTAAAATAGGATGTGCTCCAACAGTGTGTATCTCAAATCACAAATCAAGAAAAAAAGTCTGATATGATGCATTAAAAATGACATTTTTTCAGTAGATAATGGCAAACGTCTCAGTAGGGAAAATGTGGAAAACATGACATAGGTGATCATCACATTGCAGGTTTCTTTATCTTCTTTGGTTGGACTGTGAACACTTGGAAACGACGTAACATTTTAATATTCCAGTCATGGTTTTTCCCTTTTTTCTTGACAGTATGTGAAGGTGTGTGTTTGCAAAGATGACATGTGAAAGTGGTTTCTGAAGACCTCTTTTAATTTCACAGGTGACCTAATTACTTCATATTCGTCCTTTTGGGGTTTAGACATAAATGGGGTAAAGAAAATACAATTTGACAGTGCCCTATTATACTACAACAGCTGAATTCAATCTCAAAGTTCACTTGAAAACATCTCAGAGATCCAGCTTGGCTGGAAACACACACGTCCATCCATTTCACCCATGCATTGAGTTTCCTAATAGCTTGTGAAAGGTTTTTTGTCATAGATGTAGAGAGCTGGCTTCTGCTTTCTTTTTCGAAACCTGTTTTCTTTGGAAATGTTGAACTCAAAGTGAAATGGAGAAAGGTACTGCATCTTTGTGAAATATGAAATATTATATCAAAATATATCAAAGCACAATGTTTAATTAATGTCTTTAGAATTCAGATAGGGAGATGTATTCTACTTTTCCTTTTTTTCTCTCTGACCATGCTGTAAATAAATGCATGTTTTTTCCTTCGTTTTTATTTCAGATTTTTTGTTTTTCCCTGTGATCCCGTGCTTTTTGTACAGAAACTGAAAAATAAAGATTACATTTGGCTTGAAAACATTTCGTCAAGCGTCTTTATGAAGTGAAGAGCACAGCCTCTTTTTCACTTTCACAATGTTTTAAAGCATCAACAGTCTGTCGAGTTATAAAAGTCACTTTTTATGCTGTGCTTCTCAGCATGGGGTGGACCATCTCAGGCCAGAAATCTCCAGCTCTGCTCCAAACTTCACAGCGAGGCTCATCCTTCCAAGGTTTCGACCTTTTGGTCTGCTCCGCCTGCCAGCAATGCTCAGTTGATGGGATATATTTTTGAAACCTTATCCAAAGACCACATTCGATTTTTTTTCAAGAGTTTTGGCCCTCAAACCCAACACGCTGAACCTGCGTAAAGACACAGTGACCCATGCAGATCAGAATCAATCATTCCTGAAATCACTCCAGCGCAGTCATTTTCCTGAGCTCTCTGCTTGGATAAGACAGAATGAGGGAGATATTCAGAACGTGATTTGTGCTCGTGTCAAGGAAATATCTGAGACGTGAAGCTGGTGGCCTTTTGATTACCTCTAGAGTTTGACAGTCTCACAAATTGCACGGTCGACACTGGCTAGTTTACAACATGTCTGTCTACACTTGAAGTCACTCTTACGAGCTATCCACTTTATCTCAGAACAGAAGTTTAATGGAAATGTTAGGAGAGAGAACACAGACAAAATGCAAAAAAGATTTGTTTGGCGCACTGTTTTTAAACATAAATCCAACAAAACGTAAAGGTTTATGCTTACAATGAAAATTGAACACATGTATGCATGCATTAAAAGGCATGTATACAAGAACCGTCATGTTTATGTGAGCATGCGTGTGTTTTTGCACATCTATAGTGAAGCGTGGTCATTTGAAGTCTTGTATCTTTATCTTCTGGGTCCTCACAGCCTTTGATGGCATTGGGCAGCTTAGCTTGTATCAAAGCTTTAGCTCACAAACAGGAAATCTGCCTGGTATCTCCAAATGTGTGGGAGTATCAGAGCTCCGTCTATCTCTCAGTCCATGCAGCAGAGACCAGACTCCTCAACCCCGAATGAGCACGTCTACCATGACCCTCCTATTGTTGCTCAATGAATATCCACTTGTCTGTTTTTGAGTGGGAGAGTGGCTTTCCTCAAAGATGCAAGGCTGCTATCAGTGTCTGAGTTTTCCCATGGAGAGTTTTGTGTTACACTGCCATCCATACGTCAGCCTTACGATAACAGTTCAACGCTTCCAATACCGCCACAAAGAAATGACTGGTGCAGCCAAATGACGGACATCTTGTGTAAAGGGGAAAAGGTATTTGTCAAAGCTTGAAACCACCAGCCACACCTGCCACTTTCAGAGTGAGACTCATATTTCATATTCATATGATATTTCAGAAGAAAAACGGGGCCTTTAAATATGATTACACAAGTGAGTGAGAGACACTGGTTTGACTGTTTCTCATGATCTTAAAGGAATAGCTCGCTCAAAAAAGTCATTGTTCAACAAAATCACTTATTCAGTTAAAAAGTAGTAATAAAAATGAATAGGTGTGTCCAAACGTTTGACTGATAATGTACCCTTTTCATTTTTATATGACTGTTGTTTCCTAATGTGCCCTTAAAGGGATAGTTCACCCAGAAATGACAATTCTGTCATTAATTTCTCACCCTCATGTCATTACAAACCCAGAAGATCTTTTTGATGAAATCTGAGAGATTTCTGTCCCTCCACAGACAGCTACACAACTACCATTTTGACACTTCAAAAAGTTCATAAAAAGATCATGAATCTAATCCGTCTGAACTGAGCAGTTTAGTCTAACATTTTCTGAAGAGACTCGATTGCTTTATATGATGAACAGCATGGGCGTCGGAAGCAAAAAGATGTGGGCGGGTCCTCCCCCAGAAAAAAATTACTGGACTAGATGCCATTTGCATTAAAGGTACACTATTTAACATTTTTGCAGTAAAATATCCAAAAACCACTAGGCCAGTGTTATATATTTTGTTCAGTTGAGTACTTACAATATCACAAATATTTCCAACTATTTGTAAATTGTGAGAAATTGCTATTTTATCCAAGGAACCAGGATGTGTGAGGGAGTCGCCTGTCGATTGCGTCATATCTGTGTTACTCTCGGTTTCCGGTTTTATTTTGCAGAAACTCTTTACTCTCACTGCAGTGTGAACAAGTGTCATAGCAGCCGCCGAGCAAACGCACAGAGTAATATCATAACATACACAGTCAGATGTATCTAATATGATAAATAGAGCTGCGTTACCTCATTCTCATGACCGGAAAAGCGGAGATGGCACCAGCGACTGTGGCATAATAAAAGTCCTGCTGTTCGTGAGGCGTTTGTTGCCTTCATCTTATTAACGATCGCTCCAGCGGCCTTGCTCAGCTCCACAACACTCGCTCCTGCTTCTGCTTCATACTAGAGTGACGTTAATAATCGCATCCATGAACATGATTTCTGCCCGAGTCCTATCCCGATTCTTTTCCACCGGCTGTGAGGTGAAGACCACATGTCCCAAGATTCTGTGCTCAAACGTGGCGTCATCAAACTACACCTCTGTTTTGAATAGGCGACCTCTAGTGGATGGAAAAGTTACACAAATAGCCCACCCTGTTTACTAAACGCTTGGTTGGGCCACACTGAATTATTTACAGCAGCAATAGTGTAGGGGCAAGACACGTCAGAAAGTTTTTACGCAAAATCTGAGGTTCTAATCCACCTTTTCCCCGAACTCGCTCTAATCCCTTTTCCCATCACATATCAGATCGGAAAAGCATTTATTTTCAATAAAAATTAAGAAAATATTAGAAAAGTGGAAATAAAGCTCCTAACTAATAATAAAAATGTGATCAGTTAGGGGGAGGTGAAAAGACATGTCCTGAATAAGAGATGGTAAAAGTGAGTGGGTCCAATATCATGGGTCTTAAAAAGTGGGTGGGTCTTGTCCAGCCCACATACAATGGTTCAGACGTCCATGATGAACAGATTAAATGTAGGCTTTTATTTACATATAAACATTCATCAACTCACACATCAGTTGCGGTAAACGGAAGCTCAAGCATGTTCTCTTGATGTGCAAGACCCAATGAGGTTCATTCTCGCCTGTTACTCAGCACATTTGTGTTTCAGCAAGAACCAATGAGGTTCATTCTTGTGTTACGCAGCACGTTTGAGCTTCAGCAAGAACCAATGAGGTTCATTCTCGTGCGTTACACAACACGTTTGAGCTTCAGCAAGAACCAATGAGCTTCATTCTCATGTGTTGTGCAGCACATTTGAGCTTCCTCAAGAACCAATGGGGTTAATTCTCGTGTTACGCAACACGTTTGAGATTCCACAAGAATCAATGTGATTTGTTCTTGTGCGTCAAGCAGTTTCGGTTGAGCTTCTGTTTACATGCGTTAATCAATGTTTATATGAATGTGAATAAAAGCCTAAATTAATTCTGTTCATCATATAACGCGACCGTGTCTCTTCAGAAAATTGACTAAACTGCCCAATTCAGATTAGTTTTACAATCTCTTTATTAGAGGAGTTGCGTAGCTGTCAATGGAGGAACAGAAAGCTCTCAGATATAATAAAAAATAAAAATAAATCATAATTTGTGTTCCGAAGATGAACAAAAGCTTTACAGGTTTGGAACAACATGAGGGTGAGTAATTAATGAAAATGTTCTTTTTTTGGGTGAACTATCCCTTTAATATCTACAAACAATATAAGAAATAGTTCTCAAAGATTTCCTGTCCAGGTGTGTGGGAGTCCGAGAATTCAATGCCATGATGTCACTCCTAAAGTATGGCCCATCTGTGTGTCAGCCACCCTGACAAGTAAGGAATGACCACACTTCCTGTGTCCCGGTGATGTCATAGTGACAGTGCAGGCCCTGCAACTGCGTTGCTTCTGCGAGGGGCTGGGCAGCAATAAAACAGGCCCAGAGGACTGACAGGGAACTGTAAGTCATCTTAAACAGGAAGTGCCTGAGGCCTCAGGCTACGATGACATAGGAGCCCTCCACCAACTCTGCACAGTTCACAAGGTGTATAAATCACCCGTGCAAAAGTTCACCTCCAGCCAGGGAAGCTACGATCGCTGAAGGAGCTCTGGAAATATCACATCGGCCCATCAAAACCATGTGTTGCACTATGGTCTGCTCTTGTCTGAAGGAGAACTTATTTAGGAGTATCTCCCGCTTGGTTGCGGTTCCCTCCCGGATTTGACGATTGTGTTACAGTGTGGCACAAGCAAATGGCCTCTGCAGGTGTGAGTTATTGAGAAGTGATCCATCATTCTTGTCAAATCCAATCTCGGTTTTGATCGTGAGATCTGTTTAAATGTCTGTTAGGGCTACTAGCAAAAAGAGAATTCCACACGGAGCAGGAATGGGAAAGATCTCACGGTGACATCGATGGGTCATATGGTGATCTAACGTAAGAGGAATTGACGCTGTTTGATGTGCGTTTGGTTATGAAGTGAGACATGCATTGCTGAACACTTGTTACTTGCTTTTCCTCCACCTGTCATTGAGTGTGACAAGTGTTACCGGATGGCTCTCGATGAATACTGCTTTAAAAATGCATGTCGTTCACAGCCTAGATGGAGGTAAAAATCACCTGTCAGTATAACTGTTCAAACCAAATCATTTTGTACCGCTGTACGTGCCGTTATAGAGGAGAAAATCTCACTTTAATTACACGGCTTAAAACTGCATGCGACCACAGCGGCGTTTCTTCCCAGTTAGTCCCTCCTTCCTGTCATCACCTCCACCTAAAGCCACACCTCATTCTCTCACCACGTTCGCTCCATCTTGAAAGCGCTCGCGGTATCAGCTGAAGAAATATTATCATTTCCGTTGCCAATTGGACCTTGTGTGGCCCTGAAGGCGAGAGGGCCGTGTGGAGAGTGTGACCGGGTCACCGAGACGAAGTGTCGCTGGAGGTGGTTGCGAGCTCTGCTGGGGAGAAGTGCCGTCACACCACAACCCACCCACCCCCCTCGGCGGGAAACTCGATCCTATAGCGGCTAAGAGGCGAGCTGGAGAAAGCCCCATCACTCCTGCAACATCCCAGAGAGCTCGCATCCCGGGAACCCTGCTTGTGCTGAAAGAAGAATAACATCCCTTGTTTTGTTTTGGTATGGGTTTTTTTTTTTCTTAGACAGCCTCCGCTTCGTTCGAAGACAACCTCGGCGTAAAACGCCTCCTTGAGAAAACAAAGAAAAAAGCACACTTTACACCTGTTTCCTTTTTTCATCTGTCTTCATTATTCTGTAGGAGGCAGGATGTTTGGTTTGGCTGCGACCTGCCTCATGACTTAATCCCTGGGTGCTATTGTTAAATTTTCGAGAAAAAGAATGAAAACCAAATGTGGTGTGGGACCGAGGATTGAGTTTCAAGCCTGCGCTTTAACAATGTTATATTTCCAGCCGTGCAGGCCAAATAATTCACTTATGTTTCCCTTGTAATATTATGCCAAACATGAGATCTTTACTTTGTCAAATCTGGTAAATATCAAACCCACGATATCAATAGGAAAACAGTTTTAATAAGCATTCCCAGAAGAGGTCGGAGGAACACCTCTCACCTGGAAGCGATTAAACCAGACAGGAAATGGAGGCAGAGAGTGAGTGCTTCCCAATAACGCCGACCCCTGAAGAACAAAAATATGCAGAATCATCGTAAACCATTATCTGAGAGCAGATACAATCGCTTCAGATATCTGGGGCACAAACTAATTCTTTATACAGTAAATATATTTTGAATATGCGTCTTTATAAAAGTTGCAATCATGCAGTGGCACCACTTGTTTTGCAAATCCCCCATGAAACTTGACATCCTCATTCTCAAATTACGATACTTTACGTAGAATAATTATATTAAATTTAACAACACAATTTAACATTGAGATTTTATTCAAATTATGTTTTTGTACCAGTGTTTTTATAATTAACTAAACCCTATTCTGTAATTAAAATAAAGCTGAAATAAAATAATATAAATATATATATATATATAGCTTTAGCAACTAAATGAAATGAATACGTTTAAAGTATATTGAAGTACTAAAAAAGCATTATAGAAATATCAAAATGAAATAAGTGACAAAAAGATAATTCAAAATAAAAATGTTTTAATTCAAAATATGAATAAATACTATAATGGCAATAATACTAAAATAACATTGTTTTGTATATAAAATGGTCAACTCGCAAAATTTATTCATTCCCAATATATTTTAAGCAGAAACAATTCCTTTATAAGTACATTTCATGTTGTTAAATTGGTTGCATTAATTCATCCTGTTTGTCTTTGAGTGTGATTGTAAAGTACAAAACAGACTGAAGTTGTTCAAAAAATTTGATATTTTACAAATATCCAGTAATAATATACTGTTGAACTGTTATATATATAGGGACCAAGTTGCGGTCCCAGATTTTACACTGAATGTAACAGGAAATGTGTTAAAAATCCGTTCAATTTTGTAATATTGGGTCACCACATGTCTGATGTAAAATCCGGGTCCTGAAGTAAAACCAGGAGAGAACCTCTACTTTAAGGAAAAGTTCTTCTTTAGAAGATTCCCGGTGAGCAGGGAAGCCCTTCCCGATTGAAATTCAAACAGCAGAGACACTGTGATCATCTCCCAGGTACAAATCAGAGTTAATAAATCAATCTGCAGCCTGGGTGTGCTCACAGTCACTCCCTCCGCTGCTCACTAAACAAATGGATTCTGCATGCTTAATGAGAACACAGGGAGGGGGGGGGGGGGGGTGGAGGTAAAGTAACTAATACCTCTGATGGAATCAGCAGACGTGAGCTGCAGACACCTGCCAAAAAGCAAACGGCACCGGCCAAGGCAGGGATTTGGCCGGCGAGGCCGCGGCGGCATGCGTGTAGGAGAGCTTCTCGATTCCGTGGCAGATTTACAGCGGACCATGAGGCTTTTCTTGGAGAGACAATGAGCTGTCGGAGCACCCAAAGGCACACAGAGGATAACTACAACAGCAGATCGTAAAGAAAGTCTGATGATGATTCTAATCCAGGCCTTTCTATAGATGTCAGACTTATTTAGTTAATACAAGGTGATGAAATGAACAGATGAGCAGCAATCAGCACTGCAGCTGCAAAACACATCCTCTCGCATGCACATGTTCGAAACCTCCGTTCACTCACTTCGGTTGCTGGCTGGATCATTGCTGCATGCCTACTGCAAGTTTTTTCGTGCTGTTCAAAGCAAATAGTTCATGAATTTTCTTTGGGAGATTTGAGATGTCCATCTACAGCACTGAAACAGTTTCTCAGATTTCGGTCACAATATTTAACATGACATTTTTAATGTATTGTTACGGGCTCTCAGAGAGGTTCATGTAAGGAAATGCAAGGAAATGTTTTTCAGTGGCTTGGATTCTGGAAGTTTCCACTCTCATTTCCTCCGTAGGGATTTCAAACAATTTGTCAATAACTAGTTTTAACCCTTTACGCATACCTCGGGACGTCATTCACTACCTTCCTCCTCATACATTATTTTTAAAATTAGACAAAAGTATTTTGTCAATCAATTCATAATAAACAATATAACAAGAAAAAAATATTAAATAAATGCCTTTTTTCCCATTAAATTTTTTTTAAATTGTATACGGTCTCTAACGACCCGAGGTGTGTAACAGTGTAAGTATATATTTTTTTTCTGCACAACAATAATTGAATCTTTGATGACTGAGTTGGCAATGTCTGATACACAATGAAGTGATGTTTCACTCATAGTTACCGCAGGCAGAAAAATAATAGTTGATAGGAAGAATCATCAGCAAAACTTTACGCTACTATACGCAATTAAATATTAGTGTCACTGTCACTTGATGGTGGATCCGGTGAAGAAGCTGTCAGCGATCAAAATACTGATTTTTGAAGATCTTGAATATGATAGTTTTGAGAATGTTTGAGATCGCAAATGAGCCATTGAGAAATGCTGGATGTACTGGGAAATGAGCTCTGACGAGGACAGTGATGATGGTATAAACCATCTGCTCAAACTGAACCCTTCCAAGCTCCAAAAGGTAACAAAATATGCTTTATTGTATTCTTCTGTAATTGTTACAGGAGAGTTTTAAATTATCGCGACAGGTAGAGATCCATCCATGTTAGAGATCCGGGTCGCTAAAGATGTAATAATGATTGCTGAAACATTCATGCATTTAAGGGTTAAAGGGGTCATGAACTGGCTTTTCTATTTTATACTGTTGTCTGAGGTCAACTTATGACCTTCTTTTGGTTTTTACATTCAAAAACATCATAATGAATAAGTTATAGGCTATTTTCTGCCCTGGTTTTGAGGCTCTCTCAAGAAACGCTCGGTTTTAATGGGTGTGCAGCACTGAAGACTTGGAAGTAAACGCCCACGGCTAGGATTGATTAAGATTTGCATATTTAATGAACATCTCCTCCCCTGTCAGTGAAAGCGTGTGGGGAAACGGCAACCGGAATACAACAAATACAATGATTTATCTCTCATCCACCCGCGATTGATTGGAATGTTATTTTTGTATTACTTGGCCCGCCCGATCAGTGAATATAAGCGTGAACCATACACACACACACACACACACACACACACACACACACACACACGCGCACGCTCTTCAAGTCAAGAGAGTGAACAACGCACATCAGTGTTATTTCACTATTTAAGATAGCCCGTCGGCAGGCCGGGCTTACGTTTTGGTAGCTGTCTGGACAACACATAGCCCCGGGACGTTGGGCTTTGCGAGCCCTGGTCCATACATGTCTGAGTCTGATCCCGAATTGCAATGAACCAACAACACCACAAATAAAGTATTCTCCAGCCTATGACAGTGAGCTAAGGTATGTTCAGTTAGACATGAACACATAATCAGTATGATCTGAAACAATGCAATACTATCACATATAAAAAGCATGTTTTACTCACATAAACTGACCAAAAACAGTATAAAAGTATTAATTCATGTTTGCATTTGCATTCCAAGTCTTCTGAAGTCACACAATGTCTTTATGTAAAGAACAGAGTTGATCTTAATGTTTTAATCGCTGAGATGATGATCCCGCCGCTCTGTTAACGCACTCATTCATATTTCATTCAATAATTCACACGACTCTTTAGCATGACACATTCAGTCACAAGACACACGAGAACCAATTACATTTTACAATCAAAGCTGATGTAATGACACAATTGGTCACGAGACATACGAGAGCCAATGCAATTTCACTATGAAAACTGACATAACAGGCGGCAATATTTGAAATTTAATGTGTTTATGATCTTCTGCGGATGGAGACGCTGATCGCTTTTGGGGATTTTCTTCACACAAATCAATCGCTTGGCCTCGGAATATTTGTACTTTTTGAATAAATTGTGCATACAGTCGTATCTGCCTGGTATATCTGTGTTTTATATACCACACAAATGGGTAGGTTTAGGGATGGAATGGGGTTGGGTTACATGTTCAAACGTGTCTAGATAGCGTAAATAAAATTATGCTGGCTGATTAAATTGAGAATCACAGTCCAATATGTCATAATGGCAAAATCATAACCCAATATATGATCATCATTGCGATAACGTTCCCATGCCCAACACGTCTGTGTATGACACCAAAGATTTTTCATTGAAATGAATGGAGCACTCAGCGTGTCGATAAAGTGACGCCTAGGGGTACCTTTAGTGTCTTTATTGTGACGCGGAAAGCACTTGACCATGCTTCGGACTTTGACGCCTTCCTTGGGAGTGAGAACGGGTTGGGTATGTTTACTGCTTAGAAATTAGATCCGGTTTAGCTCTATGTAGGCCTATGTCATAGTGGCACGAGACGCTGGATGGGGCTACAGAATCAGGCGTTGGTCTTTTTCTGTTGAGGCGGTGCTTCGCCACACGATGACGTCAAGGTGTGGCATATTCTGAAATCGATTGTTTGCTGGGCCTGGTGTCAATAAAAGCTTTTCTTTGACTAACAAGGAAGTTTTCAGCTCTGAAACTCACAGGATATTCTTATATTACCATGACCTTTCATATATCAAAAGCTCAAGGGAAAGGTGATTTCGCAATTCATGACCCCTTTAAAGCCTCAAACCAAACCAAACATCTTTGAAAATAATCACAGCTTTGTTTGATTTTTTGGAATCACAGTTAATCACTCTGATTAGAAGTAAAATAGTATTTAAAAATCTGAGAAAAAATTCCAAAAAACTTAGAGGCACTGAAGTAAACATCCTATAAAGCACTGATGATGTAATCGAGGATTCAACTGACTGGTGGTTTGTCTTGAAAGGTTGATAGATTATTAAATAAATAAATTTCGTATCAATTTAAATATATACATTTCTTGGTTACACTTTACCATAAGGCCTCATTTGCTAGTTAATGCATTAGCTAACATTAGCTAACAATGAGCAATATACACTCACCTAAAGGATTATTAGGAACACCATACTAATACTGTGTTTGACCCCCTTTCGCCTTCAGAACTGCCTTAATTCTACGTGGCATTGATTCAAAAAGGTGCTGAAAGCATTCTTTAGAAAATTTGGCCCATATTGATAGGATAGCATCTTGCAGTTGATGGAGATTTGTGGGATGCACATCCAGGGCACGAAGCTCCCGTTCCACCACATCCCAAAGATGCTCTATTGGGTTGAGATCTGGTGACTGTGGGGGCCATTTTAGTACAGTGAACTCATTGTCATGTTCAAGAAACCAATTTGAAATGATTCGAGCTTTGTGACATGGTATATTTTCCTGCTGGAAGTAGCCATCAGAGGATGGGTATATGGTGGTCATAAAGGGATGGACATGGTCAGAAACAATGCTCAGGTGGGCCGTGGCATTTAAACGATGCCCAATTGGCACTAAGGGGCCTAAAGTGTGCCAAGAAAACATCCCCCACACCATTACACCACCACCAGCAGCCTGCACAGTGGTAACAAGGCATGACGGATCCATGTTCTCATTCGGTTTACGCCAAATTCTGACTCTACCATCTGAATGTCTCAACAGAAATCGAGACTCATCAGACCAGGCAACATTTTTCCAGTCTTCAACTGTCCAATTTTGGTGAGCTTGTGCAAATTGTAGCCTCTTTTTCCTATTTATAGTGGAGATGAGTGGTACCCGGTGGGGTCTTCTGCTGTTGTAGCCCATCCGCCTCAAGGTTGAATGTCTCAAGGTAACCAGCAGCCATATCACCCTGCAGCCCAAGACTGGTTTCCCACTGAGGCTAAGCAGGGCTGAGCCTGGTGAGTACCTGGATGGGTGTTAGTGAGGCCAGCAGGGGGTGCTCACCCTGTGGTCTGTGTGGGTCCTAACGCCCCAGTATAGTGATGGGGACACTATACTGTAACAAGCACGTCCTTCGGATGAGACGTTAAACCAAGGTCCTGACTCTCTGTGGTCAATAAAAATCCCAGGATGTCCTTCGATAAAGAGTAGGGGTGTAACCCCGGCATCCTGGCCAAATTTGCCCATTGGCCCTCTCCATCATGGCCTCCTAATCATCCTCATATACAGATTGGCTTCATCACTCTGTCTCCTCTCCACCAATCAGCTGGTGTGTGGTGGGCGTTCTGGCGCAATATGGCTGCCGTCGCATCATCCAGGTGGATGCTGCACATTGGTGGTGGTTGAGGAGATTCCCCCTTCTATATGTAAAGCGCTTTGAGTGCCTAGAAAAGCGCTATATAAATGTAACAAATTATTATTATTATTATTATTATTATTATTATTATTATTATTATTATTATTATTATTATTATTATTATTATTATTATTATTATTATTATTATTATTATTATTATAAGGTTGTGCGTGTTGTGGCTCCACAAATGCTTTGCTGCATACCTCGGTTGTAACGAGTGGTTATTTCAGTCAAAGTTGCTCTTCTATCAGCTTGAATCAGTCGGCCCATTCTCCTCTGACCTCTAGCATCAACAAGGCATTTTTGCCCACAGGACTGCCGCATACTGGATGTTTTTCCCTTTTCACATCATTCTTTGTAAACCCTAGAAATGGTTGTGCGTGAAAATCCCAGTAACTGAGCAGATTGTGAAATACTCAGACCGGCCCGTCTGGCACCAACAACCATGCCACGCTCAAAATTGCTTAAATCACCTTTCTTTCCCATTCGGACATTCAGTTTGGAGTTCAGGAGATTGTCTTGACCAGGACCACACCCCTAAATGCATTGAAGCAACTGCCATGTGATTGGTTGATTAGATATTTGCATTAATGAGAAATTGAACAGGTGTTCCTAATAATCCTTTAGGTGAGTGTAATTCTTACAGCATCTATTTACCTCTATTAATGTTAGTTAATAAAAATGTTCATGCTAGTTCCCAGTGCATTAACTAATGTTAACAGATACAAGCTTCGATCTTACATTTTTTTTGAGATTAACTAAATTTAATAAATGCTGCAGAAGTATTTCCCAGAAGTGTTACCCATTTCTCTATGGAGAAAAAGACTGGGATTTCTACTTCTGTAACCTGCACCAAACACACTTCTCTTGCTCAAAAACATCCTAACATACTATGTAAACCAGCATTAACCAAGCATCATCCCTTTCTCCATCCATGAATATTTATCTATTTGACACTGTTCCAGGTGCCTTCTGGGTAAAAGCATTTGTGAATGCTGGTGACAGAATAAATGAAAGTGTGTATGTGTCTAAGCAGAAATCCAAAGATTGAAATGGGACCATCTGCAGGAACATTACAACGATTCCCAGGGAATGCATGAACTGAAAAAATTTAGTTTTGGATTAAAGTGTTTGCCAAATGCGTAAATGAAAATCTCTGTAATCAGCAATTATCTTTAAAATGTATAACCTTATAGAAGTATCCAATTATTTATTCATCATCTGGTCATATCATGGCTGTACGCACTGTAAATTTGATAGACAGATATAAAATTATACAATATATATGTGGAAAAGGGCAGCGATACCCATCTATGTTGCAATGGAGCTTTAGTGCACACACACACACTGTATGCATGAATATGTATGTTTCTGTGTGAAAGCCCAGTAGAAAATATTCCATATAGTGCGGCGTCCCATGGGAGATTTAATGGGTCATTCCGCATGTTTACACAGCAGCCGAATTCTCAGCGAAGCGTTGTCGACGAAGTCAGTTCTCCGGTAACTCTGCGAGGTAGCTTGTGGCGAGCGGCGCTCTCATTTATATTTCAGCTCAAGCAGATTGTTGAAGGACTTTTGAAACAGGAGATTTGAGATGACTCAACTTTCACTGCAGCCGTATAAACATTCACTGCCGCTCTGCCCGAGATCCATCAGTCTGCCCTTAGTGAAAGCGGCCATAAAAAAAATCCCCTCCGGGAACAGCGAGAACGTATGAGAGTTCCAGCCTGGCAAGGACTAATATTAAAACAACGAAGCCCCATAATTATCATAGAATTCCAAAGAAGGCCGGCCCTTAATTAGGCCACACAGGATCCTCTTTATAAAGTATGGAAGTAATAAATAAGCCATTAGCTGGGCACTAAAGGCGCAAGAAATAAAACCCAGTGCAGGAGAAGGCAGAGATTGGCCTGAAGTCAAAGACTGATGGTGAATGATATACTAAAGCCCCTGGGTGACAGATCTTCATCACTATTCTGAAACACAGCTCAAAGCTCGACTCTTTTCCTACCGCACTGTGATTTATGGGTCATGTGACCAGCTGCAACTATATGTGCTGAGGATGAGAAGCTCCTCCCACACCTGTTAGCCGATGTATGCAATAGTTCATAACACAAATCATTTTATCATTACGTACTGTGAGTCGTAACGCACTGTTGGTTTACTCGATGGCTTTGTGAATATTTATCGCTAACATCGCACTCATACCCAATATGCGGTCAAGTGCGGCCTTGTCAGGGCTGCTTTGGAGGTTGAGAAAAATCTCATATCTATGAAATTATGAAACCTCTCCTTTAGGAACCGTACAGTTTTATTAGTTTTACAACTGCTGCCGTTAACGAATGGCCGCCTTCACATACCAAGTAAAAAACAGCAAAGTTAATGGCTAACAAAGGAAGTCAGGAGCAACGCTAGGCTGATTATGGCAATAACTCTCACAGATACTAATTACAAATGGCTGTAAAATAAGTCAAACTGGTCATCCTAATGAGCACACCAGAGACCTATTGTTAAATTCCATTAAAAAGATCTATTCTTTCTCCTTTTTCTTTCCATTTTTTTCCACAGCATCAGTGTCATATTATCAGATGTAACACAACAAATACAGCATGTCTCTTAAAGGTCATTATGCAGTAAAAAGTTTCTTTAGGTAAATTATTAATGTAATTATCCAACTTGAAATTAAAACCGATATGAAAGAGAGGAAGGAGGAACCACAGAGTGTCAACATATATAAAAGCATGTCCACATATTTTAAAATTAAGCGTTGGCTAATTAAATACATCCCGGAAGATGGATCCGCTAGCTCTATAAAAGATTAATGTATATACATACACTTAAATTCAAAAGTTTAAGATCAGTAAGTTTTAATGAATTAATACTTTTATTTAGCGAGGATGCATTCAATTGATCAAAAGATTCGACTTCTATTTCAAATAAACGCTGTTCTATTGAACTTTCTATTCATCAAAGAATCCTTAAAAAAAAAAATCACAGATTAAGCAAAAAAAAAAAAAGCTTGACTGTTTTCAATATTGATAATAAAAATACTTTTTTTTTTTTTAAATGATTTTGGAAGGATCATGTGACACAGTAATAGCTGCTGAAAATCCGAAGAATAAATATTAAATTAAGTTAAAATAGAAAACACAGTTGTAATAATGTTTCACAGTATTAGTTTTTATTGTATTTTTGATCAAATAAATGCAGCATTTGGTGAGCATAAGACACTGCTTTCAAAGACATTAAAAACATACTACAGACTCAAAACTTTTAAATTATACTGATCTCTTGTGTGCACAAGTTCAGAAAAGTCCCCTAAATGTATATGGGCGCTTAAGACATAACATGTATAGATTTATTGGTAACACTTTATTTTAAGGTGACATATTACATGTTACTACATGTAATTACTATAGTAATAACAGTAAATTATGCATAATTACAAGTAACTAAACCTAACCGTAACTCTATAGTAAGTGCACGTAGGTAACAGTGTCATTGTTACATAATGCTACATGTACTTACCATAGTAATACCAGTAAATTATGCATAATTACATGCAACTAACCCTCAACCAAACCCTATTCCTACCCTAACCCTATAGTTAGTCCATGTAGTTAATTAATATTACTTCTTAAAACAAAGGGTTACACTTTATTTTAAGGTGTCAGTGTTACAGTGTCATTATGTATTTAAGTACAGAGTGATATTAAAGGGATAGTTCACCCCAAAATGAAAATTCGGTCATCATTTATTCACCCTTAAGTTGTTTCCAAACTTGTATAAGTGTCTTTCTTATGCTGAAAACAAAGGGAGATATTTGGAAGAATATTTGTAACCAAGCAGATAGAGCAACCATTGACTACCATAGCATTTCCCCTCCACTATGGTAAGCAATGGCGAAATCTGCTTGGTTACAAACATTCTTACAAATATCTTCTTTTGTGTTTAGCAGAACAAAGAAATTCATACAGGCCTGAAATAACTTGAGCATGACTAAATGATGACAGAATATTCATTTTTGGGAGAACTCTCTCTTTAAGTAACTATGTACTTACTAAAGATTGTTAGTAAGTAGCTACATAGTTAGACCACCAAATCAGCATATTAGAATGATTTCGGAAAGATCGTGTGACACAGTAATAGCTGCTGAAAATCCTAAGAATAAATATTAAAATATGTTAAAATAGAAAAAAATTGAAGTTGTAATAATATTTTTTACAATATTCGTTTTTACTGTATTTTTGATCAAATAAATGCAGCCTTTGGTGAATATAAGATACAGCTTTCAAAGACATTAAAAACATACTCAAAACTTTTAAATTATACTGATCCCTTCTTGTGTGCACAAGTTCAGAAAAGTCCCCTAAATGTATATGGGCACTTAAGACATAACAGACATTTTGGTCTATGTTTATTGTCTATGAATATTCCTATTTCAAAATTATTTAATCGACACATCCTCAATAAACCCGTCTCCGGCAAGTTGCCTCCGATCTTTCGAATATTCCGATTTATTATGACCTCTGACCTGTAAAGTTTCCAGAATAATAATAATACGCTGTTTGTTAATTGGCCAGAGGAGAACTGGCACCCCGACTGAGCCTGGTTTCTCCCAAGGTTTATTTTTCTCCATTAGGTCACCTGATGGGGTTTTGGTTTCCTTGCCACTGTCGCCTTTGGCTTGGCTTGCTCAGTTGGGGACACTACATTTTTCAACCAAATATCCAAATAAATCTAATTATTAAACTAAATTAACCATATAAACTAAATTACTGATCTAATTACTGATCTAATGCCCACATTGTCACTGTATGATAATTGTAATGAACTAGATGACATTACCGTTTTCTCCGGAACGGCTTTACGGCCGAATAAAATTCTGTTGCATTATTTTCCTGGTGAAGCTGCTTTGAAACAATCTGCATTGTAAAAAGCGCTATATAAATAAAGTTGACTTGACTTGACTAAAGAGTTAGGATTAGGAATAGGGTTTAGTTTAGGGTTTGTTGCATGCAATTATGCATAATTTATAGTTATTACTACAGTAACTATATGTAACGTGTAACAAGGACACTTTAAAATTAAGTGTTACTAAATAAAGTGGGGCCTTAACTACTATGTACTAACATTTTAATTAATCATTTGATACAATGCACTTATTGTGTATATACATGTTTTTACATTGTACTTAAAAAACTACCTGCATGTAATTACATCTGTAATTAATTTCTGTAGTTACATTTGTAATTACACTGTTGACACTTCCCTTACACCAAACCCTACCCTTAAACTTACCCATACCACCACACCTGTCCCTAACACTACCCGTATCCCACCTCAAAGGTGTTTTGCAATACAATTTGAACATAGTAAGTACATTCTACATATTTTTTTGATACAAAGTACATAGTAGTTAAGGCCACCTAATATAAAGTACGGCCATAAAGGGTAACCCTAAATACAATGTAACTAACCTTAAAATAAAGTGTAACCAATTATTTTTTTTAGAAAACAAAACATCATCAAACCAAGTGGCATTTACAAACAAAAGATGCTAGAGAAGATTTCAATATTATAACAAACAATATTGTAACTTCTAATATTCTGTTTGAAAATTAAGCTTGTGCTTTCTATCTATAACATAAATATGGATTGGTTTGAAAATTGTTACTGCATTTTTAATTGTCCGAATACTTCTTGGAGCTAATAGTTGTTCAGATGAGTTCAAATGTTTAATTTCCTGTGTCGACTGCAAATACAAGTCCATTGTCTACAAAGAACAGAGCAGCTCTCTTCACCACCTCCACTAATGTGGGTCATGCTGCAAATGAGCGATTGCCTTTGCCGTCATAGCACCAAAACCACGAACAAGCCTTTCTGTGAAGCTCAAAGAGGCTCAGAGCGTTAAAATAAACCACTCTTGGGAGACGTGCTACAGGCCGGTAAGACCAGCCCACCTCTCCAGAGTAGAATAGATTAAACTTATCTGAGGACCAGCCAAAAGGGCTGTTCTCCTCCAGCTGAAACTCTGACGGAACCCTTTTGCCGTGCCATCCTTCGGCTGCCTGCAGTGGACTCTAGAGGACGCCGAGCTCCACAGGGTGGGCAGATTCTAATAAAAAGTAGTTGACATTTTAATTGCATTTTTCTCATCAAGGACTAATATGCAAGATGGGTCTGGCATCTCTTTGGAGAGCAATGTGGGTGATGTTATGATCAGTAATTTCTTTGATAAACACTCAGAACCCCCATTGATACGATCTCACAGTGAGCGGCTTTGTGTGGAAGCGCTTCTCAGCTGCATTTGTTGCCAAGCCCAACTAATGGAGACATTTGATTGGAGCGCAGAGCATGCAGAACGCTTTGGCTTGTAGCTATTCGCCAATTGCGTTAACAAAGGCTGCACATTTGGACCGCTACAGTATGTGGAATGCGCGTAAACTATTGTGGAAAAGAAGTTTCTGAATTGATATTGTTGTGCTAAATTATTATATTAATCAAGGCCAAGGAGATGGAGGTCAAAGACTCAATTTCCTTGTGTAGTATTATGCGTTAAAGCCTGTCACGCTAAATGAAACCATGTCCAAATCATGTATCGTGGTAGAAAATAAAGTGCTCTTAGCGTACATAATACCTTTATTGGATTATTTTATTACACTAATCTGTGAAGAATATGAAGTCAGATTAGGCAGCTGCCCCCTGCTGTGACAGTCACCAAAGACCTCTAAGATTGTCTGTATTAGCGTCTCCCAGAAGGCCAAGCACTGCTGTTTAAAGACATAATGGCTTTCAATTAAGAGTTCGATAAACATTGCAAACTAAATGTCTTTTTCAACTTGTACATTTTAGGTGGAGAGAAATGTCATTGGCGTGTTCCTGCTGAAAAGTCTGAGAAATGAGCAGCAAGCTTTTTCTCATGACAACCATCCAAGAAGCCACCTGGATAAGCTCTGTTTTCCATTGGGCACTAACACGCGAGTACACACAAAACTTCAACATCACCAAGTTGAAATGAATCGAGTAATTTACCATCTGGTTGATGCCATCATATCCTGCAAGCAGGTTGATCGTTTCTCATTACACGCCTGCTTATATCCTCTCATATCCATTATAAAATATCATTTAAATTTTCATTTGATTATTTGCATTTTTTACGCCAATATATCCTCTTAACAGCAGTCTGTTGTATAACAGAGCGCAGCTCCTCTATGAGCGCGTGGAAAGTGATTTATCGTGGTGTCGGGGTTAAAGGTGTAAGCACTTTCCAAGGGGCTCCCAAACGGATTAAACGGCAGAAAAAAAGAGAGGTAATTGGAACTAGTCGGCATAGCTACAAACAAGAACTTCTTCCCTCAGAAGCTTTAAATTTACAGTTTGAATGGCAGAAAACTCAAAGATTTTTCAATTACCAATTTTCTTCGTACTTCTCTTTTCTTTTTCTCTTATGCATTTAAATTGGATATGATCTCGGAGGAAATGGTTATCATTTTAATGACACTCTCCATTCATTAAAGGCTCCAGATCTCCAGCCTTCACACTCTCATGGGGAACTGCCAAATAAGAGGCAGACTCAGAGAAAGAGAGAGAGAGACGCTCTGTTCAATTACCTCTGTGTTGGCCCTTCCTCACGGGGCCCCGCTGTGTGGCCCTTAATCCTATCCTAAGGAGTCAGGCCCAGGTGCGAAGAGAACTAGAAGGAAACAAAAGATTTAAAGTGCTTTTTGTGTTCACTTTTTCAACAGAACACGCACTTTAGAAATAGATCAATGTACGTGAAAACCAAAACGGCAAAGGATGTTAAAGGATATATACACATATAAATTTATCTGGAGTTAAAGATGTTTAGCTATATTTACTGGAAAGGCAAAGACAAAAATATTGATTAAAAAAAAAAATTAGCCTTTTTTTATATTGTTATAGTTGCTGAAAGAAAACAAGTGGAATAGGAGGTATGATCATTTTGATAAAAAGGAAATAATTGACTGAGTACGGTTACCTCATTGAGAGAAATGAGAATCATTTGGCTTCAGTCTTTGTGGGCCTCATTAATTGGGTTTAATAAGAGGATTTCAAAGAGAATATAAGATCAAATATTAAACATGTTCAGCTGTCATGATACACACAAAAAAACGTTCATTCGTTTGTTCCTCTAAATTTCCTCCTAACACAAGTTGAATAACATCAATGCAAAAAAAACATATGGCCAATCCTTTGTAATTTGCATTTTAAGGCATGTCTTTAAGTCGGCAAATGTGTTCTTTTTGTAAATAAACCTACGCGCCAGATTTCCACCTCACCTCAGGGGTAACAAAGCAACGTGTTTTAAGTGGGGAGAAGAAACAACATTTGATCAGGGACTAATCACAAATTTCACTCTACGATGCTTTTAATATTTCAAGTTCCTAAGCAATATGCAAATAAGAACCGCATTAATCGTCGGGCACATTAGTAAGTCAAGGCACACAACGCAGCTTCGGAGATCGGCTTTATTCATTGTGTAATTAGGACCCAAATGTTAATGAATTATGCTAATTCGGTACAATTAGCATATAATATTGAAGACAATCAACAATTAGCATATGCTATTGGAAACAATCAAAAGGGCTGCATTCCCATATGGATCTCGCACCCTATGTATAGGAGGCCGTTGTGGGGGACGTGGAGGGGGTATGTGAATTATAGCACTTTCTTCCTCTCATTTTCTCTCTCCTGCCCCCCGCGTGGCAGACGTGACCTCTATAACACAGCGTAAAGTGGTGTGTGTGTGAGAGAGAGCTAGCTGCTATGTCTGTTTGTGAGTGTGTGTTTGTGCTCATTCAGTGGAGCCTAAAAGCTTCTATTTTGATTTACATTATCAACATTAAATAAAGTTCTGAAAAACTGAAAAATTAATATAGATTTTACAGTTTCTTATTGAGTCAGCAGCACTCGAGTTGCATGAACTCCACAAACTGCGCAAAACCTGATGATCCTGTTCTCCAGCATGATTTGCGAATGACCCAAATAACAAATACTAAGAAACTCTTGAATCCATGTTAACTCTTTACTCTGCTTTCCGTGTTGTCACTGTTATACGGTAGGGGGCACTAAGACACATCTTCTGAAAGAGAACTGAACCTCCTGATCAAAACACAGGAAAAGAAGAAGCAGAAACAAGCAATAGCATATGTGAACATTATCAACATTAAACTGCATATCAATCAAAACTGCCTAATGTTACTGAATGAAATGTCAACCCAGGACTGTGCAAGCATTAGTGGTGTTGATGGACTAGATCTACTCCATCATTAAATCATCATTCTGAATCCCATCCGAACCTAGTCTTTGCGTTTTTCTCAGCATTTGCTCAAAATGTTACTTTTTTCATGAAACTTACCCACATTCAAGTGTTGGTTTTAAAAAATAATAATAGAATAACAACTACAATAGATGCGCTGTGATAGTAAACTGACATTGATACTTAATAACGTAATTTAAATCTTTTCATATCTATCATATTTCAGCTTCATCCCTTGTCCAAAACTCAGTGTGCTATCTAAAACAATAGATATGACTGCTGCATATTTACACTGAGAGTGTTTATTTATAATAAACGCTTTAAGAATCCGTCCAGCAGCGGAGGACTGTTAGGCCGCGTGTCCACCAAAGTGTTTTTATCCAGCTGAAAACGCTAGGCGCTCTGCTGAAATGTCTCGCTGTGGGCGCTTGAGAGCGTTTTGGCAGCGCAGCGTTTTTTTTTTTTTTCAGTTGAGACTCTTTGCTTGTTATGATACGGAATATCCACAGAAGTGTTACTAGTATCTCAATCACAGATTTGTTTCTGTATTGATTCTATATAAAAATGCTGATTCAATGTAAAGTATTTGCTCTGGCTCTTGTTTTAAATAATTTTTCACGGCTGGGTGAAAAGTGACAGTGATGAGCGCTGCGTTTTACTCAAAGTAAAAAAAACGCTGAACACTCAGCGCTTGAGCGTGAAATACTCGTTCAGCGCCTCGTTACGCTCATGCCGTTCTAAAAACACAGCGCTCCCATTGAAAACAATTGAATATGCCAGCCAGCTGCATGAAAAAGCGCTTTGGTGGACACGCTGGCTTATTCTGCACAGAACTGTGGAAGAACTTGAAGCGGCACAGGTTGATCTTTGGTTGACCAATCAGCGGCAAGGGGCATTTCATGCCCGCCCACATGTGGAAATCATATATTTAAACCATTTATCCATTTTCCATCCCTGAAAATAAATATAAAATTTTAATTTTAATTTGTAAATTTTAAATTTTTTGGAAAAAACTAATAAATTAGCCGTTTTCTAATTTTTCCACTTTCAATTTTAAATAAAAAAAATGAATGAATGCAACGTACATGGACCATTATGCTAGATTTGTTGTTGTTAAAAGCCAACTCTGTTCTTTCTTTTGATATACTGCATGTTCAGATATTCATACAACAAAATATTCTGGGGGCCATGAACATTTTGTGAAAATGCACAAAAATGTTGGCGGTGGCTGACAACTTTTAAAAAAAAACACTGGTGGGGAAAGAGTTTTACTCAATGCTGACAATTTTAACTACTGAAAACATTTTTGAAAAACAAAAACAAAGTAGTTCACATGATCAATGACACAAATTAGCTTAGTTTATCTGGAAACTATATTTCTTATTACATCATAATGTTTCTTTGTTTTAATATATGCTATTTTTTATATTTCTAGGTGTGAATTAAAATGTAAAGTTTCACTGTTTGCTTCATTCATAAGGAGCCAATTCTTTTTTAAAAATGGCAAAATAAAAAGGCCAATTAAAGGCTTTCTTTCCACAGAATTTTCTGTGACTTTTTAGCAGATAATTCAAGCTTCAATGAATTTTCACCTGCACTATTGTGTTTCACAGCTTGACCCGAGCCATAAAATTCACATAATATATCCATCAGACGCTGCTCCAGTATGTTCCAGTTTAAGCCATTACAGCAATCAAGGCTCACTCCCATTAGAAAGCTCTGGTATTTCCTCTCTCGCTGAGATTTCTCCAGTGACCTTGGGCAGGTTCCTCCAGGTGTGTCGGCAAGCCTGTAGTCAGTGGACCCTGCCGAGGCCCCATCGCTCTCGTGCTCTGGGTGCGAAGGCGGCGAGCAGCCTCCGAGATAGAGGTGGAGGGGCGGCGTGCCGATCAGAAACATTGCAGCCAGGTCGCCCATTTGGAACTTATTAAAACGGCGAGGCGGGGCGAGGCCCAGGTTCGGCGGGCCCCAGAGAGGCCCCGCACTGTCTGAGCTCATTTGCAGTGTGTCCTTTCCCACTGACAGCCTTCTAATTCGCATTTGAATTTAGGTCACATTGATCTGGGCCTGCGTCCAAAGCCGGTGCTCCCAACGGAACCTCCTCACACAGGCAGGACTTTTCTGCCCAGAGAGAGAGAGAGAGAAACTGCCTGCAGCGCTATGGGTGTGAGATCTGTCGGTGAACGTTCCTTTCTCTGGACACAAGCAGGGAGGAAGTGAGGGAAGAGGAGATAGATGGATGGATAGAGATGGAGGAATGGTGTTTGTTAAACCAGAAACAAACTGTAGAGGGCCTACAGAGAGAGAAAGAGAGAGAAATTCTCAATGAATAAGTGCTCTTTGAACCGCTCCAGATGTTTAACAGGTCATTGGCTGTAAGAGTTATATATGGAGACATGTGTTATGATATAAAGCTGACTTCATACATAAGGAATATAGCTAGCAACTTGTCATCTTTAGCTGAAACATAAGGCAAGGTTACTTCAGATGCAGAATCTACGCACGTGTGTCTGTGCTTCTGAGGGCCACATTTATGACAACATTTTACGTAAACATCTAGTACAAAAGATGAATAAAAGGACAAATAATCTCACACATTTACAACTAAAAAGGTTTTACATTGCCTTCTAAGCATGCACAATGCAACAACCAATCAGAACACAAGTTCTCAGCATAAAACGTGTTGCATTTTCATGAATTCCATAATGCTTCTGCAGACTGTATTCTTTTTTATGATTGAGAAACTTATATTATTCTGAAAAGAAATGTATCATTGTTTTCACAACTATTTTCAAGATTGATGTAATAATAAAAACATGTTTCTTGAGCAGCAAATCATCATATTAGAATGATTTCTGAAGGAACATGATACTGCAGACTGGAATAATGACGCTAAAAAAGTCAGCCATAAAAGATATTTAAATATAGTTATATTTAATTGCAATAATATTAAATTCACATTATTACTGTATTGTTGATCGAATAAATGGAGCACAAGAAACAAAAACTTTTAAAGGTAAAACACACACACACACACACACACACACACACACACACACACACACACACACACACACACACACACACACACACACACACACACACACACACACACACACACACACACACACACACACACACACACACACACACACACACACACACACACACACACACACACACACACACACACACACACACACACACACACACACACACACACACACACACACACATTTCGGATAACATATGCATATACACCCTTTCACCCTGCCCTCAAAGACATGTCAACAAACACAAATAAATTCACAGGAGGAAAACGGCATTTCTGATTGGTTAAAAGACTCTTTTGTTGTTTACAGAGCCTTGGGCTGCCACAAAGACAGCTGTGATTTCTCATGACACCCATTTCGGTGATATCTGTCAGTTATTAGGAGCATTTTATGCAAAAATAAATAAATAAAAATAGCTTACAGCACCTTTAATTTAAAACTCTAGAAGTCAACAGAAGCTTTAAACCTGCAGGCTAGAGGAAGACTTTTCACGGCAGAGCCAGAGTACTTAGTCACTTATGCAACCATAGGCTATAACAAAAGGTTAAATGACCCTAAGCAATCTCCTAATCAGTTCTAACTGCCTCATATGCTCATATAATCAATAAAATACAGTCTCTATATACAGTACAGGCTGACAAAGTCTGTTTGTGGTGTCTAAAGGATGAATGAAGGTGATAGTCGGATGTACGGCTGCAGCGAGCAAGATCCTCACAGACTCTCCCCTCCTTTCTCCTCCTGGATAATTCACTGCACAGACTGCACTGGGAGTTTTTTCCTTTGTATCCATTACCATTTTTTTGTGCTTTTCTCATGAAATTCGCAGATACGGAGGAGGCTCTGACCTCAGCAGCACGGATGTCTCGCATTCCTCAAGAACTCAATTAATCACAGCATTTAAAATAAATAAATTAAGGGCATCGTGTAGCAGTGCAGAAGCAGCTGCATCCTTACAAGTGCTCCTGAGAGACCAAATTAAGCCACAGAAATGTATATCTAATACACCGGCCCACTAATGATGCCCGTTAAAAGAGCGGGTATGTAGGCACAGCTTAAAAATTACACGGGTCATTACGGCAAATTGAAACCAAGATTTATCTGCTGCCAGAGCAGCGCATAATTTGTTTTACCTGGTAATCACAGAAGCCATATAATTAAACATGAAAACAAAAAGCACGAGAGATGTGGAACAAGACAGTGTGGAGTGATACTGTAAGACTGGATGTCTTCGAGGTGGCACCAAGTCACCGAGAATGGATAACTCATGTGGTGTGTGAAACTGTAACTAAATAGCACGGTATACCTGGAAACAAGAGGCATGGTTGCTAAGGTTTAAAGGATGTTTGGGAGTTTTCTGGTTCCAAATGTGAGATTGAAATCCTGAGACACTGGAGAAATAGATTCCGTATCAAATGATGAACGGAGCAAATGTTTCCGCTGTAAATCTGAAAGGAGCCTTATCATGGAAAACAGGATAATACTTACTCTTTTGATATGAGAGATAAACTCTTTCAAAATCACAAAGTCCCCTCTCCGGTCCACCAAAAACCCTTCTTGGAAACTAAGCTAGAAAAACGGGTTCTTCGGAAATCATCATCTCTGTGATGTCACAATCATGCACATATTAAATTACAGGACGAATGCCCCCATGTATATGCCTAGTATTCAGAAACTTCATCCATCTATAAGTTCCCACCAAGTAATATGGTAAAATGGATGGACTGCATTTTATATAGCGCTTTCAACAGACTCATGGTCATCCAACATTCTAACAGATGTTCACAGCCTAACATTCACCCATTCATACACCGACTGTCATCTTTAGCTGTTCATACAATATTCCTAAAATACCAACAGTACTACATGGCTGTGTCTGTGTTTTTTCAGACAGACCTTTAAGGAATAGTTAATCCAAAAATGAAAATTCTGTCATAATTTACTCACCCTCATGTCATTCCAAACTTTCCAGAACTTTTACCTTGTTGATCCATACTTTCTTTGTTCTGTGGAACACAAAAAAGACAAAGAATGGTATATAAAATGTATATGGTTCAGGAAAATCCTACGTTATGGGGGATTATGGGATCCCCACAAAGATGGCAATATCCAAAATACATTGACATTTTTTGGTCCCCATGAGGAAAACAGCTTATAAATCATATAGAATGATGTTTTTTGAAAATGTAAAAATGCAGAACGTTTTCTGTGATGGGTGCTTTAGTTTAGGGTGTGTGTGTGTGTGTGTGTGTGTGTGTGTTATTTATTAATGTAATACTTCATAAGTATATATTTAATAATTAATTTTAAAGTGTTAATGAATGTACAGATATCATTATTATAAAATGATGAAACATAATTTTTATGAAACACAATGTTTCAGATTCTTGAATTACAGAGGTGTGTGAGCTGTCCAGGCCAGTTCACTCCAGATTGAGTGTGTGAAGCATAAAAAGATCATTTATAAAGGAAAATAAAATACATGAATTCATTTTGTGAATGAAAACATGACAGGAACATGCAATACTTCTAGTATGTTCAACAATTAGATGACATTACACTTATTGGATTATTTAGCAACCTCTTAACTTTGGTAAGGACATCCATGACCTAATAAATCCCAAAGACGATAAAAAATAACCTGAGGTTTATTTTACTATGAGGAGTAAAAGCCAGTGTGTCTCTGCTGCGTTCGTGGGTCTCATGCAGTGTCACCCAATCCCTGGGAAAAGAAGAAAACATCTGCATTAATAGATTTTTTTTTTTCACCCATGTCTTTCAACATCATTAACTTTATTACGCCGGACACTCCTGTTGCAAAAACAATTCAGCATAATCATTTGCGGTGCATCTCCCCTGCGAGGGCATATATCCTCCTCCTCCTCCTTCTCTCTGCCTGGCAATTACCGCCGAGCCACAGATGCATATCTCAGGCAGCACAAACTAGATGCAGCAGATAATGTGATTACTCAGTCATTACATATTGGAGTGCATTCATTACGGGCAAAGACCAAAAATCTGGGCATTGTTGACAATGCCTGGGCAATGCCCAAGATGTACAAGGTTGCGGAAAACATAATGTCCATAATTTCATGTCGGCGGTTCAAGATGATCAGGCCGAATCGCAGAGGAGATTCAAATGCATACGATTAATTCATTATGCAAACCGAATTCTGATGGGATGCGAGGTTGTCGTAAAAAAAAAAAAAAAACACTGGAGAGAGAGATGTTTGTTTTTTAGATGAAATGGTAATGTGTGAATGCAGACAATGACAGGAGGTCCCATCGGTGGAGACAGGAGGATTGTGGGTAAACAGGTTACAAAGACGGTAAATGGTTTTAGCAGCCACCTGCAGAACGTTCATTAAAGCGGCCGCGCTCCTCCGAATCGTTTTCGGCTTAACGTTAATATCGCAAAAGTTGTTAACAGAATCATGATAATAATCTAGGACATTATAATCCTATAATGGGGCTTACTAGTGAAGAACGCACTACAGCCAAATCACTCTACAGAGGATCCTAGCTCCCCAAGACTGTCATAAAAAAGCAGTTGATGAAATCCTGCCAAATTGTCTCATTTAAGCGAGATAAAAAAAAAAGTTGGTCAATCCATGAATCATTAAAGAGGGTGTTATTTATGCACAAACTTCAAGGCCTGAAATTATTTATCGTATAGTGCATTATTGAGCGTGCGGTGTCGTATTTGTGTATGTTGAAACCGGGGCAGCGCTCTGCAGAGTAAAACAGAGCAGATGTTGATTATTTAAGACCAACTGATACAATCTGCACATATTCAAATGGGAACGCCCGACTGTAAGGAGCAATTTCATTCAGCAATTTACTGCAATATGTTAATGCGGAAAGAAAGGGGGATTAATCCCTAAATGTATTCAGTCAAATGAAATGAAATAACATATATTTGAAAGTGTAATTTTTAACACACCTTATTATTTCAATCCCGGTAATTGAAACTGCAATCCCGGCAACTTGTGTTAAATTAATGCGTGGCAAACGGCACCTTTCGTTTGCCAAGCCTGAGTGAGTTCCTGCATGAATTGAATTTAATTATTCCTGTGGCCCAATATATTATTAATCATCTATATTGATTTCTGAACTCCCTTGCTGCTTGTGGATATGCAAATCCGACCGTGGCAATATTGGGGTGGGATCATTTGCATGGAAGGCCATTATTATTTTATAAGTAAATTTTAATGTGGACTCAATTAAAACTCAGTGAGTGGAACAGTTCAATTGGCCCAAGGTATAGGCTCCTTGCGTGCAGGCGCAGGACTAGGATGTATCAATTAGTGCAGATCAAACTTATGCTCATCTGCAGAGAGATATAGAGGGGGGAGCTGCAATCTAATCAGAGCGGCTCTCGATGAAGGAGATGTTTTAGTGATTTTCTCTGCAGAGCACGCCTAGGTTGCAATGAAATGAAATGGAATCTGTTGGTCATTTGGACTTGCTCAAATACGTCTTTGAAGTAAACTATAATTGAGATGTGATTAAATGTTGTAGCACGTTTAATTTATTGATCAGAAGGATCGTTAAGAAGAAGGCCGGCGAGTTATTTGCAAACCTGTCCATCCCTCAAAGGCTGTGATTGTCTATATTATGTGAAGAATATGATAGAACCAATGCAATACAATCGGATTGGTTGATCAAACCATGCTATTATGATAACCTTTTTCTATACGCAAATAAATTGTAGCTCTCAGTTTTTCCCCCCTTAAAACTCTATGACAATACAACGTATATGTTTTAATTTGTTTACGTCATTCTTCATCAAACAAATTATTCATCATAACAGGCCTAATCAAATCTCTTAGCCAAAAGATAACAGTGATAGCCTTAGCAATTAAATGACACCTATATGTCTGATTCCGAGGGACCTGAGCATATCTGCACGAATCAAATGATTCTAATAGTGCAAGAGTGACCTTTGAAAAAGCACCCAGGGCATTAGACAAGCTCTCTTTACCTCTTAGCGTAGTTTCGTCACACACAGCCCAGGCCGGGAATAGAGGCGGACGGCTTTCTGCTACAGCGCTAATTGTGCACAGAAGAGAAAATAGATTAAAACACTGTTCAGGCTGATCTTTATCTGAGAGGTCAATGTGTGCACAAAGCTTTATTTTCTTTTTCCTGACCCCTCCACACAGCCTCTTTGGTGTCACGTTATGGTAAGGTCTCTCACTGTCTCTCTCTCTCTCTCTCTCTCTCTCTCTCTCACACAAGTCTTGCATGTTATTACTAAGTATTCAGGTCATCGTGATATCATTTTCACTTTTAATTCAACAATAATTCAGGACTAAAACAACGGAGATACTTGCAGCGGGGTTTCCCCCTCTTAAGGAAAATGTGCGATTTTCTGGTCCCCAAGTGTTTGACAATCAAAAATGTGTGATTCTTTATTATTATTATTATTATTATTATTATTATTATTATTATTATTAAATATAGGCTAAACAGAGCAAAACAATTTGTGTGAAATTTAACGATTAAAAATCTGGTAATTATAAAAGGTGGCAATGGGGAGTACTTTTTCATCCAACACTTGGGGGTAAAAAGCCCTGCATGGGACAAAATAAAAATAGTGTAAACATAATAAAAAGCTATTTTTTATAATGAGAATGTACAACATGAAATTATATAATGAGAATGTACAACATGAATCCATTTTCCAAACCGTATTTTTGTCTTACCCTGAATCATTATGCCTTTCCTATAGCTCAAACAGTAGAGCATGGCGCTAGCAACGCCAAGGTCAAGGGTTCGTTCCCAGGGAAAGCAAGAATCGACAAAATGTAAAATGTGTACCTTGAATGCAATGTAAGTCGCTTTGGATAAAAGCTTCTGCCAAATGCGTAAATGTTAACATAATGGGAACAGTAATACTTTTTTTAAATTCCAGAATTGCAGAAATTTTTTTATCAGTATATATTTTTGCAACATTTAAACTGCATTTTAAGCTGCAGTCCGTAACTTTTTTGGGTTAAAAATGATCCAAAATAAATTATTGAGCAAGTACATAACCAGCTAGTGTTCAATACTATCTGCTTACCATTGCTCAATTTACAACGGTTTTAATAATGTTTTTGATTTCAGTGGTACTGGTGGATTTCCGTGGGAAATTCAAGCATGTCTTTGCGTCATTACGTCACATCTGTACACAAAGGTGGTGTCCCGGCTAGTAGACTATATTGCGTGTGAGGATGTTGGAGTTGGAGATTTATAGCCTTTTCTCACAGCCGTTGATATAAATAAACGTATCAATTTGATGGCAATCACCAGTGACAACTGGAGACAACCCGTTGTAAAATGCAAAAGACTTCGGACTTTCGGGGTGCGTCTCAATCAGCTCCCTAGTTCAGTAGTCAGGGCACTGATCAGGACATAAGTCAATTGGCTGACTCCCTGATCAGTGCCCTGACTACTGAACTAGGGAGCTGATTGAGACACACCCTCGGAGTGGCTACAGAAAAAAAGAGACTTCAACCGGGCCTATGCGAAAACAAGGATAAAAATAGCTTTTGAAAGGTGGCATGAACTCCGTGTTTTAAAGGGGTTCAAAACGGAACCCGTTTTTTTTCTGCTGGACAAGACATTTCAGTGGTTAAATTATGTAATAGAAGCACGCTTGTTCGCCTTAATTCATACAGTTATGGAGTTTTCTTTGTTGTGCCTTTCTCGTTTTGCTATGTGCATTATGGTAAATATCAATTATTTTGCGCTAGCTATGAGACATAGCAATTCACCTCTACTCCACATTAATTTGTTGGTATATGACATTCAGAAATTAGACTGCACAATAATGGAAACTAAACTACAGGTCGCCCTAATACACATTAAATGTAGTCACGCTATGCTGATATTGTTAACATTAACAATTTGAAAACAAAGTATTTATTTGCACGGTTTGACGTGCTTTGATAAGCTATCGTTAGATTTAGTCTGATCATCGCGATTTATTACAATGCTTTTTTCCCCTTAGTTGGTCAGAACAAAAGTGGATGTTATACTTACTTGTTCAGATTACATTTTCCGATGTAAATTATTATGTTGGTCATACTTTCAAAAAGTATAATCTGTGATTCTGAATGACCGTATTCACACCGCGCGGTGACTGACAGGCAGCTGCACATTCTCCTCAAAACATTGGATTCCTCCGCGCTGTGCCCTGCCGAGGCACAAATTACGTAAAGTTGATAATTCCGCAAATAACTGCAATTGCAGATTTCGAACAGATGGTGACAAAGAGGAAAAACTACGGACTGCAGCTTTAAAGCTGGTGTCCGTAACTTTTTTCGTGTTCAAGATTTACAAAAATTATATAATGAGAATGTACAACATGAATCCATTTTCCAAACTGTGTTTTTGTCTTACCCTGAATCATTATGGTACACTTATAATAAGTGTTTATATTAAGTGTTGCAAAAAGTTACGCACTACGGCTTTAAATAGTAAAAAAAGGTTTGTTTTTTCAAACACTTTTGGCATTTGAAAATGTTTTGCTTTTAATTAAAAAAACATCAGCATCTGCATTTAAAAAAAAAAAAAACACAAATACCATCCCATCACTCATTCAACATTTGAGAGTTTAATCATGCTCGAAATGTAAACTTTCGAAAATTCTTCAAAAACTTTTGAAAAATTCAGATTCAGAATATGCAAGATAATTTCTGGTATTTCTCATTATATGTGCAATTACATGTTAGATCAAATTATTTCAAAATTAGCCCTTTAGTACTTTTATACAATCAACTCAGGAGTTCCTCAGAACCTGGATACAAACATTAAGGTAAGTGCCATAGTGGCGTTTGTTGCCACATTATTTATCATTATGGAAGAAAATAAAAGGAAGTGATGTCACTGTTATCACTGAGCACAGCTCCTGGCAGAGGAGGAAACAGAGATAAGGGCTGCCGTATCAGCCAGGCGACATTAAAGGACATTTGTCCTTTGTCAGAGAGCACCAGTGAGGGAGAAGCACCCGTGATATTTTGTTGAACCTGGAACAACATTCCTGTCTGAAAATGTTGTCCTAACCCTATCCTAAACTTAACCCTACCCATAAGTTATCCCTAAAATCAGAGGGAATTAACCCTGATGTAGAAGCACCTAACCCTGGTTGAAAGCCTAAACTTTCATAAACCGTAAACTTGTCCCTCAAATCTGACTGGTTGATTGGGATGTTGTTCTAGGATCAACAAGGATGTTGATTCAGGAACATTTTGTACTTTGTGAAATCAAGCTGTGGCAATGTGTTTGTGTTTAACTCAATTGTCTACACTTTTGTGCAGTGATATGAGATGAAACCTTCCACACTGGCGTATACGCAATTAGTACTACAAACATAATGTTCTTCAAGACATGATGAGCTCATAAATGCTGATGCAATGCACATTGATTCATTGCGTAATTACACATTCTTCCTTTAATAGAAGGAATTGCGTGTCCTGTGCAAAAAAATTAAAATAAAAACATGACTGAATAAACATTAAGAAATCGAGGCTGAGAACACAAACCCACACACTAATAGACTCACACACTCAAACAAATATACACACAGGCATATTAAAATAGCTATTGGCGTTCTCTAGCAAGAGCAAAGTATGTTATTCTACAAACGAAGTCAACTGCATAAGTTCGCCCGTTATATTGACAACATTAAGACCTAATTGCTGAGTTTACTCAAGTGGTTTATGGCCGATTACTGCCCTAAGTCATTTAACTTTCCTAATTTCATTTTCGTGCGCATCTCCTGCTGTGTGTTCTGTTACGAGTGAAAGGTGCATGAGAAAATCACATCAGCTCCGAGCAGTCAAGTTCATCATTTCCCATAAATCAGCAGTGTAACATCAACCGGTCAAGTTTTATGGAGATGTTGCAAATGCCAAAACACTAAGCCAGAAATATCACAGAACAATAAATGGAAAACGCTTCAGTTATGGACTTAGTTGGGGATTTACTGAAATCTTTCACAGACAAAAGAATGTAATAGTGATTACAGACACATTATTTATCTTAAAGGGGTCGTGAATTGAGAAATCAATTTCCCTTGAGCTTTTGATTTATAAAAGGTCATCTTAATATAAAAATATCCTATACGTTTCAGAGCTGAAAACGTCTTTGTTAGTCAAAGAAAATCTTTCATTGACAGCTTTGCTCAGCAAACGATCGATCTGCGAATGTTTTTACGATTGACGTCTGAGTGCAGTGAAACACCGCCTCGACAGAAGACGACGATCGCCTGATTCTGTAGCCCCGCCCACCACTCGCGCCTGACAAGTTATAGATAAATAACATAGGCCTACGTGGAGCTAAACCGGATCGAACTTCCAAGCATTAAACATGCCATAAGCTTCCTTCGGATTCCAGTATTAGCAATGCATGGTTGAACTTTATTTTTAATGAAGATCCAACTCACGTAGGGAAGACATTGTGCGTTTGTTCGCTTCATTTCACCGGATTTGTTTGTAAACCAGAGACTGGATTTTGCCGACAGGATGCTGTGACTTCTGGATCTGACAGGAATTATGCAACACACTTACAGAATGTGAGTAAAAAAATTTTTTTTTATATGTGATAGTATTGCATTGTTACGTTTGATATCTACTGATTATGTGTACGTGTCTAACTAAACATAACTTCCACACTGTCACAGGCTGGAGAATCTTTTGTATTTGAGGTGTTGTTGGTTCATAGTGCTGCAATTCGTTATCAGACTCAGACATGTATGGGACAGGGCTCGCAAAGTCTGACGTCCGGGGCTATCTAAAATAGTGAAATAACATTCCTTTCTTGATGTGCGTTGTTCACTCTCTTGACTGGTAATTTGAAGGAAAATACAAAATCGCAGACGTTTTGAACATGCTGATTTGTCTGCAGTGAAGTTTTGCTGGTGCATGTATTTGGCTTGTGGGTGTGCGTGTTTGTGTTAGTTATGCACGGTTCGCGGTTATATCCACCGATCAGGCCGGCCAAGTAATAAAAAATAACATTCCAATTAATTGCGGGTGGATGAGAGAGAAATTATTGTGTTTTTTTTAATAAAGACATTTTGTGAGCCATCCGGCTGCCGTTTCTCCGCATTGGAAGTTTTCAAAACAATTCCCCAAGTGTAATGACGGGGGAGCCGAAGCTCATTATAATACACTAAACTGTTATCCAATCATTGCAGTGGGCGTTTACTTCCAAGTCTTCAATGTGGCATGCCCATAAAAACCGAACACTCCAAGAGCTAGACTCAAAACCAGGGTAGAAAATAGCCTATTACTTATTCATTATGATGTTTTTGAATGTAAAAACCACACGGACGTCATAAGTTGACCTCAGACCACAGTATAAAAAAAATAAAGCCCGTTCATGACCCCTTTAAGGGTCAATCACAGTGGAGCTGATGGGAAATTACAACTAGCCCTCATTTCCTTTATGTTATAATATTTAACTATTGATTGTAACAACTTTAGACACGATAAAGCTTTAAAAAGACAATGATCAACATGTCATGTGGTATAATGCAATGCAGTGCTGTACACCCTTGGTGTAACCATGAATAGTTGGGTGTCATAACTATAATTGTGGTCAGAACTATTGCTCAACAGATTTACATTATTATTGCATTATATGTTAACATTATTGTGGATAAACAAAAAAACTTCCCTTCCTTCTATCTAATACAACCACACACAAAACGGAATGAACCATTTTCTGACAGGCCGTAAAAAATCATGTGTGCATTTGTCAGCAGTACTGAACATATTGAAAATCCACATGGAGATGCAAGCTTGCTGATATGATAGCGGAGTAATATATGACCCTTCCACTCGAGCCTTGGGGACTGTCTGCCATTGCAAATCAAAATACAGGACCTGCTCTTGGCTTTCTGAATATCCCACAATGCCATTGGGCATTTCCCCCTCCTGCCCCTAAGGATTCAGGGAATTTCAGCCCGACCATCATTCCCACATCATTTGGAGCCGTAACGCTCAGATGGAGCCAGAAGTGTGGAGACTCTGTTACAATAAACCAGGAGCATCCGTGATCCCAGATACTCTGACCATCCCGGTCCCCCAGCTCCAAGCCAGTGATTTAAAACTTATACATGAATGCCCTCTAGCTCACATAAGCCCAGCAGATCATTCATCCAGGACAGAGGTCAGTGAACCAGGACAAAAACAAATCCCTCACTCTGCCCAAGCTTTCCTGCTAAGGAGAGGTATAGTGCAGATGTATGAAAGGAGGGAAAGAGAGAAAAAAGGGGAGTACAGTAAAGTGCATGGGTGGGATTGTTCCTCATGTAATGCTGGAATTCCGAGGCTCAATAAAGAAGTATATCCTAACGTGTTCCAGATGTGAGAAGCCCGTTCCCAGGTCTGGATGCTCACTGCTGTCCTTTCCCCTAGTATAGCTCTGGCTGTTGGAATATTGCAGGAATGGTTCTTGGCAGTGGGAGCAGGTTACATTACCCCTCTGGCTTTATTCTCTCATTTCTCAAACCCTGTCATAACACATCCAGTCAAATCAAATCTGCTCGGATCAGACAGCATTATCTTTTTATGGGCATGTAATATGTTTTTTTGTTAATTTGTGTAACTGAATTTACCATCCAAAATATTTTATGTTGAATATCTTGGAGGGAAACGGACAGGTCTTTGATTCTTTTTTGCTGTAGATTTCCAAAATAAATATATTTTTCATGTTGATTGATTGTGTATACAAAACTCTGGTCCCTAATTCATACGGAGCCCACCCTGCCTTCAACAAAGAAACAAAGCTATTTTTTTCTTACACATACAGTTTGGGATGTGGAAGTTTAGTGGGTGTGTGTGTGCAGCTTTTGTCTGAAAATTGCATAATACTATTGCTGTAACCAGCTGATTGAAAACAGATATTCAATCTTGAGTATAAAAGTATATAAAATATATATGCTGACAAGATCAAATGAATAATTTAAGTACGGCTATAAATTGTACATTTAAAACACTGATGTAAAACAATCAGCCCTTTGAGCAAACACAAACCATATCTTGCCAATATTTTACGATATGCAAGCTGTTATTATACGAGCAAGAGTGCTTTAGCTGTAGACATTTGGAAAATAGCATGCTTGTATGCAACAGCTCAATTAAAAAGTTAATATCGAGCATCTTACATTTCATCACAAAATTGCCAGCTTCTTTTTTTTGTTTTTGCTCTGCCATCAAAAGAATTCCAATTTCCATACAGTCACCGTTTCGCATTTCTGAGCTACGCGCAGCATAATGGTGTTTTGTTTCTGAATGAATCATTGGTGAATGATTCAATGATCCACTCATTGAATCATTGGTCCTGTCCCAAATGGCACGCTTCATATTCGTTTTCATTCTTGTGGACTTACAATGACTGTCGTATGCATCCCTTTGAAAGAAGCAAAAAGCACTTTAACTGTGAACAATTCACAATGAACATAATCACCATGCTCACACACAAGGGCAGCATGCTCTTCCTCCAAACACACAAAGCAAAACTGGTGTGTGTGGCATATAAGCATTAGCCGTGAACACAGAGGCACACACCGTTTGTTTTGTTGATCGCTCATTTTCTTTTTCTTTTTCTCACTTGTCTGACAGAGATGAAAAAAGAGAAAGTTTCTGCACACTACCTGACAAATCTAACTCCTAACAGAGAAAGAGAGAGCTTGAGCAGAGCTTGTGAACACACACACATCACAGAATGGTCAGAAGACAAAAGACCTGACGATGCACCTGTGGCACATCTAATTATAGCCTCTGATGCTGGCGCATTCTGATGATGTCACTAACTAATCAAGCGCAGCATTAAGTGTAGCTTTTGAAAGGGAACAAAAAAATTACACAAACAGAAATTTGATACAATAGACAATACAATACACTATAACTGTTTTAAAAAAAACTGTCAGCTTAAGGTAGCCACAAGTAGGCTATTGTGTGGTTAAATGTCAAAATAACTCCAATACAAAAGCCCCGTTTCCACCGAAATTACTCGGAACAATTTGTACCAGGAACTTTTTTCCCCAGGACTTGCTACTATCTGTGTTTCCAATGCAGTCTAAAGTACTGTGAAGATTAGGCAAATTAGTCCGGTGAATTAGACTGCTCCTCCCAGTCAGCGACGGACAGTAATAATTTTTGTGCAACACTATCTGCAACAATAACAAGTATGGTGGAGATTCAAGCAGCGCTGCTTTTGTTGGTTATGTATTGGTTTACTAAAGAGGGGATTAACAAAACGGCGGAAAAGAGACAAGCACAAGCGTATTCTGAAAGCCTGTGAAGCTAGATTTAAAATAAGACAACGTATGTCATCAGCTATTACGGACATTGACAGTGAGATGGCTGAGACGAATGCGTGATATCGGGCAGAAAGAGCAAGACTGATATTTACTGAATGCAGAACGAACCTCGCAAAAGACTTTTGAAAATGGCGGTTGAAATAAAATGCTGCGTGAGCTCAACAAATCAGCATGTTCAGCGCCCAAGTCCCACCCCCTAAAGTTCCTGAACTTTGAAAAAGTACTACCTCGCTAGCAGGGATTTTCGGAGGGGGAAATATTTACCCGGAACTTCATTTAGACCCTGGTTCCTGCGGTCGAAACACACCAAGTACCACCCCAAAGTTCCTAGTTCCTGGGGAAAGTTCCTGCGGTGGAAACGCGGCTTTACAGTTGTGTGGGGTTGGGGTAAATTGAGTGCAATCTGCTGTGATGTCACAATCGTGTTGCATTGGGGTCTATGGATCTGCCTGAAGTGTACATATAGAGTAGACTCGCTATCTCTGTGAAAATCGAGGTGTCAAGGGTCTGTCCAAAAAAAAGTCCTTGCCCACTTGACGAAGTTGAAATGGCGAATTCATAATGGCGGCTGGGATTTGAGAGAGGGAAAGTGCTCAGGGAAGTTCATGTACCTAAAAGTGGAGTTAAACACAGCTCAGAAGGACCTGATAGAAGTGGTTTATGTACAAGTAAACTAATATGATCATCTAACATTCAACAGCATATAAATCAAACGACCTAACATTACTGAATGAAATGTTGAAATCACGAAAAATATATGACTGTGCGAGCTTTGGGGGCATTGATGGACTCGGTCTACTCTATGTTTTGATCATCGTTCTGTATCCGATCAGGATAGTGTTTTTTTATTAATAAAATTATTCAATTATCCACAAATGACTTGCGCCACCTACTGGCGTAACGGTGTAAGTGATGAAAGAGTGACTAAACAATAATGCCCAGACTGAATGCCTGTCTGAAGCCATGTTGATGGCACCATAATGTGGGTCACAAAAAATGGCTAAAGAGTTGCATGTTGATCAGTGTAGCTTTAAGCAATTGGGTTTTTAAATTGCACTTCATATCTAAATGGTTGTTGACACCTAGTTTAGTAATCCTTACATTTTATTGTTTGCTTTTGGGGGGACAGTTTATGTGAACAGAGAGGTCTTTGTTGTCCATCAGTCACATTAAGATGACTGAACTACTGCCATAGTCTGCATTAAAGAATGTAAACAGTGCTTCCTTCCTCTTACAGTGCAAGTATGGATTTCTCAATTACCATTAACAGACAGACAAAAACCGACTGCTTTCAGACCTGCTGCGGTTCTGCTAGTCCGTTACGGGTGCGACCCCTCACCTCTCAATCTCTCTGCTTAACAGCCTCATTTCAAATCACAGTCACTCTGAAGTGAATGTACAATTTTCACTGGCCAAATGGTAATCCCAGAACACCTCTCCAAAAAAAGGAAAGCAGAAAAAATAAAACAGTCAGTGTTCTTGGAACTTAGCGATTGAGTTTCACTGGACGCTTGCACACAGAGGACTGTCCCTGGCCACTGTGGATACGTTTGGATAAGTCAAAGCCCATGGACGAACAATACGGAAAAGCCCAGGCATAGTCCATTAATTTCTTTTTTTTTTTTCAATAAGTAAACTTTAAGTATTCGTGAAATGAGTACTAAAGCCTCTTTAATGGTGTTTTCACAGCTGGCTGGAGCCCTCCTCCTGCTCGGCAATAAAGGTCCTTCCTGAATGAACATTAACATGGGAAGCCAGTAAGATCATACTTGGCTGACGTGCCTCCCCACTAAACACCTTGTGAACCCAGCACTTATCCTACACAGCCAGAGCAGAAATCTGCAAGCCATTCACGATCCGGGCCTGCGTTTGCACTGGTAGCCTCCAATCTTTAACTGGTGACATATGGGCTTTTAATCATGTTCCTCTCTTCCTTTTTCTTGTTCCCTTCAAATCTCTTGATTTTTTTTCAGTGTGATTCTTGCTAACACATTTAGGAGGAATTCACTCTGAATGATAGCTTGCTGAATGACACGCTGCTGTGTCATTTTAAGACCCAGTACACTAAATAAATCGGGTAATAGCTGAAATAGAGTTTTGTAAACACGGTTCAGTCTATAATAATAGAAAAACAACAGAGAATCCGTAAAAACCAAGCAAGTTCAATGTTTAAGATCAATTGAGAAACAAAATAATTTCAATGAAAACTATTTTCATTTAAATGTACATGATGTAATATTGTTGTCCTCTCGCAGTTAAAAAACAATACTGCATGCACTTTGGGGAATAACATTGTTTTGGTTGCGAATCCCATCCCATCACCATACTTGGCCTTCACTTTTACTATCAACTACCATTAATAGACAAAGTACAAAGACAAAAGTTTTTTCTTATCAGTGCCAAAGAGGCTCAAATAACTTTTTTATCATTCGGGCAAGCATTATACATCATTATAATCTGTTGCGTATGTACTTTTATTTGTGTACACTCACAATAAAAATGATGTGCTTTTTACTAAATAAAGAAAACAAACATGATGCGCGAACTGCAGCCTCTCTCTCAATGACGTTCATTCAGATTTTCAATCTTCAGAAAATGAACTGTAACTTAGTGAATACTTGTCACACAAACATGAAACATATGTATAAAGAAACTTTGAAATATCAGGTTTTAAATAATGTAAATCAAATAGAAAACAAATATTCTGTGTTTCTGTAATCTGTTTGAAAAGAGAGAGATGTCAGTCGTTCAGCGAGCATCTCCATTAGTGTGAATGCGTTCACGCCCATGGAGCGCGCATTCTTTTGAGATTCAAATACTACAAGATCCATGAGAACAGAGTCAACACCCACATCAACTCAAATAAACACATCAAGATTCATGCATGTACTTTACATCGTTTTGACACGCGTGAGGAATAATCCTGGAATAATTTACCTCCGAAGAAAAGTTGTTTATTTCTAAGAGCAACGGATTCAGCCGATGATTGTGAGGTACGTTTATTCTGTTAGTGTCTGTGAATATTAAACCGCAAAAAGACCTTTTAAATATGAATCCTGCTGCAACATAAAATGCCACAGACGTAAGACAGCTTAGACCAAATTTCTTTGCTCAGATGCTATAAATATAGTACCAGTCAAACATTTGTGTTCAATAGGCTACTTTTTGTAGCCATTAAAACGTATTTTGTTTCATATTGATGTTTAAATATTATAGCCTAATGTTATTTTTTATTTAATATATGTTGATTATGAAAAGTAAACAGCACGAGTAAGAAAGGACACATCATAAGATTTGCAATATGTCAGAAGACATGGAGTTTGTCAGAAATGATTTTGACCACTTCATTAAGTTTTGTTTTGTATAAATTGAATCTTACGCAGTCGCTGTATTTATGAAATATAAACAAATATTAAATATATAAAAATACACAAACGAAAACTATAACAATACAATAAACTATAACTGTGTTGAAAAAAAGCAGTCAGCTTAAGGTAGTTACAAGTATCATGTGGTTAAATGTCAAAATAACTCCAATTTCATAAGCTAGAGTTGTGTGGGGTTGGGGTAAATTGAGCGCAGTCTGCTGTGACGTCACAATTGTGCTGCATTGTGGTCCATGGATCCGCCTGAACTCGTTTGTGATGACTCGCTCCCTCTGTCAAAATCAAGGGGTTGAGGGTCTATCCAAATAAACTTCCCTCGCCCACTTGACGAAGCTGAACGCACTTCAAAATGGCAGCGGAAAATTGCACACACCAAAAAGTTGACTGTGCACAAAAAATACAGCAAATGTTTCAGTGGCTGCATCCTTCGAATGGCCGATTACATCACTGCGGCGTGACAAAGGCTGTCCCAATTCGAAAGCTCTTTCAAATGCGGCCTCCAAATACGGCCTTCCTTTTCCATGAAATGAAAGATACGACAGATCCTGCGCAGCTTACCTAGCCTACCCAAGAATTCATTGCATGCCAGTGACGTCAGGATTGTTTTATAGAAATGGTCAAATTATACTTTTAAATGCAAATATTGGGTTTCAACTTACTCAAACATCTAATGATACAAATATAAAAATAAAAAAACCGTTGACATTTTGTGTCCTTGTTACATGTTACATGTACTTTCCATAGTAATAACAGTAAATTATGGCCCCCAAAACGCTGTTGTCATGTAAAAGAAAGCCCAAAACACATAAAAAAGTTTTCCAGTTCTAGTTAAAAATTGTAGGCCTTTAAGTGAATTTGCCATATATACTTTGGGGGCAGTTTACACAATCTATTTGCACATAGTGTTCCTTAACAAAGTGATATCGCCAACTACTGGCCTGGCATGCATAATACATCATTTTAGTTGCTTTTGCGGATCCGTACGAACAAGGATTGTTTTTAAATTATGTATGTGAAAAACGCAAAGGAAAATGTTTCCGTTTAAAGTACATTGTTATCGTGTAAAGGTACCCTTATACTGCTGCTTCCATTCCTCACCCATTTTTCTCCCTCTCCCCCTTAAATGGTGGGACAGTTGGACACGTTATCTGCTTCTAGATGAATAGGTTGGACTGTTAACAGGCATGTTAAACAGTTCTGGGGATCACAACACCTCAGTCAGGCCAGCTATTTAAGGTATCTGTGAAACCCTCACACAGACACACACACTTAAATACTGTATATGGACAAATACAAGAAACATATTCACAATTATTGTCTTATTAGATTAGTCAAGCTCTGTGAGAAAAGGCTTTAAAAGTGATCAGGGCTGAGCTAAATATCTTTTGCATGAGAGTGAGATTAACCATGAGAAATTGTGGACAGGCTGTACAACTCAAAACCTCCATTAACAAAATGTTTTGTTTAATGAAATTTGCAAAGAAAGCAGAAAACGATCCCAATCCCCCAAAAATGTCACTCACGGAATGACATCATAATAAACAAAAGTGACCGAGTCCGGAGAGAAACTTTATTTTTCTACACAGAATGACGTTATCTGATCTGATAACGTTTAGAAAGGTGTACTATAGGGGGGGAAATTGGCCTTTTATTTGCTCCTCCATCTGTTTTGTACAAGTGGCAACAGTGTTTAGCCTATAACTAATATCTGTATATGTTTTTGCACATGCTTTATCATATTTTAAAGGAATAGTTCACCTTGTCCTTGTAGAGTTTGACAGTAATGACCATCAGTGTTGGAGGGTAACTAATCTGTGAAAACAGCTCCAGGAGTTTCCTGTAACAAGCTACTTTTTAGCACAACACAATACCATTGTTGTTTTGTCATATTGTGTTGAACACAGTATGTCAGTACAATTCAGAAATCAACAATCAAACCTTATCTGTTTCTCTCTTATGTGAATCATTGGGAAGGGTTTTTGTTTGATCAAAAAATGTCCAGGTATAGCAAAATATTTAGTTAAACGCTGTTTTTCATTGTTATGTGTTACGGAACCCCTAAAGGGACATGGTGAAGAAAAAGAAAGAAAAAAATGAAATGGAGGAAAAATATTTGTCAATGCTTTTGCATTTTTAGCAAAGTTTCTTGGGGGACTGCAAAGGTTTTGCGAGTGAACACGAAGTTTCTCAGGGGAACGCAAAACATTTGCGAGAGAACGCAAAATTATTGACTTATTATTTTTCCTCCCATCTCATTTTCTTTCCACCACCATGTTCCTTTAGGGACTCCGTATGTGTTAGACTTCAGATCATGTGCCATAAAAATATTACTCTAATAGTTTTATATTCAAAAATATATTGCTCCCTCAAATAGTCTTTTTCTAACAGCTTGATTGAAATTCACAAGTTGGAAAAGAGCACCTCAGTATTTCATGGAAAATAATATATATTTCAGTTTCGTACAGTTCTCTTTGTTTCTAATAATACTTAATAATAACTTATAATAAATACTGTACATAACTCCTTTGGTTTGAAACAACACAAAAGTGTGGAAAATCATGACAAAATGTTTCAGTTAACTGTCCCTTTAAACCATAATCATATCACTAAAACCACACAGTTATTTTGAAATCAATGTAGTTTGTTTGACAGGTGAACATATTAGGTATTTGAAGGGTTTTATTGTCACACACTCTTTCACACAGACACACACGACATAGCTGTTCTCCTCACCAATACAAACACATGACGGATATGACTTAGGCGTGTGTAAAAAGTTTTCTGTTCACCACTCTGCCATTTGCCAATTAAAATGAAACATGAGCGCTCTGCATTGGACTGCAATTCTGAGAGAGCGACCTGGATCCAGCACCACAGTTTGGGACTTGTTCAAAAAGACCCAGATAAAACACAAAATTTACACTTCAGTGGAACAAACGTCACCACATTTACGATGATGAAGTATGACTTTATACGGACGGAGAAAACAAGGGGTGGGCACTTACAAACTGAAAACATTATGATAAGCCTGACAGCTGTTGGTGGTCATTCAGTGAAAGACAAAGAGGACGATGATGTCATAGTCATAGTGGTCTCCTGCACCACTGTGACATCATAGTCTGGATGTCATGACATGCTGGCTGGGATGCAGCCCGTTTGATGTGGTTTTGCTGGAACTGTAAATCAAGTGACTGGTGGAAACATTTTTGAACCCAGAGTTGGGGAACCCCTCAGGTGCTGTAAAGTCACAGAGACCACCACACGCATTCATTTCACTTTATTTTAAAGGGATAGTTCACCCAAAAATGAAAATTCCTTCATTAATTACTCACCCTCATATCGTTCCAAACCCATCAGACTTTCATTCACAAATGAACACAAATTAAGATCTTTTTGATGAAATCTGAGAGCTTTCTGTCCCTCCATTGGAAGCAATGCAACTGACACTTTGACACTTCAAAAAGTTCATAAAGAGATCGTAAAACTAATCCATATGAATTGAGCGGTTTAGTCCAATATTTTCTGAAGCGACATGATCGCTTTATATGATGAACAGATTTAATTTAGGCTTTTATTCGCATATAAACATTAATCAACTCACACATCAGTTCTGGTAAACGGAAGCTCAAGCATGTTCACTTGACGTAGGAGAACCAATGAGGTTCATTCTCGTGTTACGCAGCACGTTTGAGCTTCCGCAAGAACCAATGAGGTTCGTTCTCGTGTTACGCAGCACATTTGAGCTTCAGCAAGAACCAATGAGGTTCATTCTCGTGTTACACAACACGTTTGAGCTTCCTCAAGAACCAATGAGGTTTGTTCTCGTATTACGCAACATGTTTGAGCTTCCCCAAGAACCAATGAGGTTCGTTCTCTTGTTACACAGCACGTTTGAGCTTCCTCAAGAACCAATGAGGTTCGTTCTCGTGTTACACAACACGTTTGAGCTTCCTCAAGAAACAATGAGGTTCGTTCTCGTGTTACGCTGCACGTTTGAGCTTTAGCAAGAACCAATGAGGTTCGTTCTCTTGTTACGCAGCACATTTGAGCTTCAGCAAGAACCAATGAGGTTCGTTCTCGTGTTACGCTGCACGTTTGAGCTTTAGCAAGAACCAATGAGGTTCGTTCTTGTATTACACAACACGTTTGAGCTTCCTCAAGAACCAATGAGGTTCGTTCTCGTGTTACGCTGCACGTTTGAGCTTTAGCAAGAACCAATGAGGTTAATTCTCGTATTACACATCACATTTGAGCTTCCTCAAGAAACAATGAGGTTCATTCTTGTGTTACGCAGCACATTTGAGCTTCTGCAAGAACCAATGAGGTTGATTCTCATGTTAAGCAGCACGTTTAAGCTTCCGCAAGAACCAATGAGGTTCGTTTCTAGTGTTACGCAGCACATTTGAGCTTCAGCAAGAACCAATGAGGTTTGTTCTCGTATTACGCAACATGTTTGAGCTTCCCCAAGAACCAATGAGGTTCGTTTCTAGTGTTACGCAGCACATTTGAGCTTCAGCAAGAACCAATGAGGTTAATTCTCATGTTACGCAGCACATTTGAGCTTCAGCAAGAACCAATGAGGTTCGTTTTCGTATTACGCAGCACGTTTGAGCTTCCACAAGAACCAATGAGGTTCATTCTCGTGTTACGCAGCACGTTTGAGCTTCCTCAAGAACCAATGAGGTTCATTCTCGTGTTACGCAGCACGTTTAAGCTTCTGCAAGAACCATTGAGGTTGATTCTCATGTTAAGCAGCACGTTTGAGCTTCCGCAAGAACCAATGAGGTTCATTCTCATGTTACGCAGCACGTTTGAGCTTCCGCAAGAACCAATGAGGTTCACTAATATGGATTAGTTTTACGATTTTTATATGAACTTTTTGAAGCGTCAAAGTGTCAGTTGCGTAGCTGTCAATGGCGGGTCCGAATAATATCAAAGAATAATACAAAATATCTTAATTTATGTTACAAAGATGAACAAAAATGAACTTACAGGTTTGGAACGACATGAGGGTGAGTAATGACAAGAGCTTACATTTTTGGGTGAACTAACCCTTTAAATGTGTCAGTTACTTTATAAAACATTTTAACCCTTATTTTACATTTGGTTATAGGTGAAAAAGTAAAAAAAAAAATTCTAGAAGTTGTGTCAAAATATAACATTATAACAAAACACTTCAAAAAAAAAAGTGTGGTTATACATTATGACATTCATTTAATTTTCAACTTTAAATCAAATAAAACAGCTTTGCTTTAAAAAACAAAGCAGGATTTTTCAAAAATTCATTCGCACTGCAGGATATTTTGTGTTTTTACCCATGATGCAAGCCTTTCAAATACTTACAGTAATGACATACTGCTTGGTTTTGCTAGGTTGGACTTTTTTACTACGACTACAGTTAGAAAGTGAAAGAGGGAGCTTAAAAAGACATCATTAAAGTGGACTGTTTTTAAAAGAAAACATAACATTTAATGAATATGCTGTCGAGTTTTTAAATATTCCTGTTGTAAGACTTTTTATTGCACACAATTAATTAGGCTGAAGACTGAAGTCTCGTAGCTGTATTCGAAGAGTCTTTAAAATACATTTCCTTGCATTTATCTTTAACTGCTGTAAATAATACAATTCTCTCACTAAGTAATAAAACTTCTAAGCGCTGTGTCGCTGTAATTTTTCTTTTTAATACTTTTTGGATGTGTCTTCAGACTAAGAAGTTAAGAAGTCTTTCTGGAGCCAGGTCCTGGGCATGAATCAAGGTGCAACCCATTTCCTTAAACCAAATCTCATTATCTGTTCCTGGACTCCAAACGCATAGCCAGTTCTGTCCTCACACTCATTAGCATGTATGTTTACTTTGGATAACCATCATTCACATGACTTAGGCTGTTGGACCTTTTTTCTAAACCAGAGTAAAAACATTTCAGGGAAAGTCATCTGCTGTGGTCACTGAAAAATAAACAGAAAAGGCTGATGAGAATGGGAAGTCCTTAACCTTCTTCCATCTTAAAAATCAGTCAGATTATGTAAGAATCTAATTTTATTTCCTTCCTTTAAGTGAGCTGGAATTATCTAATTATAACATCATATATCAGCATAATTAATAATCACCATTGTTACAAAAAACAATAGATGATTGTCCAGATATGCGGGTGTGGGATTAAATGATACTACAGTAAATCAAAACTGATTTAGTGTGTGTTTTTTGTATATATATATATATATATATATATATATATATATATATATATATATATATATATATATATATATATATATATATATATATATATGTGCTCACATCATGGATGCGTAAAAAAAAGCTAGTGAAGATTCAACAGTTTCCAAAACTCCTTAATCATTCTAGAACAGCGCTAATTCTTTGTGTTGACAACAGGAAAGCTGAACCCGGGTAATTGCATAATCTTTTAAAATCCCAGGTTTGTGAGGACATTTGTTTACATTCCGTTAGTGAGTTCATTTGGCAGCACATACACTATAGTTATAGTTTGAGAGGATTAGATTCTTTTTAACAGATTTTAGCTGGATCTCTGCCACATCTAGGACAGTTGTATGTGATACAAATTACATTTAAAAAAATCACTGGCACATATAAATGTCTTAGACATTTTCCATTATTGGAGATTAGTATTTTTCCAAGTATCCAAAATCAACAAAAATGTCCTTAATAAAAAACTGACATTCAATGAATCCAATTACTTAGGAGCTAGCCACACAAACTACACATCTTATTGAAACTGCATGACCTTTCAAACGTATTATTAATGCTTATTAGTGGCAACTTCTTTATGAACTTTATGCTTGAGTAATAATTCAATCAATCATTCATTTAATTAGTTCAGGAACTAAATAAGTGTTAGTCATTGAACTGATTTATTCACGCTCAATCATGTACCATTTGTATAAAGGTTTCGTTCAAAAATGCTGATTCGTTTACGAATGAAGAAAGTCGCTGCGTCCGAATATGCATACTTCCATACTATATAGTAGGTGAAAAATAGTAGTAGGATGTCTGAATTCATAGTATTCACTAGCCTATAAATCTAGACGCTCCCTAGCGGCAGCAAATGGGTAGTCTAGCAATTCTCCGTTGGCTTGCGAGCTGGAAAAAACAAACTCTGGTCAGGCCAATCACATCGTGTATAGAGTCGGTGGGCGTGCTTAACATAATGACGGCAGAGTTGCGGCGGTTCCGCGTGCTACTCGTAAGCAAAGAAGCTGGCGAACAGCGGTCTTTCGATTCGGCTTTGGCCGCGACTCTGGAAGACTTGAGTTAAGCTTTTCTTTGAGAAAAGAAAAAAGAACAAAGGCACTGAAGTCATTCTTAAGAAAGGAAGATGTGTTCGGAATTTTGCCGACAGGATACGGCGAAAGTTTAATCTATCAACTGGCTCCGCTTCACCTTCTTCGTTGCTCTGGTTGGTTGTAGCGCTATCCTATTGCGTGCAGAGGGAATTTGAAAGACAACCGTTTATCCCGCCCCTCGGATTGAGCCCTGCCAATGGTGAGTTCCCAGACCCAACATCTTGATGTGGGTCTGGCTTGTCAGGCTAAGTATTCACAACAGTAGATGAAAAGTACTCTGAGAGCGTATTACTTGTGGTGAGATTCTGAAGTACACAGCCACGGGAGAGGATTTGTGAATGGAAGTGAAATGACGCAACTGACGGCATATAGGTCACATGATGTAACGTAGTTCGTTGTATGGGAAGAAGGAGGCAGGAACCGGCAAACGTTGAACAACTTTTAATCAAAATAAATGAACACAAAATGAAAGTAAAAGCGGCAGCCCCTCACGGACGACTGCCACGCACATACATAACAAAACGTAAACAAAACACAACTTAAAATCTAGGCCTGGTCCTCTCTCGTCCTTCACTGGAGTCGCTTGTCCTTATATGCCTCCGTGCTCCCTCATGAGAGGATTCGAGACCGGTGTGCCTCGCAGGTGACGCTCATTCTCAATCACACCGATCTCGCTCGCGCCTCCCATGTCTCTCGCTTGTCCACCTCGCCACATACCCCCAACACCCCTCGCCTACCCCCCCCCCGGGGAGCCCAATCGCTGCGTCCGGGGATATGGGCCAGCGAGACCAGACGAGAGAACAGGAGACAGAGACCCCCAGAGCGACCGGACGAGAGAGTGAAGAGAGGAAAAAGAAAAAAATTCTGGTCCGGTTCCCGGACACACTGCCGCTCGGTCCTCATCCCGCCGAGAGGCTCTTCCTCGCAGTGCCATGCAATGGTACTGGACGCACAGTGGACGGCTCGATCCTCCTACGCCCCCTGGCGGCCGGCGGTGGCTCCTCCTGTTGAGGGCAGCCGGCAGTGAGTCCCGAGCTCCCTGCTCCTCCCCGAAATGGCGGACTGCAGCAGGTTCCGGCTCACAGCGAGCGCCGGCGACTCCTCCGCTCCCTCTTGGACGGCAGCCACCCCACCTCGACCCAGGGGCATGGCAGTGAGCTCTCCGTCCCACCGGATCTTCACTCGCTCCAGCACCACCACCTCGGGCAGCCACTCGCGGTCTTCATCCATCCGCGCTGCCTGACCTCCAGAGCAGCGAGGGCTCTTCGAAAGCATGTCCCTCCTTCCTCCCAGGCTTCGGCACCAATGTAACGTAGTTCGTTTGTATGGGAAGAAGGAGGCAGGAACCGGCGAACGTTGAACAACTTTTAATCAAAATAAATGCACACCAAATGAAAATAAAAGCGGCAGCCCCTCACGGACGACTGCCGTGCACACACATAACAAAACGTGAACAAAACACAACTTAAAATCCAGTCCTGGTCCTCTCTCGTCCTTCACTGGAGTCACTCGTCCTTATATGCAATCGCTGCGTCCGGGGGTATGGGCCGGCGAGACGAGAGAACAGGAGACAGAGACCCCCAGAGCGACCGGACGAGAGAGTGAAGAGAGGAAAAAGAAAAAAAATCTTTTTTTAATCAAAATAAATGAACACCAAATGAAAGTAAAAGCGGCAGCCCCTCACGGACGACTGCCGCGCACACACAACAAAACGTAAACAAAACACAACTTAAAATCCAGGCCTGGTCCTCTCTCGTCCTTCACTGGAGTCGCTCGTCCTTATATGCCTCTGTGCTCCCTCATGAGAGGACTGGAGACCGGTGTGAATCGCAGGTGACGCTCATTCTCAATCACACCGATCTCGCTCGTGCCTCCCATGTCTCTCGCTCTTCCACCTCGCCACACATGACAATAACAACATGGTGGATGTTGTACGTCCGGATATCATTCATACACATATTCATATTGTATATAGAACATATGTCGTTTTAATAGTCGCAAAGTAAATTTCAAACCAAATGTAGTACCTACTTTATAGTATGCGATTTTGGACGTAGCAAGTGACTGTGTTTATGAATAAGTCATTCAGGCACAGATTTATTCAACAACACCGAATCATCCAGTAACTAAACACCACCAACTTCGGCTTTGTTTGGAATTATTTACTCTGGCAGCTTCTTTTTTATTGGACCGTTGTTTCATGGGTACAAATAATCAGATAGAGGTATGCGTTTTTGGCGTGCTGTCCGAGGGGACGGCTCTGACCTCAGAATTTGGCCTGAACCCAGAGTACTCCCACGGTATCTCTGTTTAGGATAGTAACCAGGCAAGTGTGAGGAGATGGGATGCAAAAAAAAACTGTTGAGGAACGTTAATTGTTAACTTTCCAATTTATGGGTCACAACCAACCACTGGCAAAAAAGTGCTGACCCTAAAACTAAAAAGTACATTTTAAACACTAATTAAGGGACCTCCAAGTTCATACAGTACACAACTATAGCGAACATTTGGTTGCAAATAAACACCTTTAATTAACATCCAGATTTATGCCTTTGGAAATGTCCTGCTCCTGCTGTAAAAATAAAACATCAGCAAGGTGTTAAAATGGTTAAATGTTTTCGTAATAATCATTTCAACGTCAATTCATTTGACAGAGGCATTCATTATACTTGCGGCTCTCTCTGCACATTTCCGAGCGACCTGGGAATTGTAATTCAAACATGGCCTTCCTGTGCATTTCTCAGGTTGAAATGAAGGCATGTTTTTCTGTGGTCAGTGAACTCAGCCCCAGAATCTCACAGTGCTCTGAATGGGCGAGGACGTACGGGGCAGGTTATTGCAGAGCTTTCATGTGTCAGCAATCACGGGGTCGGTGATGTTATTGCGCTGGAGGGAGGTTGGCACGCTGTTACAGAACAAATGGGTTTGGAAAGACGCCCAGTGACACGAAACTTTAAACACATTAAGAAATCTGTGCTATTCACTTTCCTGTTGAGAAACAGAGTTTATTTCGCTGCTCAATGTAAAAACTTGAGTATATGGGGTCAGAAAATTAACATGTGATGTCTTGTAGGGTAAAGAAAGGTGCGGAGCAACCTCCTAGCCAACAGATTTCGCAGACCTTAAACAAGATCAAGAAAAATGTAATCGTGTGGTTTTTATTCTGAATACACAGGTGTCCTATTCAGAATATCTGTTTTAAACCATGGCAGAGGAAAAGGTAATTGTCAAAGCATCAATTTATATTCATTTACTCTCCCTCTGTTTTTTTTCTGCTGTTATTATCAGCCTCAGCATTCAGATGTTTCGCCAAACGCCAGCAAGGTGAAGAGAAAAAAAACCACCCGTCTAATCCTGATGTCAATCTCCCAGTTGACGCTTATGGGATTTCTCCCCAGGATTGTCTAACCCCCATTCAGGGAAAGAACCACTGGACACACTAATTTGTCTCCAGCTCACCCAATTCAAGCCACGTTCGGAGAGTTACTCCTCCTAGTCCATTATTGACATATTGCCAATCAAACAGACTGACATCAAAGACTCACTCAGGCAGGTTCACGCAAAAGAAATCAACACTGTTACCTTGGGACGGCAGTGCACTGTGGAAACCCTGACGTCTGCATCTGCTCTGTTATCGAAAAGATGCTCTTTTCAACACACCTGGGCTGTATGGATCCTCTGGACAAGTACTGCTGAGCGGCAGTTTTTTCCAGTTTTGTGTTTTACAGTTCAGGAAAGGTGATTCGTTTCTCACAGCAGGATAACTGCCGCTTATTCATCTTTCCCGTTTGACAGCCATTCAAAAGTCACATTGTAGGCTATTCTGACCAGGGTTGTGGAACATTCTGAATTGAAGAATTGGCTCCCTTTTAGTTCATGAGCGTGAACTTGGAATGGGAGCAGTACTGGAATGACAGGAAAAAGAATTTACTAAACAATTCAGATAAATTTAACGTTCTGTGAAATAAATCTATTGGCCCATAAAGCTTACAAACCTTCGAACTTCAAAGTTTCTTCAAAACTTTCAGACAAGTTTAAAAACTACAATGACAGAGTTATTATTACTTTGATTTTTCCTTATCCTATATTTAACTGACAAAAATACAAAGAAAATGTTTCCAATGTTTTCACTGGCCAAATTAATTCTATTTTGTAAATATAAACAAATTTTGATTTTGATGGCTGCAACATACCCCCCCAAAAGAATTGGGACAGAGGCAAAATAAAAGTGAAAAGACTATAGATTAGAATATCCAAGTTAAACTGTTTTGAAACAGTCTACAATTAACAGGTGAATTGGTAATATGTGAGGGTGTTTGTGTGTAAAAGAGGCATCCACCAAAGACTCTTGTGAGAAAAGATGGGTCATGGCTCACCACTTTGTGACACATTTCATGAGAATTGTCAAACAATTCAAACATCACATTTCTCAATGCAAGATTGCCAAGTATTGGTCTTTCAGCAACTGCCACATTGTGACAAGATTCAGAATCCAGAGCAATCTCAGTACATGTACGGTAAGGCAGGAAACCAATGTTGAATGTGCATGACTTTCGAGTCCTCAGATGGCATTGCATGAGAAACCATCATGCTACTGTGTTAAAAATAGCCACATGGACTCGGGAGTACTTTGGAAAACCACTGTCACTTAACACATGCCGCTGCATCAAGAAATGCCACTTGAGTCTCTGTTTCGGAAGGAGAAAGATATACTTCTGTTCAATGTAGAGATGGTGCTGAGTTCTCTGGGCCCGAGCTCATCTCAGATGGTCTAAAAGACAGTGGAAATGTGTGCTGTGGTCAGATGAGTCCACGTTTCAGCTTGTTTTTGGAGAGAAAAATAGTTCTCAGTCCCAAATACGAAAAGGACCGTCCAGACTTTCATCACTGACAGGTGCAAAAGCAAACATATGTCATTGTGGAGGTGCTTCAGTGCAAACAGTATGAGTGACTTGCATATGTGTGATGGTACCAATGATGTGGAGGTGTATATTGGGATTGTCCAGAGAATTATACTGCCATCAAGATGACATCTTTCCAGGCCTCATTCTGCATGTGCTGGTTTCTTAGACACTCTGCAGACATAGAAGGGATGTGCTTGACTGTCTCCTGTTGAAAAATGTATTGCCCATCACGAAAAGAAGAATCAGACAACAATGACCACAGACTATTGAGCAGCTGTCTTCTGTCAGGCGAGAATGGGCAAAATTCCACTTTAATATCAATTAATATCCAATTAATTTGCAACAATTAATATCCTAAATACCCCCAAACCTTCAAAAAGTGTAATTAAAAGAAAAGGGGATGTGACACAGTGGTAAACATGTCTCCGAACTTTTGTCAGTTATATAAAAATTAAAGAGAATTAACAAATCACTGATTCTTTTGGTGCATTTTACAAATGTCCCAACTTTTATGGATTTGGGGTTATATCAGAAAAACATGGTAATAGCACGGTACATATAAAAAAAATGGTAGTACCATTGTTCTTTTCTGTAGATTACTGTAAGTGTAGCAAGCTTTACTTAAAATAACAATACGTTCGGATCTGTTCAAGATGGTGAGCCACCATGCCAGATTGCACAGTCTCTAGACCATCATACTCGCATGAACCATTCCAATACAGTTCAGCAGTTTCAGTGCACAGATTTAAAGGCCTGCAGTGAGGGACGAAACTTTATGGAAGTTACAGGCCTGGACGGAGACAAAACCAGAGGCGAAGTGGCCTGCAATGAGAGGACTGCTGGGGGCCGTTCAGGGCAGTGGGACTGCTCCCAGCCGCCCCCAAGATGTAAATGAGGCAGAATGTGCAGGTAGAATGAAAGCATCTCCCCATTGCTCTGTCCACTAGTGGAGCATACCAGGGGAGAGAGATGGATGCAGTGTCAGCCGTTTGCAGATTCACCCTCATGATCAGAGCGAATGCTTCCGAGCCCAGGGGTCTGCACTGAGAGAGCGTTAGTGTGATATACGAGTGCAGTGAGATGTCCACAGCCGACCCCTGATCGCCACTGCGGGTGCGTGGAGTGTCGGCGGGTGTTTATCTAAGCTTTCTTGGCATACTGTGCTCTCCCGCAAAACACATCTCCTGTGGGTTCGCTCTCTCGGCTGCTTGTTTCTGCTGTTCTCTTGGCTGGAGGAGTAACTCAGCATCAGATGGCTCTGTTCAGGTTGACAGCAACTAGATGGACCTGTGAGAATTATACGGAAGTAAAAGCTCAGTTCCAAATACCAGTGAACTGCTTTGCACTGCTACTGCACAGGCAGCAGGTTTGCAAAAAAAGTGACTGATTTGGGGATAGGAAGCAACTACAGTTTGATGATGACAATACTCTGCATACAAATACATAGCACAATAATTAATACATGAGTGCAATGATAAAAACGGGTCATCACATTTTCCTTGAGCTTTTGACATATACGAGGTCATCATACTATAAGAGTATCCTGAACTAAAAAGAACTTTACCTTCCAAACACTGTAAAAAAAATCAGGTCTCCAATTGAAAATGTTCAAGTGACCGATCACATCTAAATTTTTCAGTTGGCCAAATTTAATTTCTGTGAATTAAATTGCATCAATTCACAGAAATTCAATTTGGCCAACTGAAAAATTTCGATGTGATCGGTCACTTGAAAATGTTCAATTGGAGACCTGTTTTTTTTTTTTTACAGTGAAGGATCCTAATGGCAGGAATGTGGTTATTTATTTCAAAAAATGTGAATGTCTCAGTTTAACATTATTAATGTGTATTTGGTAGATTTCACTGTGGATTATGTGGTAAATCAGTCAGCAATTTCGGTGCAGGCTTTGCAAACAGACTTTTACGATATGGGTTCGACTCGACAGTATTGCCACGACAACATGTATGTAACTGTGTTAATTATAATGCCTGATCTGTGACCAGTGATTTTTCATTCATTCTCATTGCATCACTTGGAGTCTCTCTTATGGCTGAACGACTTTTCAGTTTTGATGACGAAGTTGAAAAGTTTTGACGGAACTTCTTTGAGGTGGATGTCTATAGGTGAATTTACGCCCCACTGACAGTTATGTTTAAGTCTTCAACTTTCATGTTAAACTTTTTTGTAATATATGCTCTCATATGTCTTCATGCAACTCACATCATGAATTCATAAGAAATCGCCACCTCATAAAAAGAGAGATGGGGTTGAATGAATCCTTAGAATGTGGGCAAAACAAGGTATCTTAAAAGGCAGCATAAGGTCCTGTCTATCCTTTAGAACAGCATTCATGTTAGAAGCATGCATATGATGCTTTAAAATGTTGTCTAAGGCAGCTAACTAGGTTTTGGAGAAGAAAAAAAAAACTAGTAAAGAGACAGAAACCAGAGAGAGAAAATGTAGAAGTAAATCTCTAATCTTCTCTCAAATCTAGGGCCAAAACTTTTCAAATGTGAGTATGTTTAAAACAGCTGACAACGCTTCACAGAACAAAGAGAAAATTTCCAGTAGGATGTCATTTAGTAGGAATGATGGGAGATAGGAGCTTTGTTCATATATGTCATGCTGTAAATAATGGCTGGATTGTGACAAGCCCCTCCACATAGAAAAACAAGGAATGGTGCACATCTGTTTCAGTGGTGACCAAGTTCACATACACACAAATCACTCCATGTGACTGTGAGTTCAGAGATACAACCTTTTTATTTGTATACACACAATGCATGAAAAAGTCTTATAATGCAACATCCAAAACTGACTTCTCCTTACTAATATCTGCACGACGATGATGTATTAAAAACGGAAAAGTTTTTCCTTTGCATTTTTCGCATATAGAGGACAATGGTGTCAAAACAATACCCGTTCACACGTACCTGTGAAAACGATTTAAAATTTACAATTTATTAGAGTTCTACAGTGAAACGTTTTAATATAAATAATTGCACATTTTCTTACAATTATGTTATTAGAAGATGCAAAAGTCACAACATGCATTGCCATATCACTGTAAAACAAATCCCCGTAAAATGTACAGTAAAAAAACGGCAGCTGTGGTTGCCAGAACTTTACCGTAAAAAATACAGTAGGAGCATTTCAGGTTTTACGGGACAGCACTTTTACTGTCTATTTTACAGTTCAAAACCATATAATTTAAAGGTTTATAATGAAACAAATCTGTTAAATTGACAGTAAAAAACTGGCAGCTGTGGTTGCCAGAAATGTACTGTAAAAATACGGTAGCAACATTTTAGGTTTTACAGATTTAAGTCAAATTTACAGTAAAAAATGTAATTAAATGTAAGGTTAGATCTATTACAGTTATTCACCGTATAGAGTATGGAAACTTTCTGTTAACCAATTAACTGTTTTTCACTGTAGCGTTTTACCGTTAAAGTTAAGCCGTTAAGTCTACCAAACCCGTTAAAATCATTAAAACCTTTTATAGTCTTGGTTTAGACCAACTCTTACACTTAACCCATTTATTATGTCACAGATAAAGATTTTACGTTTTATTTACTTTACAAAGTCAATTTTGACGTGCATTCGGCCCTGTCAATACAAAACATCTAGAACTTGAGAAGAATCTCTACACAAACAAGAACGCAAACATGCTCACAAAACCGTCACAATCCCTCAGCATTGCTGGTGGAACAATTAGCGACACATTTCCATGGCCAGAATATTTACAAGGACTGCCAATTCCCAGGTCCGTTTTACATTCAGCGTCTTTTCCTCCTCAAGGTAACACGGCGCGTTAAAACGAGGAAACAATGATCAAGTGCCCATTGGGTCAGAACCAGATTGAGATGGTGCAGTTCTCCCAAAACTCCTATTAAAATGTCAAGCCGCAGAAAAGAGAGAGCATGTCTGCCTCCCTCTTAAACCACAGAGGAGAAATTAAGTGTGGCCTCTTTGCAAGCCATAAATTACAGGTTTTAAACAACAGGGAGTCAAGGAAACTCTCCATCACTGTTGTAATTGCTCCGTGAGTGCCACACTCTTGTAAAGAAATTAACCTCAGTTTTGCAGCGGCGCGTGAGAGAAGGAGAAAAAGAAAAAGAGGAAGAAGGCAACGTCTTAACTCCAATCCCTCGACCTCCTAATCTAAATTGTTTGGACTGAAGGAACCACTTCATACATAAATATTAGTGTCCGTTTTCATGTTTCTCAATGATACAGGATACCCTCCTGCATTAAACTTTAAGTTTCTCTCTGAAAGAGTCAAACCACAAGAGATGCCTGTGCAGTTTTTTATTCTTAAAGAGCATTGAGTCTCTTTACACCTGGCCAGAGTGCACGATTGGTCATAAATAAAAAATAATAATAATAACACACAGCTATGGATTGTGATTCATTCTCATTGAATCAGCTCTCTTATGGCTCACCGATTTTTCAGTTTGGATAGCGAAGTTGAAAAGTTTTGATGAAACTTCTTCGAGTATGTCTAGGTGGCTCTTGCTGTTCATGCTGACAGTAGATGTCAGAGCTTTCCTGGGGATCCTTGGCAACCACAGTTGGGGTCCGACCCAGAATAACACCAGCTGGAACATGTTTCCTCTGGTCCACGGCCGAGAGACACCTTTTCCCATGTCAGAAGCCTCGATCCATGTAACTAACACTAGTGATGAAGAATTGACTACACAAAAAGACGTCTATCATCTATCCAAGTCTCTCAGGAGGAAAAGCTATCTGATTTGCAGTGCTGGGTAGTAACCGATTACATGTAGTCTGGATTACGTATAAAATTCCAAAAATTAAGTATTTGTAATTAGATTATATTATGTTTTAATGAGCCTACAGTTACTTTTTAATTGTTATTCTCACAATGGAAGTAAATTATTCATAATTCATTGATTCATTGATTCATCTTCATTAAATTTGCAAACCCCTACCGTTCCTTCACAAACCCCAGTCTGAGAAACCCTGACTTAATGTAATATTTAATGCACTTTAATGCAACAGAATATATTTATTTTTCTCTTTGTATTTGTATATCAATACGGTACAAGATTTTCCTATTCAAATCAATGTGATAAACGAGTTAGGTCAAAAGTAATCAAAAAGTAGTATTTTATTATATTACCCCAAACATGTACTGTGATGGATTACGTTCTTACTAACTACAACTTTTGTCATTTAATTTGAAATGAGTATCTGACTACAATGTGTAAGTAATCTATCAAGCACTGCTGATTTGATACCACTTCCCCAGTGACCAGAGAGTAAATGTTACACAAAACAAAAGGTTACACATTATCTTAAGGTGACGTAGTTGTACTTGCTCAAATAAGTACTGAGTAATGTTAATTAACTACATTTACTTACAATAGAGTTGAGGCCAGAGCTTGGTTTAGGGTTAGTTACTTGTAATTATGCATCATTTACTGTTATTACCATAGTAAGTACATGTAGTAACGTGTAACTACTTCACCTTAAAATAAAGTGTTACCAAACAAAACAAAACAAACTTAACTGAATATCAAAATAGAATGGATGTTGTGGACATTCTAATTGTGTAATGATTTTTTATAATTATTATTACTATTAGGGCATTCAATGTAATGTGTCACTTTAACAATTTAGTAATTTAGAGTTTTTAAAACTTGAATATGTTAGAACGAACATGGATATCTTGATTTGGGACTTTTCTCAGAAAATACTGGTTTGTAATTAATTAGGCCTACTCAGCACTTCATGTAAATTAATTTGATTAAACATATCTATAGTTATTTATTTTTTTAATTCTTGCACTGTAAATTCAAATTTGAGTTAAATTAAACTGTACCAAAAAAATATAAACCTTTTTGCACATGCAATTCACTGGGTGACTTTGGTTATATGTTACACACTAACAAACAGTGACTAAAATGTTAATGCCAGAAACATTTTAAATTATTTTTAGAATAATTTCTTCTCTACAGTAATCTGCATGTGAGGACAATCCGCATGTACTATCGCAGCTGCGCTGTAAGATCTACTGTATTAGCACATAAATATTAAAATGTCTCATGCTCTCTGCTCTACACTGCGTCTCTGTAGAGTTACGCAGGACTCTGTTGTAAGAATTTCAGACACCACAGGGACAAATCAGCTTTAACACTCCACCAAAGTCAAGCGAAACACTGACCCAAACACACACGCACACTCATACACCATCAAGCACTCTCTATCTGTCTCACACACACACGCTCACAAATTATGCAGGAGCACCATGAGATATAGAGACAGCGAGACCTGTGAAAGAAGTGCGAGGGGTCCTTTAATACAAGCTCTGAGGGACTCTAGCCTGTCTACTGCAGGTTCCATTAAGAATCAGAGAGAGCAAAACAATCTGAGGGAGAGGAAACGAGACATGGAGAGAAATCAAAGCCACCTATGTGACGGCTGCATTCAAGGTGGGTGGGAGAGTGTAATTTTCGCTATTACCGTATAAATCCTTTTGTTAAAAGGATGAAATAATAAAATGACAGAAGTTATTTATTAGATTTGTATTACATTCTTCATATAAATAATTTCAAATTATAATAAAACACTATTTACATTTGGTAACACTTTAGAATAATGGTCATTAGTTAACATAGTTAATGTATTAACTAACATGAACTAACCATGAGCAGTACATTTGTTACTGTATTTGTTCATCTTTGTTAACGTTAGTTAATATAAATCCAGCTGTTCATGTTTTTTTTCATGTTAGTTCACAGTGCATTAACTAATGTTAGCAAGATTTTTAATAATGCATTAGTAAATGTTGAAATTAACATTAACAAAGATTAATAAACGCTTTATAATTGCAGTTCATTATTAGTTCATGTTAACTAATGGAGTTAACTAATGACCATTATTCTAAAGTGTTACCGTACATTTAAATTAAATTACAATCGTAATGCATTTATATGTGTGTGTGCGCTGTCAAAATGATTAACTGCGATTAATCACATCCAAAATGAAAGTTTGTGTTTACATAATACGTGTGAACTGTATATAATTATTATGTATACATAAGTACACACAGAAACATTTGTTGTATTTAAAATATGTATATTTATATATAATATAATTTGCTTAAATATATACATGAATGAGTATGTATTTATATGTACATAATAATTATACACAGTATGCACACATTATATAAACACAAACTTTTATTTTGGATGCAATTATTCGCGATTAATCGATTTGACAGCACTAATATAGGGTCATGGGTGGCCAAGGCTCATTGATGCACCCTACGCTAAGAGCGAAGGCTGGCCCGTGTGGTCTGATCAAACACACGAGCTACTGTAGCTCAGATTGCTCAAGAAGTTAATGCTGGTTCTGATAGAAAGGTGTCAGAATACACAGTGCATCACAGTTTGTTGCGAATGGGGCTGCATAGCCAGACTTGCAAACAAGTCCGATCCATGGAGGCCCCACCTCACAACTTACCGGACTTAAATGATCTGCTGCTAACATCTTGATGCCAGATACCACAGCACACCTGCAGGGGTCTAGTGGAGTCCATGCCTCAACTGGTCTGGGCTGTTTTGGCGGCAAAAGGGGGACCAACACAATATTAGGTCATAATGTTATGCCTGATCAATGTAGGCATATATAAGTATTTATTTTTCTGTCACTAACATTCAGTGCCCATCTAAAGCATTAAAATATCAAAACAAACTTGACTTGATCTACTTTTTGCCAACTGGTCCCAATGTATGTAGGTTGCATGCAAAACCTGCAAAGCAAGATAGCATTTTTAGCTCTTACAGGGATAAAGATCCACATGATATTTGTGTCACATTCATTTCAAGATAAAAATAAAAGTGATGAAACAAATGTCCTCTTCAAAAACGCAGCAATTAGCAGCTCTTTGTAAGAGCAAGACCAACAAATAAACAAATAGTGTTTGAGTGACGGTGGACACAGATCTTTTGTATTTTTTTTTTTCCTTTTGTAGATGTTCTTTCCTTTGTTTGTATGGTGTTCATTGACAGGGAGCTTGGAGAAACATGGAGTGGTGTAAACAGTCCCCTTTCTCTCTTCTTCATCTCGTGAGAGGTGAGAATCCTGTTTCAGCAGTCTCAGTGTACGGCGTCAGAAACGCCATCACCGATTAATTACGATCTCCTTGCCAGACATGTGTTAGAGTGGAGAGAGAAAAATAATTACTTCCACACACACTTCTCACCGGATACAAAGACGCAGATACAGTTTCTCCTCAGAGGAAGAAAACTGCTAACATTTTATGAAAAGTGAAAAGGCCTCTGAACTACAGAAATTATATCATACGAATTGTTCACAGAGTCGCAATATTTTTTATATATCACAGAGTTCTAAAAAAATGAACATACAAATATTTATCATTTGAAGGAGATTTTATTCATTCTTACATAAACTGTTGGATCGAATTGATGATAATTTGTGTATAAATGGATTTATAATGATTTGCACCAAAATTCAACCTGTCATTTCTCACTTTCTCTTATCCTATAGTTAAGTCATTCAGAACTTGATTTCCTCAACACATTTGGCTCTGTTTGTCTAAACTGGAGGAATCAGACTATTAGAAGTTGACATTTTAACACAAAATTGGATTAAGAATGCAAAATAGTGTTTTTAATTTAAAAAATAATAACTGTCCACAATTCACTCAAATTAAACATACAGCCATGCGGGTCACGTTTTCACCAGAACAAGCCTTCTTTCTTCATTCACATGTTTTTTAGCAATAAACATACACTATATTGCCAAAAGTATTGGGACACCCCTCCAAATCATTGAATTCAGATGTTCCAATCACTTCCATTGCCACAGATGTATACAATCAAGACTGCTTCTACAAACATTTGTGAATGAATGTCTCTCAAGAGCTCCATGATAGGTTGCCATCTGTGCAATAAGTCCATTCGTGAAATTTCCTCACCACTAAATATTCCTTGGTCAACTGTTAGTGGTATTATAACAAAATGGAAACAATTGGGAACAACAGAGTCCCCAACTTTCTGCAGAGTCAATCGCTACAGAACTCCAAACTTCGTGTGGCCTTCAGATTAGCTAAAGAACAGTGCATAGAGAGCTTCATGGAATGGGTTTCCATGGCCGAGCATCTGCATCCAAGCCTTACATCACCAAGTGCAATGCAAAGCGTCTAACACAGTGGTGTAAAGCACACCGACACTGGACTCTAGAGCAGTGGAGATGTGTTCTCAGTTTGGGGACGGCCCCTTCCTGTTCCAACATGACTGCGCACCAGTGCACAAAGCAAGGTCCATAAAGACATGGATGAGTGAGTTTGGTGTGGAGGAACTTGACTGGCCTGCACAGAGTCCTGACCTCAACCCCATAGAACACCTTTGGGATGAATAAGAGCGGAGACTGCGAGCCAGGCCTTCTCGTCCAACATCAGTGCCTGACCTCACCAAAGCGCTTCTAGGAAAATGGTCAGAAATTCCCATAAACACACTCCTAAACCTTGTGGAAAGCCTTCCCAGAAGAGCTGAAGCTGTTATAGCTGCAAAGGGTGGGCCAACTCCATATTAAACCCTACGGATTAAGAATGGGATATCATTAAAGTTCATATGCATTTAAAGCAGGTGTCCTAAAACTTTTGGCAATATATTATATTGTTTTTATATATAATATATAACAATATATAGGCCTATATACAACACTCCAGGGGCCTATACCATGAAGCCGGTTTAGCTGGCTAGCCAGATATGTTTAAGCTTAGTTTGTGCCAATCCTGGGTTTTAGGTACCATTAAAGTGGTTTGGCTTTTAGCCGTGTTCATCTCCATAGAAACTTACGCTCCACGGCTAACCTGCTCCAGGGCAGGTTATGTTCTGGATAAGAGATCTCAAACTGAAATTGGACCAATCAGCTGTGAGCAAAGTGACACGCCTCTGATGCAATAAAGTCACTCCCCCAGTTTCTACTCCAAATTAAAGGTCACTACATAGTGAATGGTTTTTAAAGACTAAAGCGTCTGGCTTTTAACAATGCTTATTTATAATAATAATATTTTTGAATGATTTAGATATCATTTATGTAATTATACCATTAATCAATTACACATGTATAATTTTAGTTAATCAATCATTAATAGGCAAAATTTATATAAATAGCCCACATAAAGGTCATACAAATAAGCTTTAAAATGACTACATGTGAGCTTAAATGTTCAATTATTTCTATATCAACTAAACTAACTTCATAACTTTTACTTGCATTGACGTATAAGATATTTCTTTAAGTTGTCCTCTTTCATAGACAGCTCTTTTCTTCCTGTCTATTTGTTTAAATTCTTAATATTTTTCAATCATGTAATATTCTTCAGAAGAGAGAAATGAATCTCAGTTTCACTGATCCACAGCGTGTGATTGGCTGTTCACTACTGATGTCACAGCTAAACTCCTAAACTCAGGATCAAAGGCTGAGTTGACAGAGAAAGCTGATGATCAGCATCATGGGACCAACAAAGCCTGAATAGATTGGTTTGGGTTTGTCAACTCAAAACTAATCCTGTAACCCTGAGTTTGTTAAACTACCATCATGGCACAGGCCCCTGGTCCTATAGACCTTGCATGTTGTCATGTTGTCAATTGTTTGTTTTTTTTAAACAGGAAGCATTCAGTAATTAGTATGCTATTGTTTTTTTGGAGTTGCATTTGGTAACATAGTGGTACAGACAATTTTAAATGTTGACATTACAATGAAAATAATATAACACAGGGCTCTCAGACAGGGCTTAGATTAAGCCAGGATTAAGCCTTGGTTCAATTAGGACATTTAAGTATAGCTTTTATAAAAGTGCCTTAGAAAAAAAAAAAACATTACTGGTGTGAATCTTGAGACAAAACAATGGCACTGACCTATTTTAAGATATGTCTATGCAAGTTGTCATCAGCTCAAACATGCATTTAATCTTGGAGCAGGCCTGTGAAACCTATATGTTTTGAACTGCTACTTGACATGATGAGTTCATGTAGTTAATCATCCCAAAAACAGATTAATTTTCCCAGACTTTGTGATGTTGTGAAAGACATGAATTGAAACCGGAGATCTGCCATTAGTGGTCTCCAGCGGCGCGCCTGCCGTCCCAGAGAGATGAGGAAACCTCAGTGTGGAATCTGACATCAGTTTGTGCAGGACGGGGTGATGTCAGCGCAACACACAGCTGAGCTCACATCACACCGGGGTGAAAGAGAGGCTCACACATGCAGGGCTTGAATGGAGCGTTTTCCCCTGCATCCTCAGTGACGTGTGTGAGAAAAGCTGTGAGGGGGCAATTCTTTAATACATGTGGTCTGCCCTTCTGATCTAAAGCCTGTTCTCCTGTTTGATGCACATGTGTCATAGCTCCAGCATGGGTCTGCGCTGGTCACAGCAGGGCTTTAGGATTACTGCACGCTTGTGTGTGCGCCTGTGTAAAGGTTACAGCGCAAGTCCTGTCTTTCTCTCAGACGCACGGCCCTGTACGCCACTGAGTGTGTCGCTAAATGTCAGCCTGTCCATATGGCCCCCTGGCCGGCAGATGCCACTTCATAAACCGGCCAATCACGTCGTGGCATGGGCAGGGTCTCCGGGGGCTCCGTCGTCACGGTAGCAAGCCAGTTACACCCACACACACATGCCACCCCGCAGCAAGCCCTCACTACAGGGCCGCGCGCTGGACACCTGCTCAGGAGAGAGAGAGAGAGAGGGCACATCTGCTCCTGTGGGCACCTCAGACCTGCAGCCTGCAGTCCTGTACAGCTCTGATTAATGAGGCAGAGCGGAGGTGAGGGGCCCCAAACAACAGGGGCACTACGGCTGCACCGCAGCACACACATGCACACACTCACTGCACCGGCTGCATGATTTACTGAATATGGTGCTATAATACTGATTTCACGAAAATATAAGAATAGAATTGTTTTGGTATACCAGTTGTATTCATTTTACATGTATCGATGAAGATAATATTATATAAAATGAATAACACAGTTGCTTTTCTGCAGTAAACAATATACACATGAAATAAAAATGGACACTACATGTTTCTGGTTTTACAGTGCATCCATAATTATTATGCACGTTGATATTCTGATCTTTTTTTTTTCCAAGCACATTTTACCAACCACATCAATTTTAAAGCAGCACTAGGTAACTTTTCAACCTTTATACTATATTTTCAAGACTCTTGTGATGATACATCGACTTACAATAGGTTGAATGACACGTCTGCCATAGCCTGACGGGGTCTGTATCGTTCCCGTTCAGTCTGTCACTCTCGACGCCACGTCGGAGTACCGACGAATAGGAATCTTGCTCGCGAGAGCCAATCTACTTTGAGTGTAACTAAACGAGCCAATGCACATTGGCATGCAATGATTGCACCAGGTGCTCATGCCACGCCGTGCGGGTATAAATGAGACACAGGTGATTGCATCAAATCAACCTTTTGCTTTGGAGCCGGGTGGTAGATGGTAACGCCAGATATCACTCACTACTTCGCAGTCCTGACTGAAGACGGAAGCTGCCTTTCGGAAGCGATCTCTTCAGTCGGTGTTGGTGTGACTGCACAGCAGCGGTCTCGTGGTTTTCGGATCATCTCTCTGTGTTGTTTGTTTAGAGCAATCACAAAGGCTGTTCTCACAGCTGGTTCGGTGCGCTAGGTGGAGCGATGTCGTGGAGCCGGGCGCAAGCAGGCCGCCCAGCCCGTCCAGGCTCCTGCCAAGAGAGGTGGCAAAGGCTGGGGCAAGGGCAAGCGGCCCTGAGACGGGCGACCTGGAGATGGGGAGGACTGCTCTTCTGGAGACGGTGACCGCACCGCTCCATCCCCCGGAGGAGGGCCGGGAGGAGAATCTTGTGTTCCGTTTTGTTTCTGTTCCGCCGCTGGGCTCAGCCCCAGCGGTACCCAAATTTTCAATAAAAGAGCAGTTTCCTCCATCTCTGGGTCCTCAGGGGGCTCGGAGAGTTGTGGCCGGTCAAACGCCGGACCACACTCATCCTCCCCCTTCGCCAGCGGGCAGCAGTGGACGACCTCCTCACGTTCCTCCTGCCCACCTGTGGAATCAGGTAAGTGTTGCACAGCACACTCTCACCTCGCTGCGGGCCGCCTCCACGAGACAGCCGCCCCAGCCCGGTACCTGCATTCCACCTCGCTGCCCCACGGTGGGTACGCCGGTGGTCCCTATGGTCCCGCTTGTACGGTCTCTGCGAGCCTGGCTAGAGCTCCCCAGTTCGTCTCGCTGGCTCATTCGGACCATCAGGCTCGGCTATGCGATTCAGTTCGCCCGCTTCACCTCGGTGAATGCTGCAGATGCCCATGTCCTGCGTGCGGAAATCGCTGTCCTACTGGAGCCGGTCCCTCCAGCCGATATGAAGACCGGCTTCTACAGCCCGTACTTCATTGTACCCAAGAAAACCGGTGGGTTACGGCCAATCTTGGACCTGCGAGTCCTGAATCGGAGCCTCCACAAGCTACCGTTCAAGATTTTCACGCAGAAACGCATTTTCGAATGCATCCGTCCCCAAGATTGGTTTGCAGCGATCGACCTGAAGGACGCGTACTTTCATGTCTCGATTCTTCCTCGACACAGGCCGTTTCTGCGCTTTGCGTTCGAGGGTCGTGCATATCAGTACAGAGTCCTGCCCTTCGGGCTGTCCCTGTCCCCCCGCATCTTCACGAAAGTCACGGAGGGGGCCCTTGTGCCCATGAGAGAACAGGGCGTTCGCATCCTCAACTATCTCGACGACTGGCTCATTCTAGCACAGTCCAAGGATCAGTTGTGCGAACACAGGGACCTGGTGCTCAGACACCTCAGCCAGTTGGGTCTTTGGGTCAACTGGGAAAAGAGCAAACTCGCCCCCGTGCAGAGGATCTCTTTTCTCGGTATGGAGTTGGATTCGGTCGAACAGACAGCGCGCCTCACAGAGGAGCGTGTCCAGTCGATGCTGAGCTGCCTGAACACGTTTCAAGGCAGGATGGCGGTTCCACTGAAACAGTTTCAGAGGCTCCTGGGGCATATGGCGGCCGCTGCGGAGGTAACACCGCTCGGCCTGCTTCATATGAGACCGCTTCAGCATTGGCTACACGGCCGAGTCCCGAGATAGGCGTGGCAACGCGGCACTCACCGGGTGAGCATCACACCGGCCTGCCGCCAGTCCTTCAGTCCATGGTCAGACCCCTCGTTCCTTCGGGCCGGAGTGCCCCTGGAACAGGTGTCCAGGCACGCTGTGGTTTTCACGGATGCCTCTGCCATGGGCTGGGGAGCCACGTACAACGGGCATGCAGTGTCAGGGGTTTGGATGGGCCCGCACCTGCATTGGCATATCAATTGCCTCGAGTTGCTAGCAGTGCATCTTGCTCTGAGCCGCCTCAAAGCGCGGTTACGGGGCAAAGATGTACTGGTCCGCACGGACAACACTGCGACCGTTGCGTATATCAACCGACAAGGTGGTCTGCGCTCCCGTCGCATGTCGCAACTCGCCCGCCATCTCCTCCTCTGGAGTCAGAAGTGTCTGAGGTCGCTTCGGGCCATTCATGTCCCTGGTGTGCACAACCGTGTGGCCGACGAGCTTTCACGAGCTGCGCTCCCAGGCGAGTGGCGACTCCACCCCCAGGTGGTTCAGCTGATTTGGAGACAGTTCGGGGTGGCACAGGTCAACCTGTTTGCCTCCCCAGAAACGTCCCACTGCCAGTGGTTCTATTCGCTGACCGAGGGTACACTCGGCACGGATGCCCTGGCGCACAGCTGGCCCCAGGGGCTGCGCAAATATGCGTTTCCCCCAGTGAGCCTACTTGCACAGACTCTGTGCAAGGTCAGGGAGGACGAGGAGCAGGTCCTGCTGGTGGCGCCGTACTGGCCCAACCGGACCTGGTTTCCAGAACTTATGCTCCTCGCGACAGCCCCTCCTTGGCCGATTCCTCTGAGGAAGGACCTTCTGACTCAGAGACGGGGCACCCTTTGGCACCCGCGTCCAGACCTGTGGAAGCTTCATGTCTGGCCCCTGGATGGGATGCGGAGGTTCTAGGTGACTTACCCCAAGAGGTAGTTAACACCATCACTTCGGCACGAGCGCCGTCTACAAGACAGGCTTACGCCTTGAAGTGGAACCTGTTCGTCGAGTGGTGTTCTTCTCGCCGAGAAGACCCCCGAAGATGTTCGATCGCGTCTGTGCTTTCCTTCCTGCAACAGGGGTTGGAGCGTAGGCTGTCGCCCTCCACCCTCAAGGTTTATGTTGCTGCAATATCCGCCTATCACAACCATGTAGAAGGTAAGACGGTTGGGAAGCACGACCTGGTCATCAGGTTCCTTAGGGGGGCGAGACGGTTAAATCCTCCTCGCCCCCCCCTCCATACCCTCTTGGGATCTTGCTCTGGTGCTCCGAGCACTTCAGAATGCCCCATTTGAGCCTTTGCAGTCAGCAGAGCTAAAGATTCTGTCAATGAAGACTTTGCTGTTGGCTGCATTGGCCTCCATCAAGAGGGTAGGGGACCTGCAGGCATTTTCGGTCGACGAATCGTGCCTAGAGTTCGGGCCGGGTGATCCCCACGTGGTGTTGAGACCCCGGCCTGGCTATGTGCCCAAGGTTCCTACCACTCCCTTCAGGGACCAGGTGGTGAACCTGCAAGCGCTGCCCCCGGAGGAGGCAGACCCGGCCCTAGCTTTGCTCTGTCCCGTCCGCGCTCTGCGGGTTTACGTGGATAGAACTCAAAGCTTCAGAACCTCAGATCAGCTCTTTGTCTGTCACGGAGGCCAGCAGAAGGGAAAGGCTGTCTCCAAGCAGAGGATGGCCCACTGGATAGTGGATGCCATCACCTTGGCTTACCAAGCACAAGGTGTGCCCTGTCCGCTCAGGGTGCGAGCACACTCTACTAGAAGTGTTGCATCCTCCTGGGCGCTGGCATGTGGCGCCTCGCTGTCAGACATCTGTAGAGCTGCGGGCTGGGCGACACCCAACACGTTCGCTAGATTCTATAGCCTACGTGTAGAGCCGGTCTCCTACTGTGTTCTCACCTCAAACGGGTAGAAGCACTGAGAGGCCCCGGCTCTTGTCGGCTTGCTGCGCTACGGCGCTTATATTCTCCAGAAGCAAACTCTGTGAGTCCTCCACCGCCCTCGGTGCCGGACGTGGCGGAACGTCTGGCATCAGGCCCCTTGCCGCTGAATCCTTGAGAACCGGTATTGGGCTTGGGCCATATGAGTGACCCTGCGGGGATCCCATATTTTCTTCCACGGTCGCTCCTACGGGAAGCCCGTGTCTTTCCCTTGGGAGAGCCTTCCCTGCAGTGGGACTGAGCCCCCTTCTCCTTGCGGGCTACGGCTCAGCATTGTACTCCACATAACTCCTTCGGGGTACAATGTGGGCTCCGCAGCGTTCCCTTCTCTAGGGCACGCTTTCCCAGTGTTATCCAATAATCACTGAGCGGGTCATGCGGAACAGCAGTGATGGACTTCCCGGTGTGAGCCCCGTCTCATCAGGTAAGAGAGCTCAGGTGGCTCACACAGGGCACTGGATGGGGGCAGAAGCCATGGCGCTTTGGTAGGGATTCCTATTCGTCGGTACTCCGACGTGGCGTCGAGAGTGACCGACTGAATGGGAACGTCTCGGTTACGTATGTAACCCTCGTTCCCTGAAGGAGGGAACGGAGACGCCACGTCCCGTCGCCATGTCCTCTGTACCCTGCTGGGGTGCCTATCTACCTACCCGGCTCCTCAGCAAAAGGCTGATTTGATGCAATCACCTGTGTCTCATTTATACCCGCACGGCGTGGCATGAGCACCTGGTGCAATCATTGCATGCCAATGTGCATTGGCTCGTTTAGTTACACTCGAAGTAGATTGGCTCTCGCGAGCGAGATTCCTATTCGTCGGTACTCCGACGTGGCGTTTCCGTTCCCTCCTTCAGGGAACGAGGGTTACATACGTAACCGAGACGTTTTTAATCGTACTTTTAAACTTCGGGTTTCAGGTAGTAACCCGAGAACAAAAAGAACTACAAAATTCGACCGCTTTACGGCATATACGTCACTTCCACCACCAACCCCACTTCCTTAAATTCGGACGTTCGAGCCCAACTATCATTTGTTTGCCGAATGTTATAGTCATGGCCGAAGCAGCACAGAAAAATAAGAAAGCAAAGGTTTTGGCGGAGGAAAGCAAAAAGAGGAAATGAGAAAGTGATCGGAGTAAAGGCAGGACGAGGATCAACATTGGGCCAGTGTTTCCTCGTTGGCGTGAGATGGAGGAGGAGGGGCTACATTCTTGCAAGTAAATACATAAGACATACAAAATCATATTTTAGGATACCTAACATGTCTGTGATATTTGTTTATTTGTCTTGCCTCAAGCTAAAATGCAAATCGATTTTTCAAATTGGCAGATTAATCTATGGTAGCTTGATATTATAATATTGACGATATATGGTTATTACCTACCACTCAAACATTGAATTGAAGTATCATATAGATTCCGTAAAACGGTAACCAATAGACTAGGCTACTATAATGACGCAGGCTAGTAAACGTGAGCATCGCGATCATTTGGCGTTTGAAAAAAAATAAAACCCATGAAATTATATTCATATGACATGCTGAAACATATGCCACTGTACCTGGGATGAAGACATTTCACAAGCGACGCAAGCAGAACACCTGCATGTGAACTCCTGCTGCAGTGTTCAGGGCTATCACGCCGCATTCACACGGGCTGAGAAGCATTGACGCCGACGCCCCGTGTGAATGCGGCGTCATGGTTGTCATGTCAACAAATGCACATGCGATGCATCCCCTGATGATGGATGACCGAGTTTACGACAGTAGTAGAGGACAATACTGTTTCCCAACTGTAGGGGGACCCCGAGAGCAAAACCTACCTAGTGCTGCTTTAATAACTTATTTTTTAATTTAATCATTTGATGTATATTTGTTAAATACATTTTACTCACCCCCATCTCATCCAAGATGTTGATGTCTCTCTTTCTTCAGTTGAAAAGAAAATAAGTTTTGAGTTGAGGAAAACATTCCAGGATTTTTCTCCCCATCATAGACTTCCATTGCAACCAAAATGTTGAAGGTCCAAATCAATGCAGTTTCAAAGCGCTTCGAAGGGCTTCAGAGGCTCTGCGCAATCCCAGACGAGGAATAGGATCTTATCTAGCCAAACGATTGGTCATTTAAAAAAAAAAAACAAGTATATACTTTTTAACCTAAATTGCTCATCTTGCGCTGCTCTGTGGCCACCAGTGATTGCACAATCACGTCGAAAACGTCACACTAGACGTAGGCGGAAGCACCGCCCCCGTGCTTACAAAGCACTCGTGTGAAGACTAATACAAACACCCTGTAGCAAAAAAAGGTAAAACAACGATGTTGGATGATTTTAAAGTTGAAGATGGAGTGCTATTTGGTAAAGAGCGTTTGTATTAGTCCTCGCACGTTTGCTTGGGGCGGTACTTCCGCCTACGTCTAGTGTGACGTTTTCGACGGGATTGCGCAATAGAGCAGCGAAAAAATTAGCAATTTAGGTTAAAAAGTAAATTCATTTTTGATTTTATTTTTTAACTTTCGCTAGATAAGACCCTATTCCTCGTCTGGGATCACGCAGAGCCTCTGAAGCCTTTCGAAGCGCTTTGAAACTGCATTGATTTGGACCTTCAACATCTTGGCTGCCATGGAAGACAATGGTAGAGAGAAAAATCCTGGAATGTTTTCCCCAAAAAACGTATTTTCTTTTCGACTGAAGAAAGAATGACATGAACATCTTGGATGAGATGAGGTGAGTAAAATATCAGGACATTTTTTATTAAGCAGGTTTTCTTTTACAGGTTCATCTTCGGAACAGAAATAAAGATATTTTAGTTGAAACCTGATGGCTCTGAAAGGCCTCCATTGGCACAATGCACGGTTCACTCTCCAGACCCTTAAAAGGTACTAAAAGACGTTGTTACAAAGTCCATCTCACTACAGTGGTTCTAAAATAACTTTATGAATTGGCGAGAATAGTTTTTGTGCGCAAAAAAACCCTAAATAACAATTTATATAGTGATGACGATTTCAAAACACGGCATCATGAAGCTTCGAAGCGTTATGAATCAGTGAGTCGAATCATGATTCGGATCGCGTGTCAAACCGCCAAACTGCTGAAATTTGGCGATCCACACTGCTGATTCGACTCACTTTAAATGTTCATGAGAAGGATGCAATACTAATGCAATACTAGAAATCGCAAAATTAAGGCGTGACTAATGGACAGCAATACGCTCATTGGTTCAGCTGGGTCATACAAAAACAGGCCAAGAAGAAAAGACACATGTTAACTGCAACAATGAGAAAACTAAAAAAAGAATCAAGGTGAAGAATTAGGTGTGAAACCATCAGGAACCCTTTAGTCTCCAGTGCCACCATTTTCAAGAACGACAACCTACCTGGAGTCTCCAGAAGTACAGGGTGTCATATAAACAGAATAATTAACATTTTCGTCATGCATTTCATATTAAGTTTTAAAAAAATCTCCTAGGTAAGAAATGTGTTTAAAGCTTTATGTGTTTAATGCTTAATGCAGATCGGGAACACAAACACATATGAAGCATATTTAAAAACTTTATTATAAATGTACTTTTATAAAAAGTAATTCCTGTTGTCGCGGTAACATTTCAAAAGGTGATTAGGAAGGCTTCATTATGACACACAAGTAACCTGCTTTCTCCAAAGTCCCCACTACAAAGGGCTGTGCCCTTCGGAGTGAGTAGGGCATAGGGATGCTCACTTCCGATTGGGATTTTCCCCATGTTATTTCAAAAAAAATGTTTAATCTCTTATATAAACCATGTTCCTTTTTGGCTGATGTCATCAATCCCATAGTATTCCGAACCCTCCCCACCAACCACCTGTCATTTCTGGATCCAATCAATTCCCAATGGAAAGTTCCACCCTACTTTTTGTTCTAATTTGATATCCTATTTCACTTGGAAATGTCATGTTACAGAAGTAATATGAGTTAAAAAAAAAAAAATGTATTTCATGTTGACTTGAAACACAACTACTTTGAAAATTTAAAAGTCTCTGTTAAATTTTTTTATTGTTTTGTTTTTTATCTATCATCTATCTATCTATCTATCTATCTATCTATCTATCTATCTATCTATCTATCTATCTATCTATCTATCTATCTATCTATCTATCTATCTATCTATCTATCTATCTATCTATCTATCTATCTATCTATCTATCTATCTATCTATCTATCTATCTATCTATCTATCTATCTATCTATCTATCTATCTATCTATCTATCTATCTATCTATCTATCTATCTATCTATCTATCTATCTATCTATCTATCTATCTATCTATCTATCTAATCTCTTATAATCATTGTGTTGAAACTCATTGCCTGGTCATGCACTAAACGAAATGTTTGCAACGACACTGGTGCTAAATGGTTACATAAATGTGTTTTGTTTAAGTAAGTGTGTGTTTGTGTGTGTGTGTGTGTGTGTGTCTGTATTCGTGTGTGTCTTCATGTCAGGGGAAATGGCCTTGCATTAACCCCTTAGCAAGGGGTCACAGGTCAGCAGGGGGAGATTGAAGAACACTTCCACCTCCAGGCTGTGCTGGGGAACGTTTAGAGCGCGCGGCAGTGATATGTTAAAATGGGTATGTGGGAAGAGGTCAGCTGGTCAAAACTATCAGAACAAGCATTCCAGGCAATGAAAGCCTAAAAAATAAAATCACTTCCCTTTCCTGTATTATAACAGCCTCAGATTTCACATAATATCCAATATCTTTCTTTTTAAACAGCCCAGCCATTCATCAATGCCAGTTTCAGTTTATCCACAATAAAAATGTATGAATATATATAGAAAAACAGGTTGGAGGCTGTGGTGTTTTTGCTGACGCAGACAAGAATATACTCCAGTGAGCAAGTCCGACGTACAGTGTTAGAGGAGTTATGGGAGTTATCACATTTTATTAGATTTTTTTTTTTGTTATACCACAGTTTCTAAATGCATGTCAATTTGATATTTTTGAAGTGATCTCCTTTCCTAAATTAAATCATGCATATTCCATGCATTCATGCAACAGCTGTGATGATTAAGTAGATTCTGTGCATTTTTTTGTTGTTGTAATTGTTAATTTAAATCATTATTTATTTATTTATTTACAAAATTACAATTAAAGACAAGAACTGGTGATATTAGGGTCCAGTTCTCACTATTAACTAGTTGCTTATTATTAGCATGCATTACTAGGATACCGGCTGCTTATTAGTACTTATAAAGCACATTTTAATGCCTTATTCTGCATGACCTACCCAATACCCAAATATAACAACTACCTTAAATATTAATAAGCCATAATTAGTTTATTGAGGCAAAAGTCATAGTTAATCGTGAGAATTGGATCCTACTAAGTGTGACCATGCATTAACAATAATAATAAATATTTAACAGGTCAAAAATTCAAGTTATTAACTTTAAAAAAACTAAACAATATAAGTTTTAATTGCATGGGCTGCTTGTTCTTGTTAATTCTTCACCAGTCAACATACAAAATCTATCAAGTAAATAAGAAAGAGAATTAAAACCAAAATTCATCAGAAATCTCTCTTTCAGGCTGTTGATACAACATGCTTAATTGCATCTATCAAGCTCTTTATTACGTAAGACATCTGAGATATTTCGACCGCTTTTTTTCCATCTTTCTAAGCACAACAGAGACATGATGTCCCCAGGGGGCCCCTGCCTCCAGGGCCCCTGCCCCAAACACAGCATTTTATATGTAAATGAATACCTTTTTCTAAAAAGCGCCACTTTGAGCGTAAAAGATTGGTCTCTTTTGATCCACTATTGCTGGATTATTCATTCTAACTGCCTGCCAGGGTTCCAGATATTTGCCCGTATCACAGGAGACTCTGTGCACTGGGGCAAATCCACAGCAGTGGGACAGGGAAGCGCGGTCCTCCATGACAAATTAAAGGACAATAAAGTGAGAGTTATTAGAAAGACAAAAGATCTGAAGGAGTTTCAAAGTTTCTACGACTCTAAGAATATTCCCCAGTCTCCCCTCTCGAAGATGGAAAACTTCTAACTAATTAAAGTTTAATGAAACAATTTTTGATGGTGCACTCGCAAATTAAGTTGTGTACTGTAACAGTAGCATTTCTAGTGAGGCTGATGAAATTTGAACCAGAACATGCAGACAAAGTATATCATTTTGTGCACATTAAATAATATGACATATGGCGCTCGAATTAGCAATCAGACATCACCGTTTTTACAGACATCTCGCCATCAAAAAACATGATATAGTATCCATGCTTCGCTCCAGCGGTGGTCCATACCTTTGTGACAGGTTCTCTTGCGAGGTCAGGATTTCAATAATTCATTAACACTCTGCAGCAGGTAAAAGATAGCCGTGCTGACAAAAAGGTGATTACTTTGTGGTCTGGACAAGTCCCAAGCATGCCTAGAAAATATTGGGAAAATTGAAAGCAAATAATTTTGTCACTCAAAAGGTAACATTAAGATGATATTAATTGTAATAAATTGCCCTTAGCAGCTGCTGCTGAAACATGTATTTCTGCAAGGCTCGTTTCGATTTCATATTTCACCCGCATCTCTGAAATCACAACCAGATGTTGTCATCGGCTCCCCTTCCTGTTTCCTCTGCCCAATTCCCACCAAGCGCTGGAACGTGACACTTTCCCTGGAAAATACAATAAAATAGAAAAGTAATGTACAGCTATTTCCTTTCATAAATTCTTTGGCCCTCTTGCCATGCTAGTACAAGTCTCTTGTACATATATTTTAATGGAAAGCAAAGCAGTGGATGGCTGTAAATCGGAGGCTGACAGCTACCACTGGGCTTTCACGGTGTACCTGGGCGGCAGTGATTTATGAGGGGCCGTCGTGCTCGTGCGTGTAATTCCTCCTCCCAGCCTGTCGGCGGACCACATCCCTCAGCCAAGATAGATGTGGGCTTTGCATCTTTGCGTTTGCTTTAGATCCATCAATCCTCCTCATAAACGGACGGATTACCTGTTGACAAACCCATCAGCCCTCATTTCAGCCTTCGATCACAGCTGGAAAGGCTGGAGGAAGGAGTCGGGATGCATTTTAAAGCTCCCCGATTGTTGGAACGAGGTTAAAACTGACCCAGTTTGTGCTTGACGCACCTCTGCTAATTTTGAGCAAAATATATTATGGGCTAAGTGCCGCCTCAGTGGCCGGCAATAAAGTTTTATGTATTTTCCCCTCTTTTCCATTCGCTAAACACTGAGAGCACATCATTTAGCAGCGTTAAACATCGTTCAATGGCTTTTTGGATTGTGATTTCGTATAAAGTTCAGTTGTTCCTTAAGGGTTGGACTCAAGCAGCCATTACAGCATTTGACCCCTCATAAATGCACACCTCTTCAAACAGCGCTGCGGAACATGACATCATTTCCCTGTTTGGAGATCAGAAATGTGTGAGACGGGATTGCTCCCCAGTGTCGAGCAGGCTCTGCTCTTTTTGCGCTCTGAGCTAATTGTGTCTCTTGTCTGTGAAGTTGCTTGTGGTTTCAAAGTCGGGTGAAAGCTCCGTAGCAGATCGCACTCGACCCACCAGAGGACAGCGAGCATGATGGGAGGTGGGCGGGTGTTTGATGTAAAGGTGTTAAAGAGCTCACAGGGATGTAGAATAGGCAGGGCCGAGTCAAAGAACTTGTCTTGTTGTGTAATTAGAACTTTTTTTTTTTATCTGAGAGGTAAATTTAATCCAAAATGATTTGAACGCTTCATTTTTTCCACCAAAATTGTGCCGCTGATGCTCAGCCGGAAGACCTGTGGAACTCTTTGATTGACACAAATGAAGATGCAACTGACTGTAACTTCATAACCTGTACACAAAACAACACTACCCAACATTGTTATTTAAGACCATATTTTACAAGTAAATAAAAAAAACTGATTCAGCATCTTTAAGCCACCATAAGCAAGCAGACAATATATTTAACAATATATTATAGCTTTTCTCAGTCGCTTTGGTAAATTTCTCAGATCAGAATTGAAATTCTCAAAACGACCTGTTCAATCTTCACACACTCAAAAAAATGCTGGGTTAAAAATAACCCAAGATGGGTTGAAAAGGGTTGTTTTAACCCAGCGAATGGGTTAAATGTTTGCTTAAAACAACCCAATCGCTGGGTTAAAACAACCCAATTGCTGGGTTAGTCCATTTTCAACCCGACTTAGGTTATTTTTAACAAAGCATTTTTTTTTAGAGTGCATCATTTTGTGTCTTGTGCACATCAAAAAAACAGTTTCTCATTTCTTTGAACAAGTTGCAAATGCTTTGGTACATCCATGCAAATGATTATGTACAATTCTCTGCTGTTTCCTACATTATCAGTTGCTTATGTCATGTTGATCAAAATGTATTATAATGGGTCTCTGTTGGATAGTCTCACCCCCCACAACATTTAGGCATTAGTTCATAGCATAAGTCTTTACATGCAAAAATGGTTGAACAAGTTGTCATAATATGTCAAGAATATTTCTAAACATTTCCATTAGACTTTTTTTTCTAAAGATATTCGTTGTGATGTGGATCAGAATTTGTGGCCCAACAGACAGGAACGTCAGGAGATGTAGGAAGACTGCACTGTAATTCTTACAGCACTGCGTTTATAGGTTTCCCTGAGGAGATTGTCCTATGTTCACTTTTTTTTTTTTTTTTTGGTGCTATGCAGTGCTGTCTTTTCCTTTCTGTATTGCAATGACATGGGCTGGACAAATAACAGTACAAAGAGTAAAAGTGTAAATGTGAATCTTGTCCAGTCTCTTGCAATCAAACTCCCACATACACTAAGGTAACCTACAATTCACAATAATTGTCATCAAAACTTTAGCCATAGTTTACATCAGAACATCCCTCCAGAGTACAGTTATATTGACAACATGACTAAGCAATTTGACTGTCTTATCCGTACACAATGACACAAGGACTTGTCATTCTGATGGCACTGACATGTTCATTGACACAGATATTTACTTTTGAGAGATGAACTAAGGATTTTGAGCAAGAGACTGGCTTTTGCAGGTAATCCATGGTGTTTTGCGATTTGTACGAATTGTTTCGAGAAATGCACTTACTGTTTTACAAATGTCGAGGATGATTCGAGAAATGTACCAAAGCGGCTGAGAAAAACTGTAAAAAATTACTTATATCCATAATGAATAAAATAAATTATATAGCGTACGCAAAAAAAAAGTGTGAATAAGAGACAAACAAATAAATAAAATAACTGTAGAAAATGTAAATGATAAAGAAAAAAAAATACAATATGAATGTAAGATAAAAAATAAAATGAAAATTTCCTAGTGTATTTCTAGTGTAGAAAGTTCCATTAATTATAATGAATGAGTTGCAATGGTTTTAGGGGCCAATGAAGAGCCAATTTTTCTAACTGGGTTTTCAGTGGCAAAAAGAGTCTCTGAAAACAACACCAGTACCCTGTCTATGAAAAAGGGGCTTGAGTAAGAAGAGCGGGGGGAAAAAAGTTCTGTACAGGTCCAGGTTTAGCTGAATCCCGCACGACCACCTGCAGTCCTAAATTGGGCAATTAGAACAGCAGAGTGTTTTCTTAGTGGGTAATGCTTGGTAATGAGTTCAACAGTGCAAATCCGTGGAGAGCACACCCCTCCGGCTCACACCCCCACCCCAAAAAAAAGGGAAAACAGGCAACTCTCTACACCTCTCGATCAATCACCTCGTCCTGTCACTGTCTAATCTCTCCTGCTCCCCGGCTCCATCATCCCTCTCTCCTTCTACGTTCCTTCACTTCATTGACCGGATCCCTAAAGCTGAAAGCAGGTTCGGTAAATCCCCCCCACCAAACACCACCCCTTCTAATTAAGATTTCTCTCACCCCCTCTATCATGTTTTTCTTTTTCCTTCTGCTGCTCCCTTACCAACCCTAGGCCCTCAACACAAGCTGAAAATTTCTGTGGCTGACAAGAAATCAATGGCATCTGGGCGTGGGGGCTCAGGTATCGGATTTCAGGTGGGCCCAGAGGTGCCCGAGCGCAGGCCTGTGAGCCCCTCAACACTGTCCACGGCCGTTAGCCTTCCGTGCCAGAGATGCAGAGTCTTTGGCTGCCGGATAAAAATGTCAAGCGCTAATAGGCTCCATTGTGATTAGCTGAGATAGAGTTCGCAAATCCTCAGCAGAAAACGTGTTAGAAACAATCTTTACAAGGTCTTACGGCCCCCCAACCACCAACAGCACCTCCATCTCTCCATCCTTGCTCTTCCGAGATTCCGCTAAGCCTCTCGGCACCAGGATGATTGCGGTTAATAAATAAATAAACGATGGACAGGAAAAAAAACCTATCAAAAAAAGAGAGTTAGAGTGACAAGAGATGTACGAAAGACGCAGGAATATGCATGAAGAGAGAAAGATGCTCGTTACCTGAGGATGCGCCCATCTGCATCTCTCTCCAGCCTCTGTCTCACTGCAGGCGATGAGAGCGAGTTATACACTCGTATTCTTCAGCTTCTCTTTCATCTGTTCCACTGCCTACCTCCACTTCAGCCGCCCGACCATCAGAAGGAATACAATCAGCTTTTCATGAACATCTGTTCAAGCGCCCTTGTCTACAGTCTGCTGTACACATGAGCTTGAAATTTGGGCGAAGTGTTACATTTTGCAGTAATGCGTCCTCGGTAAATTATTCTGAGATCCTGAAAGCTAAAAACTGACAAGGTTAAGAAACAGTTTGATATTTGTTATCCAAGTATAGGAGTATATAGATAGACAGACAGACAGACAAGATAGATAGATAAAATACATATGGGGAGTAGAATATATTGCAATACAGAACTATCATGAAATTGATTATGAGACAAAAGCTAAATAAAGGGACCCACTTTATATTAGGTGGCCTTAACTACTATGTATTAACATTTTAGTTAATCATTTGATACAATGCACTTATTGTGTACTTACATGTTTTTACATTGTACTTACATTTAAAAAAATACTTGCATGTAATTACATCTGTAATTAATTTCTGTAGTTACATTTGTATTTACACAGTTGACACTTCCCTTACACCAAACCCGACCCTTAAACTTACCCGTACCACCACACCTGTGCCTAACTTTACCCGTATCCCACCTCAATATCAGAAAAAGTGTTTTGCAATACAATTTGAACACAGTAAGTACATTGTACTTATTTTTTGATGTAAGTACATAGTACTTAAGGCCACCTAATATAAAGTGGGGCAGAATAAGGACGTGTTGCTGAAAACTTCTTAAATGTGACCTCACTGCACAAAACCAGTAGGGGTAAATTTTTTTAAATTGAGATTTATAGATCATCTGAAAGATGGATAAATAAGCTTTCCGGATAAATATTTTGAAAATCTGGAATCTGAGGGTGCAAAAAATTGCCTTTAAAGTTGTCCAAATGAAGTCCTTAGCTATGCATAATGCAATTTTTTTTATATATTTACAGTAGGACATTTACAAAATACCTTCACGGATCATGATCTTTAATATCCTAATGATTTTTGGCATAAAAGAAAAATCGATCATCTTGACCCGTACAATGCATTGTTGGCTATAGCCACAAATATACCCATGCAACTTATGACTGGCTTTGTGCTCCAGGCGGGGTCACGGATGTGGTATTCTTTGGCTAAAATTATACCTGGACGTGCTTGTTTTATTGATTCATATACTGAAGTGAGACATTATTTTCAGTAAAAAAAATGTATTATACAAATTCCAATGATCTATTTACAGTAGTTCATTAGCTAAGTGATCTTATTAATAATGGTTCGCCACATTCTGCAAAATCAATAGACATATTCAGATTCAGTTATTTAGATGTATTTTGGCCACTAATATTTAATATCCATGCATCGATTAATGAATCAGTGGTGCATTCAAATAGTGTTAGACCCCTAATTGCTGTTTCATGGGATATACAAAACCTGCAACAAGTAATTGCTTGCTAATTATTTATATCATAATAGCATGAAGTGAGCCCCTTGATCATGCAGTTATTAGTTTAATGTAAAGGTAATAAAGAGGCCGGGTATTAAATTGAACTAAGTTATTAAACAGCTGGCCCTTGTGTATGCAACTGTCACTTAAAATTATTTGTGCTTTCTTAAACACTTCCCATTACCCCTCAAAAGCCCAGAAGTCCTCTCAGTTCCTGGCCGACCCAAATCAGCTCACAGTGGACAGTGTAAAGGCATCTTATTAGAGTGGATGGGATGATTTGGAAACATGTTAATGGTCGTGCAGTTGGGACTGACAGGAACATCAGTGTTTATGTCAGTGTTGTCGAGGGTGGAGAACGCAGATGACGGCGTGTGTGAAGCTGAATGTTCAGCAGGGAACAAGAGAGTTTCAGAAGGCTTGAAAAGCTCATTAAAGCTACTGGATCGACTCTACAGAGTTCTGTTAATGCAAATGCCATCGGGACGGACAACAAGCTACTACTGCCATAGCATCCACACACACACATTCTGCATATATATATATATATATATATATATATTGATATTGATAATGATGTGTGTGTGCATATTTATTAGTGGAGCAACCAACATTTGAGAAAAATATAATTGACAAAAAAATTTATTTAGTTATTTATAAAATAAAGTAATAATCAATAATGAATCCAATTATTATTATTATTTTATATTTTAAAAAGTTATAACATTATAAATTCAGTGAAAATGACATTTGAATTATAAACAATGCGCACAGACAGTCTGAAAACAACATGACCACAATAATTAGTTCTCAAATACATTTCTGTATTCTTATTCCCATTTTTTATGAACATACTGAACTTTAATTCTGTAATATATATCTATATATTCATTCATTTAGTCTGCACATTATTCTGTATGGTTTTAAAAATATGAAGATCGTCTCTTACACTTTCTCATATAATAATGAGAAACAACTCATGTCGTAGCACCTCATCTGTATGTCTGCCGTTCTCCCAAAATCAAATCACTCTGAATAACTTTTACAGCGAATTGCAAAATCAGGACGCTTCAATTAATGTCAGGAGCTGCGGCGAACCCTGAATAGCATTTTCATCTTTACACTCACCTCTCGACCTCCGCCGGCATCCTTTCTGTAATCACCCATTTCCTTTAACGGCAGCCCACCATCCTTCCCAAGCTGCTCTGCTTCTAATGAATTTCCTGTCAAGTCGCCTCAAAAATGTCAACACTCAATCACACAGTAATTGAATCCTAAACCTGTCCAAATTTCTTGTTCTTTTTTTTTCAGCCCCTGCCATTAGAACATTCTTTTGTTTGCAGCCTTGGAACTTTAAGCCATTCTTTATTGTTCATAGGTTTCGTAATGTATCCAACATCTGTGCGGGGAAGACGGGGGCCGTGAGTAAAGCGAAACCATGTAAAAGTTGTTGAACATCCAGAGATCGTTTCTACGAGGGGGCCATTTTGGACTTATCATATAGCACGGACAACTCCCAGAGCGATTGGCCTGTACAGAAAGGTCTGAGAGAGGGCAAGGAAGAGCTGAGCTTTTATAGATTCACACACAACATGCTACAAAAATGAAACACGGTCCAAATGGTCCCATCATCTGGAAACTTGAGGAACGTATTCAGTCGGAATAATGGCATTCAATTATGTTCTAAAGTTCTCTTCCTCTCTTTTTATGTAATTGCAAGTTAAACTAAATGAGCAAATTTATAATATTGATTTTTGATTCTTTGGTGAATTGTAGATAGATAGATAGATAGATAGATAGATAGATAGATAGATAGATAGATAGATAGATAGATAGATAGATAGATAGATAGATAGATAGATAGATAGATAGATAGATAGATAGATAGATAGATAGATAGATAGATAGATAGATAGATAGATAGATAGATAGATAGATAGATAGATAGATAGATAGATAGATAGATAGATAGATAGATAGATAGATAGATAGATAGATAGATAGATAGATAGATAGATAGATAGATAGATAGATAGATAGATAGATAGATAGATAGATAGATAGATAGATAGATAGAAAAATTATCGGTTAAATTGACGATGAGACAAAAGAAAAAAAATAGTTTTAAAAAACTTAATAGTAAATGTGGCACTTTTAGTTAAGACGTAACTATAATATTTAATTATTTTATTGTATTATTTTCGAAAAAAAAAAATAGGTGTTTATACACACACTAAATATACACAGTAGAATATATTACACAATACAAAAAGAAGTAATGATTGTGGTTCACTCATCTCTAAATATTAAAACTTAAATTGTCTTCTTTTTTTTGCTGGGAACATATACACTGACACACTCCATTTTATCCGAAGCTGAATGAATTTCCATCTGAAACAAAGGGCAAAAGGTGTTAGAAAATAATTCTCTAGAACAAAGCTAGAACATATAGCTTGATGTGCATTATCTTTGCAAAATACATTTTGATTTATGATTTTTTTTTTTTTCCTAATTGGCATGGTCCCGACCTGCCCTGTACTTTTCAAGGTGTGGTGGTTGTTTTCATCACCCGGGGGCTATTTCGCTGTGTGGCTGTGCTCCCTACCAGCTTCCCGGGAGACGTCTGAAGAATGGACCTGTTTGTGGACAGGCTCATAAAGGCCCATCCGGACCTCCTTTTTTATTTGGAGCGTGTACGGCTGTCTGTGAAACCAGGCCTGGTCCTCGGTGAGCACTTAGCACCTGTAATGAACAGTTGTGAGTCCTCACCCGGCAAGCGTGACCCTGTAGCGGCTCTACTACAGCCCTGCGGCGGGACCCCCGTCTGTGGGTCACATGCTTTCTATTTTCCTTGGCCCCGGCTGTTCATATCAGCTCAAGCTTTCAAGGAGAATCAATCACAGAGGGTGCGCACAAGCTATTCAATATGAACTAATTTGATTTGCCGGTATAAGGCAATAAATAACTGCCATAAAACAACACCCTCACATTTGCTGGGACAAAAAGTACATTGTACATCCTTAATTGACTTCAGATTTTTTTTTCTTTGCTTCTTATTTCCACCAGAACAATGCAGGCCATCTGCAGTCACTACTAACATTCCTCAACATTTTGTTTCTGAACAAAACACAACCAACTTTGAGTCAAAGAGTGAGGGGAGAGCGGACGAGACAGAAGTTCTTGCAGGCAGAGACCAATTTGACAATAGAGGAAAAAGAAGCCTCTGATTTTTGGTTTTTATTAAATGTGGCATTGTGTTTTTGCCAGGCTTTGTCAGGTGTTTGGACAGCAGAGTAAATCAGGAGGGAGGAGATTTATTGTGCTGCTCTCTAGGGGTCAGGTCAGCATGTGTAATACGATGTAATCGCAGGTGTTAAGAGGACAATGACCTGGACAGTCTCTTTCTTTCTGAGACATATTAAAGCACATAAATTGGCTTGAAGTAATGAAGTAAATGAATCAGCCCACAGTTTTAGGGTCAATGGATTCCTAAAGAGCTGTGCTGAGAGAAACTAAGCAACTTCTGATGTCAAACAGAGGCATTCTCATATGTTTAAGGGGCACTATGAAATCAAAAATGGGACTAGTCCATGTGTAACCTCTACTGTATATGCGAGTTGACTAAATAAACTTTAAGCTCACATTTGAAATGTGCAAAATGTACATACATATGTTTTTGAAAGAAGTCTCTTATAACATTTTAAGCATAATTGACTTGGTAGTACAAGTCATTTTGACTTAAATTATATTAAACTGACTTTTTTTTAATAACATAAAAAAAAAAAAAATTTCTTAAATTATTTATGTAAAAACATTTCTGATGTTATCATTTTGAGCAAGGATGCATTAAATTGATACAAAAGTGACAGTAAAAAAAACAGTAATATTGGTACATATTATTAACATTTGAATAACTCTTTTCTATTTTACTATATTTTAACATGTAATTAATTCATGTGGTGCAAAGCGGAATTTTCAGCATAATTACTCAATTTTTGAGTGTCACATGATCCTTCAGGAATCTGAAAATATGCTGATTTGGTGCTCCAGAAGCATTTCTGAATAGTATATCAACATTGAAAACAGTTGTGCTGCTCTTTAATTTTTTTTTTTTTATTGTCACTTTTGTATCAATTCAATGCATCCGTGCTGAATAAAAGTATTCATTTCTGTAAAGAAAATCTTACTGATCCCTTTTATTTATAAATATATATGTCTTTCTTTTCTGCTGAAAAATTTTGACTTTCAAAAATAGAGATATAGAAATTGCTAAATATTTACCGGACTGGAAAATGTGTGACAGCTAGCCCTGGCCTCCACTATAAAAAATTCTATAGCAATAAATATATTTTATGTTTAAGCATGTGTCTTCAGCACCCAGTGCAATAACATCAGATAAAGAAGAATAACTTCAGAGATGTTTCTTGGAGTATCCTCAAGACACTGATGTGCTGGAAAAATGTATCAAACCTGAGTGTTTCTAAATCCTTTAAGATCCCTGCTGTGTTGTACCTCAGTGTGTGATCCTGATGAGAAATCCACTGTGTGGTTTTGGCTCGTTCGGGGAAAAGGGACACGACCGCGTCTCAGGCAGTCCTGATGAAACACTGAAGAGATTACTCCAACTAACACGGGGAGCATCGCTCATAGCGCAGACACTGATGATCATTAAATGGAGATCAAACACTGCCTCTATCCTCCCTGCCTGCTTGTCTTCTTCTTCTTGTTGGTCAAAGGGGACAGGTAATGCATGTGGCCACGCTTCATTTAGGGCTAAACCATTTCACAGGTCCGTCCCGGACCCCTGGGGTCCTCGGCGTACATTTGTGAACACGAATATAGATTGATTAGCCCATTTAAAGCCATATTTTACTCAAACAGGAAATGGAATCTGAAATCATGAACATCACAGTCACATTTTTCTTGTCGTCTCAACCAAATTGCAGCTTTTGATGGGAAGAATGAATCAATGATTCATTGGTGAGTCAAATCCAAGTCAGAGTTGAGCAACAAAATTGTATTTTTTTTCTGTACACACAAAGGAAACATTCTTCAAGCACGAGGCGTGGTTGTGGGACACTTTCCGCTGCCTGCGAGCTCATCTAAGCAGGGTATTGTTTTTGACACATCACAAACATCTTGGTGACATTATCCTACTTGTGTTTTCAATTACTGGCAATCGGTGAAACCCTGGAACTCTGTCCAGGCCTCGTTCCACGGAGGTCAATGACAGAGCTACAGCGCAGGATGATTGTGTGCCGCTCACATCTGAACACTGATGTGGTTTGTGAGGTTGTCTTCGTCCGTGGGAAGAACAGATTTGGAGTATCATTCTTTTGAACTAGTCGTCGAATAAATGCACAGAGGAGTTATGTGTCTCTTTCTGTCAAAGCGTTTCAATTCCTACACAAAGTACAAACTGTAGGTACAGTATGCAGGTGTTTACTGTAAATACATTTAGTGAGATCCAAGTCCCAGAAGCCTTATTAAATACCACCTCATTATTCTTTTAAGCCAATGTGTCAGTTAAAGAGTTATAGTGAAAGCAAATTGTTATTGATAATAATTGGGAATATTTATAATACAATTTATTTTGTATGCGTTGTGTGCACTATTACTAAAATGTAGCAAAACTTATAGCTAGGGGGAAAAAATTACTTTTCGCTGGTTTATGCGATAAACCTATACCAAAATGTATTTAAAATACATTTAAGTATATTGCACATATTTACTGACATATCAACTGAGATTTATTCATATAAATATTATAATTACATTTTATTTGGAGTACTTCTTTATTGAAAAATGTGCATTTCTTAACATTAAGCCTAACATATGTTTGTAATATCACTGTTAGTAAGGATGGTACAGGATGGTACAGGATCACTGTATAATATCAGTCTTTAAATGCAACATATTTAAAGTATACTTACATTTTAGCACAATCACATATACTTAAGTATATATTTAGTTTACCTCAGCACTGCTTCCAGATAACGAAAGTGCATTAGGTAAAATTAATTGTTCCAATTCAGCACACTTTAAGTACATCAAGTATACCAAAAGTGTACATACATATGTAAATGTATTTGTAGTATACTTAGCATCAAATAAATGTACTTCAAACTCATTTTGGCTTTTTTTTTTTTTTCACTAGGGAGACTTGTGTCTGAAAATGCCATTTCCCATAATTCTCTGCAGCAAGAAAAAAAATGGTTAAAAACAGAACAAAATACCTAACGTGCATTTAAGCTTCTTTTACTTGTCTTTCACTCCAGCCAAATTCTACTTTACTATATATCAAGAGATGTTTTTATTTCTAGATATTAACAATGAATACTGCTGATTATGTGTAGTAACTTGTGAAAAATCAGTTGGCGTTGTGCAAAGCTATAGCAAAAATCTGGAAAAATACCTGAAAATAGCAAGAAAAGGAAATGTTTCATTTGACCACATAGGTCAGTCATGAAAAAAATTAAAAGATAATAAAATTTTCATGCTTAAGACAACATACATCATAAAGCAATTTTCTGCACTGTAAAAAGTGATCAGTTGACAACTTAAAAAAAATGAGGAAACCCGTTGTCTTAAAATTATTAAATAAACTTCATTGTCAAGTTCACATAAATAATTTTATTCAAATACACATGCATTTTATTACTTAATAACTTTAAAACAAAAGGTTTCCTCACTTTTTAAAGTTAATTCAATTGATCACTTTTCACAGTGTGATTTTCACGCTTAAAAGTTCTTCCAGCCAATGAGAAGTCGCAGAGCCAATTAAACTGAGTTACTAACAACAGTTGCAAACATCATTTAAACAACAACTTAACTAAAATGTACTTTCTTCATTTGAACTGAAAACTGCAGTGAATTTTAAGCATACAGCCATTTATGGAGTTTTGCAAAAAAAAAAAAAGGCACGTTTTTCCAATGAGCCTATGATGGGACAGAGGGAAAAGTCTAAGAACTGCACTAGAAGGATCTCTTGACAATAATACTTTTAGATCAGTGTCTCCTCCTGCCATTTACTGTCCTAATCCGCCATATACCATTGAACCGACCGCCATGCTGAATGCAAAAAAGGCCTTCCCAGTGGAAGGATGTATTTTAGGTCAACTACATACATCGCCATCTGTTCTCCTCCATGACTCGGAATAGGAGTGATAGAAGGAGATGGGGGAAAAGCAAATGGTGGAGAGGAGAAAGGTATAAGATGGAGAGAGGAGGCGCTGTGTATTGGGAGTGCAGGGCAGGTGGTGATGAGAGAGAAGCAAGCGAGAGAGGCCGGCGTGGAGTTGTAACTCGGTGGGGGAATTCTCTGTCGTGACTCGGAGGAAGGCATTTATCATCCTCCAGACCCTCTGCCTGCCTTTTGAGTGAAACCTAATTGACACAGAGGACGGAGAAAATCCCACAACATACTCCTGAGCATGTTGCCGGAACGGTTCGGGGATTGAGGCGGGGGACGTGCGCTGTGTAAAGCCGCAGTAAAACGGAGCCTTTATGCAGTTAGCGATACAAAACGCCTCTAGTCGAGGCCCGGATTTGCTTAAAGCAGATGCAAAGTAAAAGCGCATGAGAACGAGACAAAAGTCTCTTTGGAGATGCCAAACAGATCGAATGTAGACGTAAGTGGATGTTGCAGTCAGGGGAGCTTAGCAATCTACATAAGCAAAAGCAAACAATCGCATTCACGTTCTTTGCAGCTGAAGTGAATGTATTTGTTATACTTGCAGATATTATCCTCTTTAATTTCATTTCAGCACAAAGCTTTTTTGCAAGCATGTTTAAAAAATACAGATTTCAGAAATGTGATTAAAGGCATGTTCACACACCGTATGTATACATGCACTTTAAATTATATAAAACAATTTTGGACCCACTTTAAATTAGGTGGACTTAACTGCTATGTACTAACATTTAAATTAACAATTTGATACAATGCACTTATTGTGTACATACATGTTTTACATTGTACTTACATTTTAAAAAATTACCTGCATGTGTAATTCATTTCTGTAGTTACATTTATAATTTCACTGTTGACCCTTCCCTTACACCAAACCCTACCCTTAAATCTCAACATGTCCTCCCACCAATACGCCTATATAGGTCGTTTGTCACTTCCCTGAAAAAAGACCCATAGAAGCGTTTATTAAAGTTGCGCCCCCTATTGACAACAGGACACTTTCATTTTAATTCATGAAATACGACCCATAAGAGCATTTACTAAAGTTGCGCCCCTATCGCCAACAGGACACTTTCATTTTAATTCATGAAATACGCCCATAGGAGCGTTTACTAAAGTTGTGCCCCAATCGACAACAGGACACTTTAATTTTAATTCATGAAATATGACCCATAGGAGCGTTTACTAAAGTTGTGCCCCTATCGCCAACAGGACACTTTCATTTTAATTCATGAAATACGCCCATAGGAGCGTTTACTAAAGTTGTGCCCCTATCGCCAACAGGACACTTTCATTTTAATTCATGAAATATGACCCATAAGAGCGTTTACTAAAGTTGTGCCCCTATCGCCAACAGGACACTTTCATTTTAATTCATGAAATACGACCCATAGAAGCATTTATTAAAGTTGCGCCCCTATCGACAACAGGACACTTTCATTTTAATTCATGAAATACGACCCATAGAAGCATTTATTAAAGTTGCGCCCCAATCGACAACAGGACACTTTCATTTTAAATCATGAAATACGACCCATAGGAGCGTTTACTAAAGTTTTGCCCCTATCGCCAACAGGACACTTTCATTTTAATTCATGAAATACGACCCATAGGAGCGTTTACTAAAGTTGTGCCCCTATCGCCAACAGGACACTTTCATTTTAATTCATGAAATACGACCCATAGAAGCATTTATTAAAGTTGCGCCCCTATCGACAACAGGACACTTTCATTTTAATTCATGAAATACGACCCATAGAAGCATTTATTAAAGTTGCGCCCCAATCGACAACAGGACACTTTCATTTTAAATCATGAAATACGACCCATAGGAGCGTTTACTAAAGTTTTGCCCCTATCGCCAACAGGACACTTTCATTTTAATTCATGAAATACGACCCATAGGAGCGTTTACTAAAGTTGCGCCCCTATCGACAACAGGACACTTTCATTTTAATTAATGAAATACGACCCATAGAAGCATTTATTAAAGTTGCGCCCCAATCGACAACAGGACACTTTCATTTTAAATCATGAAATACGACCCATAGGAGCGTTTACTAAAGTTTTGCCCCTATCGCCAACAGGACACTTTCATTTTAATTCATGAAATACGACCCATAGGAGCGTTTACTAAAGTTGCGCCCCTATCGACAACAGGACACTTTCATTTTAATTAATGAAATACGACCCATAGAAGCATTTATTAAAGTTGCGCCCCAATCGACAACAGGACACTTTCATTTTAAATCATGAAATACGACCCATAGGAGCGTTTACTAAAGATGTGCCCCTATCGACAACAGGACACTTTCATTTTAATTCATGAAATACGACCCATAGGAGCGTTTACTAAAGTTTTGCCCCTATCGCCAACAGGACACTTTCATTTTAATTCATGAAATACGACCCATAGGAGCGTTTACTAAACTTGTGCCCCTAACGACAACAGGACACTTTCATTTTAATTCATGAAATATGACCCATAGGAGCGTTTACTAAAGTTGCGCCCCTATCGACAACAGGACACTTTCATTTTAATTCATGAAATACGACCCATAGAAGCATTTATTAAAGTTGCGCCCCAATCGACAACAGGACACTTTCATTTTAAATCATGAAATACGACCCATAGGAGCGTTTACTAAAGTTTTGCCCCTATCGACAACAGGACACTTTCATTTTAATTCATGAAATACGACCCATAGGAGCGTTTACTAAAGTTTTGCCCCTATCGCCAACAGGACACTTTCATTTTAATTCATGAAATACGACCCATAGGAGCGTTTACTAAAGTTTTGCCCCTATCGCCAACAGGACACTTTCATTTTAATTCATGAAATACGACCCATAGGAGCGTTTATTAAAAAAGTTGCGCCCCTATCGCCAACAGGACACTTTCATTTTAATTCATGAAATAAGACCCATAGGAGCGTTTACTAAAGTTTTGCCCCTATCGCCAACAGGACACTTTCATTGTAATGTTTTGTTTCCTTTTATTTGCATTGTATTTTGGGTAGCTCAATTGATAGAGCATTGCAAACATCATGTAATCATGTAATCATACAATCGTGGGTTCGATCCCAGGGAACGCATGAGCTCATAAAGTGTATATGCACTATTAATCACTGGGTAGGTTTAGGGGTGGGATGTTGTTAATAAAAAAAGATTTTTGCTAAATGGAAATATGACAAATGATGATAAAAAGTCCACACATTGCATTTAAATGAACCCGCATTTTGATTGGTAACGACAGTCATGTGTCATTTCATGACGACAGACGTAACACTGTCATTATTTTTACGCCAGCTAGAGGGCGCATGATGTAAAATGTAAATAAAGGTCGTAATAAGGTGCTTAAAAAACGACCTTTAACCGTATCCCACCTCAATATCAGCAAAAGTGTCTTGCAATACAATATGAACACAATGAGTACATTTTACTTAATTTTTGATGTAAGTAGTTAAGGCCACCTAATATAAAGTGAGACCACATTTTTTTATCTTTTTAAAGGGGCATAGGGAATAAAGATAAAAAATCAGATAGTGTTGTTGTTCTAAAATAATTAGTAAGCTGCATCATAAAGGTGCAGTCAAATTAGCTGCATTCCTGTGAAATTGCACAGCAAATAATGTTTATTCTCTAGATGTGGTGGTGTATGAAACAAAGCTCTCACAGAAGTCAGCTTTCAGTTGGTTCCCACAACGAATTTGCATGACAAACTTGAACTCCAGATCATGCAGATTCCTATTTAAACGATTGTACACTGCCCCTGAAATTTTGCCAAACAACGGACCGCACCTTAAGTCACATCTCATAATGCTTTTAGGTTGCACACTTTCTGACCAGCACGCATCTGGCAGTGACCGGCCATAGCGAAGTTTACCAATCTCAAACAAGCCCATTGTCGGGTCCATCTCATGTGCAATGACTGCCATCAACGCAGCAGGACAAAATCCACTCATAGAGTCCTGTTCTCAACATCAGCAACATTCCCAGGGTCACACGGAGTAGGAAAACCAGAGACTGTAAAGTTTACGGATGATTTCAATGAAGAGACAAACAAAAGGACATATCGAGAGAGCGAGAGAGAGGGAGGAAGATCATTAGAGCTTCTGGAAACAGTTCAAGTCATTCTCATGTACGAGTTGCGTCCAGAGGGACTGTTGTGTGGGCCTTGGCAACAGCGGTTCCCCCGGATCTGCAGGTGGGTTTTACTTCACTCTCTATCAGTCTCCATGGGTAACGCACTCAAAAACCATATTGTTTTCTCGTCTTTTCAAGGGTGCGTTGCGGAAAAAGTTTCAAATTCGAAGGCCGCTTCATTCATGATTTATGTCACATTTGATGCTAGTTTAATATCAAATACAAATACATCTTGCTCTAGTACAGTGCAAAACCATCTCCAGCCGAGAAGGAAATGTGGAGCAGGGGTCGGTAAGGGTCACAGGCCTGGGGAATTGAGGGCCTGCGGCCTAGTTGACAGGGGAAAATATTTTGTAATCTCCAGGGTGCAGCTCGTTCAAATTCAGCACTGGTTTTGCTTTACTCCCAGGACAAGAATTTGGCTTCGATTTCAATAGCTTTTCCAGATGTTCATATGCATTTTTTTTACCCTTTCCCTCTTTTTTTTCCCAATGCAGTCCATTTTGAATTTTTGAATACCACAATTAACATTCATAAATCACGTCAGGGACACTTCCCCTTCAATCACGGGGGAATATTATGGGAAGGTACGATAACTCACAGCAATGTGAAGGCTCATGAAAAATCTTTTTGAAAAAGTGCCTTGATTTGGCCAAACAATACAGTACAGATAAGAATTATTATTGATTGGTTAACTTGGAAAGACGAACCCGTTTAAATCACGGAAAAACACCCCATCTGAATTCAAAACAAATATAAACCACAGAAACACCTCGACGTCGACGTGAAAAAGTTGCTTTCTGATTAAAACTCATAAGGAAGGAAATTAAACAGTACATTGACATATATCCGACGCACTTTGTTTCAATATTTGTCTCAACACAAGTGCTGTCACGCATGGATGGAGGCAGAGGAACAAGGGGGAACATGAGACCTCGGGGACCGCGGCGCACGACCCTGAGATGACCCTGACATAACCGTGGTGAGTGAGAGACAGAACGCAGAGTCTCGGAACACACTTACAGGTCAGCCGCTAACACAGCGTAAACAATCATTCAACCCCACGGCTTTCTCTGCGACTTCTCTCTCTCTCTCTCTCCCTCCCTGTGTTTTCCTCCATTTCTTTTTTGCTGCTGTCTTCTGGGGCTCCATGTTGTCAGCACCAGCAGTTTCTACCAGGTAATTGATGGGTGTAGAAAAATACGTTCTAATTTCACCCCATCAGCTCCTCCATGTTTCTGTTGACAATAACTCATATGCATGCTACATTCATATTCACAACAATTAAACATCCATCTTGTCCTTTCTTTATTGTTTTTTTTTATTCCACTTGTATGAAAAATAAAAACAGCTGTTAAAACAAATGTGAAAATAAATATTATAAATAAATATTTAGATTTTCTTTTATACAGATATATGTGTTGTTAGCTATTCATTTGGAACTACACATGAATATTTTTAGTAACACTTTGTATATGATAACATTGGATTAATGTTTGCATCTTTTAAATGTTAAAACTTTATTAGTGCACGCACACATATAAAGGGTTCTGAGAAAAATGTCATTTCTCAGAAATAGCTCTTTCATTGTTCAGAATATTTAATGCATTTATGCTTCATTCAAGTGTCAACTTCTTAAATATTTTTTTAGGAAAATGTGGATTATATACCTCAGACGTTTTGGTATTGAAAGATGAATTCACATTGAAGTATCTTATTTTTTAATGCAGCCATTGTTATATTTGCAATTCTGTGCACATTTTTAGACATTGTTGAGATATGTTCCTGATACTTCATAGGAAACAGATGTGAGATTACAAAGTTCTTGCCAAAATGTTGTGTATTTAATCTCCTTCAGAGAAAAAAAAAAAATTATATATATATTTATGCGTGACAGTGAAATAAATAGTATGTTTTATTGAATAATTTAGTCATTTGCGTTTTGTACATTTCTAAATATATTCTACGCACAACAAAAATGTACTATGGTAGTTTAAAAAAACTCAAATTATTAAAGTTATTGTAATTACTGTAAAACTCTGTAAAAAAAAACGGTAAAATGAATCTGTAAAAAGAAATGATCTCCTTCAAATGAAGCTATACAGTAAATAATTCCAATGAACTTTTTGTGGATGCAAAAAACAATGGTACATTTTCACGTCCTTTTAGGGACGAATAAACAAGCAGAAACAGGATTTTACTGATGACATTTTTGATTTTCTTGATCGTCTGTGAAGACCTCGACATAAAACCAAGAGACCTCCCGAATCCCTTTTGCACGGAGAATTGACAACAATCCTTTCAGCCAAACTCACAACAGATTAAATAATGCATGACAGACGCTGTATTCATGCTCTCTCTCAGCTCTATCACTCTGACCTGTCGGATTGTCTCAGGACACTTACCAGAGGCTGAAAGAGAGCCAAGGCTCTTTATGAAGTCAGTTTGGAGTGAATTACATGCAGAATGGCAAAGAGGTGATTATTTTTTAGCTGTTGGCCTTCGAGGTGAGCAGGGAGAACTTGCTGATAGCCAAACAACTTCATCTGCTTACATGATTATAATTGCTGCATGTGGGACCGCAAACGGTGATGCAGACTCCCCCCCTCTTCTGCAGAGGGGGCGCAATGCCCTGGGTAATACACAGCGCTGGCAAATGATTGGAGAGAGCGCGAGAGAGAAATGTTATCATTAACAGCTCATGTTGCATGTAAAGACAGGAAATATTCAAATAAATAAAAAGTAGAATGCATAATCGACACAGAGATTTTAATCAAAATAATTAGCCCGGCCACTACAGGGACCTGTTTTGACCTTTGTGCATTAGAGCGATTAAAACCTCACCTGTGCGCTGAATCTGAACCAGTACACCTGCAGATACAAGCCGAGGGAATAAAATAGCACTACGTTTTTGGTGCAACAGTGATTGCTTTTGACAGAGCGACATGGCTAGCATATCAGAGCAGTGCAAGTTTGGTTACATAGCTAATCTGTAAATGACCGCCATTTAAACTTAGCACTGAACTATCTGCGTTGTGTTAATGCTGCAGTCTGCAAATGTTTAAATGTGTGTGTGTGTGTGTGTGTGTGTGTGTGTGTGTGTGTGTGTGTGTGTGTGTGTGTGTGTGTGTGTGTGTGTGTGTGTGTGTGTGTGTGTGTGTGTGTGTGTGTGTGTGTGTGTGTGTGTGTGTGTGTGTGTGTGTGTGAGAGAGAGAGAGAGAGAGAGTAGCTGGGCTGTTGCGCACAAGCAGTACATGTATGCATCTGCATCAGTGTCGGCCCATATAGCAATATACATTACAGACCAGTTAAGCTTTAAAACATAACACATGCTGTATGTTCAATTAGCTGTTATTTTATGACTGATACAGGTAAACATGCTTTGAGTTTAACTTTAGTATTAAAGGAATAGTTCACCCAAAAAATGAAAATTCTAACCTTTGGGTGGTTCATTTCCACTGGAATCGTGGCTTTTTCCTATAGATACTGATTGATGATGTGTCTGAAAAATCTATTTTTTTGATACTACTCGTAGTCGGGAGTAAAATGTCAGAAAAACAACTTTTATTGAGAACTAGAGTATTTTAAACACACACACACACGAATAGTTTTGGTTCTTCTCTTGTTGTTTTTGATCCTGCTCACTATGAACTGTTATTATATGGACTAGAGCTGGTTAAAGATCCATAATGTCTTCTTTTGTTAGATAAAGTGTGAGATTTTGAAAGGTTCTATGGTTTTACTCCCAAACTGTGAGTAGATGTATATAAAAAAAAGATTTTCAAACACACCATCAATCAATGTCGAGAAAAAATTCATGATCCTCACACTGGCGGGAAGAAAATGAACCACCCAAAGGCACTATGAAAACAGCTACACACTAAGAGTTCTTTAACATACCCGATTGTGCTTAAGAACACCATTTCACCACCGATTACTCTTTCATTATATTAAGTAAAAACGTGTGAGACAGCGGGCTGTGGTAGCCTTTTTTCTTTTCTTTTTTTTGAAGGAATAGCTCACACAGAAATGATTCAGTCATCATCATTTACCCAATTCCAAAACCAATAAGACTTTCTTTCTTCTGTGACAGAATTGTAATTTGGAGTAAACTGAGTAAAGGATGCGAGTTGTTATTTCTAAGGCTGGGAGTTCAATCTCAAGCACCGGTGACACTGAAGTTGTGTCTCTGTGTTTAATGACTAGTTGCTCCAGGACACAATCCTCAACAAGGGAGAAGTGGTGACCTAATGGTAAAGGACTTGGATTACAGCCACACAGATTGCAAGTTCAATCTCAAGTACGGTTGGCCCAGATATTACTTTAGAAAGAGTCATTTAACCATTGGTCGCTCCAGGGCAATGTCCCTTCAAAAAAAAAAAAAAAAGAAGTAAGTGCGCTCGTAACTTAATTGTTAAGGATCTAGGCTGACACCACAAAAGTTTCATTGTCAATCTCAGGTAAGGATGACCTAGAAACTTCAAGTTGAGGGGCTAAATTTAACATTTTCCTCCATCACTATTTTGAGCTGACATCATTATAGTCATCATTATAGTGCAGGTGAGCTTGTGTGCTGATGCAATGGGTTATCTGATCTGGTGGTGCGAGAACGATTTCGGACTCAAATAAAGATAGCCCAAAAATACTCAAAGGGGTGACGTTAATATATCTTTTTTTTCAAAAAATTTGATGTTATTATTGTGAAAATAAAATATAAAAAGATGTTTTAAATATAAATAAATATATATTTATAATTTTAGTAATTTTTATTGTGCCAAAAACCGATATAGAGGAGAGCGGGGCACAACCTAACGCTTTTTTGACTTTCTCAGTTTGTGTAAATCCACTTGGGGTTCAGAGTATTTATTTTTTCCCACATTCATTTCCCACATGTCTAGTACAATTATGTGGTTTTGTTTCATTAATACAGTGTATACTTTTTTCTTGATTTACCCCAAAAGAATGGAAGTGAAATGTGACAACATGCCCCGTAGGTGGGGCACATTGTAACATGACCACATGACAGCTTAAAATGTAATCTGATATAATCAAAAAAATATCCAAGACAAACTAAAATATTTTGTCAATAAAATACAATTATTAACTTTTTAAAATAAAATGTAATTATTTAAAGTATACACATTTTTGAGTTTGACAACAAAAACATTGCTAAATACAGCTATACAGCATGAATAATTTCTGAACATTGACTCTCAGTCATTATTCACCCTTTTCTCATGGTTTCTCAAAAGAATTCATAAAAGTATAGAATATAATAGCGTATTTCTAATAGGGGCTCATTGTAACACAGTGTTACAACACACCCCACCTGCGAAACTGGGATTTAAACCATGGCACGTGTCTTCTGCTGGTTAGATCAGCATTAAAGAACAATCTCAACTCTTAAATAACAGATATAAGATTAAAATAATATCAGATTTGCCTTATTTTAAATAAACAAAAACGAGATAAAATAAACTTAAGTAAGAAATTTACTTTTGCTATGGTTAAATAAATGTTCAGTAATATCTTCCAAAGATTTTTTTCATTTTGGCGCAATTTTTTCTCTAAATAATGTTGATATGGCAACTAGTAAATACACTAAGTTTCGTCATCCTGGCATGTGTGGAAAGTTTTATACCATGCATGTTACAACTAAATCCGCGTTAGGTTGTGCCCCGGGCTCCCCTAATATAAACATAAAAACATAAAACAAATTACATAAAACCAAAACATTTTAAACCTCTCTCACATGTACATTTTTTATCCCAAGCTGCGGGTTTGCTGACAAGTCCAATAAAAACTGATATACATATTGTCAAAAGTTTTGGGACACCTGCTTTATATGAACTTTAATGACATCCCATTCTTAATCCATAGGGTTTAATATGGAGTTGGCCCACCCTTTGCAGCTATAACAGCTTCAGCTCTTCTGGGAAGGCTTTCCACAAGGTTTAGGAGTGTGTTTATGGGAATTTTTGACCATTCTCTTCTAGAAGCGCATTTGTGAGGTCAGGCACTGATGTTGGACGAGAAGGCCTGTCTCGCAGTCTCCGCTCTAATTCATCCCAGAGGTGTTCTATCAGGTTGAGGTCAGGACTCGGTGCAGGTCAAGTTCCTCCACACCAAACTGATGTTTGTAGAAGCGTCTGCATGCCTATGCTTGATTTTATACACCTGTGGCCATGGAAGTGATTGAAACACCTGAATTCAATGATTTGGAGGGGTGTCCCAATACTTTTGGCAATATAGTGTAGCTTTTACTGTATCTACCCATCCATCAATAACAGCTTATTTGCAAGTTACAAGTATATGAAAATGATTAACTTAATCCTGGTTTAATTCGCGTTCACACTGCCGTTTTTAAAACCTAAAGATACAAAACAGACAAAATCCGACTTTTATGACATATGTTCTGTGACAGCACTTACCAAACCATTTTAACCGAACAAAACCTGTTAAGTGTGAACACAGGTGATCACAACACGGACCAAAGACATGTAAACAAACCAAAAACAGGACATGAAAAAAGGACAGAATGCTCAAACATACCTGTTTTTTTCTAGTCATATAGTCATGATGTTGCCATCACAGTTCGGTATAGAGGCATCAGAACCGTGTCTCCTCTCAGAAGATCTTTGTTTGTGTGATGGAGGGATTCCTGCTGCTGTTTTGACTCTTTTATACATTTTATAAGCTCTTCACAAGTTGTCAGCTCCGTCATATACCATCATACTTTTCACTTTTCCAACTCTGACCCTCGACGCATGTGGCAGGGCATCCAGGCCATCAGTGACTACAAACCCCCCCACTCCACCCCCGCAGCCACTGATGTCAACTTCCTGAACGAGCTAAACCACTTTTATGCTCGCTTTGAAAGAGACAACAGAGAAACTGCCACCAAGCTCAAACCCTCAGCTGACCCACCAATCACACTCTCCACCACAGATGTCTGCAAGTCACTGAGCCGGATCAGCGCGCACAAGGCTGCTGGACCAGACAACATCCCTGGTCGTGTTCTCAGGGCATGTGCGGAGCAGCTCGCTGAGGTTTTTACAGACATTTTCAACCTGTCTCTTGCCCAAGCAGCTGTACCATCATGCTTTAAACGCACTTCCATTGTGCCAGTGCCAAAACACTCTAACCCGAGGTGCCCTAATGACTACCGCCCTGTAGCACTCACACCCATCGTCATGAAGTGCTTTGAGCGGCTGGTCCTGGAACACCTAAAAGACTCTCTACCATCCACATTGGACTCACACCAGTTTGCCTACAGCAGCAATAGGAGCACAGAGGATGCCGTTTCCATGGCACTGCACTCTGTGCTCACTCACCTGGACAATAAAAACACTTACGCACGCATGCTGTTTGTTGACTTCAGCTCAGCATTCAACACTGTCATCCCAACCAAGTTAATAGCCAAACTTGGAGACCTGGGCATCAATACCTCAATGTGCAACTGGATTTTGGACTTCCTAACTGACAGACCCCAGAATGTTCGTTCAGGATTCACCTGCTCCACATCCATCACTCTTAACACTGGTGTACCACAGGGCTGTGTGCTAAGCCCGTTTCTCTACTCCCTCTTCACCGCCGACTGCAAGCCTGTGTATGGATCTAATTCTATCGTCAAGTTTGCGGACGACACTACAGTGATTGGTCTCATCAGCAACAACGATGAGACTGCCTATAGGGAGGAGATCCAGCACCTGGCCACATGGTGCACCGAAAATAACCTGCTCCTCAACACCACCAAAACGAAGGAGCTAATCGTGGACTTCAGGAAGGAGTCAAGAGGCACACACGACACCATCCACATCAATGGAATGGCTGTTGAACGTGTCTCCAGTTTCAAGTTCCTGGGGATCCACATCTCGCCGGACATGTCGTGGACGACCAACACCTCCAGCCTGGTCAAGAAGGCTCACCAGCGCCTCTTCTTCCTGAGGACACTGAGGAAGAATCAGCTCTCCTCGGCTATCCTGGTGAACTTCTATCGCTGCGCAATAGAAAGCATCCTGACCAACTGTGTGGCAGTGTGGTATGGGAGCTGCTCTGTTGCGGAGCGCAAGGCACTGCAGCGGGTGGTGAAAACTGCCCAGCGCATCATAGGGACTCCACTACCTGCCATCGAGCACATCCAGAGGAAACGCTGTCTGCATCGAGATCGCAGCATCCTCAAGGACTCCTCTCACCCAGCCCACAGATTGTTTTCTCTCCTGCCCTCCGGCAGGCGTTTCAGGATCCACCGGACCAGGACCAGCAGACTAAAGAACAGTTTTTTCCCCAGAGCTGTCTCTTTACTGAACTCAAACCCCCGTTGATCCACTTCCCTCATATACTGATAACTCTCCTACCTCACATCCGCCTTCACTTTGTTATTTGCACTACCGACTGTTTATTACAGTAACAACTGTTTACTTATGCATTTTGCACTACCACACCGTAACTGGATGATGCTCAATTGCACTGCCGACTGTTTTTACAGTACCAACTGTTTACATTTGTATTTTGCACCGTACTTCTAACTGTAATATGCAATCACTTCCACTGCACTTTTACACTTTTTTTTCGGATAGCTTCTGTCCATAATTTATTGCACTACCTTAATCCACTGCCATATTCCTCATTTTAGCCTAACATATCATTGTATACCTCTATCTGTAAAATTCTGTTTATAGTAATAGCCATCTGTATATTATATTATATTCATAGTACATATCCACCTGTAAATTCTGTTTATAGTAAAAGCCATCTGTATATTATATTCATAGTACATATCCACCTGTAAATTCTGTTTATAGTAATAACCATCTGTATATTATTCACTGTACATATTCACTTGTAAATTCTGTTTATAGTAATAACCATCTCTCTATTTATAGATATATTTATATATACTCAGTACATATCCATGTCCTGCACTTATGCAAACGTTGTATATCCTGCACTTGCTGCTATTGCACTTCTGGTTAGACCTAAACTGCATTTCGTTGCCTTGTACTTGTACTTGTGTAATGACAATAAAGTTGAATCTAATCTAATCTAATCTAATCATATGTACGCACATTCAGCAAGCACATTTAACCCAGCACACAGCATTGTTCTGAATTTTCGACAAGTTTTGTCTCAAAATATACGTCTTAAAAGCCTTTTTTCTGTATTTGTAGGTTTAATGTTAAAAATGACAGTGTGAATGGAACACAGTGTTCAATTCTGATATATTGGCCAGATCTGATTTTTTTGTATCTGTTGACATTGTTGTTTTAAATGTGGCCAATATCAGATTCCAGTGAGAACAGACCATTGTCCTGAACTGACCCGTATGCACAAAAGAACGATAAAAAGATGTTTATGCGCAGGCAATATAAAAAAAACAAAGATGAGGATGCTAAAAAAGAGTTTTAAAACATATATGGTTTTGCTTGCATAGAGCTGTCACTGTAATACTTATGAGCTCTGATACATCACTGTCCTTCCACTAACAAGCTTTCTTAACTGTCTTGATAGCTTCGGGTATGTAAAATCTTTGAAGTGACTCCCATGAGCGCAGAATTGACGAATGTTGCTCTAGAGGGGCGTAAAAGTCGCATGAATTCCAATTTGACTGTTCAGACTGTGGTAGCATTGCAAAACGCCTGACCTGTATCGGATTTAGTACCACATATGGAAGTGGCACAAATCGAAATTGAAAAGATCAGATTCCATGTGGTTTGTGCTGTTCATGACCAAAAAAAAGTCACATGTGAGCAAAAAAATACACACAAAAAACATTTGCCTGTAGTCTGAACGTAGCCTTTTCTTTTTTGGTCCGGACCAAATGAACCAAGAAACCGAACTACAACTGTGAACACACCCTTATAGCTTTATATTTTTTCACTCCACAAGTGCTGCTGGTTTTGTGTATCAAGTTTTTTGTCTTCCATACACCTTGTTTTCATGAAGTTGCACCAGAATGTCCCCACAGGAGAAGCACAGAATGAGCCATTTTTACAGACTGTCCCACATGTTTAACCTCGCTACATCCAATAGAAAAGGTTGTGTCAGTACACTGATTCAATAAAAGCTTGTTAAAGATGGAAGGCGAGTGAGCGTCCCAACCTCTCCCTCCTAATCACCATGTGGGCTTTGATTAGCTGTGGCAGAGGAATCATGGGTGGCATTTTCCAGCCCTGTTGGGTGTCTCAGTAAAATGATTTACCGCTCTTTCAGCTCCTTCCTCTTTTTTTTCCTTTTTTCCTCCTCTCATTCCCAGTGGTTTTGATCTATTTTTCGCTGCCTGCCTGCCAGTCGTTTATCACAGGAAGAATGGCTAGGAAAGTAATCTGGCATTAGCGACCAGTGACTAATACCTCAGGATTAAAACAGAGAAAGCCAAAGTTTGTCATTTTTATAAATCATGGCAACATGTCACCATTAAAGATGAAAAAAATAATAAACTTGGTAACACTTACAGATGGAGGACAGAGAAGTACAACTGGGAGAATTCTACAAGATGGCTGTATTGTAAAATGTTTAATCATAAATTTACTCGGGTTAAGGTATTCACAATAATACATAGAGCCAATATATACTATAAGCTTCATATGAGATGGCACAGAAAGTCCTAGCCCGGAAAAACATTGCATTTCTTAAAACCTATTCCGACTGAATATCATATTGTTATTATCTATTGTTTATTTTTTTTATTCTGGTTAAGTTTTTGTGTTCAGATGCAAAAAAAAAAACAAATTTAAGTACACTTTTTTTCTCAAATGATGAAACATTTGCATCAGACTGTGAATAGGGTTGATGCAGATATTTTCTGTAATGTTTTATGTTGGCATCTGACTTGGTGTAAACAGAATATGGTCTGAGCACAACATCGAGCCTCCGTTTCTACAATCAGACATGGGGATATATGAAATAATACTTTCCTCAATCTCAAACCTGCACACAAACTCTCTGCCACAGGCCACTGGTCAAACTCCCATCCTGTATTATTCATGACACGCATTCTGCTCTGAGAGTCTGCTGCCTCTCTCTCTCTCTCTCTCTCTCTCTCTCTCTCTCTCTCTCTCTCTCTCTCTGTGTGTGTGTGTGTGTGTGTGTGTGTGTGTGTGTGTGTGTGTGTGTGTGTGTGTGTGTGTGTGTGTGTGTGTGTGTGTGTGTGTGTATTTACCTTCCCCACAGCATCCAGTACGTATTAACACAGCCCAACCAAAAAACAAAAAACAAACGAAAAACAAGAGATGAATAAATGGGTCAACTGAACAGAGGACATTTGGACTAAAATTGGAGAGATGTTATTAATTTATCATGGTTTTACTATGGTACTGTGGTAAAAAATATAGTAATGTCAAAAGTCCAAATAAACTGTTTATTAAAAAAGTGCATCTATAAATTTAGCAGATGTAGACTACTTATAGTTTTTGAACGTTTAAGTCAACATTACAATTTTTTTTCCCCAATAATTTGATGCATTTCCAGGTTAAAAAAAAGGATATTAAATGGGACAAAAAAAAAATTGATTTTATCAAATGGTAATTGATTGGATCATGGAAACTGGTCTCTATATTACAGGTGGTTGAAGTGAAGAGATTGCAAAATATTCAAATAACTGGTTTGACGTCAACCAAACAAGAAAAAGAAATACATTGTTTTAATAACCTTTGTTTATGCCTTTGAACTTGGAATTGAATCGGAAACTCATATTAATGTACTGGAAATAAAAAATAAAGCAACTGCTATTACACGTGCAAATAGCATATTTTCTTAGCGATAGATGTTATTTACACTTAGTCGAAATAGCAATAGATTCTATTTACACTAACTGAAAATAGCAGCATCTGCTATTTACACTAGTTAGATTAAATGTATATTTATAAATAGTGGCAGATACTATTTGCACCTCAGTGTTTCTGTACATTAAACAGTATGCAATAATAACAGAGTGTAAATTATTATATTTGTTAAAATTATTAAATTAATGCCACCTTATTGGGACAATAAAGCCCTCCCTAAACCTACACCTAAACGATAAACACACTTTATTCTGACTTTTTGAATATTTTCTACATTTTATTGAAAATAAATGCCTTTCTAATCTGATATGTGATGGGAAAAGGGATTTGAGCGAGTTCGGTAAAAGGTGGATTCAAACTTCTGTTCGATTTGCGTCAAAACTTTCCGCCACACACTTTACCCCTAAAGTCTTTGTCTTTTTGTCTGGCCCAACCAGACGTCAGTGGGCATTTGCCAAACAGCATTTGCCAACAAGGCGGGCTATGTGCAGGCGGACTCGTAAAGATAATTTCATGTTGACTTTCAGCTAACATTTTTCATAGCAAATTTGTAGCATTTTTGGCCTTTTATTGACAGTGTAGAAAGTAGAGCACTTGCAACAAATTCCCCGTTTACGATGCAAGAACTATTTTATAAGGCCATTTTTGTGCTCACCTCTTTTTTCTTTAATTATCCTGTTCTCATACTCTCTGTTCGTTCATACTCAGAGATTGTCCTCTTTGTGAAGTGCCATGCCTTCCCACGTGGTTTAGCTGTTATGCTAGTCCTGGAATGTTACACTTAGCAGTCTAGCCGAGCTTTACATTCACACTCAACTGAACGTGTGCGAGAGAAACATTAGGGACCATTTAAAAAGCACTTTGAGGAGCAAATCCCTCTTGGCAACATAAAGTTCAATTAAGCAAACAACCTCTCTGCTCGTTAACCCTGCCCCACGCCTCACAATTGATCAATAAGGTCATAAAACGTGTGCTAAAAACTAGGATGTGTTGCCGCACCTCTCCTGTAGTTCCTGAATTGTTAGATCTAAAAATAACAAATTAAAGTGCGAACGAGATGAAGAAAGTGAAGTCTTGAACCTGTGAGATGATGATGGCACCTCTTTAGTCCTCCTGGTGCCTTTACTTTTAATGTGAGCATTAGTGCATGGTGTCTCTCTGGACCGCTGCTCTTCTCTAGCTTAATTATTAAGAGTGCCGGCTAATGAACTCCAGGATTACTGAGGTGATAATCGCTGTCTTGGTAGGTGCATTAAGTCTTGTTCTATGTCATTGTGCTCTGAGGACAAGAAGAGAGGATGGGAAGAAAAAGAAAAAGTGAAAGCAAAGAGTGAGAAAGACAAAGAAATAAAAGTAAAATACTTTTTCTGCTGCATCTTCCGGGACACGACACAACACCGCGAGGCTCACGCTCCCAGTGTGAAGGCTGTAACCTGTTAATATGGGCGCCGAAATGAACATGAGACTCACGGAGCATGTGTTAAACAGGCCTAACTTGCTAAAATTGGTTACTCTATATTAACTTCTTGCTTATAGAACTTTTGTATAAAAGCAAAACAGGGCCCTGAGGGCTCGCGCCTAAGGAAGAGGCATCAGTACAGCAGCACTTGTTTTGCATTGTGTCATTGTATGAAGGATAGTTTTGACTCTAAATTCTGATTGGACGAGCCATGTTCAAAGCCACTGTAAAATGCAAATCTGTGACTGTAAATTCTTTGTAGAGAGAGACATATCCTGTCTACAGCGTAAGAACTTGGTGGTAATGCTGCGTTCACACCAAACGCGAATAGAGCGTCAAAATCGTGTCTACCGCGTCTAGTTGGACACCTGAACATTTTGAATCCATTCGCGCGTCCACAGTGAATTGGACGCGCGTATAAATTGAGCGTTTGAAGCGAAATAGACGCGCGTTCAAGGCGCTCCAGGAAAAAATATGTCATAAAACACTACTCTGCCTCTTTTCATTTTCATTAAAAATATATTTTAAACATTAATAGCCACACAAATATGGTCCAGGCAACACACTACATTATCTTCACTGCATGTATATTTAAATATCCTTAAAAAATAAAGTTATGAAACTTCTCTTTGCCCTCAGTCAAAACGATTTGGTAGACAACAAATTATAGATTCATGACACCAAAGATCACCCGTTAGATCCACACAAGACATCAGAGCCAGCGGCAAACGTCAGAAGGACTGGCCGAGGAAAGGCTGCTCTCGCCGGGTTAATGAGCGCTGAGTGCCCAGTGATCGCCTGGATCTCACAACTCCAAAACCACAAGATTATTTTTTTAAATAGGTGCTCTCTTTATAAACCACAGATTTGAGCTTAAAACAACTACATTCTCACCTGAAAAAGTCTTAAAACTACATTTTGTGACACAATGGTATTTTTAAATTATGCTGGTTTCTCATCACGTCACTTTACCATGTGACAGCAGCAAGCAGGCTCCTGATTGGTTAACGCGGCGCAAATTGACGCCAAAGTTCAGATTTTTCAACTCGGGCATCAGACGCGAATTCGCTTCAAACGCATGAATGCACAAAAAGCACCACTCGCGCATAACGCGCATATCGTGCAAGACGCTCATTTTGCGTCATTCGCGCAAACTGGACGCACAAATGAGACGGAATCGTGTCCATCACACCGCGCGAAATGCGTATATCACGCCGCAGAACATCCAGACGCGCGTCAACGCGCCTTTCCATTGATTTAACATGGAATACACCCGCGCTAGACGCTCTATCCGTGTTCGGTGTGAACGCAGCATTACACTTTATAATTAGGATCAAAATGAATTCAATGCATTAAAGGGTTAGTTCACCCAAAAATGAAAATTCTGTTATTAATTCCTCATGTCGTTCCCAACCCATAAGACCTTCGTTCATCTTCAGGACACAAATGAAGAGATTTTTGATGAAATACCATAGACAGCTATTTAATTAACACTTTCAAGGCCCAGAAACGTAGTAAAAACAGTCTCCTAAGCAGTTTACGTTGGTCAGCTCCTGCGGCCAATGGTAAGCCGGCGTGCTGGCATAGCTCTGACGTAACTCGGAAGCGGTGTACTGTATTTACTATGTAAACTGCCTAGGAGACTGACACAGACGTGAAGAAATTGTTGAATAAAGTAATTATTTTTGTTTGTTTTTTTGCGCGCGAAAAGTATCCTCGTCGCTTCATAAAATTAAGGTTGAACCACTGTAGTCACATGGACTATTTTAACTATGTTTTTACTACCTTTCTGGACCTTGAAAGTGTAAATTAAATAGTTGTATATGAAGGGCTCAGAGCTCTCGGATTTTATCAAAAAGATCTTCATTTGTGTTCTGAAGATAAATGAAGGTCTTACGGGTTTGGAATGACAATTGGGTGAGTAATAAATGACAGAATTAAAATTCTTGGGTGAACTAACCCTTTACAAACTAACAATAAAACATTTTTACAGCATTTATTAATATAGGTCATTTAAAAATGTACTATTGTTCATTGTTAATTCATGTTTGCCCTTCATAACTAATTGTAATTTATATTAGAATTAGCAGTTATCATTAATATAGAATAAAAAATGCTGTAAGATTATTGTTCACACAGAACCTTAAAGTTTTATTGAAGTGTTATTCCCATTTATTATGATGGTTATTTTTTTACATTCGTTATTTTGAATAATCCTATTACTCATTGCTGCTGTTTTATAAATATCAGTTACTCATCTCAAAAGAACACATTTGTATTGACTCTAAATACACACTGAACATCTGCCGAATGTTTTAATGTTAGACATATGTCTTGCAGAGGACCATATGCTCTAAAATTAGTATCTTGCACATATCGAATACATGTTTATCGACATATGTAGGAATCACAGGTAGCCTAAATGCACTCTGTTGAGTACACATATACATATACAGCAAATATAGACAATGTCTGACCACATTATTTCATCCTGGTTCTGTTAACTCCAGGTAGACTGTGCATGAGAGCACTTGAAAATACACATATGTGACCCAGTTCTGTCCACAGCCTTTCACATTTGCCTTTAATCTATGTGGTGTGTGTGTCTGTGTAAAGGCCAGTGTTTGCCGTGTGTTTTACACACCGTGGGCCCTGTCAGAAAAAAAGGGGCCCCTCTGCGTGGGCTTGACATTTCAGCAGCCTGCCGTTGGTCCGTCCTGCGATCTTTGCACACACATGCGCTTGCAACTTCCCACGATGCCTCTCTGCGCTCACGCCCACCAGGGACACGCTCCGGTCTCATTTACCCATGAACTCGGCGTTCCTTCCCCCACCCTGCCACGTCTTGCCACGGACGATTGTATTTTTGATGTCCAGAGGGGCAGTGCTCCGATTTATCATCTTTTAATGTGACATCTCACATTTATCACTCGGGTGTTAGAACACGCAACAGCCATCGAAAATGAGCTTCATTAGCCGGATATTGTGGCTGTAAGTACGCCGGCTAATTAAATTCAAACAGACTACGCCGACCAGAGAGGCAATTATATTATATGCACACAACATGATGAAGTATTCCTTGCTCTGTTAAAGAGGCAGCGCAGCATGCAAATATTTGTGTGTCGCTGACCCCTCCAGCGGTCTGACGGAGCCGGCCCGGGCATCGCGGTCTGATTGTGTTAATTTGGCTTTTTGAATAATATATCAGGCCTATATCACAGCCTGCTCGTGCAATTAAGCACCACCCGAGTCCCGCCGATTATAGCCTGTGACGAGAACACCCAACTGTGTGTTGATATTGTTTAAAGTCTCGTTGTTTAATCTCATCTCCGAGGCACTTTGGGGACGGTAAGTGGAATTATTCACTTTGAAGTAATGAATTGTTAACCTGCTAAATTCCTGCCCGCTGTAAGGTCAGATTGTCCCTGGGTCGTGTTCTGAAATCTATCTCGCAAACATTAGTTAAAATCAGAGTTGTGCACCATTTGGAATTCAATTTAACATGTCTTTTAAATTCCAATTTAATACATTTGAATTGAATTTGAAATTAGGTATCAAACAGGATGTAAAATTGCAACTCGAAATTTAAACGTAAGGAACTAAAGTGTAAAATGAATGGAAAGCCAAAGAAATTCATATAACTGTAATTTATAACTGGAAAGACCAAATTTTGAACATTGGCTTGGCAAATGTTTTTAATTTATAGGCATTACGGACAGGGAACAACCGGCCGACAGTTCATATATTTCATCCTTTAAAATTGTGGATTTAATTTAATAGAATGCATTACAAATTTTTAGAACTAAATTTCACATCCGGTCATTCTAATTCTTCCTGTGTGGTAGCCAATTCAGTTCAAATTTACACATGAATGGAGTTCTTCAGTTTTGAATTTGGCACAACCCTGGCTAAAATAGCGTAAATGAAAGCCTGACGAGCTCATAAAGGACTGAAATAAAGATCTAGTCCCTCACAGAAGCAACAGTCACATAAAAAAAAATGTTGAGCAATTAAGAGCTTCTCCCTGCTTTCTTTTCTCCTCGTACAGCAGTTTTGACAGGCGCTTAATGGCTTTTCCACAGCGGAGGGCCCCAGGAATGTGCAGGCTGGGCTCCGGGTAAAGGAACGGTACAAGACCGGGATGGCCACAGATGTCACGCCGCGGTCTCTCTGTCTCTTTTTCCACTCCATTGAGCTTGTTACAGCCGCTCTCCATACGCACCCTGCCTCCACATCCTCTCACGAACACGGCCCTCTCCGCGTGAGGCGGGGAGCCTGGGAGGCCACTGGAAATGGGTTGTGAAAAAGGGCTCCCAGGGGTCACGTGAAGAGTGAAGGGAGAGAAAAAGAGGAGAGAACGACCCAACACACCTGCAGGACGACCAGGCACTTTGCTGGCTGGCTGCTTGTTCGGGCCCATCCAGTGGACCGGTGGTCCTCTTGTCATGCCTTTTGCCCTCGCCCCCCTTCCGGCCGGCCGCCCACCTGTCTCCCATCATGCCCTCCGTACGTCTCTGCCGGGCACCCCCCAAAATCAACTGCACCTCTTGGGCACAGTCTCCCATTAAAGACATCTGTGCATAGGCGATGAGCAGATAAATCATTTTTGCAGAACAATTTTGATAAATGAGCTGTTCGCTTTGGAGTGCCTGTGCTTCTGCGCTCCTTTACCCCAGTGGTCCACGGCCTCTGTTTCCAACATGCTGCAGGCTTATTTTAAACCCATGTATACACACACACACACATAGACACATGCCAAAACCACCTCCTGCCAACAGCAAAAGGTAGAGGAAGTTGGAAAGAGCTTTAAATAAGGAAATGTTTTGAGGCAAGTATCGCATTATTTGGCAAGAATAACTTCCCGTTACTATTAACAACCCAATTTAGACATAAATTAACACATAGTGGAGACTGGGGCTAGTTGCCACACTAGGAACCAGTCGCAAGGGCTATATCAAACTATAAGGAGTCAAAAGTCCAATCACAAATTTTTTTTTGTTCTGTAATACTGCACTGTGCGATGGCTTCAAATATCATAATATTCTGTAATGGGTAAACAAGGAACACAGGGAAACCACTTTGCGATCCATTACCAAAAACTGTTTAACGGTGCAGTAAGCGATTTTTGAAAAACGTCAACAAAATTGTTGCCAATCAGCAGGAATATCACTGGATAAAGGAAAGGTTATGATAAGGCAAGAGCTTTAGAACCAGCGTTAATAATAGAAAAGATTTCCAGCGCTGCAGACCCAAGCGGGGCGTTTCTGCTCCCTATGTGAGTAACATTGGCTTTGAGTGCTTGCTGGTCGTTCGTTCATCTTCACTTTATTTTTTGTGAAACATTATTATAGACACTCTTGCATGGCATGTTCTTGCATTTGGGGGGGCGGAGCAATGAAGGGAGGGGTGTGTTTTGTTTGGGTTGATTTCAAATATCAACAGTGTTGACAACGATTTAGAAAAATCGCGTACTGCACCTTTAAGCCCCCTTTTTTCAGGTTGGAGCAAGTTTTTATGTTGGAATTTTAATATAATTTATAATTACAATTTGTGTATTCCGAAATATACACATATCCATTTTCTGCTATTTTGTGAATTGTTTTGCATCTCATAGTTTATTCAAAGTTTAAAAAATGTGAAAATTGACAGAAAATATAGTATAAAGAGTGAAAACTAGCCCTGGGCTCCCCTAGGAAGGAATTTGTGCATCTTAAGAAACTGTACCGATGAAATAAAAAATATACATCAAATATGATACATAAATCTTTTAATATTCCACGTATGAATGCACTATACATCCATGTTATTTTCATTTCAAAGAGATTGTCATAAAAGTATAATTTTGGAGAAGCATCTAATATTTCAAATGTTTTATTCAGCATACATGTGTAGCAGTGTCAGATATTAACTTTATCATTATTATTTCTAAGGGCCTGGAATTGATTTTCAAGGGTTTAACTATGCATTGGTGTAGAAACAATTTTCTGAAATTGCTAGTAAATCTCACAAAAAGCATGTAACACATTGAATTAAACGTGAAAAACTGAAAACTGAAATAGCCTAGCTAGATATAAAATGTTATGAAATATTGCACATTTTTGATTACAAATACAACTGGAATTCTCTAAGGAGGCATTTTTTGTAACTGTCCTGGTTCATTTCTAACACAGATGTTCTCGGTAAAGAAAAATACAAGAGAATGGCTGACAGTGATAACTCACATTTCATTTTTCATTCAATTGACAAACCCACTGAGCATTCAATCACAGCCATAAACATATAAAAATACAATCAATGCACATTCATTATTTTAATAATGTTCTGAAGACTCTAAGAAAGTAAACAATTTTGTTTATTTTTTTTATTTTTTATTCGGTTTGTCTGAAAAATTCTGTCTAAAAAAAGGCCTTTGGAGGAAAGAAGCAGCCAGCGCAATGATGGCACACTTATGCATTTTAAATTACTGCTTTTCTTCACCAGTTCAATTATCCGGGACAATATAACAATCATAAAATAAATTAGGCTTTGCACTAGAGGGAATTAATGAGGTATCTTTGATGTAATAAAATCAAACAAATATCTAATTAAGCATAACCATTACATTATGGTTTACAATTTTTATTAGTCATTGTTAATGGAATAAATCATTAAGTACTGCGCTTAAAGTCGAGAAACACTGTACCGCAAATTAAACAAGATTTTTTTTCTGATTTAAACAATGTGTTATAGTATTTGATGAGTGGAAGGACAATCAGCGGTCGATTGCTGTGGTGTTTGATATATGGTCGACATGCTGCTTATTTGTAGAAACAGCAGCTTTTAAGTTCACAGAAAAAAAAGCATTCAAATTCAGTTGGATTAACTAGTTTCTCGGGTCAGATTTCCAGGACTTTTAATTGGCCAGGTAAACAAATCTAAATACGTCATGCATCTGAATTAAATCAATTAGAATTACATTTCAATAGAAAAGACTGGGATTGGTTGTCACACCTTTTATTCCAGTGAATTATTCTCTCACTTTTGAGAGTCAGTGTCTGTACTTGGCTAAAAAATTGACAATTTCCATCATCATTTGCCAGGAAAAGCACATCAATACATTCAGGGCATGTTGTCACACTCGGGCATGTCAAAACTTATAAAGGGCCCCAAAACCCTCTCAGACCCCAGAGGGCGAAGTTGTCATAATAGGAATCAGCCCTTAAATAGCTTATTTAAACAACAAAATAATTAATTAAACAGAAAAAAAGCAAAGAGTGTTATTAATTGCATTCAAATGTTTTACATTTGTTACATTCATAATATCCCAACAAAGAAAGAAAAGAAAACCCTTTCTCTAATGAGCAGAATCCAAACTTCTGGGGGAAGTCGTGGTCCAATGGTTAGAGCGTCGGACTTGTAACCTGAAGGTGTGTGAATAACCAGCACTCTTCTCCCCTTTAGCAAGGCACTGAACCCCAATCTGTTCCCCAGGCGCCGCAGCAATATGACTGCCCACTGCTCTGGGTGTGTGTGTTCACTAATGTGTGAGTGCGCTTGGATGGGTTAAATGCAGAGCCCCAATTCCAAGAATGGGTCACCATACTTGGCCACAAGTCACTTCTCTTCACCTTTTTGGTTAAACCTTTTATTATAATGGTAACTTATTTATCCAGCTATAAAACTCAATTAAGATGATAGCAGTTTGAAGGACAGAAATCTCACAAACTGTAATTTAAACTTAGAGTTTTTTTTATAAATAACTTTTTGTTATACTGGTTGAAAATCTGATAGCTGATAGCAAATCAATCATAGAAGTGGTCTAAATATTTAAACATGTATATCTTCTGTGGCAGTGTAAGGACCGAAACATTTTTTGTCCAATTTTTGCATTCGGTCCGATACAATGTCCTAACTGCCTGTCAACATACCCCATACCTCCGCACACCCTTCTCACGCTGACATCATCAGTGTGTTCGAGGCTATGTAGCGCCACAAACAAACAGCAGCCACCATGTGTGTTTTGAAGGAAGCGTGGCTTTGGAGACGTTCTATAACAGGGGTGGCGAACGTCGGTCCTGGAGAGCCACAGTCCTACAGAAATCTACAGGCAGGTGAGGAGGACTGTGGCTCTCCAGGACCGACGTTCGCCACCCCTGCTCTATGCTACAGGGACCGTGAGATCTCATGCTTTTAAAGCTAGCTTGCTATAGTGTGGTGCAGGTATGACGTCACTTTGTAGGCCAACCGGCAGTTAGCATCACACTGGTTCCCTCGAATAAAAACCCAACAGGATTTTCCCATAGGCTTTTGGATTATCGCAAAAAAACAAGCGCTGTGATCAACAAAAGTTTATGTTATTTACATGTTTTGTCTATCAAGATAATTATCACAGATGAACATCATTTTTTTTTTTCATTTTGAAGCCTAAATGCAGTCGCCAGAAGTAAAAAGCTAAAGCTAGGTTATAAACGGACTACACCATGGTTGCTCGACTTCAATGTCACCATCACTGAGCTTCCGACAACTCTTTGAGTTTTTATCTAAAAAGCACATATAAAAGCACAATTATGAGCATAATGAGGCTGTAAGTGGACTGAGCTTATCTTTATGTTGTCCCGTTTAGCCACTTGTTTTTCAAGACACGTAGCAGCTTTAAAAAAATCATGAGTGGGGTAATACGGATGTATTTTATGCCGTAGAATAAAACGTGAAAGTGTCTTGAGCCTGTGTTCCCCACAACCCTTATTTCAGCCATTTAAACAAAAACCCATTCAAAAAACCCATTGACTTTGGGACGATGGAACCGGAAGGGCTAAAATGCTAACTGCCTACCGCATTTTGGCCTACAAAGTGATGTAATACCTGCACCCCTCTATTGCTAGCCTCTCTGAAATTGCCTAATCTAACTTTAACAGTTTTGAACTAGATGTTTGAAACCAACATACAAAACCAGTAATTAGGCATTTAATCCAACACGGGTAATGTGCACATGACAGACTCCATCAGAGACAGCAGAATGGCCATCAAGAGCTCACATCACTATGACACGCCCCACACCATCACTCATTTACTTCCTTTATGTCTTTACCTCACTATCTTCACTCAAAAAAATTATTTGTTGAATTTACTTAAAAGCTGCGTCAAGTGGTTCCACACAGCCATACTGAGTCATTTTTACAAATAACAATTTAGTTATATGAACAAAAGAAAGTCAAATAAAGCTGACAACATTTATTTAAGTAAATACAAACCATTTGAATTGTTACATAATATTTATATGTGCAGTTTACTTAATAATGTTATGTTAAATGTATAAAAGTTTATTATGTTAGGTGAACACATTTATTCATTTAATTTACCTTATTTACTTGCTCTACGAGTGTAAGTGGAAAACTATTAAATATAACAAAAAGCATATTTTTAGAAACAAAATTCAAAAATAACTCAATTGAGAACAGGGTGTCCATGAGTGTATGAGTGGCCACAGTCTAAACACAGGCACCACTCTTCTGCATAATGGTAACCATAAAATTACAGAAACTCCTCTAAATGTCCAACATAGCTGCACATTAAACACTAACATAAACTGACAACATCTTTCCCTTTACTGAAAAAGATAAAATAACACTTTTATCCCTAAATTTACTCTCCTAATGCAGTCCCTTGCAAAGCATGCTGGGAACTACAGATCCACTGCCCAGTTTGTTCGTTTCACTCAGCAATGTTAAGTTGACCGAACAAACACTTATTAAGTAAAGCTGACAATACTCATTTTTAGTAGAAACAACTCAGTAAAGTTAAATTCATTTAGTTCAATGAGTTTTTTAAGTAATGTGAACAAGGATGATTTGAGTGCAACTAACAACAGTGAAAGTTCTTTTTTTTTTAGCATTTTTCAATACAAATCCGGAAGTAAAACACAATCATTTAAGGAAACACCATTCTATTTATCATGAATAGTGGCAGATATATAATTTCCCCTATAACGGAGAATGGAAATTACCTCTAATGTTCTCATTGAAAGACACAAATCTCTGTCAAAAGCTCTTGTACAAATCTGATAAATGTATTTTTATCCTTTTCGCCACAGAAACAGCCTTTTCTGCCCACCGGGTGCAGATGTCTGGCTGGTCTGTGACAGTAAGCATACTTGTAGTGGAGTGCAGAGTGAGCAGTCTGCTGCTGATGTGCTGCGGAGTGTAAACTGCCTCCACCAGAGGCCTGTGGTTTGTTGTCCTACACTATATGCTAATGGCATCATAATGTTATTTAGATCAATCAATCCTCCTGAGCCCGCTGCATGACTGGATCTGTGGTGCTAAGGTCAAGAGCAGCAGGGGGGAGTTGAATTTGCACAACATCGCTACAACGCTAAGCAGCCCCCAAGAGGAGCAGACTTTCTCAGTTTGACTCTCTCTTTATCTGTCTGTCTTTCTTGCTCTCGCTCACTCTGTCCCTGTCTCTTTGCAAGACTGGCCTTTACCCCTCTCTCTCTCTTCCGCATCAAATCAGAAGGCGATGTCATCTCTCCCACAGACCCTGCTGGGATCACAGTGACCACTGACACACTCGACAAGAGCAAGGCCTGGTGGGAACTCAGAGTGTCCGGATCACATTCACTGACTTACACCAGCGGTAAGTATAAAACAGGGCTTGTAATGGCTTCTTTTCCTCTTTAGCCATTTCCTTGAGGGAAAGTATCATTGACGCTACAAACCAGTTTAAGCTTGACTTGTCAATTTTATTGTAACAGAAGGTGAAAACTTAAAGACAAAACCGTGATTCCCAGTGTAGTAAAATGTAGGTCAAAAAACTGTCTCCCTTCCCTCTCCCATTGCCACGTCACTTCCTGTTTAAGATGGCTACCTACAGGAAATCCTCAAAATGGGTGCAATTCATCTTTTTACCACAGGGGGAGAACAGAAATATAGTAACATATAGCAAAGACATTGAGTAACAACATTAATAGCCTTATGGCTCCTACAGGGCTCAATATTAACACGTTTTCTGAGAAACTGATTTTTTGAAGGAGAATTTTCATTTGCACGACTGGACAAGAAGCCTGATTAAAACATCAATAACAAAACATAACTAGTGAAGCATCAGCCACCAAAATGTTTGTGCGAGAATGAAATTCCAAATGAGTCGATATACTGTAGTTAAGCAACATCACATGACCAAGAGTGCTGCTTTCCAGAATATCATCGCGACTGCAAATGTGACATTGAATTTATACAACAGCTGCGTTTTGTGACTGAATGATTCAGCGTTTTTGAACAAATCGGGTGAGTCCACTGATCTATATAAATGACTGGATTGATCATCGCGTTCTAAACTGCCATCAGGCAGTGAAGCCACCTGAAGTGTTCGAGCAGCCATCTTACTATTCCCTACCAACAGAAGGCATCATTGACGCACAGCCAAAACATTGACCTAAAATCACACAATTTACAGCATCTCAGTCTCACAGGATTAGTTTTACGATATATGTATGTAAATTAATAGTTACTTCAGATGTTATCTGTAATGTTTATGGTCTTTTCTGAGAGGATAAGTCATATATTGAAATCATTAATGTGGGTGTGTCTACTGCACACTGCCGACACAGGTAATGTAACTGAACTAACACAGAAAATATATTTCTTTATGTATGTAATTATGGAGGAAGTATTGAACATTAAAGTATATCTGTGTTCAGCTGCTGAAATTGATTCGAATAGCTTATACAATCAGTCTCTATATTGCACTATATTGTATAACAATTCAAAGTTTGCCATGCATCATCTCGGAAATAAAGCAGTCAGCGTTATCTGCCTAAATAAGTTATGATGTGTATTTTATTTCCTGATTGAGCAACATCAGACTCTTAAGGACTTAAGAGTAATAAATGTTTGCAGTTTACAGTTTACATATGAGTATAAATATTTCATATACAGTAAGTGTTATGTATGCCATGTTGTTGAATTAAATATTTATTTAATAATTGTTTAAAGCTGCACTATGTAACTGTTCCGTCCACTAGAGGTCGCCTATCAAAACAAAGGCGTAGTTTGATGACGGCAAGTTTGAGCGCAGAATCTTGGGACATGTGGTCTTCACCTCACAGCCGGTGGAAAAAGAATTGGGATAGGACTCAGGGAGAAATCATGTTTATGAATGTGATTAACGTTACTGTAGTATGAAGTAGAAGCATGAGCGATTATTAATAAGAAGAGCGCAACAAAAGCCTTGCGAGCAGCCGGACCTTTATTATGGCATAGTCGCCGGCGGGACTTTTATTATGTCACAGTCGTCAGCGCCATTTCCGCTTTTCCGGCCTTGAGTATGAGGTAACGCAGCTCTGTTTATCATATAAGATACATCTGAGTGTGTTGAAAATGATGTTATGACGTTACTGCGTTCGCTCAGAGGCTGCTATGACACTTGTTCACACTGCAGTGAGAGTAAAAGCGTTTCTGCAAAATAAAACCGGAAACCGAGGGGAACGCAGATATGACGCCATAGACAGGCGACTCCCTCACACGTCCAAGTTTCTTGGTTAAAATAGCACTTTTCTCACGATTTACAAATAGTTGGAAACATTTGGGATATTGTAAGTACTCAACTGAACAAAATATTTTATTTTATATTTTATTAAATACATATTATGGATATTTTACAGATTTTTTTTTTACATAGTGCACCTTTAAATCATTAACTGCTTCAAAATGCATGCTGTTAACGAAATCATTGTTGAAACATTTGCAGTTAGCCTACTGTATGAATAAAAACAATACTACAGCACAACATACATAAACACAACAGTACAATGCGATTTCAGGTTACAAGGCATAAATCTTTATTCCGATTTCAAAATGCGCTTTGACATTTTTAATACATACGCTAATAAGTGTCTCGTCCGCCCGCCGAGATGATGTTCGAATATGAACATAACTTTTTAATCAGCAGGGGAAATTCCTTTAAACGAATAACCATTTTCATGCTTAGGACGTTTGTGTGGTAAGAATGTGCAGAGAGACTTCAGATATAAAAACGGTGTCTCCTTAGGCAATGTTTTCTCAGTAAAATCATATAATTTCCTATCGATTCAATAGAACGTGTGAGCTTACTAGGGAATACTAATATGGCGGTGCAGCGGCTTCACTTTTTATGACGTCATGAGCAATCCAGTTCTCTATATAGATCAATGGGTGAGTCAATGATTCAATGGCCCATTCATAAATACAGTCACTTGTCTCATTCTTCAATGAATCAGCTGTTTTAATGAATCAGTTGAATGAATGACTCAATGACTGATTTATTCAGACAGACACTTGCCGCCACCTACTGTGTTTGCAGGTTAGTTAGATTTAAAAGTATCATTGCTTTTTTGCCCAACATTTCATATTTGTATACTCAAACAATCTCCTAAAATTATTCAAGGAGTAATTTTGCAGTGTAAATGTAAACAGACACACATACATGCATCACATTTTATATACATTTTCGGTAACAAGCATGCACATTACTAAAATATTGGCTGTTTATTAGTACTTATAAAGCCTTATTCTGCATGACCATATTCTACATCACTTAATCCTACCTAATACCTGAACTTAACAACTACCTTGCTAACTATTAATAAGCAGTAAATATGAGTTTGAGGCAAAAGTCAAAGTTAATAGTTAGTTAATAGTGAGAATTGGATCCTAATCTAAAGTGTGACCACATTTTTGCAACCAAAATAATGTTTGTTACATAATGTGTGTACTGTGTATAATTATTTTGTATATACAAATACACACACACACACAGAAAAATCTTATATATATAAATTATGTATATGTATATATTAGAAATTATATAAATATATATACACAGTATATATATGCAATTATTTATTAAATACATACATGAAGGAGTGTGTATTTATATATATAATAATTATACACTGTACACACATTATGTAAACACCAACTTTTATTTTGGATGTGATTTAATCGCGATTCATTTATTAGATGTAAGATTAGTATAGAAAGCCTGTAACAAAAGGTCCCACATAATAATTTATTATAAAAAATAAATAAGTAAGAATAAAATGTATTATTAAAAATGCTATATTATTACAGCGTTAATACATATTTAGCGACTCGCATATAATGACTCTCCACATATGAATGGATCTGCATTACAGTATTACAATCAGTATTCATTAGGAGTCAAGTGTACACTAGTATCCTCTGCTAACATTAGCATATCATGATAAATAATTTGTGTGAAAAACAAACTCATTTATTATTAACTTCAATTTGTCATACGCACTAAAAGCCTCCAGTTTTTCTCACAAAAGCCACACATAGGAATTGATTTCACGGTAGCTAATGGTGTTAGAATTACAGGCATTAATACACAACATGTAACATATGGACCTGGTCATTTAGACAGGTGTCAGCAATTTACAACAGCTAGACCCTATTTTTCATGCTCTACGGGGCTGAAACCGGGACGGCGAGAACGCTCTGCATTTTGTAATGAAAGCGTAATGAGTCAATGTGTGCGCATCATGGATGCACGTCGGTGAGACGAGACTTTGGCTATCCAGGGGGCTCCGTCTTCCACTCACAAATCATAAAGTGAGTCCAAATGTAAGCACACAAACATCCACGCACACTTACACATACACACACACACACAAAACACACAAAAACTCCATCAGTCTCCCAGGAGGCCCATAGGAGTTCTCAGTACTATACTGTCTCCCCTGATGATTCAGTTCACCAGGTGTTGTCTGCAACAGGCAATTAGTAGAATAGGTGTACCTGTCAATCACGGGGGCTGGAAGATTAGCTGCTTGCCCGTAATTAGCGGGTTAGAGGCTTCTTGGCCCAAAGGATAAAGGCTTTGCCAATAATGGGCCCTGGGGTATTAATTACTGAAGGTCGAAGCTGCAGTAAAGGCCAGGATCTTAGCAGCAAAGCACGTAAGATGATTGTTTAAATTTCAAAAATAATACTGGTCTGACAGTTGTTAGTGTCCCAGGGGGTTGTGGGTACAAGGTAGCTGAGGTAATTAGTTTGAAGAGGAAAGGGCATGGTTGCAGGCGTGTTTGTGAAGAGCAAGAGAGAGAGAAAGAGAGAGGGAGAGAGAGAGCGAATGAGATAGGGAGCAGTCAGAAAAAGGAAATAAGTCAACGGCAAGGGGCGAAGAAAAGCACCGGGATGAAATGAAAGTGGACGTGGCACATTTTTCCAGCCCCACTTTAAACTGGCTGCCCACCCCTGTGGTCTCACTTACCACCTCTCTCACGAGCGTCATCGCCATGGCTACCGACCTACGTTGTGGCACGGGGGGTGCGTACACCTTTTGTGTATGGGTAGGCGGACAGGCAGGCAGGGGGTAAGGGGTCTTATTAAAGTCCTAAAGATGGACTGACAGATGCTGAGAGGCGAGGAAAACAAAAGAAGCCACTCACCTCATGTCGACGGCCGTGGAGCGGCAGATGCCAGCAAAAATAACCGCGGCGGAGGGGTTCAGCCAGAGTTCATTTGGAGGAGAGGTGATAAAGTGGACCTGCCACCGGCTTACTGGGCCCTGGAGGCCCCCGGGGCTGGCCCCGTTTCTGCCTCCTCGTAACGTCATTAAAGCCACCAAGAACCACGGCCGCATTTCACGGCCCTCCTGCGGTGGCCAGCGACGCAGCTGACGAGTGGACGCACCTTGATGCACATGTCAACATGTAAGAGCACTCACGGCGACCGCCCTCGAACGAGCTTGCGCTTCCCGGCAGGCCGTGGATGAGGTGCCGTTCTAGATTAATGGTCCGTCCTGTTTTTGATAACGTTTGTGAGCCTAATTTATGACGCCTCTAAATGAAGACCTGAAAAGAATGGAGGGAAAATCCCTGACCTGTCTCCAGGTTTCAATATCCCGCTCCGTCTCTCGCCAGGTCGCAACAGGACACTTCGACTCTCACTCATGCACTGGCAGGGAAAGCGACGGCCGTTACTGAGGTCGGCTGCCATCAGATTTATTCACTCGAGGACAGGCTTGCAATTTGGCAAACAAACGAGAACCTGACCGACGGAGACTGCGGAAAGAAAGCAGGGAAGATAAAACCAAATTTGATTCACAATGGCCATTGGCGAAATTCCCTTCTACCCAGCTGGCCTGAGAATCACTTGTCAAAGGAAAAATCTGGCTAGGTGAACCTGTTGAGGCCGGTTCTCTGTCCAGAAACGGCAGAGAATTGGTCAGGAAGGCCAACAGATCAGACTCGGAAAGTTGAACCCAAACCGATGGCCAGCAGAGGGCAGCGAAGCTTCCACAGGTTTAGCCAGCAGGTTACTAATAAATCTGTGCTCATGTAAAACTCTGCACCTGTGACTGGCCACGGGGTCCGATCTGAGACGAGCCATCCGGTGCACAGTAAATATGTCACTGGCCCTGCTCCTCACAGCGCAGTTTATCCATACAATTAGACTGCAGCCGTAAATAAACATGAGGCAGATTTTTGTGCACTTTACCAGCGGGACTCTGACCAAACCCTATCCTCTGCTTACTAAATCACATCTAGATCACATTTCATCCCTGCAAAAATATATATGTATTAAACAGTGTGTGTGTGTGTGTGTGTGTGTGTGTGTGTGTGTGTGTGTGTGTGTGTGTGTGTGTGTGTGTGTGTGTGTGTGTGTGTGTGTGTGTGTGTGTGTGTGTGTGTGTGTGTGTGTGTGTGTGTGTGTGTGTGTGTGTGTGTGTGTGTGTGTGTGTGTGTGTGTGTGTGTGTGTGTGTGTGTATATATATAAAAATATACAGTTATGGGAATGAATTTTTTATGTTACTTGTTAACTGACAATTTGAGTGCAACGAACTAATGAAATGGACAAAAGTTCTAAATATAAGTTAATTTCCCCTCAACAAATTGTATTCCCTATTTAGGATTATGAGGTGAAATACGGGTTTTGTGAGATTCACCTGACCACTTTTGGATAAAAAAAAAAAAAATGAAATCGCCTTCTTAAGGGGTTGCCTTAGGGGTTGAGTTGGGAGAAAGAAGAAAAACAGCTCAAGTGAATAGCGGACAAAGCACCAGTGTTGATACACACTTATATACATTACAATATCCTGTACAATTTAAAACTAGAAGGCAATAAGATACCTGCCGGTAAGGTCGTACATGACCTGATATTCGATATCTTCAAACTAATGTTCCCCAAAGGAAACATCATAGAGTACCAGTGAGTGTTACCCAGCATTCCCAGCAGTCCTGTGTGACAGAGATTAAAGAAGAGTAAACAAAATGCTCTGCTGATCTCTCCTTTTCTCTCTGACACACGTTATTACACTGACACCTGTGCGTAACATGTGGAACTTAATGTCTTTTCATTTGCCATTTGTTTCCTCCTAAATAAGGCAGGGCTGTGGGTGCCGTGTGCCTGGTGTAAAAGACGCCTGGGGAACGCCAGCTGTGGATTTACAGTCAGGCGAGCAGTCGTCCAGAAACCCGTTGTAAAGGCCCGGCACTTGATAAGAGGAAATCGGTTTGCTTTTCTCCTGTCTTGTGATGCTGCAGTGTGTTGAACAGATTTGTACAGACGGGACTGAACAGGTGCAGGGACGAGGAGGCGTTGTTGCAGAGACAGAGCCGATTTCTGCCTGTGTTCAAGAATGCATTTATTTTTGGACATTTAACAAACATCAATTATTTCCTTATCTTATGAGTAGTTTAGAATTTTATATAAAAATGATTACATTTGTTGTGATTATTTATAATATAAATAAAGTGGTTATTCTGGTGCAATTTCACAAAATCAACAATGTGCGTGGATGGGGAAAAAAATAGGGGTTTTTTCAGTGGAGGGGGCAAAATACTCTGATTATTTTGACCTCTCCAGTTCACAATTGTTGCTGGTATTGTTCAAAATAATATAAAATAACAATAAATAATTAATCACTCATTTAAAACACTTGTGCCTGATAAATAGTAAACTTTTCACTGGCCCTGAGCAGTAATTCATAAATAAACAAAAAGAAAAAAAAAAGAAATACATTTGAGCATATTATTTACTTAAAAAATCATAAACTCTTATATAATATATATATATTTAATATAATATATAAAAAATACATATGTGCCTAAACTGTGAGTTGCATACAGTGCATAGTAAATGAATATAATTCGAATTTGAATACTTTTCATTTTAATTAATAAATTATTTAATTAAAAAAATATTTACATCGTATTTATTCAAATAAACATGAATAAATCTTTTTTTTCTAAAAATACAAGTTATTGCTAGCAATTATAGTAGATCACAGGATGATCTTCTAATTTATCTCGACGCATTTAATACAGAGTGCAGTTTGAGCATCGCAGTAGGTTTCAGACACAGGACCAGCTCTCTCCACCTCCTCGCACGGTTGCTGTGGCAGCCGGTCACCAAGGGGAAGCCCAACCCTCGGCACACCCTGAAGCGCCGACTCTGGTTTTGATTCAGTCACCTGGCCAGCTTTAGTTGCAAGCCCACACTAATCGCTAGCAGAGGTCTTTTCTCATTCTTCCTGCAGCTTACTGGTTTTTCACATGCTGATTGCATTCCTACTCCCCCTCTTGTTCCGTTCTGGGAAAATCTGGACTGGCGGATGTGTGTGCGACTGCTTCCCCCAAGTTTCCCACTTTGATCCAATACGACTCGTATGTTTCCTCTAATTAAGAGGGATTTCATTCGCCTTTCCTGAATAAAAAGAGAAACCTCAGTTTGAGTTCGCACTCGCATCCCACTCCGTGTTTATTTTTCCTTCATTTCAAAGCCCAAGTTGATTCTGAATCCGGCCCTAGACTGAGAAAGCAAAAAGACATTAGAGATAATGAGGGTAAACTTGGAGGTTTTCCACCTCGAATTCCGAGGTAACACTGGAAAAAAATCAGCGAAACTTAGTGAGATAGAGTGAAATGTCGTAAAAGTGCTAAATCTTTCTCTCTCCCTTTCCGCCCATGGCCGGTTGGAAAGGACCCAGAGCCATTAGTAGGCATCAGTTCTGGCTGGTGTTGGCTGGAGTTAATAGTGTGTCTCCAGTCCATCAGGCCAGTTTGCCGGGTGGCACAGGCCTAACTCCTCCTTGGTGGCCTCTAACGGTTTATGGAGAGTCGCATGCACTAAGCACTGCTCCTCTATGATTCCGCACTCTTCCATTATCCCACGCTTCCAACATCTTTCCTGGATCAATGACACAATAGGGCTCTCAGTGCTAGAGTTTTCCATATCCACACACAAGAAGGATATCGATGATTATAAAGAAACTAAAATAGCCCAACTCACCATTCACCAACATATACTAAGATGACCCTTTATTTCTGAATCAGTTCTCGTATTTGAGAAAAATGCATTTTAGAAGCCATGCTACTAGCTGCATACTACACTAAGTAGTCATTCAGCAAACACTTTTATCCAAAGCGACATAAAGCACACTTATTACAGGGACAATCCCACTGAAGCAAACTGAGGTTAAGTGCTTTCCTCAATAGCGCATGGTCCAAGTGGAATCTGGACTTTTTCACAAGACTATGGATGGATGGAAATTTTTTTTGCTGAGAGTAGCCTACCAATCCCTGCAGCTTAAGCTGAGAAGGTGCATTTCAAAATATGGTAGCTGATTTACTGATGATTATTACCCAGGCTAGTCCAAACTGGTTATTGGCTGGTTGACCAGATAGTATGTTGCAAAAAACTACCATGACCATTTGGTAGCTAACAGATTGGAGCCAATGTATCACTGAAATAAAAACTACTGAAAACATACTATAATTAGGGGAAATTGAAACTAACCTAAAATACATTTTGATGACTCCAAAACTAGCTAAAAGAAAGTCAAAATTGCAAGTTATATCCCATAATTCAAAACAGATGTCAAAACAATTTTAAATTCGATCAGTTAGTGCATTACCATTGGCAGTCCGTTAACATACTAAAACTAAATCAAAATTTTAAACTGAAGCTCGAAAACTAAAATTGAACTAAATCTAAATTACAATTGCAATTATCAAAAATTGAACACAATGAAATAGACAAATTAGGGATGATATGAAAAAAAAAATTTCGATACCACTAACCGATTATTATTTATATCTGAAAGTCAATAACCGATATATAAGCAGATAAATCCAAATTGTTCTATAATTTTTGAGGGCCTGATTACAAAAACAAAAATCCCAAGCACACAATTATAATGATGTTCTCATTATAATTTTATGTAGCCCATCCGCTTGTTAAGTCGTGATGTAAGGAACGCCATTTCTGGGTCCAAGTTTCACTTGAGAATGCCATCAACGGCCGTTTATGAGTGCAATTTATTCATATTAAACATCAAACATTTAAAAAAGTTAAACATTTTAAATACTTACAGTCTACACAACAGTCTGTGCTCACAGCGTCACAGACATTAATATTTTAATGATTTATAAAAGATGAATCACTGTCTGGCCATCTGGAATTTTGGTATGGAGATAAAGGTTATGATTATATTTTTTTTAGTATTTGTTGTTTTTCTTGTGGTATGAGATAGAGCGTTTGGACCTGGAAGCGCTACCGCGTGACGTCAGACTTAACAACCGGATATGTCAGACTTGCGCATGTTGCACCAAAGTCCCTTTCAAGGAAAGTCTGTTCACTATATTGTACCATTTTTGCAATGCCTCCGGGCAGCTATTTCAGGCAAGACCAAGTCCTATCTATTTGAATGGGGGAATCCTGGAATCTGAAAAACTGCTTGCCGAACTCACAATTAAAAAACAGATTTCAAATCAGCAACAAAATGTAACATGTCCCATAAAATGTTGTTTCCTTATTAAAAAAGCGTATTTTTCAGGCTGGACGAGCCAATGCGCATGTGCAGTCCTAAGCACGAATCTCAGATTTCTATGGGAACCGGAATTTCTAACTGCAGCTGCAGTGATGCAATGACTTTACCAATCAGTGATTGGCTCTTTTACTTTAGAAGGCGGGACTATTTCGCCATATTGCACGTTGCAGTTTTGCCCATTCATAAGTAATAGGAGTGAACAGTCTTTCTATATCTATAAATATATCTATAACCCAGCTACCATGTTCTAAATGTCCCACTCAGTTCAAGGTGGATGTCAGCTATTTGTACAACTTTGCAAAAGACTGTAGTTTCAGCGATCTTTCTTTTACCAACCCTGACCACAACACTACCCTGCCCTCCTCAGCTACAGTATATGTGCACTCTTCAAACAAATGTCTCTTAAAACATAATCCGTTAGAAAACCATCCAAATTTCCTTAATGGAATTATTACCTGGGTCTAGCGTGCATCATAATTTGTGGTAAAGCAGAACGGATTGCAGAATAAAGACAAAAGGCCCCCTGGAGTTATTATTCCATAATTTTGATTTAGTATTCCAGGAATCCGCAGAGAGGACTGCGGGATCACTACGATGGCCTTGAGTATCTTAGAGAGGCTCGGGTGGCTGTCAAACTTTCCACACAGTCCCTGAAAACACTAGGCAGGCAGTATATAGCACAGCAAGTGCATTAATGCGCTGATTGGTCCATGGGAATACATACTGTACTGAAGAAACAGATGTACTCCCGCAGTCGTCAGGATTTCTCATCGATGGACAAGGACACAGCGTTTTCATAAATGTGCATGGCCTATGGGTAACATGACGCTTTGCCAACAGCATTTTTGAATGTACTTCTCTCCAATTAAAATATGACCCTTGTCCTTATTCTTTAGCCAGAGAGAGAGAGTGAGTGAGAGAGAGGGGAATCAAGGGACAGTGTTGTTATCATTAAAGAGAGCTAAAACAAAGGATATTATGAGGAGAAACGGCTAGAGATTAGGAGGAAACTGCGGCTTACTCTGCTCTGGCCAAGCTGTGATATAAACTAACTGCTATTTTTAAAAAAGGGGAGGAGCTGTTCGATATGTCCCGCCTTGTCTTCCTGTTTCGTCAGCACATTGAATAATGCTGCACATCTTAAGGCATTTCAGTTTTTATTTCTTTTTTTATTTTCAATTTAGTTTTGACGCTATTATTATTTTGTTTTAATTTAGTGGGGTTCTTTTAGTTATAGCTTCACTTTATTTTATTTTATTTGAGTTATTTGATTTAGCATTTTAGGGCTGTCAAAGTTCAGCCCTTTTGCAGCGCTAAAATACTCAACAACAAAAACATTAAAGGTGCAGTGTGTGATTTTTAGCGGCATCTAGTGGTGATGTTGTAAATTGCACCCCCTCCTTTTCAGAGCACCTTCCACCGCAGGAACTTTACCCCGGAACCAGGAACTTTGGGGGGGAACTCGGTGTGTTTCGACCGCAGGAACCAGGGTCTAAATGAAGTTCCAGGTAAATATTTCCCCCTCCAAACGGCCCTGCTTGCGAGGTGGTACTTTTGAAAAGTTCGCGAACTTTCGGGGGTGGGACTTGGGCGCTGAACTTGCTGATTGGTTGAGCTCTCGCGGCATTTTTTTTTCCACCGCCATTTTTACAAGTCTTTTGCGAGGTGGGTTTCGTGGGTTCTGCGTTCAGTAAATATTTTCTTTGCAACAATGGAGTTCAACAAAAAATTCGACCGATGGACCGACTACGAGGCTCAGGCTTTATTGAGCATATAAGCGGAGGAGGACATCCAGCGGGAACTGGAAACTGTGACCCGCAATGGAAAGGTATAACGTTACCTGAAGATATCGACTCGGTTCCAGTCACACTGGAAAACAGTGCAGAGAGAAGTTGAAGAAATTAAGACAAGATTACAAGAAATTAAAGGATAACAACCGGAGCGGTTCCGACCGGCATATTGTTGGGACACAGACCGTCCTTTTCTGGTAACGTTACAGCGGTAACGAAAGACTCGGCTAGTGCGTTGTTGGAAACCATCCAGGAATCCGAGTGGGTTGAAGGTAAATATCTCATCTTGGTATCATCTATTAAACTCGTTGCAGTGTTTAAACACGTTGCAGTAACTTTTTTCAACGTGCTTTTCCAGGTGTAACGTGTGGCCCTGATGAATTGCAGGCAACAGAGACCAGGCGTGTTTTCCCCCGCGGTCACCAGTACGTTAGCCCCGTGTCTCCTGCCGAAACACACACACGCAGAGGTATAAAGCTGACAAAAATGTGTATATATTTCAAAAACTGATGTGTAATCCTTAATGGTTTTGAGTAGTTTTGTTGTTTTTAATTGTAAACTTAAATTGCCCATGATAAAAATGGCACACTGGGCATTGTTCAAGCTGGGCAAACAATTGTTCATTATTTGTAGTGAAAACACTTTAAATAATTAATTGATGGTTTCTATTGTTTCATGGTTGCCTTGTGTATTAATTTCCATGTGTTTCAGTGCAATTTTTCTACTTAGAGAAAAGGAAAAGGGACTGTGACTTTCTTGATGCACGGAGGGACATGGAGGATGCTAACCGGGCCGTCCTGCAGCATGGACAAGAACTGACCAATATATTCAGCTGTTACTGGAGAGCCAGACCGAGGAGAGAGAGAGATGAGGAGGCAAGAGTTGGCATTCCACCAGTCAGAAGCGGATGAAAGCAGAGGGACTTTCAGACTGGGTTTCTGTCTGTTCTTGGACAGTTTGTCCAGTTGTTCAAGAAGTAGCCACAATGACCAGCCGCTTGAATGAAGCATTTGCACTACCACATTTGTACTTTATATATTGTACGTGTTGGCACAGCTCTTGGACAGGTTACTGAAAAATACACTTTTTTTTATATTGTTGTTTTCACATTTTATATTTTCATTTTATTGTTCTAGTAATTTATTTGTCTTTGCACACTTATTTTAATTTTGTAAGAACTAATCTGTCTAAAATAAAGTCAAATGTGTAAAATGTCACTGTGTCTTTAATTTCCACATTCTAACTATATAACCACATTCTAATTGTACTGTATTCATATAGTGTAGGAAGCAAATAAAAGGGCTGCTGCTCGCAAGTTTTCTGAATATGCACATAAACATATCTAGAAAACCCAAATATTATATTTTTAAATGTATAACTATGTGAATGTAGTATAATAACTTATAACCACAACTTAAGTGAAGCCATAAGTGTGGTCCTGCTTCATTTCAAATTAGAGGAAGAAGTCTCTAAAATTATGCATTTAATGAAGCATATTGTAATACTAGTCATGTGACTTTTTTTTTTGAGAATGTTAAGAGATGTTATTGTGATAAAAAATAAAATACTTGCAGTCTAGTACCTAATCTTTCAACCGCATAATTCAGTCTATTGTTTTCATTCAATTAACTTTTCACACATCTGTCATGAATGACTGAAACCTCATTATCCTTTTATAGAAAATATTTTGTTTTGGAATTGAGCTATTACAACACATTCAGATTTTGGATTGCCCATCATCCCATTTTGCATTAAAATGGTCAAACCAGGTGAAAGTGCACGTTTAAATAAGCAGTGTTGGTAATGTGTATGCAAAAGCAGCGCTGCTTGCATCACCTCCACTTGTTATTGTTGCAGACAGTAATACACAGTATAGCGCAAAAGTGATTCATGTCCGTCGGTGACTGGGAGAAGCAGTCGCGCGCATTGCCACGTCACCGGACTAATTTGCCTAATCTCCCCGGTACTTTAGACCGCGGTGGAAACGCAGATTGTAGCAGGTCTGGGGGAGAAAAAGTTCCTGGGAAAAAAGTTCCTGGTACAAATAGTTCCGGGTAATTTCGGTGGAAACGCGGCTATAGAGAAGCTACGGTGGCCAACGCAGGACAAAAATGTTGTCGTCGGAGAGAGCAGAGAGTGACTAGCCCTCTGTAGAGAAGTTTGTCTGTTTAGGGCTACTGTAGAAACATGATGGCGCAAAACTGAGATTTTAATGTAAGGGTACCCCTGTTGAAATGGCTCATTCTAAGGTAATAAAAACATAATGGTTCATTGTGTAAGGTCTTTAAACTCCACTGAAAACATTATGTATATTATATTGCATTTATGTCAATAGATCCTCAAAAATACTACACACTGAACCACAATAAAGTGAAAATAAAAGTTTCATTTTAAATAAAAAAAAAAACGTATTAACGACAGAGAGAGAAGTAATAAAAACTAAATTGAAAATACCAACTAAAACCTATAATAAATACCCTCTTAAAGGGTTAGTTCACCCAAAAATGAAAATTCCATCATTAGTTACCCTTATTACCCTCATGTAGTTCCAATCAAGTAAGACCTTCGTTCATCTTCGGAACTCAGAGCTCACTGACCCCTCCATGACAGCTATTTAATGAACAGGTCCAGTAAGGTAAATACATCATTATCAAAGTAAGGTAGTAAAGACATCATTAAAATAGTCCATGTGACTCCAGTGGTTCAACCTTAAAGGGTTAGTTCACCCAAAAATGAAAATTCTGTCATTAATTACTCACCCTCATGTCGTTCGACACCCGTAAGACCTCCATTCATCTTCGGAACACAAATGAAGATATTTTTGTTGAAAGCTGATGGCTGAGAAAGGCTTCAGATAGGCCTCCATTGGCATTCAGTACATTTACACTCACAAGACCCATAAAAGGCACTTAAAACGTTGTTACAAAGTCCATCTCACCACAGTGGCTCTACAATAATTTTACGAAGCGACGACAATAGTTTTTGTGCGAAAAAAAAATTCAAATAACGACTTTATTCAAACTCTTCTTGTCTTCCGTGTGTGCCTCCACGACGCATGCGCGAGAATATGACGTAGCGCCGGGGTTCGGGAATCCATGAAATGCACACTTTAGCCCGATTTTGAGAACTACGCCGAGACCTAAAGCACGATCAATGTAGAATTCAACAGCTTAGATACGCTCGTCTTCCTCTGCTTGTAAACAAATCGCTTCTGGGTCATGTGTCCGAACGCCGGATCTGCGTAATATTCTCTCGCATGGGTCATGGAGGCCTACACGGAAGACAAGAACAAGTTGGATAAAGTAACGACGCTTTGTAACAACGTTTTAAGTGCTTTTTATGGGTCTTGTGAGTGTAAATGTACTGAATGCCAATGGAGGCCTATCTGAAGCCTTTCTCAGCCATCAGCTTTCAACAAAAATATCTTCATTTGTGTTCCGAAGATGAACGGAGGTCTTACGGGTGTCGAACGACATGAGGGTGAGTAATCAATGACAGAATTTTCATTTTTGGGTGAACTAACCCTTTAATGTTATGAAGCGACGAGAATACATTTGGTGCGCAAAAAATAAATCAATAACGACTTTCAACAATTTCTTCTTGTAAGTCTCCTACACTGTTGATGTAGTTGAAACAGTGCAGGGTGAGTAATTATTAAAGAATTTTCATTTTTGGGTGAACTAACCCTTTAAAAGACGGTCTTGAGTAGGTCAGCTTTGGTTTGAGTAGGTCCTCCATGAAGTGACATCCTCTCTAGACAATTAAGATGAGAGAGTGTCAGTCACCTTGCTGGCCGGGCATTTAATTAAGATGTCGCTGAAGCTCTGTTTGGATTTTCTCTCACTTACACACATGCACACACACACACACACACACTTTTCCACTCACTCTGGAGAATATGGATTGTGAAGCAGCAGTGAAAAGCTCAAACAAAACAAACACACCACAGATCCTGACTCGTTCTGACATACCCCTTATGCATAAGTAAGGCTATTTGCTTCTATTGTCTTTGACAAGTGAAATTCTGAATATTCAACATACAGCTCTTTGTTTTTCTGGCCTCTGGTCCCAGATATGAATGTCAATATTGACAAAGTCCAAGGCATTTTCCGACACCTCAATTCTGCCACAGGTTTTTCTGGGACGTAAAAAAAGCACAACCTCTCAGAGAAAACGCTGTTACCTGGGCCCCTGAGCGCTGAGCGCAACAGTCGGGCCTCTTCTCTCTCGCATAACATCCCACGGGGGACGTTTTTCACTGGGTCTAGCAGTGAGAGAATGAGGCCTTGGGCAGTGCAACTGACACGAGTGTTGCACGGAAAACACGCAACTGCAAGAAGATGATGAAATCATGCTAGAGCTAGTTTCGAAACATATGCACCAAGTCTGTTGATTATGAATAGAGTCTTTTCATTAATTCGACTGCATACGAACATGGGACATGAAATCTGCATGAGAGAGAGAGAGGTGGATTAGCTCCAAAACACCCCGAAGGAAGTGGGGTGTACTGAACTGGAACAAACCAGTCTCCAGCCTGAGGGAGCAGAGCATGTGTAACAAAGCAAACACAAAGCTGCCCATAGGCCTCCGAGCACCCCCTTGTCTTGAAACACTCCACCAAGTCACCTGTGCAGGAAACAATCTGAACTCAGGAGGCTGGAGCGTGCTGGATTAATCTGAAACGACTAACAAGTACCGTTGGTGCAAATAAGAAGATTATCATTCCGTGTTGTTTACAGCTTTATTTCAAAGGCAAACGCTGCGAAAATTATCTGAACCAGCATGATTATGAACACATTTTGATAGAGCGATCGTTCTGTGTTTTATTGCACAGCACTGGCGAACGGCCTCAGAAAGTTTCCCATCGCAGGAAGTGACATGCAATATTATCTCTGGGCATGAAAGCAGCATAAAGTATCAGAGGATGGCTAGCATCTGGATATGAAATTAAGCTTTTATTGTGTTGGGGAGTACCATATTTCAGGAGACTGTATGGCATTGCTTTCAGAGATATGACTTTCAGGGCTATACAACCTGATTTTCTAATGCTTGGGCGGATGGTCAATTCAATATATGTCAGAAATGCCTTAGATTCCCTCTAGTTCTAAGAGGATAACCGAACAAAAGCATGCATTACCACAAAAGAGAGAGGATTGTGTCTGATAAACTGTATAAAATAATGCATGCAAATTCCGAACATGCATTGCTTTTGAACCCATGCATGCATCATGGTTCATTGAGTAAAACACTTAACTTCAGGTCGCTCCAGGGCCACTGGAAGTCACTTTGGTAACAAAATGACTAAGACTAATTAGCTGGCCCGCACAGAATTTGCAGTCACACAATTGACATTTTGTTAAGCCCTGTCTGTTACTGACCAATCGAACCTTAAAGGTCCCATGGCATGAATTGTTTTATTATTTTATAATGTTTCCTGGGGTGTACTTATATTGTTAGTATGGTTTTTACATCAAAAAATGTTATAATTTCAGAAATAAAAGGCATTTTTCTATACTGATATTAGCCCTCTGGCTTGAATGCTCTGTTTCAAGTCTGCTGTGAGACTTCAGTGAAAACGCCCACTGTTGTGATTGGCTGATATCTTTGCATTTGAAATGAGTATGAGTGTTCTTTGATCGCTTTCTGTAGTTTAATCACTTAAATAACAGATTTGTTTCATGCTACTAACAGAAACGATGTGAAGTTGATCGTTTTAGTCACTGGCTTGATTCACTGATGCATTACGCTTAGGGCATCAAGACGGCCAGCGGCGGGACTGACAGTATTAAATGATTTAGAAAGAAAGTCTGTGTGAACTTGAATGATCTTGTAATGGTCTTCTCACTGGCCTTCCCAAAAAGACCATTAGAAAGCTACAGCTCATACAGAACGCTGCGGCCAGGATCCTGACCAGAACCAGAAAATATGACCACATCACACCAGTCCTCAGGTCTTTACACTGGCTTCCAGTTACATTTAGGATCGATTTTAAAGTACTATTACTTGTATATAAATCACTAAATGACCTAGGACCTCAATACATTGCAGATATGCTGATTAAATACAAACCCAACAGATCACTCAGATCATCAGGATCAAGTCAATTAGAAATACCAAGGGTTCACTCAAAGCTAGGAGAGTCTACGTTTAGCTATTATGCCAGCCGTAGCTGGAACCAGCTTCCTGAACAGATCAGATGTGCTCCAACAGTAGCCACTTTCAAATCCAGACTCAAAACACATCTGTTCAGCTGTGCATTTACTGAATGAGCTGTGCCACCGTCTGATTGCACCATATCTTATGCATTTACTCAATGAGCTCTGTGCTTTGTCCGAACTGCTTGCACTTTAATTATGTTTCATTTTAACCCTGTTTTATTTTTAGTTTTTAATTATACTTTTATTTTTAATTATTTTTTATTTTGTTAAGACTGTCTGGGTGGAAGAGGTTGAGAGACGGGGGAGCGATAAATCGAAATCCCTCCGCGCGAGGACGATCCGTTTAGATCTGCTCTGACGGATAGATCTGTATAGCCTTGGTGGTAAGAGGAAGGACCGTGTAGATCCGCTCTGACGGTCGAACAAAGTAGAGATAGCCCTGGTGTTCCTGTCCAGGAAGATTTGTCTGTAAGGGCATGGGCGTCAGTTTGGTTTGAAATGTGCTGGGGACAGAGACGCATTCAGAAGTGCATTTTCAGAAGTGCTGGGTACATTTTTTTTTCTCTTTCGCGCAGGTCATGTTTTGAAAGACTATGTCCTGCAGCTTACTAATGTAAATAAATAAAAATGTCAGATGAGAGACATATTGCGCGTCTTATAGCCTATCTTACTCATGCCGACGAAAGCGCCCCACGAATTCTTTAATATTTTTCATTTTTGCAATTTTTTTTACCACTTCATTATCAGAGTCCCACTGGAGCCCGTGTTTTTTTTATCCTCCCTATTACACATTAGTTACAGCCATTAAAATAGTTCAGTTTTGTTTTTAATGTCAAAGTAGATATATTTCGTTTTGTTTCTTTATTAAGTTAATTTAGAAAAATGTTTAAAGCATTTAATGTTTGTTAAACTAAAGTTTTTGCTTTTTAAAGTGACGACCAAGCGGCCAGCGGCCGACAGTGAGTTAACCCAACACTTTAGCCTCTGAAATCAACACTTGACTTGTCTTGCTTATTAAATCCATAAAAAACACTTAAAGCATCGTTTAAACGTTTAGCCTATTATCACCACCATCACAGTAAAAAGGCATTTTTGACAAGATGAGGCAGGCAGATCGCAACGGCGCGCGCAAACAAAACGGGCTACACAATCTAAACAAATAATTAAAAATAAAAAACATGCTGGTTGTCTTACCTTAGGCTACACCTCTCCGCGAAATGAATATATATCCAATCTTCAATTCCCGTGCTATATGCACATTTAACGGAGTTCATGTCAACGAAATCAACCGATATGAGTATTTTATTCATCAGCTCTTTTCAACATCAAAGACCGCATTATGAGAACGAGCGACCTAAACACTGGTAAGAGCATTTAGTCTCATTAATTTTAATGAAGATGATTGTGCTTTTGAGCATCTAAAACTTAGCTTATTTTCAGTTTCACTTGTGGCAGTTTGCGTGTTGGCTTGCTTTACTCATTTGCGGCGATGCGTGTTGCATAGCGGCGTCCTATAGCCTAAAAAAGCCCGAAGCCCGGCCCGCGTCTGAGGTAGGCTATGACTGGAAAATTGGCCCGAAGCCCGGCCCTAGGGCGTAAAAGAGTCGGGGCCCGTCGGGCTCGGGCAGAAATGTAGGGCTCTACTTTGAGTAAGGCTGAAAGCGTCTTTCTTTTTAATACATTTCTTGAATGTCTCAATTACAGTAGGCCTAGCCTATAGATAATTATGATATTTGTGGCTGCACCGGGGTCCGTCATTACGCAAAATCATGAGCGGTCCATGGCACCTGCTACCCATGGCTGTTAAGAACTGTATAGGCTACATCAATCCATTACAACAATTTCGTGTTATGGGCACTGCCACTGATACAGGCAGCGGAAGAGCCTATTTTACGGAGCTTGCTTCTGCTTTTCAAACGTTTTTACAACAAAAGATGTCGTTAAAACGACATAAGATCTCGTTATTATGAGAAAAGATGTAGTTAAAACGACATAAGATATCGTTATTACGACACAATTGAGTGGAAAAAATAATATGTGTGTGTCAGCAATGCTTCACCGCAAAATTGAACTCGAGGTTTAAAAAAAAAAAAAAAAAGTGGTGGGTACAAAAGGACTCATGACGAAATCTGGTGGGTACGCGTCCCCCCCGTCCCCCCCGAAATCGACGCCTATGTGTAAGGGTAATGTTTAAATGCACAGTTACCTGACAAATATTTTTTGAGTACTCCCTCCGGTGCGAGGAAGACCCGTTTAGATCTGCTCTGACGGGTAAAACATCTATAGAGAACGCCCTCAAGTTAGGCCAAGAAGATTTGTCTGTAAGGGTACTGTCTAAACGCACAGTTACCTGACAAATATTTTTAAAGTAAACCTGACTCTCCATTTTCTTCCGCCCCAGATAGGGGATTTCATCTTTATTTTTATTTCCTTTTAATTTCCTTTTAATTCCTATTATAACTATTATACTATATATATTTTTATTTTATTCACTTATAACTATTTTAACTTCATTTCTGTGTAAAGCACTTTGAATTGCCACTGTTTATGAAATGTGCTATACAAATAAACTTGCCTTGCCTTGCCTTGCCAATGATTAGCTACACATCAGAAATCACTGATCACAGATCAGGCATTAATGAACACTGTTGCTCACTGTTTGTGGCGGTGCTGTCGAATCCATATGGTAAAAGTCTGTTTGTAAAGCCTGTGCTGACATCGCGACTGATAAACGGAATCCATTTTCTCTTAATTCTCTGGGTGGGCAAAGCAGAGGAAGGGGTGGTAACCTTTCCTCATATGACGACATAACAGGGAAGATTTCAGATCGGCTCGTCTGAGCTTTCATTTTCTCAAAGGCAGAGCAGGACAGACAGAACTCGGTTTACACCTATCAACATTTTTTGCCACTTGGGGACCATATACAGGCTAGGGGAACTCATATTAATGTTAAAAAAAACTCATAAAATGAAAATTTCATGCCATGGGACCTATAAGCTGTGTGCACACTGTATGCTTTTTGCAGTCTGCAACAAATTGTGTGAATCCTAAAAGATTCCACTGATCCAAAATCAGAGGTCTTTGATCGCTAGTTTGACAGTTTGCCAATTAATGACTGTGGCGAGGTTGATGAGCGAGAGATGTGGGAGAAGCGAGCGAGACCGGTGTGTGATTGAGAATGAGCGTCACCTGCGAAGCCTCTCATGAGGGAGCCCGGAGGCATATAAGGAAGAGCGACACTAGTGAAGGACGAAAGAGGACCAGGCCTGGGGCCTATACCATGAAGCCGGTTTAGCTAGCTAGCCAGATATGTTTAAGCTTAGTTTGTGCCAATCCTGGGTTTTAGGTACCATTAAAGTGGTTTGGCTTTTAGCAGTATTCATCTCCATAGTAACTTACGCTCCACGGCTAACCTGCTCCAGGGCAGGTTATATTCTGGATAAGAGATCTCAAACTGAAATTAGACCAATCAGCTGTGAGCAAAGTGACACACCTCTGATGCAATGAAGTCACTCCCCCTGTTTCTACTCCAAATTAAAGGTCACTACATAGCAAATGGTTTTAAAAGACTAAAGTGTCTGGCTTTTAACAATGCTTTTTTATTATAATAATAATTTTGAATGACTTCGATATCATTTAAGTAATTATATACCCTTAATCATTTACACATGTATCATTTTAGTTAATCAATCATTAATAGGCACATAGTTAAAATTTATAGCCTACTGTATATAAAGGTCATACAAATAAGCTTTAAAATCAATAAATAAAGCTATAAAAATGACTACATGCGAGTTTAAATGTTCAATTCTCTCTATATATCAACTAAACTAACTTTATAACTTTTAATTGTACTGACTAAGTAAGATTTTTCTTAAAGTTGACAGCTTTCATAGACAGCTCTTTTCTTCTTCCTGTGTACATTTGTTTAAATTCTTAATATTTTCAATCATGTAATATTCTGCAGAAGAGAGAAATCAATTTCGCTGCTTCTCTCGCGAGAAGTAGATGTCAGTTTCACTGATCCACATTGTGTGATTGGCTGTTCACTACTGATGTAGTACTGATGTCACAGAATACTAAACTCAGGATCAAAGCCTGAGTTGACAGAGAAAGTTGATGAGCTGCGTAGCTATGGTACATATCCATGGTACCAATAAAGCTTGATTGCATCGGTTTGGTTTTGTCAACTCAAAACCAATCCTGCAACCCTGAGTTTGTTCAACTACCTTCATGGTACAGGCCCCTGGACTTTACGGTGTGTTTTGTTTACGTTTTGTTATGTGTGTGCGCGGCAGTCGTCCGTGAGGAGCTTTTACTTTCAGTTTGTGTTCATTTTGAATTAAAGTTGTTGAACGTTCGCCGGTTGCCGCCTCCTTCTTCCCTGAATATAAAAAGTCTGTTACAATAACCATTGCGATCAAATTTTAAACTCAGAGTTTTGAGGCACACTCCTACAGTGTGTTTTCTCTATTGACAGAATTTGTTTACATGAACTTAACGGTAATGCTTTAGATTACAGCCCGCAGTACTGTGTAAGTAAAACGAATTCACAGCAACTTTCGGTAACGGATTCACGTTTGACGTAAACATAAGCACGATATGAAGCGCAACATGAAGCTTGATGTAAGCACACTGTAAAGCTCATGCAAGAACAGGCATCTCTGTCCCCCTGTCTTGTTTGTTTTTATTGTTATTATCTTTTATTGTTTGTATTTTGTTGTGATCATTAATTTAAAAAAGAAAATCTTTTCGCACGAGTTTCTCTGCACGCTTACCTCACGCTCAAGCACGGGCAGGTTACAGGTGGTTGGAAGCAATATTCTAAAGTTTAAAAAGTTTAAAATATATGGGTTTTATTTCATTGATTCATTCATTGAGGTCATGGATTACCATCGTTATTGCTGTATGTGTTTTTTTGATGCTTCGACTTTTAGGAATCCATGAGTTTGCTTTATATGTATTCCCAGAGATTATATATTTTTCTAAAAACCTTTGTTTGTGTTCATCTAAAGAAGAAAAGTCGTATAAATCTTGGGTGGCATGAGTAAAGGGTAAAGACATTTCTGAGTGTACTGGATTGTCTTTTAATACACAATACAGAATAGCAAGAGACATTGGATTCCTTAAGATTCATCAGTGGAAAGAATGAAAAAGAAGAAGAGGAGGAAGAAGACAAACAAGAGGGAAGGGGGGGCAAAATATGCTACTTTCTGTCAGGACTTTAGCAATTTAAATGACATGTTGATAAAAAAAAACTAGTTTAAACAAATACGAAGTGTTTTGAATTAAGTTGTTAAAAAATTGGAATAGTTTTAGTTTTACTTGCCTTGAAACATGGAAGACTAAATTTAATCAGTGCACTTTTGTTATCAAAAAACTGACTGAATAAATGAAAAAAAGTCTTTATGTTTCGGTACAAAAATTATTATTATTACAAAAAATTACACTGTGTGTGTTCTCGATAAATTGCTCCCAAACGTTATATTGTTGCCTATCATAATATAAGTACCCCTAGTTCTAAAATACTTACAGTATAAATAAATAAATACATTTTGATATTCCTGATAGTTATTCTTTATTCCCCAAACTTTACATATTGTTCCAATATACCTTCACATACATACTTTATAGGTACACTATAATTTATTATAAGTGTTACCAACTTGTAAATACATGGCATGTGAAATTGCTGCATCATTATAACAGAAAAAAACTGTCAGTAAATGAATGGGCAAAGATAATATTAAGTTTGTCAAAAACGGGATATTAATTAAGGGACTGAGTCAGTACTTCAATGATATACTCATGTGCTGCTGGTTGGAATAAGCTATGAAAAAAAAAAACAGAAGAGAAGGAAATGTGCCCTCTGTATAAGGGCCATGTTATAATTTGCAATCAACCGGCAAAACTATGGGAGCGAGCATGAAGGAGCCCCTGTTTGCTTTGCTGATCTGTATGAATGATATAGTGTAGTCCAGGGGAGGTGCGGATGAATCATGTTGATGGCCCGACTGCTGTTATGAAAGAGAGCCGGAAAGCCTCCACTTCCTGTATGACACACTCTCCATTTCCTGCCTGCACACATTTCTCACACAGAGGGTGGCAGAGCTGCGCAGCACTGGGACACTTACAGAGCTAAAACAACATCCTGAAAGAGGAGGTTACCGGGCCTTAAAGCCAGCGGGGTTCTCCATCTGGGGAACTCTTGTCAAAGCTGCGTTAATAAGAACAGACGGAAGGACCGCGGGTGAAACGCCCCTCCTGACGGCTGCTGACTTTTAAATAATCCTGTGAACTTCCAAAATCAACCGAAAGAAGGTTAATGATGCCCACCCAGGTAGAAGTCATTATGGCGGTGTCAAAAAGTGGATTATTGTGGCCCTAGGTATTGTCTAAAATGTACTAATACTTTGTAATTTAGTTCTCATAACAGCTGCGAAGAAGGATAGCAGAGCTTCACGACCCAAATTAGTTTATGGCATAACTTTTAATTGAAATAGATCTGTTTGCTTTGCATATCACTCTTTAAGTTATCCCTTCATCTCTCCCGTCTCACTGAGGGACTTCAATTCACTCTTACACTCTATTGTTTTACCAGTTTAAGGTCAAGTCTCGCTGGCGCGCTGTAATCATTAGCATCCTCCTCGTAAACTCCCTAATTTGTGCTTTGTAATCGCTCCTCATATCCAAATAAAGCAGTTCCCTCCCTACTTGTCACAAGGGTGGGCATCTTCGCCTAGCCCTCAGCGCTACAACATTAGGAGGGGTTAATCTAAGCCGCCACATGCACTGCTTATACTCGGAGTTAATAAGACTAAAGCATTATTAGCCCGGCTCCATAACATTCCCCCGTAATAACGCCGTCGGCTGTCAATCATCGGCACAATTAAATTGTTTAATGAATAAATTTGCATAGATAATGGTGTGGCTGTAGGAAACATCTGGTTCCAGCAGTTTAATGACATACCTTGCATCAGGCCCCCATATGGAATGCTAAAGAAAATGCTGTTTTGATGCTAACTAAATGAAAAGTATCACTCAGATTAATCTGGGCTTTTTGACAGAGATGAAATCACTTAGCGAGAGTGATTCTGGCATGTTACAAGGCTCACAGTTAATTGCTTCAGGAGGAGCCGGCCCCGTGTCTCGCTTTCGCCGGCAAACGGAGCCGTCTGCCCGAGAAGTCACAGTTTTTTCCTCGCTGCATTTCAATATTGCAAAGGCATCAGGAATTTCGAGACAGCGCCAAATTAAATGCAAATTGGCTCCCCGATGCTATCACATCTGGCTGAACTATTCCTTAAAATCTTTATGTGCTGTTTTTACAATTAAGATGAACAATTGCCACTACATTGCTAATTTCTTCTGCATGAACACTCCACGCTGCCAAGATATACATTTGAAACTTATGGGCTGAGAACGGGACATGCTTTTAATCATGCCGGAGGAGCTGCAGAAACGCAGACATCAGTGTCATTACTGTGCGATTCCACAAATCATGCGATACTCGGCATCGCAATCATTACAACACAATCGCTTGCTGTTTATAAATGTACATGCATTCAAGGAACGGATTGAATGAAAACGTCTCCGTCTACACACAGTATTCTTTCCCCTCCCTTCTCTTGAGTGACAATCATTAGTTTTAACTGCTTGAAGGTATGATGAATTTTTTTAAGTTTCATAGTAAACTCCAAAAAATATATTGCCTTGAACAACAAACTGTAAGAGATTGTACTGGGCTATAGTGATACTGTCTGAGCATGTCTTAAGGACGCAGTGATCTACAAATGCCTTTATCAACATTTCACTAACTGTACTATTTTGCATCAAAAATCTGCAAATATTTATATTCAATCAATAACTGGCAGGCATATTTTCTCCATCTTAATAAGGCTAACTCTGTTTAAACCAAAAGGTTTTTATTTGCGTTTTACACCTCTGAAGATTATATTTTTTAATGGCTACACTGTAAACCCGAATAAGTTGGAAAAACTCAAAAAATGTAGGCATCAGTCAAGAAATTCAAAGTTTAAGTAAGCAGAACTGGCAGATTTGTATTTTGTACTTATACTTTTGAATTGTTCTTAACCTAAAATGTTGGAGTTTTCATGTAACCTCAATGTGAACATTTTATTAGTCTAAACTAATTCAGAAAATGATAACTTGCTAATTTTCTAACATGTTAACAATAGCATGGTATAGCCGCATGCACCACTTGTCACAACCCGTTCTCACCCACAAGGCGTCAAAATCTGAAGCATGGTCAAGTGCCTTTCGCGGTACCCCTTTTATTTACATTTATTTTATTTACGCTATTTAGACACCTTTGAACATGTAACCCAACCCCATCCCATCCCTAAACCTACCTATTTGTGTATTATATGATATAAATTACAGGATATAACAGGCAGATACGACTGCATGCACAATTTATTCATAAAGTACAAATAGTCCAAGTGTTGCGAGGCTAAACGATTGATTTGTGTGAAGAAAATCCTCGAAAGCGATCAGCGTCTCCATCCGCCGAAGATCATGAACACATTAAATTTAAAAAATTGCCGCCCGAAGAAATGTTACGTCAGATTTCATAGTGAAATTGCATTGGCTCTCGAAGGTCTCGTGACCAATTGCGTCATTACATCAGCTTTGATTATAAAATGTAATTGGCTCTTGTGTGTCTCGTGACCGATTGTGTCATGCTCAAGAGTCAGGTGTATCATTTGAATGAGATATGACTGAGTGGAGTGTGTGTTCACGAAGTGGCGGGATTGTCATTTCAGCAATTAAAACATTAAGATCAACTCTTTACAGGAAGATGCACATGCAAATGATTACAAATACAATGAATTAAATGTCTTGATTTGACACATTTTGCAAACAACTGAAATCAATGGAGCACCTGCGCGTCAATATAGTGACGCCTAGGGGTACATTTAGCATCTCCATTGTGACGCGGAAGGCGCTTGACCATGCTTCAGATTTTGACGCCTTGGGAGTGAGAATGGGTTGCTTGTCACCATGATGGTAACTCTCCAAAAACCCACATTAACAGAAACTATTCTACATTAGCATAACAAAACATTAATGTGTTAGTTCGCCCAAAAATGAAAATAATATAATTTATTACTCTGTAGTAGTAAGACCATCTTCATCTTCGGAACACAAATTAAGATATTTTTGTTGAAATCCGATGGCTCAGTGAGGCCTCCATAGGGAGTAAAGCAATTTACACTCACCTAAGGATTATTAGGAACAGTCATGTGTTTGACCCCCTTTCGCCTTAATTCTACGTTGCATTCATTCAACAAGGTGCTGAAAGCATACTTTAGAAATGTTGGCCCATATTGATAAGATAGCATCTTGCAGTTGATGGAGATTTTTGGGATGAACATCCAGGGCACGAAGCTCCCGTTCCACCACATCCCAAAGATGCTCTATTGGGTTGAGATCTGGTGACTGTGGGGGCCATTTTAATACAGTGAACTCATTGTCATGTTCAAGAAACCAATTTGAAATGATTCAAGCTTTGTGATATGGTACATTATCCTGCTGGAAGTAGCCATCAGAGGATGGGAACATGGTGGTCAAAAAGGGATGGACATGGTCAGAAACAATGCTCAGGTAGGCCGTGGCATTTAAACGATGCCCAATTGTCACTAAAATCCCAGTAACTGAGCAGATTGTGAAATACTCAGACCGGCCCGTCTGGCACCAACAACCATGCCACGCTCATAATTGCTTAAATCACCTTTCTTTCCCTTTCTGACATTCAGTTTGGAGTTCAGGAGATTGTCTTGACCAGGACCACACCCCTAAATGCATTAAAGCAACTGCCCTGTGATTGGTTGATTAGATAATTGCATTAATGAGAAATTGAACAGGTGTTCCTAATAATCCTTTAGGTGAGTATACACTCTCAAGATCCATTAATGTACTAAAAACACATTTAAAGCAGTCCATGTGAGTACAGTGGTTCAATATTAATATTATAAAACGATGGGAATACTTTTGGTGCACCAAAAAAAAAGTAATAAAGACTTAAATAGTGATAACCAATTTCAAAACACAGCTGTATGAAGCTTCGGAGCGTATCGAATCAGCGTATTGATTCAGTGGTTTGGAGTGCCAAAGTAACGTGATTTCAGCAGTTTTGCGGTTTGACACACGATACGAACCGCTGAATCGATTCGCTGATTCGATTCGCTGATTCGACACATTCCGAAGCTTCATGAAGCAGTGTTTTGAAATCGGTTATCACTATATAAGTCGTTATATAGTTGTTTTTAGTACATTAATGGATCTAGAGAGTGTAAATTGCTTTGCCCCCAATGGAGGCCTCACTGAGCCCTCGGATTTCAACAAAAATATCTTAATTTGTGTTCCGAAGATGAAAAGAGGTCTTACGGGTGTGAAACGGCATGAGGGTGAGTAATAAATGACATTATTTTCATTTTTGGGTGAACTAACCCTTGAAATCACTACTAAATCTCCCAATTAACATTAATCACACAAAAAAAAAAAAAAAACATTACATAACACTTAATTTTAGCATTTTCTCTCCCTTTGGAGTGCCATGGGCAAAGCATGCTGGGATGCATTAAGTTTCAGTTAAACTTAAGTTAGTCTAAATTAAAATAATAATTTCATATTTCATAAAAGTTCATTTGACTGAACTAATTCGTTTAATTTAAGTTTGTCCTACTCAAACCAATTAATCATTTTGAATGTTAGGGTTTACAGTTTATATATCACACACACACAGACACACACACACACACACACACACGCACACACACAAGGTCACCATACTCAACAGTAGTTCCAATTGCATTACAGTATGTCTTTGTTATTGGTTTAACAATTTTTTTATTTCAATTTAAGAGATACTACTGTACCTTGTTTGTAGAGTTGTTGTAAACTTCGACTTGTTGTATAATGCAGTTGCATGGATGGTATAATTAATCCATGCATTCTTATTTGACCAGGAACTCATTATGTATAGAGGGCCTGAAATCTCACGCTATAATGAACCCGAACCCTAACCCTAACATCCTAAGACCATTGCTCACACTATAACATTTTATTATTATGATTTCGCCTAGTTCAACATATCTGTTCCAGGTGCTGCATGCACCTGGAACAGAAATCCAGTAACCCTAACTGCTGCTTTAAACCAGATTAAAGCATTGCTAGGATTGCTGCTTTTCAGCATGTTAAACCTGCACCCGAGCAGTGAACTCCAAAATCAACAATTCCCAGACCAAGTAATCGATGTATGAACGGGGAGCAATGTTTTGACAGCGTCACAGTGTTTACTATCTGTGGATATTTCACTGGGACTGGGAAAGGCATTTTCACCCTAAAACTGGGAAACAGTCCTGAAGTAATGCTTTCATCCATATTTAATACAAAGAATGCAAGCTATAGATTTTCCTTGAACATCTGACATTCAACTCAGAAGTTATTCCAAAACTTCCAAGAGAAGGCCACATGAGACTGCAAAGCAATTTACTAATCAGTAGCGGTCCTATAACATCCTTTCACGTCCCTGCAGCCCGAGACCCACGGTCCGGGTGCGGTTAAAGGTCTCCTCCTCATGAGGATTTCGGAAGAGCGCAAATATTTCTCCCTTGAGAAGCATGTTTACAAAATGCAAACACGAGACAGCCATCGTTTTAAGAAAGATGTCTTCAACCAGATGATTCTGACAGAACCAGGACCAAAGGATCCTGTAGACTGATTAAAACACACCGAGAGAAAGATTTAGAGTGGGGAAAAGGCAGCTAGAGCTCACGCACTTAATTGTATTTCTTTTAAAACGCATTAAGTTTGGCGGAGAGGCTTGGGAAATGGGAAGCTGGATTAGGTGCTGCGAGAGAGGGGGAGGCTCATTAATGTTGTTATTATGTTTGGTACATGTTTGTTTGAAGATCCTGGTGCGCTCTGTGTTGACATACTGAGAAGGCTGCCTTGAGGGACCCTTTACACGCAGCCGGCTGCACTCACACTCAAAGACTTATTGTTACGGCCCACGTTCAGGGCGACAGAGGTCAGTGGCTTTACCCTGAAGTCCTTCAACTGCCTGAGACCCTGAGGACAGAGGTTTTATTTAACAGAATTACAGTATGCGAGTCAGTGGATTCGTATTGTCATTATTAAACGCCGACCGCAGCCGGCTGAGAGGACACTTCTAATGTACCCGAACTCAATTACCGCCGTGTACCTGTCGGCTCGGCTACATCTTCTACTCCATCAGAAGCCTCTAAATCAGCAGAAATCATTGATTCTTGCAGGTCTCAAATCCCAGTTCTGATCAGTAGTTCCGAGTCGTTACCCAAAACCCTAAGGACGCATTAGGGCTACTTTATTTAAAGAGCAATTCTCACGGTGCAACTAATCAGAAAAAGGAAAGCGCTCCCGGCCCCGGGCAGCTGTGTCCTCATGCCAGAGGTTTTGAGGGCTGAAAAATGAGTTTATGGTTTCGGAAATATGTTTTGAACAAGAGAGGGTCTCCAAAATAGACAAAGGCATATCTGCCAAGATCGAGGAGTGGCTGGAATGTTCTTGTTTTTTTAGCGTGGGTTGAATGAAGAAAGGTTTGTCTGGCTAGTGTTCTCCAAACCCACATGTGCTCCTTTGAGTGCATTCAAGCTCAACACATACACAAACATACAAACACACACACACACACACACACAGGCCTGCATTGTCTGTTTAAGAGCACTCCCCACACTAAGACACACCTCAATACCACTGACCCAACCTCAGTCCGGCGTTTCCATCAAAAACACATTGCGTCAACAGCTGCTGAATCTCTCAGAAAACCCCCTCTTTAGTATTTTTCATCATATCATTTCTAAACCCTTGCGCTCCATACCCGGGGGGTCAATAATGCCTGGTGAAAGCTATCCGTTATCATTCCTAATCTCAATGGCACTTGCTTGGCTGGAGAAGGACAGCCCTTGAACTTAATCATGTGACTAATGACTTAAAAAGCAGCAGACAGGGTACATTTCACAAATGTAAACAACAAAAGGCACTGCTAAAACATCTACTATAATGAAATATCTGCAATTAAAATGTTGTTTGCAAAAAACTGTCAGTTAATTTACACCCCCCCCCCCCCCCCCCCAAAAAAAAAAAAAAAAAAAAACAGGAACTAAAATAAAATAAAAATGTATCAAAAAACTAAATTCAGGCAATGGTAAAATGTCTACTATAATATAATAAAATATTTGCAAAACATTCTTTCAGTCCATTTTTATATTAAAAAAAAGTATATATTAATTAGTGTTGTCAATCGAAATTTCAAATTTAATCTACAAATTAATGCACAAACATATTTTAAATATATGATCTAACAGGTGGGAAATATACAGAAATTGAATAAAGTTATCAAACACTTCACAGTCTTCAAAATATTTCAATCGCCCCCAGGTGGCTGGCCCCAGTATAGGTCATAAACCCCACCCTATCCTTGTAATGTAATGATGTAACTTTTTTTCTTCAAAAACATGTTGTAAATATACATCAATGCCGCTTTTCACGAGCACTTACACAGATACATACAGGAGCGCTTGAATGCAGGCTTTGCAATGCTTGTGCTTTCAAACGCTCCCACTTTCGAAACACTTTCAAACACTTCCGTGTGCTTTCAAATGCACCTGTGCATTGATCATTGTAGCCAATCACAGACATATCCAATGAGTACGTGAGCACAATGGCCAGTCAGAGGTGTTTACGATTACGCTCAACAGCACTGAAAGCATCAAATTTTTACAATTTCAGTACCGACTTAGTACCAAGCGCCAAGCTCCCGCAGTTTCTCTTGAAGCCAATACGGAAGTGACTTAAACTGCAATTCCTCGACTGGCCGCTAGGTCACTCTCCAGAAGAGAGCAGAATCTCATGGAGCCCAATGTTAAAATGCCATGTTTACATGTTTAAAAAAACATGTTTACAGTCTGGTACAAATTGTGGTTTTGGTCTATATATTTTGCCCTTCATGACAACTGTGAGGGGGTGATTTTTTTTATAACTCATTCGTTTACATTATATAAAGCCTTAAAGTTCTGCATAATTAAGGGCGTGGCCACTTCGAGTGACAGGTGGATAGCCATTTATCTACTGTCTGTTATAGTGATTGCGCCACCTCAGCTCCGCCCATGTCCCGCCTCTTTGCCCACTGTAGTAATGTTTGTTCGTGTGGGAAGAAGGAGGCGGGAACCGGCGAACAATACAATAAACTTTAATCATATAAACAAACAAAGTGAACGTAAAAGCGGCAGCCCCTCACGGAAGACTGCCGCACACATACATACACAAAACATAAATAAAAATACAACTTAAAGTCCAGGCCTGGTCCTCTCTCGTCCTTCACTCGAGTCGCTCGTCCTTTTATGTCTCCGTGCTCCCTCATGAGAGGACTCGAGACCGGTGTGCCTCGCAGGTGACGTTCATTCTCAATCACGCACACCGATCTCGCTCGCTCCTCCCATGTCTCTCGCTCGTCCACCTCGCCACACCCACTTTCTGTTATCGTGGAGTGACGCGTGATGACGCGCTGCCAAGATGGCAACGGCCAGCTCGTCCCTACTTTACGCTTCAAAACTGCTCTTCAGAATCCTATGGGTGACGTCACGGACACTATGTCCACATTTCTTTACAGTCTATGCTTGATACCGAAGTCGGTACTTTTGACAACACTAGAAACGATTGCCTACACCAAACGCTGATCCCTACACCTACCAGTTACTGTAACCTTAACTAATGAAATAAGCTGCAGGGTGGGATTTCTGCTGAACTGGTTTGGGGAAGAAAAAATAAATCACGCAATGTAATTAGGTCGTTTTTAATCACGCTGATATAAATTCAAGTGTTCTTTTTTTTTTATATATATATATATATAAGTTTGGCTTTAGTTAGTTATCTGATGCTATAAAAATGGGGGTGTGATATCATGATTGACAGCTGAGATTGAAGGCTTCTCTGAGTGAAGTAGTCACTGAGGCACCAATAGACTTTTTTCGGGAGGAGAAGGGAGCATTAACTTTTATTTTTACATTTCCAAATGTAACTGTTTATTTCACACCGACATAATGAGTTGTTCTGCAGTAAACCGCCCTAACAGCAGTCTGAAGCAGCATTCTGTCTGCAGGAGTCCTGTGTGTGTCACACAGAGGAGATTCACAGACAACCCGCCAGTACAGGGTTAAAACTCTCAGGCCAATCACATCGTGTATAGAGTCGGTGGGCGGGCTTAACATAATGACAGCAAAGTTGCGGCGGTTCCGCGTGCTACTTGTAAACAAAGAAGCTGGCGAACAGCGGTCTTTCGTATTGGCTTTGGCCGCAACTCTGGAAGACTTGGAGTTAAACTTTTCTTTGAGAAAAGAACAAAGAACGGCACCGAAGTCATTCTAAAGAAAGGAAGATGTTTCTGAGTTTTGTCGACTGGATACGGCGAAAGTTTAATCTATCAACTAGCTCCGCTTCACCTTCTTCATTGCTCTGGTTAGTTGTAGCACTATCCTATTGCGTGCAGAGGGAATATGAAAGACAACCGTTTATCCCGCCCCTCAGATTGAGCCCTGCCAATGGTGTGTTCCCTGACCCAACATCTTGATGTGGGTCTGGCTTGTCAGGCTATGAAATATCTACACTGTAAAAAAAAAAAAGTCCGTAAAAATTTTGCGCATTGGTTTTTTAATGGTGTTTTACCTTTCCGTAAATTTTCGGGATAATGTCCTGGCAGAAAATTACCAGTACATTTTCCGTTTTTATTTTTTACAGTGTATATTGGAAATATCTGACATAAAGTTGTGTTTGAAACATTTGTATTTTGATTATATACTATGATATGCATATATTTCAATAGTATTGCATACCAAGTATGTGCTTAAAACATTCCTGCCATAAATTAAACACATAGCAATCAACTTTTCATACTTTCAATGCTGTTCTGGAGTGTGTAGCCACAAGGACACACACTGGTGGGGCCACCGTGAGGTGCCACCTTGGCACATCGAGCACCTTCAACAGCAGACGAACTCTGCAAAAGACAGGGTGGAGCGGCACACGCTTCCTCTCCTCTAAAACAAGGGGGCTGAGCGTTTTCGCACTCCATGAATGCATTGCAGCGTGGCTCGGCGGGCTGTTAATCTGTTTGCACATTTGTGGCGCTAACAATGTGTTGACAACACGCTGACATCACACAGATGTCAGACGCATCTGCCTCTTCTGGCCCATGAATATTAATGCAAAGCGCTTTGTCTCCTCCCGTTTACAGCAGGCCCTCGCTTTCTGTCGGCACTCATTTACACCAGCTCGCACATGTTTTCTTTACCTCTGCACTGCTCTTTTCTTTATTCTTTTTCTCTCGCCCCTTCTCATCTTATTGTTTGATCAAGTGATATGCTTCACTTTCCCTCTGTGCTGGAAACACTTGCTCTAATTGGGAAATGTTTCACCTCCGCTTTAGTAAAGGTGTCATTTTTGTTGGTTTTTCTATTCTTTTTTATACAATGTAAAGGAAAGCATGCAAAAGCCTCTACAGTGCAATAAAGAAGGGATCAGTTCTTCACCTCTATCAAACTTAAAGTCTACGATGCATAAAGCCAGTGCCAGTGATCCAGCCAATCAAAGCTTCCGGACTATTTTCACAGGGCACAGACCCACCTCAAATATGATAAATAGCCATTTTTGTTCAAATATGTTTGACTCAATGCTAAAACAAAAAACGAATGACATCACACTTTTGCAAGAGAACAATGGCATATGGAGCATAAAACGTTACTTTCAGACCCTTCTAACTGATGCTCACAAGTCACAAATTTCAATCTACATTAGCTGACTAGATTCTCTCATTTAAATATACTTAATACATTTCTCACAATTCGCAATGATCAATGTATGACAGAAAACCAAATGTTTAAATATGCAGGTCATCCCCATTCAATCCCCTCCACATGCCCCTGTTTTCCCAGTGCATCGTGGGAGCAATAAGGAATCCGTGGTTAAAAGGAGTATATTCTGCTCTGCACTGGGATTATCCGTAAAGTGTGGGAGATAATTGCCCTAATCAAGAGAGGTTAATTAGCCCGACTGTGTCTGCAACCAAGGAAGAGTGTTATCAAAGCGACGCCGCTGGTGTGGTGGGGTGACACAGGCCTCACCTCTTTTGCAATTAGGGCATCTCTACAGAGGCGATAACGCAGGGTTAAATATTCACTGTGAGCACCGCTGTGGCGCTGAGAGCAGATGAGGTGTTGTGTCAAACTCCCGTGCCCCCAGGAAGAGGGGAGACCTGCAGAGGAGTGTAACGGCATGTCATGTGACTGCTGGACAAGGAGCCTGGTTGGCCGATGGCAGATAAGATGAAATCAAACGCACCACAAAGGAACATCACTCTTGCTAGGCTTTTGAAATCAATGGATTTGATCCCAGATTAATTTAATCGATTCTTTAGAAAACAATGGACCGATACATTGAGATCTCAAAGAAAAGTATAATTAATACCGTTATAAAATATACTATTGATGACGCAATATCTTTACATTCCCTATCAAAAATAAATATTTAAACACACTAATCTAAATGACTCCATTCAACTTCAACCACATATGGCTTGAAATAGTTAATTCCTTTTTGGATCATCTCCAATCCAAAACAATTTTATCCTGAACCACTAAAGTTTCATATTACAAAAGTAATTTTTTCTGTATCAAAAAAAAAAAAAAAAACTCATCTAAATTCAAAGTTTTATTCGCCTTTTGTAGAGCACAAAGAAATGTTGTACACATATCTATATTTGCAGACTAGATTATCTAAATGTATTATAAAAATTATATTATATATTATTAAAATGTGTTTAATTGGCCTCATTTGGCACAATTCGCAACAATAATTAATACATGACAGCAAACCAAACGTCATCTGAGCATTTGCCCACTCTGGGCCAATCCTATCACTTTATAATAACTACACGCTGTGAAGCATTAGTTAGGCATTAGTAAATAGTTAATTCATCATTTATAAAGCATCAATAGACATTAATAGACAGTTTATAAATACAGCTATAAATGTTTCATTCTTTTATAAGCATATCTATAATGTGGTTTATAAGTTTATAAATGATCAATTTATCATTTCTAAATTAAGTATTACCTTATTTACAAACCAGTTATTTAGGAGTTGTCAGTGGTTCATATGATCATTTAGAAAGTGTAAGTAAGGGATTAATAAACTATTTAAATGTACATTCATACATCTTATTATTTATACTTATAGTAATAGTTACTCGTTGTGTTAATAAACGCTTTATTAAAATGTATTAAAATGTAAACATTTACTAGTTGTCAGTTAACTATTTCTGTGAGCTCATCTAAAATGAGGACTATTTATGCCTCGTAAAGCTTTTACAGAGGAGATATAAAGGCTCAGTTCTCTTCTGAACAGAAAAAGGAAACCAATACAACACAGGAGGAATTTAGCACATAGAAATATTTATTTCAAAATGCAAAAATGGAGACTATACAACTAGTAACTTAATATCAAATTAAAATTAAACCTCTTTAATGTCATAGAAAATAATATTCCTGTAGACTGCCAGAAAACATAACTGCAGTCAAATGAAACTAAGCCTCTGCAATCTAATATAAAAATACATTTCTGTAAAGTGTAAACATTGCTGAATAAAAATTACAGGAGTGCCAAAATACAACAAATACAATTTAGATTAAAAAAAAATTATAATATAGTAAAATATTTTGCATTGTCAAAACAGTACTAACTATAAAAAATTAGAGAACAGCAGTGCAGAAGAGAACTGAGCCTTTATATCTCCTCTGTAAAAGCTTTACGAGGCATAAATAGTCCTCACTTTAGATGAGCTCACAGAAATAGTTAACTGACAACTACTAAATGTAATGCTAAAAAGCATATATAGCTGAATTTATAAACTGCCTATTAATGTCTATCAATTCTTTATAAATGATGAATTAACTATTTAATAATGCTTAACTAATGCTTCACAGCATGTAGTTATTATAAAGTGTTACCCATATTTTTTGCAAACAGTGAAACAGTAAATCGTTTTACGAAACAATAGGTTGAATTGATTCAGAGCTTCGAAAAGCATAATTTCTCTAAATATAGTTTTTTTACACGTACGCAAACGTATACGCACAGTCCGCACAGCCTTGCAAAGTATACTTCTTTTGACTCGTATGTGTACACAGGCGTTCGACACATGCACAGTTTTGAGCAATCTCTCGCCACAAGTTTCAACCCATGTAAATGCTGCAAAAACATTAAATACGTAAGTGGTTACAAAAATCCGGCGGTGCGCATACAGTACACGCATAATCTTCTGATGACGAAATTTTTTGGGTTTAAAAGGTACAAATCAAAACATGTAAAAATCAAAATGTAATGTAAATAAAGCGTATAGCGTAAAGCAACACGCACCTGTTCATCCATGCGAATTCTGTCGAGTCAGGGTTCCATTAGGGCTCCGCTTTTAATCCAATGGTGTACACATTCAGAGAAATATTGGCAGATTCTCGGATGTTTACTTAACATTTTGTTAAAAATATATTTATGTCCATATTCCACTCAATTATTCTGCCTTGGTCCAGCGTTCAGCTAAACACACACCTGTGGTGTGTTCTATTCATACGCACAGAGAGTGGCGCTCTTGAGCTGTTATGATCAGCCAAGAAGAGTGATAGATGACATACTGTATGAGGATCCCGTTCCCGTCACAGAAAAGTTTTCACATGACCAAAAAACTGTAAAAGCATAGATAATATCCCACATTATGTTGTTGTCTCAGGTAGGAAGAACGAAAGCTATATTTATAAGGGAATTGCTCAAGCAAATGTAGTTTTTATGCTGCTTTCAGACATGTCGCAATTACGAGAAGACAACAGGTCAAGATATGCTGCCTTCACTTGCTATCGGAAACTTCCCACTTGTGAAGTCGTGACTTGAGAGGTGTACATGTCCAATTTATTAACTAGGAAAATTGTATTTACGATAATTTCAATAGCAGCATTATATTCAGAGCTGTTCACGTCCTCCGGCTCGGAATTGTGCGTTTCTGTGGTGTTTCTATCAACGCTAAAATTAATCTGCAGAGGTCAGGTACAGTAGTCAAGTGGTAGAAGTCGGCGAAAATGTCTAGTTTACAAGTTGTAATTACGAGTTCTATGAGGTTTTACAAATAAGGATCTCGGAATTACAGTTATTCTGACATGGCGTGAATGCACCTTTATCCTCACATAGAAACCTTCAAAACTATCCTAAAGGCCAAAGTATACTTCACCTTTTATGTGTACGCGAGGCTCAGCCACAGTGGCCACAGTGTGTGTGGCGCAAATTTTGTCATCAGAAGAGTATGCGCCCCGCCGGATTTTTGTAAGCGCACATACTTTGTACGCGCAGGTTAAGGAAATTAAGGAATGGGGCCCTATACAATTGCACATTTACAACCTTGAGGTTCCTTTCACTGTTGTGATGATTGCTGCACAACCTTGTCCCATAGTTGTATCCAATTTTTTCGATTTTTCATGTACATGTCATAAATAAATAAAAAATATAAACTTCAGATGCATCTTTTAATTTGTAGGACCCTATGAAATCTGTTTTTGTTTTTGTTTTTTCAAATTCCATAAAAAAATTCCAGATTTTTTTTTCCCCTTTAACCCTCTGGTGCTCTTTGGTCATTTCTGACCGGAAATTTTTTTGTTTTGAAATGTTAAAAATCACAGCTTCATCGGAATGATATGAAACTTGGTGACTTTTCTAGCATTAGGTATGTAAACACACAAAAAAATAGGGGTCATGATTCGAGCATGCTAATTGGTCTTAAAAAAAAAAGTAGCGTCCATTGTCTTCGGTCAAAAATGACCCCCATAGGAAATGAATGGGAAATCTGCAAAAACACAAAAATTCACTGAATATTTGTGTGTGTACAATCTACAAATCGGCCACAATGCTGATAAAAGTACACAGCAGTAAAGGGGTGACACTCTAAAACATCAAGAGTGTGATATTGACACATCCACTCACACACACACACACACACACACATACACACACACACACCTATGGAAAACTGAACCTATGAACCACATTTGGAATTTTTAAAAATCACAGCTTCATCAGAATGATATGAAACGTGGTGACTTGTTTAGCATTAGGTATGTAAACACACAAAAAAAGGGCATGATTCGAGCATGCTAAGTGGTTGTAAAAAAATACACCCACTTGTGCTCTTTGGTCAAAAATGACACCATAGGAAATGAATGGGAAATCTGCAAAAACACAAATTCACAGAAAAAAATCTATATTTCTAACAAAAAAAAAAATATCTAAAACTTTATAATAAATAGTCTTTGAGATTTTTTTAAATATATATTCAAATCCATTAAAAAAAAATCATTAAATGTGTTCAAAACAGAACTAGGGAATTCTCCATAGAGACTTCTAGTGAACACACCCATGGTTGCATGATTTCTTAAATAATTCCAAAAGAGGGTGCTAATATGCCTTCAAAAAGTTTATTTTGAAGGCCTATTTTAACCTGAAATACTGCAATAATAATAAAAAAATTACAAAAACTTAAAAAAAAAAAAATTGTATCATTTTCAATGGCAAAAATAGACCATAATTATTGCATAAATATTAAAAGATACCATCAAATCATCTCAAAATACAAAATTAAAAAGAAAAAATATTATTGAAGAAAAATAAATTGTATTGGATTTACTGAGGTGGAGGAAGTTAAATTTTTAGGTGTCCGGTCACTTATGACCGGGAAGACAACCAACAACCAACCCCTAAACGAAGAGCACCAGAGGGTTCCTTTAAAAATGTTTCTGAATTCCATTTTTTTTTTTCTGTCTTAATTTTTTTTGGATGGTTATATGATGATACTTTCTTTCAAATGAAACAGTACAATGCTCGTGAAGTGTAGGGTCCTATGATTTCCACGATGCAGAAAATGTGGACGGAATAGCGCAATCCAGTCATAAAAATGGAATTTACTGTGGAATGTCACGGAATTTGTGAAATTTTGGATGAATAAAGTCAGTACACTTCAATCAAATCGCGATATGGACCAGTGTATGTGAATATTAAACGGCAAAAATACTATTTAAATATGAATCCTGCATGTTTTGTGTCTCTGTGAGAATGAATTGTGCAGACGAGCACCATGAGCGTTGCGCTTCTCGCGCATGCTTCAGTAGTAAACAAAACCGTGTGTCTGCAGCTCAGGGGCGTCAAACTGGGGGTAAAACCAGTACTGATTACCAGGGCCCCACGGGGAGGGAAGGCCCTTGAAAAGTCTGGAATATATTTTAACATGAAACATGGGGGCCCATCAGGACTGCCTATATATAGGGCCCGGAATCTTGTGCTACGCCCCTGCTGCGGCTTGCGCCATTCATTCCGTGACATTTTGTTTTTATGAAAGAATTCCGTGATCCTGTACGCGTTTTCTGAAATCATTGGGCCCTACATTTTCTTCAAGAAGCACGTTCAACTCGGATGCGTTGTTGCACATTACATTTGCCTAATGGTTAAGTTTGCCTCTGACTGCGCACACTCGAAAAAAAATGAAGTATACTTTTGGCTTTAGATAAACTTGCGGAGGGGGGAATTAATTACGATGTTTGCGATTTTAAATGTGATTTTTTTAAAATCCAAGTTTGGATTGTAAAATTGAAGTGAACTGTAAAATTGCAGTACAAATATGTATGGCTTAATTTCTTCGTTTTCGAAATTGAAATTTAAACCATCAAACTTTCATTTTGACAGAAAACTGCAGTGAAGTAAAAGTAGCCTATGGGAGTATTGGTGGCACAAGTTGCATTTATAAATTACATCACAGCCTTTGTGGTTTGATAACTGCACTAAACCATAATATTCTTAGGGGGGAAAATCCGGTGTCTGTCATTATTAACTATGAACTGCAATCACATTTGGTGGATGAGGAGGTCCTTTTTAGGCCTGTGCTCAAAAATGATGGTGAACAGGATCAACACAATTTTGAAATTAGATGAGAAGGTCATGAGAGTTGTTTTTTGTTTTATTTGTTTTTTTGGGGGGCAGAAGTTTCTAGAGTGATGTTTCCCTTGTGAGACTGAGATTTTTTAACACAAGAATGGTAGAGGAAATCAGAATGTGAAGGAAGATTCCACAGGGCAAAGGGGAGCCGTGCCTGAGCGCTGCTCTGCGGTGGATTGTTTGAAATAGTTCACACTGATGCAGCCTGCTGAACATGCCCAGAGGCTATTGTCCATTTCCAAATGGCAAGCCTTCCCAATTAGCAGCGCTGCACAGCCGTGAATAGATAAACACATCTGTGCCTTCACCCCTTCATTTTTAATTCTCCGTGAGAATCTGCCACCTTCTAAGCCCAGCAATTATGAAGACAGGTGTGTTTTTGGCCTCTTAAGCCTCTACCCTACCCCTATCAAGACAAATCTCTGAGATGGAAGAGGCGCAGATGCAGATGATGACAGAGAGAGATGTTTGCTCGAAAGTAAATGGTGTCATCTCTGGCCCCCCTGTGGAGGCACGTTGCCATCACAAACAGTCTCTTAGTAAATATCACTCCAGGAAAACACACCGTCACAGTCCATTTCAGCCCGAATATTTCACGCTGATTCATGGCTAATCTTAAATAAAGTTTTAGCAACAGATATCCAAGAGCTACATTCCATCCAAGAGCCATGTCAGTAATAATTTTTATAGTCTTCGATGATGAATTGCATCTCAGCAATTCGAACAAAGCCAAAAAATACGACACTGTACTTCCACGATAAAACTAAATCCTCAGACAGTTCGGGTGCTTTTGCAACACACTGTATGTTCATGGAGACAGTATATGCTGTGAGCGAGACAGTGTTGATGGTGTGTTTAGGTGGAGGTGCTGCATAGGGGAGCCAAAAGCAGGTCTGATCTATAGAGTTGTAAGTCAGAATCGATCAGGTCCAGCACATTCCGGCTCTGGGGAGATCCAGGATGGATGTCTAGGTCTCCCACAGGCTCTGAGCACAGAGGCCCGGGACTGGAAACTGAGGTTAATAAAGACAAAGAAAGGAGAGGAATCTTTCTCTGCTTCAGCTGAGGGCTGTGAATTTTAAATGGCGCATGTTACACCAATTTCTTCCTGTTAGTTCATTCAAAGGGGTGAAACTTTGGTGAGATTCACCCCTTTGAATTCACTAACGTGGAGAAAGTGGTGTAAAACCAGCCATTTATTATATATGTACAAACATTTATGATAATGTATGTTAATGAGAGCTTATATATGGTAATGAGAACGTATTGTAATGAGCACACATATATATATATATATATATATATATATATATATATATATATATATATATATATATATATATATATATATATATATATATATATATATATATATATATATATATATATATATATATATATATATATATATATATATATATATATATATATATATATATATATATATATATATATATGTGTGTTTTTTGTTTTGTTTTTATATGTACACATTGCTATATATACACGTATACATTTTTATTAGATTTTTTTATCAATTTTAAACGGCTTGTTACACCACTTTTTCCATGTTAGTTAATTCAAAGGGGTGGATCTCACCAAAGTTTCACCCCTTTGAATTAACGATAGATAGATAGATAGATAGATAGATAGATAGATAGATAGATAGATAGATAGATAGATAGATAGATAGATAGATAGATAGATAGATAGATAGATAGATAGATAGATAGATAGATAGATAGATAGATAGATAGATAGATAGATAGATAGATAGATAGATAGATAGATAGATAGATAGATAGATAGATAGATAGATAGATAGATAGATAGATAGATAGATAGATAGATAGATAGATAGATAGATAGATAGATAGATAGATAGATAGATAGATAGATAGATAGATAGATAGATAGATAGATAGATAGATAGATAGATAGATAGATAGATAGATAGATAGATAGATAGATATTATTTTTAGACAGACAGACAGACAGACAGACAGACAGACAGACAGACAGACAGACAGACAGACAGACAGACAGACAGACAGACAGACAGACAGATAGACAGACAGATAGATAGATAGATAGATAGATAGATAGATAGATAGATAGATAGATAGATAGATAGATAGATTTTATTTTTATAAATTTGTGATTATTCTCAATGATCATCTCTGTAAAAGAGTTAAAATTAAGGCAAAATTAAAGCCAGTTATGTCACAATAAAATTTTAATGGTTGTAAAAATCTTTTTGTTATATGAACATGTTTTTGATAGTTGATATTCACCCAACGATTGCCAAAAAGTAAGACGCAGATTTTAAGTGTAATATAAGTATTGCTCATTGTTAGTTCATGTTAGTTAATACATTAACTAATGTTAACAAATGAGACCTTATTGTAAAGCGTTACCGATTTTTTATAAGTTTAACCTTTTGATGGTGTATATGAAAGTTTATTTTATAAAGAGGATAATCAGGCTTTTAATATGCAGCGTAGACTCAAGTAATTATTTTTCGCTTCTAACCAAATGTAGATTCCGACGTTTCGTCATTTCAAAAGTTGCTCAAATTGTCTCTTTTCTGGGGCCTGCACCTGCAGTGCCTCCAAGTATCTGACATCAATAAATCATGTCAAAGGTAAATGCAGAATAAATAAAAGATTTCTACATGTATGGCTGGTGAATTATGCAGACTCTGTTTTTCTTAAGTTTTTCTTTGTCCTTCTGAAACATTCTTTTCCAGTGAAACCCAAAAGGCATTTCAAATTAAACAACACGGTTCTCAGATGAAACAATAACCGTAGAACACTTCGTCTCAGCTTTGTTATTAACGTGAAAAGATCTGCTTTGTGTCGGCACTCCCTCGTGGGAGCGAGGTAGAGATGTGAGGGAGAGACGAGAGAAAATGCTCTGGGTGATTTGAATCTCTTGAGAGGTGGAGGACAAAAAAAACAACCCTGTGACAGACTCCGTTCTGACTGGGAGCGACTAAAATCTCACTGTTGATACAAGAGGAGTCCAATGTGATTTTTTTTCCCCCTCATCTTCTTCTGAACAACAACAAAGAGTGAGCTGAAGTTTAATAAGACACTGTGCTTGACACATTTCAAGTTTCTGTTCTACACACAAAGGTAGAAAAGCAGCAGTTGAAGGCAGATGTTGAACACGGTCCAAACGCCACAGGCTTACAGAAACCTGGATTCATATTTTTTTAACCCGAGGACAGGAATGCGCTGGTGCTTCGGTGTCCCTCATGATTTACCACGTTCGGTGAAGTCTTCTCCATCCTCATAAACACTGACATGCCTTCTCTCTGGTACCTGATGGGCCTCCTGTCAGGAAGGAAAGCAGTGCTCAGACAGGCAAATAATGGAAAGCCTGCTTTCAAGGGCTGAACACTGTTGCAATTATCATTATCTTCTTGGAGGCCTGAGGCGCTACTCTGACTGACGCCATCTAATCTTAACACCGAAACTTCATCTGTTTCACTGCACATCTAGTGTATGTTTTTAAAGGACTCCCTGGTCTGTATTAAAGTCCTATTACATGTTGCACAATGCATTGAGCATCAGCTACATCATTACCTTCAAAGTTCAAACAAATTTAACAACAACCACTGACCTTTTAACACAAACCAATGTTTACATGGACGATTTACATGCGACAGGCAATACCTTGGCAATCACACATTCCACATTTGTGATTTTAACATGCCTTTGCCAAATTAATATTTAAAAACACAACTTTATGATCTTGAACTCCTCATTTCTTATATTTCTTTCCTTCTAGTTTCCAAAAGCATCCTGGGACTTCAGTTTTTGAACACATTTTGATTTACCAGAGCATTCAGTCTCTCTACAACATTTTAACCTATAAAGTATCATATTTGATACGCAATTTTCTAATGCCTTTAAATGCTATGCTATGCTTTCTGTGATCTTATTGATGTTTTATACTTTTTAAGCAAGTAAAAGGCTGTTTAGTATATAATTCAAAAAGTGTCCCTATTCAAGTTTTTTTGCTATATGAAATCTTTACTGATTTCGATAAAGTAAATGCAAGAATAACTTTTATTGTTAGTAATATTTCACGTTAAACTGAACCAATTTAGACTTTTAGATTTACTTGATTATGCACTTGTAATTTTTTATGTTAAAATGGGAGAATCAAATGTAATAGATTGGGCTTTTGATGAACGTTTATCCATCTCTCACTCTGCAACTGACATGCATTTTCAAGATTTCAAGATTTCAAGAGTTTTATTTGTCACATACACAGTTATATACACAATATACAACTGGCAGTTTTATGTAAGTAGTCTGCTAAACATTGATTAATATTACAAGCGATCAGAAATTCATCTTGCTTTTAGGCCATATAAATATCAGCAACTGCACCAAATTGCATATTTTTCCTCAATTTTGGGCTATGAATATAAATGAGGTGTGTTTGTCCTCTTTGAGTATGAGTTTCTCATTCTCCTCAATCAAGAGCATAAAAGCCTGATGTATAAAAAATTATACTCATCAAGAAACACGTGCAAACTTGTTTTATTGGATTTATTTATTTATTTGTATTGGTCACCGTGATATTGGTAAACAGAATTTCACCAAGTACAGCAGGTTCCTGGATCAACATCCTTGTTGATCCTGGAACAAAATTCCAATCAACCAATCAGATTTGAGGGATAGGTTTATAGTTAATGTCTATATTTAGTCTTACAACATGGGTAACATGGGTAACATGGGATAGCCACGTTTACATGCACACTTTTTTGTTATTCCAATTAAAATCATTCCGATTGAAAGATTCGCAGGACTGTTTACATGAGACGAAAATTACAAAAGTAATTAAAGTAGACTGTGGGTAATGTTACTTAACCAATTTGAAGCAGTTGTTTAACTTTTTTTTTATATTACGAGAAATAAAATGTCGACACGTCCTCTCCAGCAGCTTGAATGTTCCCCTTTGCCATGGCAACTCTCAACGGCCACCAGGACTTATACAGTTTTATAAAAGCTATTCATTATTTGTTGTAAAGTATAAGAATCACCTCAGAAAAATGAATTCTTCTGTCAGGCGCAGTTGAAGCCTAAGACAAACGCTGTCAAGATGAGATGGTGTAGCCAGGCTAAGTCTGTGTCATTATTCCAACATCATGTTCATAACATGTTACGAAATAAAAAGTTTAATACCTCAGAAAAATTAACTTTCCTCTCTTGTCAACATTAGCCTGGTGTGAGCGCGGCGCGCGCTCTTCAGATGTATGAGGCGCGCGCGCTATATATCACGTCACAGAAAGACGTGCACTCAAAGTAATCGGATCAGGTCGTTTACATGGTGGAATTTTCCGTTTGAACGGTTCATGAAAAGGTTTATCCCACCCCTTCTCAAACCAATTACAATTTAATTCGGTTTGGCCATTTTTATTCCGATTGAGGTGTTTATATGGAGCGTTTTCACTCGGATTGGACTTTTAAAGCGATTACAGTGCTCCATGTAAACGCACCTTGTGCCTGGTGGTCAATGCAAACTTTGAAATAGGTTTTGAAATAGTTTTGAAATTATACCGTTATCATCTTTGTGTAAACTGTGAGAGTGGTGACAGCATGCACGTAAGCATTACGTGTTTATTCTATAGGCAAGCACGTCTGAATACATATGTGTGCAGGTGCGTAGTTTTTCTTTACAAAATCACTGCCAAGTTACTTGTCTCAGTTGTCTGGCATGCATAATACTGTGTTCTTAGTCGTTTCTGATCATTTTGATAACGTTTTTATCTGTACAGAGGGAAAGTGAAGTGAAGGAGGATTTTACAGAGAGTCTAGTTGACACGGTCTCTGCTGACACTTCAAGGCCAGGATCCGCCAGACTACAGTAAACCTCAGGATAAACAGAGAGACTAATATTAGCATAGATGCCATTCTTCTTATGATGTAACTACATCAGGTGTTATGAGGAGCGTTCCCGCTTTTGGCTGACCTAGTTAATGCAGCCTAACAATCTTTTCACTGATTTGAATAATAGAAGTTGATAATGTTCTATATGCATGCCATAGTAAAGAGATGTGTTTTAGTCTAGATTTAAACTGACAGAGTGTCTCTGCTTCCCGAACAACCCTAGGAAGACTGTTACAGAGTTTAGGTGCTAAATAGGAAAAGGATATATCACCTGCAGTTGATTTTGATTGATAATTGATGATTATCAATTATTAGTAATTGTTGACAGTTGATAATTACTTAATTTGCAAGTAAATAGCAGTTTTATTAGTATAAACTTTGCTAGCTATAACAAGCTAATTCAGAAAATGCTAACTTGCTAATTTGCAAAAATGTTAACAATAGCATGGTATAGCACTTGCTAAATGAGTGCAGCAATAAAGCATTTAACATACTTGCTACCAAACCGCATGCACTTGTCACCATAATGGTGACTCTCCAAAAACCCACATTAACAGAATCTCTTCTAAAATAAAACGTTAATCACTGCTAAATCTCCCACTTAACATTAATCTTGCACACAAAAAAAAATTATATAACACTGAATTTTAGAATTTACTCCCTTTTGAGTGCCATGGGCAATCCCAGCCCAGTTTCATTTAACCTTAAGTTTGTCTAAATTAAAATAAATAATTTCATAAAACTCAAAACAATGAAACAGTTCAGTTTACTTAAATATATAAGTTCTGTGAAGAGCATTAGGGTTTACAGTGTAGGGTTAGGGCTTACCCCTAAAATCTGAGGGAAATAATTGGTGAAAAACACTGATGCAGAAGCCTTGGTTGTAAGCCTAAACTTGACATAAATATGTTTCTCAAATCTGATTGGTTGATTGCAATGTTGTTCCAGGATCAATAAAGACGTTGATCCAGGAACATGTAGTACTTGGTGAAATCATGTTCACCGCCAGGCTTTACAAGGTTAAAGCAATGTAACTTTGTTGCTGTTAAAACCACAAATGCAAGATTTTACGTTTTACTTTACAGTTTCATTCTTAAAAACTGTAACATATACAGGTCTTATTTGTTAAGAGATTTAAAAAAATGATCTCTCTTGCAACATTGTGGAGAGAAAGTTGACGAAAGAGTCAAAGGGGACTGCACACAAATCACAACAGGTTTCCACATATTCATTTCTCTTCCACACATTCTTTCTGTCCCGCTGTGTTTGCAGGTGTACGTGTGTACGTACATGTAATCCAGGAGTCCCGTTCTCCGCTGATGTCCTGGGTGAGGAATGCTGGGAGAGTTCCCATCGCACTGAAGCCAGCCTGGCCAGAGAGAGCCCAGCCTCGCCTCACTGCAGATCTGAAATGAGTTATAACCCGACTCTGGACAACACTGTGTTTCCTGGGTTCATGCAAATGACAAAAACATGTTCTCCGATCTCTCGCGCTCTCTCTCTTTCGGTCTTTTTTCCCTCAAACAGGCATCAGGGATTTCAGAAAGAAGCTTGTCTCCGAGTACGAATATGATTTTTGGCATAGACTCGTGGAAAATTGTCAAATGCTTAACGAAAAAGACCCCCTTACTCAGGAAGTTCATCATGTTTAATGACAGACTGACAATGAGCAGTGCAGGAAGTAGAGCTTATTTAACCCTTCTCACACTTAAAATAGAGATTTACCTTTTACATCATTTCATAGATAAATAAATAACCGCACGAATAACAACAGAAAAATTCTACCATACACACTTTAAAATAAAGATTCTTTATTGCCACCGATGGTTCTTTGAACTTTTAACATCCATGGAACATTTCCACTGCACAAAAGTTAAGCACACGCTAAGAACATTATTTTATGAACTGTTCACTAAAAGGTTATTTGGGAACCCAAAATGGTTCTTCGATGGCATCACTGTGAAAAACCCCATTTAGAACCTTCCCAGCTGACAAATGGGAATGTTATTTAAAATGTTACTTGACAGTTGACAGATGTGGATGCGATAACTTCTTGTTACGATGAACACAATGAATATATTCACCTCAGAGAATTTTGCTAATCTTGATTTTTCAGCTTGTGTGCTTTATCTGGGCGGAGTGAACTAAAGCACTAATAGATTCTCAAGAATGCACACGTCATGCAGTCGTGGTTGCCAAGGTCAAGAATTTCATTAAATAATACATAAAATTTCGGTTTGTTTTTCACTAAACTCTATATAGCCCCAGAACACAATATATGGAACATGTCGCATGGGACCTTTCAGTGATACTTTTGTGTCTTTTTTAAAAAGCTTGATGCTGGTCGCTATTCACTGCCATTATATGGTCGTGAGTGAGCGGGACATTTTTTTTAAAAATGCTCTTTTTGTGGTCCATGAAAAAAAAAGGGTATACAGCAAATTTAATTTTAGGGTGAACTATCCCTTTAGGCAACTTTCCATTTTATCATGTTGTCAACATTATAAGAACATTACTTTTAAATTCTGAAACAAGCAGTAACATAAAAAAAAAAAAAGCATCAGACAAACGTACAACAATTTCAGGAAGAAAAAAAAACATGAAACGCTGTATGAAATGTTTTTTTGACAACATTTTGACTTTAAATAAACATTCTATTAACATTACTCTTGCCAGAATGTTCCTCGAAGGTTCTCTGTTATCACTGTAAACCCTAATGCTCAAAATACTTAATTGGTTTGAGTAGGACAAACTTAAATTAAAGGTGCACTATGTACCATTTTTTCAGTAACATATCCAAAAACCACTTGGCCAGTGTTATATATTTTGTTCAATTGAGTACTTACAATATCCTAAATGTTTCCAACTATTTGTAAATTGAGAGAAAATTGCTATTTTAACCAGGGAACCGGGACATGTGAGGGAGTCGCCTGTCAAATTTATTTTGCAGAAATACTCTTTTACTCTCACTGCAGTGTGCAACAAGTGTCATAGCAGCCGCCGAGCGAACGCAGCAACGTCATAACATAATTTTCAACACACTCAGATGTATCTAATATGATAAACAGAGCTGTGTTACCTCATACATGACCGGAAATGGCGCCGGCGACTGTAGCATAATAAAAGCTCCGCAGCTTGCGAGGCGTGTTGAGTTCATCTTAACAACATTCGCTCCAGCGGCTTTGCTCAGCTCCACAACACTCGGTCCTGCTCTGCTTCAGACTACAGTAACGTTAATAATCACATTCATGAACATGATTTCTGCCCGATTCTTTTCCACCGGCTGTGAGGTGATGTCAATAGAGTCTGAGCTCAAACTTGGCGTCATCAAACTACGCCTTTGTTTTGAATAGACGACCTCTAGCGGACGGAAAAGTTACATTTAAACAAATGATGTATTAACAAATTGAGTATTTAAAATGTTATTTTTCTTTTGAGTTCTGACATATTTCAAGTAAACTGAACTGTTTCATTGTTTTGAGTTGTATGAACTCATTTTTGTTATGCTAATGTAGAAACATTTCTGTTAATGTGGGTTTTAGGAGAGTTACCATAATGGTGACAAGTGGCGCATGCGGTTTGGTTAAGTTACATGTAAGTGCTATAGCTACCATACTATTGTTAGCATGTTAGAAAATTAGCAAGTTGGCATTTTCTGAATTAGCTTGTTATAGCTATAGCAAAATATTTCTTAACTTAAATCTCACTCAAAATGTTTGAGTTATGACAACTTATTAGGGTTTAAAGTAAAGTAAACAATTCATTTGATTTGCAAGAACTCACCATGTTATGTTAATTGATATCAAATTGTATGAGTTTGCTAACTCAGTACTTCAAGTTAGGAGCAATTAACATGCATGAGTACTACAAACTCAACTTGATAGTTCTGCTGACTTAAAATTGGGAAAATTGAGTTAGCCCAACTTATTCGGGTTTACAGTGTATCTGAGTTTATTCTGAAGAGTGTAGAATCAAAGTGCAACACGATGTGTGTACTACAGCATCTAAACAACATGACAAACTCTCTGAGATGATCGTACAGTGACATCCAGATGCATCCGGCAATGGGTTGAATTCAAAGCGTTGCCTAGTGAGCAAATCAAACAACATTTGCAACAACAAGTAAACACGCTAGAATTTCTCATAATGCTAAGTGCACACACAGTGCTGCTGACAGTTGATACCACAGTCATTCCATGCTCATTCCCAACTATGACAGTGACCTCAGTTCCTTCTGTAAGTGGTTTCCTGCGTGCAGTATTAATATGGCCATTGTAATATTTCTCATTTGTTGATTTTAAAGAATGCTAATTTAAGGAGACAGCGTGCAGCCTTCACTCTCAATCTAATCAAAGCAATATGGTGTGTGCGGTAATGTGCTGTCTATATACATTACTGCATTAACACACTCCAACTCAAGTGGCCCAATTCAAAAGGACAAATAGACATAGATATTTATAATGCATCTTGACTTTAATAAACCTCTCATAGACCCTGAGCACTCAGAGATGTAAATGCAGTTCCTTTGGCAGTTACCATTACATTGTAAAGTAAGATGAGATCCAATCTAACTCAATAGCAGAATTCTGTACTTGTATCAAAAGTTCATCTGCTTCCCACTGAAAGCGTTACTGCTAAATGATCTAAATATAATTTTATAATGGGAAACAAGAGGGAATATCCACAATTTGACTTTGGCTTCAGCAAGGTCATGGGCAGGATTTCAAGTAGAAAACTGCTTAATGTTTATTTAACCATTTCAAATTGAACATAATTGAAAGGAACGATTATGAGAAAATACAGATAAGAGAGCTTAACATGGGACTTTCTAAATCTGATCGTAAGTATAAATGGGATCTAATAAGCAAATGTGAGGGATTTATCTTGATGTACTGTAATTGAAATGTATCAGAAAATATAACAAAGGACTGAAAAGATTTTGGCATCACTGTGGCATGTGTTAAACCGCTGCATTAAAGATGTGAATTATATGAATTTGAGATTAAGGCTTCACTCTAATTCACTTCATTATAAATGAAAGATCTGCTTGTTCTCTTTCCAGTTGGCTTACACAACCTTACACACACAAAATGGCAAAGCACACACCTGCATACACATCCACATACAGTATATCAGTTATAGTCTTTAACCAGCAGAGGTTGCTGTGTTGCCCCATGTTGGACACACACACACACACACACACACACATGCATGTTGTTTTATGTGGACATTACGTATATTCTGTATATTCTATCCCCTATCCCTACCCTAAACCTTCCTATCACAGAAAACTTTCTGCATTTTTACTTTTTTTTAAAACACGACTTTATGTTTTGTGATTTATAAGCTGTTTTCCTCATGGGGACCAAAATATGTCCCCACAAGGACAAGGATTTCAGACATTGCCAGATTTATCCCCATAACATAGTTGGCAACTATGTTTCAGCTTGATTTCAGAATCACAAATGTGTGATATGTTTTCAATTAGTCATATTACTTGTCCTTAACACCACTGAATCATCAAATGAATAAAAACCAAAGATTTTTAATTTCCTTTGTTTTTTTTTACACTCAGATAACAACAGATATACAAACAATACATTATATTGATTTTAAACAAACCTTCAGGTTGTGCTAAGGTTTTTTAAGACCTGATCTCTTCTAATAGATTGAATAATTTAAACCAGGGCTTTTTGCCCCTGATATTGTACAAATTAGCATGTTAAGCATGACCTATAATGTATAGTACAATTTTAATGTATTTTCTGTACATACACTATATTGCCAAAAGTATTGGGACGCCCCTCCAAATCATTGAATTCAGGTGTTCCAATCACTTCCATGGCCAAAGGTGTATAAAATCAAGCACCTAGGCATGAAGACGCTTCTACAAACATTTGTGAAAGAATGGGTCGCTCTCAGGAGCTCAGTGAATTCAAGCGTGGTACCGTGATAAGTTGCCACCTGTGCAATAAGTCCAGCTAGTGAAATTGCCTCACTACTAAATATTCCACGGTCAACTGTTAGTGGTATTATAACAAAGTGGAAGCAATTGGAACAACAGCAACTCAGCCACGAAGTGGTAAGCCACGTAATATATCACAAAGCTTGGGCAACGCATGCTGAAGTTTCTATAGCTACAGACCTCCAAACTTTGTGTAGCTTTCAGATTAGCTCAAGAACTGTGCGTAGAGAGCTTCATGAAATGGGTTTCCATGGCCGAGCAAAAGCGTTCGATGGAGTGGTGTAAAGCACACCGACACTGGACTCCAGAACAGTGGAGACGTGTTCTCCGGTGTGACGAATCACGCTCCACTGTCTGGCAATCCAATGGAGGAGTCTGGGTTTGGCTGCCAGGAGAACGGTACTTGCCTGACTGCATTGTGCCAAGTGTAAAGTTTGGTGGAGGGGGGATTATGGTGTGGGGGTGTTTTTCAGGGGTTGGGCTTGGCCCCTTAGTTCTACCAGAAAGACTCGGGAGGCCAGATGAGTACAATGAAGTAACACATTTATTAACAGACCAGCAAGTATTATATTTAGAGTTTCTTTGGCGTAGGCCCAATCCGTAGCTCCCGTCTCTAGGGTAACGGACTCTGCATTTCCTGCCTGAAGATGAAGGCAGAGGCGCAGCTGACCCCCTGGGAGGTATAGGCAGGGACCATCCTGGTGGTGGTGGTGGTGGGGAGGATGGAGGTAAATGTTGGCGTCAGCATCTGTGAACTCAGATATGTGTAAGTGACCATCTTTTATACTCTGAGAATTAGGACATGATTGGTTAGGTCTGGATGTGATAAGTGACGAAACATTGAATCTTCCTGGCAGAACTTTACGCTAGAGCTTTCATTTCCAGTGAAAGGAACTCTTAATGCTTCAGCATACCAAGACAATGTCATGCTCCCAGCAGTTTGGGGATGACACCAGTGCATAAAGCAAGGTCTATAAAGACATGGTGTGGAGGAACTTGACTGGCCTGCACAGAGTGCGACCTCAACCTGATAGAACACCTTTGGGTGCCAACATCAGTGCCTGACCTGACAAATACGCCTCTAGAAGAATAGTCAAAAATTCCCATAAACACACTCCTAAACCTTGTGGAAAGCCTTCCCAGAAGAGCTGAAGCTGTTATAGCTGCAAAGGGTGGCCCAAATCCATATTAAACCCTACAGATTAAGAATGGAATGTCATTAAAGTTAATGTGCATTTAAAGGCAGGCGTCCCAAAACCTTTGGCAATATACTGTGTTTGACCCCCTTTCGCCTTCAGAACTGCCTTAATTCTACGTGGCATTGATTCAACAAGGTGCTGAAAGCATTCTTTAGAAATGTTGGCCCATATTGATAGGATAGCATCTTGCAGTTGATGGAGATTTGTGGGATGCACATCCAGGGCACGAAGCTCCCGTTCCACCACATCCCAAAGATGCTCTATTGGGTTGAGATCTGGTGACTGTGGGGGCCATTTTAGTACAGTGAACTCTTTGTCATGTTCAAGAAACCAATTTGAAATGATTCGAGCTTTGTGACATGGTGCATTATCCTGCTGGAAGTAGCCATCAGAGGATGGGTATATGGTGGTCATAAAGGGATGGACATGGTCAGAAACAATGCTCAGGTAGGCCGTGGCATTTAAACGATGCCCAATTGTCACTAAGGGGCCTAAAGTGTGCCAAGAAAACATCCCCCACACCATTACACCACCACCACCAGCCTGCACAGTGGTAACAAAGCATGATGGATCCATGTTCTCATTCTGTTTACGCCAAATTCTGACTCTACCATCTGAATGTTTCAACAGAAATCGAGACTCATCAGACCAGGCAACATTTTTCCAGCCTTCAACTGTCCAATTTTGGTGAGCTCGTGCAAATTGTAAATTGTAGCCTCTTTTTCCTATTTGTAGTGGAGATGAGTGGTACCCGGTGGGGTCTTCTACTGTTGTAGCCCATCCGCCTCAAGGTTGTGCATGTTGTGGCTTCACAAATGCTTTGCTGCATACCTCGGTTGTAACGAGTGGTTATTTCAGTCAAAGTTGCTCTTCTATCAGCTTGAATCAGTCGGCCTATTCTCCTCTGACCTCTAGCATCAACAAGGCATTTTCGCCCACAGGACTGCCGCATACTGGATGTTTTTCCCTTTTCACACCATTCTTTGTAAAGCCTAGAAATGGTTGTGCGTGAAAATCCCAGTAACTGAGCAGATTGTGAAATACTCAGACCAGCCCGTCTGGCACCAACAACCATGCCACGCTCAAAATTTCTTAAATCACCTTTCTTTCCCATTCTGACATTCAGTTTGGAGTTCAGGAGATTGTCTTGACCAGGACCACACCCCTAAATGCATTGAAGCAACTGCCATGTGATTGGTTGATTAATGAGAAATTGAACAGGTGTTCCTAATAATCCTTTAGGTGAGTGTAGTGTACTTTGTGAAGCTGCTAATATTGCAAAGCTAATAAAATAATCATTAACATATATTTTAATATTTACCCATTACATTTTAGTTTTAATAATACATTTTACTGTAACATGGGAAGGTCAATGAAATATTGAGATAAGCTTAAGTTTTGGTCGAAGTGAACGTAATATTCTATTTTTAACATTTTGTCTTTTTTTTTTCAAATGAGTCAAATAATTTATATAGCGATTTATACATTACAGATTTCACATTAATAAATAGGAAAATAACTGTCGATGTTGTAAACTTCATCAGTTATAAAAACTAATTCAATTTCGGCAATAAGCAGCTCTACAGATGACAATAATGTCATTATCCAGCTCAATTCAGTTCAAATATAGTTCTCCAATAGCATAGAGCAGTTGAATATAAATTAATATCAAACAATAAGCATCTGCACTACTGCTGTTGAAGATCACAAATAAAATACACATCCCATATTCAGAATACTGTATGCCAGAATTAGACGTCTTTTTTTTATCACTCAAAATCCATTCAGCACGATAACAAAATCTCAACCTGACTTTTTTCTCTCTCTCTGGCAGAGGTTATTTTGATACAAGACCAATCCCGCTAATGAAGAGCCATGGATTAGTTTTCTGCCACATTCTCAAGGTTTTGTATCCTGGCGCTCGGAGCCTGGCAGGTGGCTGGTTGGTTCCGACAGGCCCCACAAGCATCCAGCAGTAAGCTCGGCTCTGCGTCTCATGGGCCGAGCGCCTGTATCTTGCCCGCTCATCGCTCCTCCATTCCGCAGCCATAATGCGGAGCGTGCCAGGCATTCCATCAGAACGAAGGACAGGAAGGGGCGGGGCGGAGGCCGCAGTGGTACATTTTGGCAGGGCTCAGCCTCTTCCCCAAGCCCTTGTCTCTTTATTAGATGCAAACACAGTCACATAAACTTTCCTTTTATTTGGTTCTTTGCTTGTTTTGTTCATTTTGTTGTTTAGACGGAATTTAATTGCCTTTGGAGTGATCTTGGGACAATACTTTAAAGACCTGGGTATATTTTTCTCATACATTAGCGCCTCAGTCACTGTATGTCTTTGGCTGTTGGGTTGGTTTACCCGCATATTAATATGATGGTGCTGTCAGAATTATAGTATGACAATATGCTTTAGTCAGGTTGATTTGGGGCATGCAATTACTTTAGGTTAAACACTCCTGAAAGGAGAAGAAAAAAATAAGTATGGTCATACCTCTAAAACAAAATTGCAACAATGTGTTTTGCTGAAAGTGCTTCTCGTGAATATTCTATAAGGTATACAATTCTAAGAATAACTTTTGGGAAATAAAATGCTTATTACTCTCTGCAATACTTGATTCTGATTGGTCAATTGGATTTTGCAGTCAAAGAGTTTTATATAATGAACGTTGAACTTGATTGATTTCATAGCACTCCTCCTCTAGTCTTTCTGCTCACATAATTACTTCAACTCAAATATTTTTGTTCTGGTTCACTAAAAATAACCAATTTTGATTCACTAAAAAAACTATTCATAAGAGTCATTCGTTTGGAAATCAAGCTACAAGATTCAGTTGTATCTCACAATTCGGACTTTTTTCTAAAAAATTTGCAATTGCGAGTTTACATAAGCGTACCTCGCAATTCTGAGATAAAAGTCAGAATTGTGAGATAAAAAAGTGGCCTTTTTATTTTTTACCCAAGCTTCCATAGTGTGCATTGGAAAAAATCAAAATGGCATTTTATTGTAAAATTTACTCCAATAATCTTTATTTACACCTGAATTGTTTTACAGTGTAGGGTGCCAAATCTATTTTCCTTTCCAAAGACTGATGACTGATAGTACCTGGAGAGTACAGAGAACATTTTGCCTCCAAACTTTAGTGCCAAATGAACTAGAGGTGTCGAGGCATCTCATTTAAGTTCCAGTGAATATGTAACTAACTCTGATCTCTTGTGTTCTGCCCACCCAGGCTTGAACGACAGCCAGAGTACTGAACAACCGTATTAAGCAAAGGTCACGGAACCAGCCTCGGCGTCTGTCTAACGCACACATCTCTAATTCGCTGAGGAAAATGCAAAATCTGTCAAATCTGACAGACATGTGCTTTGAGCTTCCCAACTCTCTCTGCTTCATGCTCCTCGCGGCGACACCTGTTTGAATAGATTCCTACGCCCCGAACACACACGCGCGCGCGACCACCGCAAAGAGAAGAAGTACCGGAAAAGACAAACTTGGGTCGATCCTATCAATTAATACCAATAAAGACCTTAAGTGACAACACAGAGACACATTAGGCCCAACAAAGCACGGCAGCTTTGTTACAGCGAGGCGCCAGCTGCCGGCCACGGGCCCGGAGGAGCCAGCGGGGAGCCGGCGGTTCTGCACCAGCGGGCTGCGGGGCCGGGAGGAGTGTGGGAGGGGGGCGGCGGTGGATGGCGGGTGCAGGCCGGCCCCGTTCCCTGTGCGAGTGCAGTATTAATGAGGCGACAGCACGGCCCTGCTTCCGTATTCATTAGGCATCTGGGCCAGCAGATGTGAAGTGCTGCCTCAAGACGAATAAAAAATGACTTCCCATCTGGACTCCCTAAACTGGAAAAGACAAGAGCGTGTGGTTCTCTTTTTCACTCTCACTAACTCACTCACTCACTCACTCCCTCTTCCCTGGCATTCTCTCTTTCAGTGCCGAGGCCTTTAGAGGTATGGCTTTTGTTGAAGTTGGGGGAACTGAGATCAGACACTGATCACGGTTTATAAACCGGAATAAAGGTCATTGTTTGACTAATGCACACGGGCATTCTCACTGCCAGATTAACGTGGGTGAACTTCAGAACATCACAGTTGATATTACAAATCTCCGTGGATGCATTAGAATCCACACACAACAATGTGCTTTTATTATGCTTATGGTAAAGGGCTCATGCTGTATGCGAAATGCACACTATTTTTCCTTCAGCACATTCAGCTTTTAATATAACACCGTTCGATCATTTAAATAATACCATGAAAACACCTATATCACGAGAATTATGAATATGACACATGATCAGCCTGTTTTCTCACATTCTATGACACTGTCAAAAAATGTTCAGGTTCTTTAATGATAATTATCCAAGGACACTAAAACATTATACATTTTAATTTATGCAAAGTATGAAAAAAAAATCGACCAATCAGCATCCTAGACCATTTAATAATATTCAAAAATTTCAAATTTGCATATTTTACTCTCTTCCATAACTTTGTTTTTTTATATAACAGGCAGTTCTAATACTGCAACTCAACTCAGCTACAAACCATATTTCATACTTCTAATTTAAGCCACGGGCGATGTTTGAAATCCCACTAATCTCATCTAAATAAGACTTTGAGTGATTGAGTTTCTCTCGCTTTTTCCCCAGTTTTATAAGATCCTCTATTAAAGGGCTCATTTCCCCTCATCTGCTTCCTGTGTGTTTTATCTGCTGAGTCCAAATGGACATCAAATGGACATGGCTCAAGCTCCCGGGCCGCACTGAGGGTTACTGGCTGGAGCGTGTGCGACTGTGAAGGTCAATGACAGACGGCAACTGCAAATGTTTTTGCAAGCTGAAATATTTGCCCTCACTGTTTCTCTTGCACACATAATACATATATACACCTGTCCTTGAAAGCAATTAATAGTTTTATTCAGCAAGAATGTGTTAAATTGATCAAGAGTAACAGTAAAAACATTAAAAAGAGATTTCTGTTTCAAATGAATGCTGTTCCTTTCCTTTCTATTAATCAAATAAAAAAAAAATCATTATTTTTTAAACATTGATAAACATATTTGATTTCTGAAGGATATAATTGTATATTTCACAATACTGTAATTAATGTTTTACTGTATTTTTGATCAGATAAATGTAGCCTTGGTGATCAAAAGACACTTCTCTCGAAAACATTTTAAAAACCTTACCGAGCCTAAACTTTTGAATGGTATATACTGTATATAAAGGGAACGTGATAAATACTTATCCGTTCAACTAAAGATTTCATTTAGCAAAAAACACTAATTGGCAACACAAAAATATTAATTTGTCGACGCACTCACACACACCTTGGAAATGTATAATTTGCTTGTAGAATAGACCTTAACACTTCACATGCAAATTACAGCAACGGTGACAGCCAACAAATATCATTCTCCAAGCTCTAGCAAAGCAGCATAATTTATTCATGCTGCAATGCTTGCTGGGAGTTTAATAAACTGCAACACTGCTCAGTAGTTCAAATGAACTGTTTGTTAAACCCAGATTTAATTTGGGGGAGATATTGTTGGTCTAACCGTGTGTTTTGTAATGGCAAATGTAAATTACATCAAATGTAATTCCTTGTTTTACAGTGTACCTGAAATCCATTAAAGCGAGAACCACACAGCTGAAGGGGCAAAGAGGCCCAATACACAAACCTCACCAATGAAAAATATCTTCCAGGGTTATACATCTTTTTCTGAAGTAAGCTTGAAAAAAAATCTTGTCTGCAAAATACATTTCAATTTGAGACTGCACTAGATATTCCCTGACAAAACCCCTCAGTTTACAATAGCGGTCAGTCCTATTCAGCTATTCTGCTCAACATCCATCATCGCTGCGTTCCCCAGGAGGTGCAATTAAAAATGGATGCATGGCGATGGCTGAACAAAAACTTAATAATAGAACAAATAAAAACAGACATCAGGGCTAATAATCGGCGCGGGGTGATTTGGGTGGCGTGCGTGGGGTTGTCTGCACGGGGGCTTTACAGCAGGTGTAAGATTGCCTGATTGGTGAAGTCCCCCAAAAAACAATTTATTTCACTCAGACGCCCAGTGTAGCATCTCCCCAGGCTGGAGGAAACCTCAGGCACGGCGGCAGGCCTCCCAGCCGCTGTCATGCTCTTTATATGAAGAGTAATGGAGGAATGTGGTGGCCAAGCCCTCCAGACAAGGGCCAAACCGAGGTGGAGACATTGGCGTTATCTGCAGAGTGTAGATTTATCCTGTCAAATGTGCCAAGTTATTGCATGGTGAAAGCTGATTCAGCAGTAACGGCTCACATGAGAAACTCAAGGAACACGTGTAGTTAATATACACTTATATTTAATTGAGATGAGCAGCTGTAGTTTCTCAGCTACCGTATAAGTAAAACGATGCCAGACGAGGAAATAAAATGGCAAAATTAATAAAACTGCTAATGCACCCAGCCACATGCAAATCAGTGTTCGTTTTTATCACACTATGAGTTTTTAAATTTAGTCAGTATTTCAAAAAGTAGATGGGAAAAAATTATATTCAATTAAATATTCAAACATTTGACCAACATTACTGACTATAATTGGATTATTTGAAACAGATATATTCAAGTCTATAGATCTCAGATATATTTTTCACCAATCAAAATCATTTAATCATCGTCATGATGCGCCTTTTCCATAAAAAAAAAAAAAATTTGTCATCAGCTGCTTGTAATGTGACGTTAAATTAATGAATTCATTAGCTAGCACTTTACAATAAAGTTTCATTTAAATATTTGTTAACATGAACTAAGAATGAGCAATACTTCTACAGCATCTTTTAATCTTATTTAATGTTCATTTCAATACTAATACATTATTAAAATCAAAAGTTGCATTTGTTAAGGAATGCTCGGTGAACTAACAAACAATGAACAGCTGGATTTTTATACAAAGATTAATAAACAGGCTAACATTAACTAATGTTAACAAATGAGACCTTATTGTAAAGTGTGACCATTAATTAAGTAAGCATAACTAACTATACTGCTATTCGAAAAGGGCAACTAGTGTGGATAATAGTGTGGACATCTCAAAGTTAGCGATGAAATATATAGGCGTACAGATGGACGGGAGCAAATTTACCATAACATACAACCAAAGGCTGATCAAGAGGCGCTGGGTTAATAGAGGACTGACAGCGCCTGCAGTCACTCATTAACCAGCAGGAGTTAAAGAACCCAAAGCCACATAAATGGGCGCGATATAAAGTTTCGCAGGGCCGATAGAGGGTCAGACAGAGGGGGAGAGAAGCCCTTTCACCGGGAACATCTGGAAGTTTCCAGCCTCTCCAGATAGAGACACACACCATTTTGAGGATATGAAAGCTGTCACATCTTTTATATGGCGGCACTCTCATTAAAGACAGGGAGGGCGTGCGCCACGGTAATTGTTTTAATTTATTTGTTTATGGCAAAGACAGAGGGGGACGGGCACATGGCACTCAGTTTTTTTCTTTTTTCTTTTTTTATTGGGAACATATGGAACACATTTATCACCATTTGCAGCGATCGGCCTAAATGATTTTATTAACTAATTTGTAACTTTACACTTTTTTAATCAAACACATGCTGCGCACCGTAATGTTTTGATAATGCTCCCGGGCTTTGTAAAGGGAGCCGCGGCAGAAGCCAAAGGGAAATAAAAAGTGAGAGAGAGTGAAACGAAATGAAAATGCGGCGAGAGGCGAGGGCTGCCGGGGATGGGAGAGGCCGCGCTGCCTCGCAGGCATTAGAAGGCGGCCTCGGTAATATATGGCGGTGATGATGAAGATTATTATGACGTTCTGCATCGGGGGGAAGTCGCAGAGGGCTCAAAGGTATTTAGGATGTCATAGAGCACGATTGTTTACCTAAACTAAGTGAAGCGATACAGGCGCGGTGACAGAAAAAAGCAGGTATTGTTCTCAGTGAAGTGCAAAAGGCGCGATGCTGCCTCATTGCCTGGGTAATACGCGCTCCGTGGGGAGTCATGGCTACTGTGGGAAGTTATGTTGGGAGTTGAGGTAATGTTATTTGGGACTACACTCCGAGGGCATGGGTAATGCTAACTGGTTGCAGGGTCCTTCTATGAAATGTGCAGAGGTCTCAAGAGATGTTAATAAGGCAGACGGCACAACTAAACCGGTTTAGCGATATATAAATGAGGTTCTAGCATAGTAGGAGGGAGAAAAGTATGACATTACCAGACATAAGGATTCTTACCCCACTGACAAATGGATTGTTCTGATTCTAAGCATAAACGTAACACAATTTAAACCTACTCTAGAACTCAGGTTGGGAACGGTAAACATTTTTTAAAGAAATGAATAGGCTACTACTATTCAGCAAGGAAACCTTAAATTGATCAAAAGTGACGAAAAACATTTACCCCCGGATTCACAGACAAGGCTTAAGCCTAGTCCCAGACTAAAATGCATGCTTGAGCTGTTTTAATCGAAAGCAACATGCACTGACATATCTTAAAATATGTCAGTGTCACTGTTTTCTCTCAAGATACAAAGTTGCTGTTTTTGCCAAATGTATCTGCTCAAGCCATCACAAAACCATTTACTCTGCCGATGATCATAATCATAATTCTGGGACTGCAAAGTCAAAATGTTCCCAAAGGGGCTCAGAAAGCTCACATAGGGCCCTGTAGTACAATACTGCAACTCTGCCGATGACATGGACCATTCAATTTTAAACTGCTTCATGAAGAGCCATTTTGAAAGAGAAATTTCAAGGAAAGCTGCTTTTTGAAATTCAACGGAAGCTTAGCGCATAGGCTATCTGAGACCCAGTTTACACCTGGTATTAAGATGCATTTTGGTCGATCAGATCACAAGTAGACAAGGGAGACATACCTGTTTACATTTGGTATTTTAATCTGTCTCTTTTGTCCACTTTCAACCACTTCTGTCCTGATTTCTTCGAGGGGAGGGTCAATCATGCTTCTCTGTCTGGCAATCCAATGGAAGAGTCTGGGTTTGCCGGTTGCCAGGAGAACGCTACTTGCCTGACTGCATTGTGCCACGTGTAAAGTTTGGTGGAGGGTGGATTGTTTTGTGGGGATGTTTTTCATGGGTTGGGCTTGGCCCCTTAGTTCCAGTGAAATGAACCCTTAATGCTTCAGCATACCAAGACATTTTCATGCTCCCAACTTTGTGGGAATAGTTTGGGGACGGCCAGTGCCAGTGCACAAAGCAAGGTCCATAAAGACATGGATGAGCGAGTTTGGTGTGGAGGAACTTGACTGGCCTGCACAGAGTCCTGACCTCAACCCCATAGAACACCTTTGGGATGAATTAAAGCGGAGACTGCGAACCAGGCCTTCTCGTCCAACATCAGTGCCTGACCTGACAAATAAAAATAGTCAAAAGTTCCCATAAACACACTCCTAAACCTTGTGGAAAGCCTTCCCAGAAGAGTTGAAGCTGTTATAGAAGGTTGGGCCAACTCCATATTAAACCCTACGGATTAAGAATGGGATGTCATTAAAGTTCATGTGCATGTAAAAGCAGGCGTCCCAAAACGTTTGGCAATATAGTGTGTATATATACATATTATTAGGGATGCTAACGATTAATTGATGATCGATTAATTGTCTATAATAATTTAATTGTTAAAACATATTTATCGTCGATGCAGGCACAAGGAAATGAAGCAAGCGCGCCGGGGTTATGTTTGGGACAATTTTAAAAGGCTAGAGTTACACCTTCATGAATATAATAATGCGTGCATTCGCAGCCTTTTGTTTTGTGCAAAAGTAAGTTGTAATATTGTGTTTATTTTGTATAGGCCTATACACTCACCTAAAGGATTATTAGGAACACCATAATAATTGACCCCCTTTCACCTTCAGAACTGCCTTAATTCTACGTGGCATTGATTCAACAAGATGCTGAAAGCATTTTTTAGAAATGTTGGCCTATATTGATAGGATAGCATCTTGCAGTTGATGGAGATTTGTGGGATGCATATCCAGGGCACAAAGCTCCCATTTCACCACATCCCAAAGATGCTCTATTGGGTTGAGATCTGGTGACTGTGGGGGCCATTTTAGTACAGTGAAATCATTGTCATGTTCAAGAAACCAATTTGAAATGATTCGAGCTTTGTGACATTATCCTGCTGGAAGTAGCCATCAGAGGATGGGTACATGGTGGTCATAAAGGGATGGACATGGTCCGAAACAATGCTCAGGTAGGCCGTGACATAAAGTGTGCCAGGAAAACATCCCCCACACCATTACACCACCACCACCAGCCTGCACAGTGGTAACAAGGCATGATGGATCCATGTTCAAATTCTGTTTACGCCAAATTCTGACTCTACCATCTGAATGTCTCAACAGAAATCGAGACCCATCAGACCAGGCAACATTTTTCCAGTCTTCAACTGTCCAATTTTGGTGAGCTCGTGCAAATTGTAGCCTCTTTTTCCTATTTGTAGCGGAGATGAGTGGTACCCGGTGGGGTCTTCTGCTGTTGTAGCCCATACGCCTCAAGGTTGTGCGTGTTGTGGCTTCACAAATGCTTTGCTGCATACCTCGGTTGTAACGAGTGGTTATTTCAGTCAAAGTTGCTCTTCTATCAGCTTGAATCAGTCGGCCCATTCTCCTCTGACCTCTAGCATCAACAAGGCATTTTCGCCCACAGGACTGCCGCATACTGGATGTTTTTCCCTTTTCACACCATTCTTTGTAAACCCTAGAAATGGTTGTGCGTGAAAATCCTAGTAACTGAGCAGATTGTGAAATACTCAGACCGGCCCGTCTGGCACCAACAACCATGCCACGCCCAAAATTGCTTAAATCACCTTTCTTTCCCATTCTGACATTCAGTTTGGAGTTCAGGAGATTGTCTTGACCAGGACCACACCCCTAAATGCATTGAAGCAACTGCCATGTGATTGGTTGATTAGATAATTGAGTTAATGAGAAATTGAACAGGTGCTCCTAATAATCCTTTAGGTGAGTGTATATATAACTGATTTATCTCATATAGGATGCATTTTGTAAGAATTAACGTGTTAAAAAGCACGCCGGTGATCATCTTTTGCTTCAGTGCACGCAGCTTAAACAGGCAATGCACGACTAATAATAATAACTATGATTGGGACTGTCACATTACATAACTTTATAATAAGAACACTATTGTAATAAATCGTTGTGTATTCATTGGGCTTAGTTGCCGTGTTGTTCCAGGAAGAGAGCACCCACAACAGGAGTTATACATTCTGACTAGCACGCATCTGAGGCGGCGTTGATCCTTAAATCCTTAAAGTAATTTAATAAATGATCAATCACATTGACTCATTTTACAATCCTACTAGCTATTTGGACTAAAAACTCTTCTCATTCATTTGGTGAGGAACATGGTTTTGAGCAGCGATTAACTGATTGTTAATTTATGTGAATTTGTGTAAATTGACATCCCTAATATATATATATATATATATTAGTTATACATACATACATCCAGTAAAGCCCAGCAGTTAGCGCCTAGTGATAGCAAATACAAGCCTTCATTTCACTTCTCAGGAATCATAACGCAGATGGCGTAACCCCAATCATTAAAAAAGCATGCTCAAACTGGCTCGTAAAGGATCGACATGTTGTGTGGCACAAGCGTCACGTGCCAACAGCTCCATTATGAAGGTGGCAAAGTCAATTTTGCAGTTTCGCTGTGTTAGGATCCAACGCTTCCCTGCGTTTAGACACAGAGGCGCAGAGGGTTACAGAAGCAGGGGGCCGAGAAAACAATGTCAGCCTGGATGATGTCACCTGTCACCCACATAGAAGCTTGACCAAAGGCGACTCAAACTACTCTGTCTCACTTTGTTCAACAATTAGAGCCAGGAGTCTGGCAGAGCGAGGAGAGAGACGGCGCTCTAGCACACATGCTACAGCTAGTGCCTGGGTAATTGAGCCCCATTTGTAGATCGACAGCTGGACAGAATTCACTATTGCAATTTGGAAACAAGACAACAGCAAAGAAGCCACATGTTCTATTAAAATATGATGATGTGTGGCCCTCCCGAGGTTCTGTCTGCTCCCCAGATTGTTTGATGTCCTCCTCTTTAGGGTTCTAATGGGAAGTGCTCCGTCCTGCCACTCCGCGGGCCACGGCTCTTTGCGGGTGCGACACGTAATGGAGAGTGTCAGTTGGCACGCTCTGGCGAGGCATTGGGTGGGATTTGATGTTCTTATTTGAGGCCAGATGCTGGTGGAATTGAGAACATGTCAGCAACAGCTTCACTTCCGAAGTCTGCGAGCGCCGCGAGTTGCATAAGACGGAGCTTTAAAGGGAAAATGTGAGATGAAAGATGCAAAGGATCAAAAGTAATTAACTTTAAGACATTCGGTGGCCCCAAAAGGAACTTGGGCACTTTATGCTTAAAAATATGAAAATGAATTGCATTATATACAGTAAGGAATAAAATCAAACCAAGTGGCATTTGCAAGTAAATGATACTAAAGTTTCTCTGAACTGGTGTCATTGTGATTTTTTGGGTTTTTTTAAGTTCACACAGGTGTTCAAGAAAGGTATAACTAAAGATGTAGTTCATCTCATCAAATATGAACATGATCCACCAACATTTAGTAACCAGAAAGTGTCCAAATACTTCCTGGATTAATTTTTAATTATATTATATTACTTGTATGATATAAATTGTTCATTGCCTGAAAATATTAATTGTGCTGTCCTTTAAAAAAAAAAAAAAAAAACACTTGCGATGATTATTTAAAAATAAAGTAAAACAATAAAAGAAAAAAAAAGAAAAACTATGTATTTCTTATAAAATGGAAGTACGAGTGTACAAGTGTACAGACAAAAATAAAATGAAATAAAATGTAAAAAAAAAATTTATTAAGTTTTTTCTATTAAAAAGGAAAAACAAATGTACATGTTGAAAAAAAAGAAAAATAATAAATTAAATAAAATACAACTTGTTTTTATTAAATAAAATAAATATTACAAATAAATAAAATGCCATTTCTTTCTATTAAATAGAATACACGTGTAAATGTGTACAGAAAAAACAAAAGAATAAAAGAAAAAAGAAAAGAAAATACAATTTTGTGTACAGAAAAATTAAATAATAAAAAAAATTATTTACAATTTCTTTATATTAAATGGAAATACAAGTGTACATGTGTATAGTTAAAAGGTAATAAATATATTGGGGGGGGGGGGTATGTTTGGGTATGTTTAAATTCCTACCTTTATTCTAATCAGGTGTATTATTTCTGAAGTCTTTTATGTTGAAGAGTAAGTGTGTAGTCTGTGTCGTGTTATTGGCTGCTCCTCCTCTCCCTGAGCACAGGTCCCAGGCGCCTGGTCCTGAGACGGTTTCCTGGGCGACACCTGGTCATGGTGTTGTGATGAGAGAGCCCATGTGTTAATTAAAGCCCCATCTGCGAGGGGGAGTCCATCTTCACAGACTAAGACACAGGGGACAAGAGCGCGCACGCACACACACACACACAAAACAACACAACACAATACACATCACTCACACTCAATGATACCTGCGGAGCCATGAGAGAAACACACACACAGCCCCGAGCCATCAGTGTTTGGGCCATTACGTATAACGAGTCAGTTGATAGTGAGAAAGAGAGGAAGGATCAGTGTCAGTTTGTTTTCTGATCAGTCTGATGTGTGAGAAATTGTGGTCACCAGATAAAAACACCCCATGGACGTGATGGCAAAACAAGCAGAGTCACCCTCACTGTGACCATAGAAACATGCTGCTGCTCGTCCACATCAAAACGAAATTAATCTGTATTGTTCAACAAAGAAAAGTAAGAAAATAATTTCTGTGACCAGCAAAAATTCTTGCATGACTCTTGCATGTTTTGCCATCATGATAATCTTCATAAATGAACACAAATTTTATATATTTTTAAGCATAAATGCAATCACCAGATAAAAAATATATACATTTAGGCTATAAACCAAGTACACTATGGTCGCATGACTTCAATGGCACCACCATTGAGCTTCCAACAACTCTTTCGATCTTTATTTTGAAAGGATTTGAGTTGAAATCGTTTGCAAAACCAAGAAACATGAATAACATTGAATTTAAAATATCTTGAGCTTGTGTAACCACAGACCTTATTTCAGGCATTTAACCAAAGATCTATTCAAAAAAATCCATTGATTTTGGGTCGACGGAAGTGCAAAAATCATAGCTTGTTTATGGGTTTTAGGACTCAAATCAGGGGTGTTCAAACCTGCTCCTGGGCCACTGTCCTGCAGAGTTTAGCTCCAAACAGAACGCGTTTTGCCATTCCACTGCGCTACTTTTCCATTATTTTTCTATGTTAACGCCCTAGACAGACGTGTTTGACCACTCGGGTCTTACGTCATTTGCTAAAAACTCTCAAGTTAAAGCTACACTGTGTAACTTTTTTAGTTTGTTCTTAGCAAAAAACACTTAGTTCTTTCAAAAATATATGTGCTCATTAATGCATATTTACTTCTTTCAAGTAATAAAGTATTCTCGTAAGTTTATAATATGCCATTGAAAATACATACGGTAATGGGTTCGAATGCCGGTGGCCATGTTGCCCCTCCATCTTGAAAGTACATCAGCCAAAGAGGGACATACCCGTGAATTCAAGCTTCGCCTTTCGCGTTTTAACACACGATGGCACCGTGTCGAATGTGGACGAGGTCGAACTGGAAGCCATGTTAATCTTGGACTAAATCGGCCACCGTAGGAGTTAAAACGAAATCGGAATTGAGAGGAAGATAAACTAATATTCACTGGATGGTCATATACCTTTTAACCACTAGATGGGGGAAAATATCACACAGTGTAGCTTTAAATTAAGTCTAAAAAAAAGACTCGTCTCAAGACCTTTTTTTCCCTCATTCCACGTTTTTCAAAGCAAAAACGTGTTCTGTATGAACCAGCCCTTGTACTACAGGGCAGTTGAATGCTTGAATCTGAAAACGAACATTCTAAGGCGTGCAATAATTTTCGTAGCGGGGGGGACTCGTATGAAAAGACACTCAAAGACCCTGCCGACTACGCCAGAATGTGGCGGTAGGGGGGGGACTCGTATGAAAAGACATTCTAAGATGTAGCTGACTACGCCACCCTGGTGACGTATTAGCAGAGGTGGAAAGAGTAACAAAATATTGTACTCAAGTAAAAGTACTATTACTTCAATTAAATTTTACTTAAGTAGAAGTAAAAGTACTTGTCTAAAAATGTACTCAAGTAAAAGTAAAAAGTAGTTCATTTAAAATGTACACAGAGTAAAAGTTACTGAGTTACTTTTTTTAACAGCGGGGTGGGGGACTCGTGTAGGGTTGTAATTGATGTTTTCATATTGTGAAAATCTCATTCTGTTTCACAGCATCACGGTATTAATTATTTAATAAATAAACTGTATTATTAAATTATAGTTATTATTATCACCAGTTAAAATGGCATTAAATTAATGAAAACTGATTTTTTTTTTTGAACAAATGCTTTATTATAACAAAATGGAAACTATTTTTTTTATTTTTTTTATTAAAATTTCAATGAAACATGTCTAATGAACTAAATAAATTATTATGAATTAGATTAACAACTTTAAGAATAATAGAGTCCTAAGAAATTTTTACATTTCCAAACAAATACATTTTTTACAAATACATTTCCAAAACGGTGGTAATCAAATACTTATCCTTTTATTTTTTTGGGCAAAGCGCTGCTGTTTTACTAAATTAAACAATGGATTTAAAAATATCTTCTTAAATAATGTTTAAATTATGTAATATTATTATTGTTGTTATTATTATTATTTTGACAAGTATTCTATAGGCCTACAATAGTAATATATTTCTGTCACAATTTCATCTAGTTAAATCGTTTATTTTGACGGGTTTTAGTGAGGACCTATTTCAGGGAAGATCTGTTTCAGAGTGTATTTGATAATGGCTTTTAATCAAATAAAATGATGAAAATGTTCATTAGGGGGTCTCAGATCAGCTCTGGAAATGTTCATACTGTATGTTCATGCCCAAATATGTTTTTTGAGACGTTAAACACCACGAGCATCGTGTAGGCTACTTAAGTATGTAGGCTAGTAGACGAAACGGCGCTGCTCATTCACACAGAGACAGAAAAAGCAGATCCTTCATATAGCAGTGTTTTGAGCTTTAATATTCACAGACCATGTCGCGATTTGATTTATTGTACAGCTGTACTGTCGATTCATTCATCCATCAGTTTGCGTGTTTTACGTGATATCTGCGTTATACTGTAGGTAATTCCGGGATTCCCTCTGCATTACAGAAAACATTTGGCCTTAGTTATAAACGTACCTTTATCTGCACAGAGGGGTGGTGTTCCCGAACATGTTCTATGTGTTTCCTCCTTTGCATCATAATTTTTTTTCTAATTTGATATCCTCCAGGACAACACCCAGATATTTTTTGTCTATATCCAAAGTTTTTCCATACTATCCAGGGGTTCACGACGGCGTTTCGCTTTCAGCTGGGTCTGACGTATGTCTTGTCCGTCCATCTCCATCTTTTTCTGATTTTTGCGTTCGTTCTCCCGCCCTTCAATTCAATGCAATCTTTTCCGGATCGCATTTTCCCCCCTTTGTATTATTTATTTTTACTCACTCATGCCTCATTCTACTGATCCGTGCAGGCGCTAATGAGGCATCTGCGTATACATCTATGACCGTGCTCGTATTTTGACCTCACTTAGCGGAAGTTATGGCAGAGCTCAGAGATGATCCCGTTCATCTGATAAGAGGTAAAATAATAGCATAAATACTGCTTGGTTTCTCGCAGAAACTGATCGTTTCACTAGATAAGACCCTTATTCATCGTTTGGTATCGCTTAAAGCCCTTTGAAGCTGTACTGAAACTGTCATTTGGACCTTGAACCGTTTGGGGCCCATTGAAGTCCATTATATGGAGAACAACCCTGGAATGTTTTCATCGAAAAACGTAATTTCTTTTCGACTTTAGAAAGAAAGACATGGACGTCTTGGATGACATGGGGGTGAGTAAATTATCAGCAAAAGTTTATTTAAAAGTGAACTAATCCTTTAATGTTGATGATCGCGTTATTTTTACATACGAATCTGCTTATAAGAGATCGTTCATTTCTGCTTCTTCTTCGCTTGTTTTGATCAGGAGATTCCGTACTCGTTCAGGAGATGTGTAATGGCGCCCCCTACCGTATAACAGTGAAACACGAGCAGCGTTTGATGACAAAAGACAGAAAAAAAATCACTCATGGCTCTTGACTGAATAACTTTAATAAGGGTTCTTTTATACACTGAATATTATGAAGTGATATTTTACATTTGATTACCATTTCTGTACCTGAAAATCTAGTGTAGACCTACATGAAAATAACTGTTTTTCATTTGTATGTTTGTTCTGTTGTATTTATGTACAATGTATGTATATTATGTATATCGTCGCTGCCCGATGAAACTCACGTATGTCCAAAACGGTTACTTTTCAGGAAGTGAAAAAAACACTGTATTTCAAAAGCAGTTGAATGTAGCGTTGTCATACTTGGTACGGCATCTTTACATGTTACCATATTCTTGCCAGTGTAATGATATAATCCACATTTGACCAAAATTGAATTTAAATGGACATACGTGCATATTTTACAGTAACGGTGGTCGATGCGCGTTCTTCCGATCATTAATTAGAATGGCCAAGTCGCGTTTCATATTGACAGAGGAATACGTGCTGGACATTCTCAGCCTCTGGCAAGCGGTGATAGCAGTATGAGTGAGGCATGTTCTAGTGACAATCATGACAGTAGCATTACAGGCTATAATTTGATCAGTTTGACTAAGAAAAAAAAAGTTTGAATCTTATCAATGAGACCGAGTTTATTTACATACTAGCAAGCAAACTAATCTGTGAAGAACTAGATTAGAACTAAACTGTGGAGAGCTTCAATGTCGTACTTTCGGCTATCCAGTGCTGAGCTTCGATGAAACGTCACGAGACCGGCGAGATGCTTCCACAGGGCGGGAGATACGCGCCAGCTTTGACACCAAATGGATATACGTGAAAATCAGATGACATGATTTCACAACTTTTCATTGGCCATTTAGATATGTGAAGCATACTGTATACGGAAATTAACCTGGAAATTCAATCCGTCGGAAAATCTCAAAATCGGCAAAATGGACATATGTGGTTTTCATCGGACAGCGACGATATACTGTATTATATATACACTGTATATTGTACCCGTCAAAAGTTTGGACACACCACTGGGAAAGTGTGTCCAAACATTTGACTGGCACTGTACTATAATATACACAAAGAATATCGTATATAGGTATCACTCCCCAAAAACCGATATCGTCTGGCTCAAGTACATACACTCACACAGAAACGTGTTGTCAGAGCTGCTCTGACGATTTTATCAGTAAAATAGTTTAGCAACTTAAAAGCTACATGACATTTCTCACTAGCGAGGTAATAACGGCGCTGTTCTTGAAGCAGGTAAACTTACAGTTTCGCAATTAGTAAAGACGTTGCTGCCGAACACTGTTGAGAGACGCACCGACTCAGGTAATTCACACATGCTTAATCTCTCTCCAGTAACTCTCTATCCTGCGTTTTCACAGACAAGGCTTAAGCTAGTCCCAGACTAAAATGCATGTTTTTGCTGTTTTAACTGAAAGATACTTACACTGACATACTGTATATAAAAATATGTCAGTGCCATTGTTTTGTATCAAGATTCACACCAGTAATGTTTTTGTTCTAAGGCACTTTTATAAAAGCTACTTAAATGTCCTAATTAACTATGGCCTAATTGTGGCTTATTTTAAACCCTGTCTGTGAAACTGGCTTAATCTAAACCTATGTCTGCTATCAATGGCTCAAAACGTTTTGGAATTAACAACGGAGGCTTGGGTTTAGAGGCGTAAGAAATTTGCTCTACACACAATAGCGTTTTAAGGACAAAAACCTGACAAATATCTTGAAATTTAGCTTCTGAACAATGTCTTGAGGTGCGGCAACTGTAATAGTTATAAGCAGAATAATTGACAGCAGTCCATTGAAGTATTAGAAGATAATTCACACTCGAGGTTTGCTTCACGTGGTGGCTGCATCTCTGGTGTGCATTCTTTTCTAATAATTCAACAGTCTGACATCCATTTTTCCTTACTTACTAGGACGCAGCCGTCTGCTTGAAGCACACATTATGTCAGTTGGCATGCTAACCGATTAGCCTGAAACAAGAATCATCCTTTTATAAATTAGACACCTATTAGCTAACATACGCAAGTTTCGCCACATAGTCCACACAAAACACTGAATTTTGTGCTACAATTATAAAATAGCTATCGTAATGCAGTTGCTTCTATTCAAACTGAAAAATGTTGATGTTTGAAAACGATTCAAAATGATTTTCTTCAGTAGTCAGTTTCACGCCACACGCTGTCAATAAAGCTTACCTTGCATCGAGCTGCCTACAATAATGGATAAACAGCAGGGTTTTCACACATTACTCAAACAAATACATCACATTTCAGAATTAAGAGTGCTTTAAATCCATTTCATACCAGCGGTAACAGCCTGAGTACATGAAAATACGATTATCTGACAAGAGGCCAAACAAACATTTCTATACAGGCTTTGGCAGGAAACAGGCTGAACACCTCTCTCTCTCCAGCCTGCCAGAAACTCTGCGCTGAGTAATTGGAGTTTCTCCCGTAATGAATGGCTCTCCGCAGGAGAATGGCTGCGACTCGCTTTAAAACTCTCCTACATGTTCTTGGACGAGGCCTCTGCGTCTTTTGACAGCTCGCTATTGTGCTGCAGGAGTTATGCCTCTAAACATATGACGGTTCATTTGGTCCCAGTTGATTGTGCAATCAAATCTAATTACATGTGAGAGCACTGGTGCAGTGCCAGCGGTGGGTAATATGTTAGTTTTTAATAGTGTACGTCAAAAGCACTATATATGAACGGTCCTAAAAGTCACCATATGGAGTAAGGTGCACCAATTTATTTCCTTATTTCCAGAAAAATGGAGCAACTCATTTCATCATGGAAACGCATTCAGCGAGAACTCGGTCTCCGAGTTGCCCAAGAAATTTGACATTAGGGATTCTCATTCAGAGGCTTCGTATAGCTATTTTTTTGGAGCAGGAACTAATGGCAGTCCTGCTCACTTGGTGCCCTAGGAAAAATAAGACAATAAATGATATTTAAAAATATATATCATTTAAATATGATGATATATATTATATAATACTATCACTTAAATATTTATTTAATTGATAATATATACACACATTACACACACACATATATACCTCTATAGGTGTGCAAAAGATGGCCTGTTGTCTTTACCATCTGTTTCCTATCATCATTCTTGCTACTTTCCGTTTTGTCTATACTTGTTTTAAAAGGAAGAGTTAATCGTTGTTCATATGGTATGCATTTGAGAAGCCACACAATGAGTGAATGGTTGCTATGGATGCTGGTCCTGTGGGATTGGGTTAGGAGTTGAAGCAAGAGTCAGACTCGTGTTGGGCCCAGATGGAGAGCTGAAACACTTCCTCTCCTTCTCACTCATCCTCTCTATTTCACTCTCCCACCCTTGCAGGACTTACGGTCCACTCCCACACTCCACTGACAGACGCGAGATACACCCCAGGGACTGGCCATTACAAGTTTTAACATCTGAGGTTTGGGTTTTCATTAGTGCACTTGTCTGAACGTGTAAAGCATGCTTGTATGTATACGTCTAATAACATTAGAAGAAAAAAAAAAATGAAAATTGAAATTTAATCTTAATTGCTTCCAAAAAAATACATTATTTAACCCTTTCAAGTGTTGGTTTGCAGCATCAAATCGAGCATCTGTGGGATGTGCTGTCCGATCCATGGAGGCCCCCTCGCAACTTACAGGACTTAAATGATCTGCTGCTAACATCTTGGTTACAGATACCACAGCACACCTTCAGGGGTCTAGTGGAGTCCATGCCTCGACGGGTCAGGGCTGTTTTGGCAGCAAAAGGGGGACCAACACAATATTAGGAAGGTTGTCATATGTTATGCCTGATCCGTGTGTGTGTGTGTGTGTGTGTATATATATATATATATGCAATAAACGTAAAATATATTTTTTATATAATCAAAATTGTAAATGAGTAGTTTTATATTTCTCCATCATTTTTATTTAATTTGATTATGCTAACATAATCGTTAACGTTAACAACACACAGTCTTGTACGTTTGTTTTTTTGTCTGGTTTTACTTTCTTTTTTTTTCAAATCATAGTTGATTGGCTTGGTTCATCGCTTATAACTCTTTAACAAAAACTTTTTAACAAATCCCTAGGGGAAAATGAATAGAAAAAATACACTATATTGCCAAAAGAATTGGGACACCCCTCCAAATCATTGAATTCAGGTGTTCCATGGCCACAGGTGTATCAAATCAAGCACCTAGGCATGCAGACGCTTCTACAAACATTTGTGAAAGAATGGGTCGCTCTCAGGAGCTCAGTGAATTCAAGCGTGGTACCGTGATAAGTTGCCACCTGTGCAATAAGTCCATTCGAGAAATTTCTTCACTACTAAATATTCCACGGTCAACTGTTAGTGGTATTATAACAAAGTGGAATCAATTGGAACAACAGCAACTCAGCCACGAAGTGGTAAGCCACGGGGTCAGCGCATGCTGAGGCATAAAGTGCGCAGAAGTCGCCAACTTTCTGCAGAGTCAATAGCTGTTAGCTACAGACCTCCAAACTTCATGTGGCCTTCAGATTAGCTCAAGAACAGTGCATAGAGAGCTTCATGGAATGGTTTTCCATGGCCGAGCATCTGCATCCAAGCATTACATCACCAAGTGCAATGCAAAGCGTCTAATGCAGTGTGTAAAGTACGCAGACACTGGACTCTAGAACAGTGGAGACGTGTTCTCTGGAGTGACCAATCACACTTTTCTGCATGGCAATCCGATGGAGGAGTCTGGGTTTGGCAGTTGCCAGGAGAACGGTACTTGTCGACTGCATTGTGCCAAGTGTAAAGTTTGGTGGAGGGGGATTATGTTGTGTCACAGAAGGACTTGGAAAAGATCATTAATGCTTTTATTTTCTCGAGACTAGACTATGGTAATGCACTATATTATACTGTTCAACAAAAAAGCTTAGACAGATTACAGCTGGTTCAAAACGCAGCCGCAAAACTTCTGACAGGCATTTGGAAAAATGAGCATATTACTGTACTTAGAGAATTACATTGGTTGCCAGTCTCCTATCGGATTAATTTTAAGATTTATTATTTGTTTTTAAAGCCTTACATGATACTGCTCCAGCATATTTGCCGATCTGATCCAGGCGAAGAAACCAAAGAGATTGTTACGCTCGAATTCATTAAAGGCCCACTGAAATCAAAATAAAGTTTTTTAGCTTATGGTATGATTATCTTAGCCTTAAGGATATGAGTAAGCTGGTGTGTTCCAAAACAATGACAACATTTGCATTTAGGAGACATAAGCATTCAAAACTTACAGTCTCTCACTTCCGTTAAAACGAATCAAAGATTTTGATGATATCATCGCAGACTTCACCTTCTCATCAAATCTTCTGTCCAATCAAATGCGCTCTAGAATCTGAAGTCCCGCCCCCTGCATTATAAATAGACCCTGAACTGCGTCTGAAAACGATCAGTTGTTCATGCATTTACTATTTTCTACACGATGAACGGCACATAGCGCACTATATATGCGATAGGAAACGATTCAGACGGTGTAAATTTGCTTTCAGCTGAGGCGAATGACGTCTGGGCTCACGATAGTTTCACGCACACCGCTGCAGCACACACACATAGTCTAGACCAGAGCCGTTGACTACAGACACGAGAGCCCAGCACGGATCATATGCACGAGTCGGCACAGACAACAAAACATATCGGACCCATTTAAATGCTGCACAGAATGCTGTATTTCAAAGTGATATGGAGGAGATTATGATGATAAACGGTTAGATTCGGAGGAAACTGGCTTTAAAAAAACAGAAAGGCTCTAGTCAAACTGTGGTAATAACGAAACGCTATTGGCTGTTTCAAAAAAGGGGAGGAGCTGCTAACAGCTGGAGCCATTTCAGGGGAAATTACGTCAACACATTGAATAATTCTGCGCGTTCCAAGGCACTTCAGTGGGCCTTTAAATCTCTTAGTGGAAAATGAGGGGAGACCACTCTTGGAATGGGTTGTGGAATGGGTTACCTTGTTATATCCAGCAGTGCTCCACTTTTAGAGAGTTTAAACGACAGATAAAAACGATTTTTTTTTTTAATTTGGCGTTCGATCATACATGAGTTTGTGCTAGTGGTGTTTATATGCTTTTGTTTTATGTTTTCTTTTAAGGCGGTGTAATGAAATTTTATTTGAATGTGATTTTATAATTATGTAGTCTCGGCCCTTGTACAGCACTGTGGTCAACTTTAGTTGTATTAATATGTGCTTTATAAAGAAATTGAACATTTGTTGTTGTTTTTCAAGGGTTGGGCTTGGCTCCTTCCAGTGAAAGGAACTCTTAATGCTTCAGCATACCAAGACATTTTGGACAATTTCATGCTCCCAACTTTGTGGGAACAGTTTGGGGACGGTTCCTTTCTGTTCCAACATGACTGCGCACCAGTGCACAAAGCAAGGTCCATAAAGACATGGATGAGCGAGTTTGGTGTGGAGGAACTTTACTGGCCTGCACAGAGTCCTGACCTCAACCTGATAGAACACCTTTGGGATGAAGTAGAGCGGAGACTGAGAGCCAGGCCTAGTGTTTTCCTTGTGGAAAGCCTTCCCAGAAGAGTTGAAGCTGTATAGCTGCAAAGGGTGGCCAACTCCATATTAAACTCTACAGTTTAAGAATGCGATGTCATTAAAGTTCATGTGCATGTAAAGGCAGGCATCCCAAAACTTTTGGCAATGTAGTGTACTTCCGGGACAAGCACCGCTGAAAAGGGCGGCAGGCACTGTTGCACTCCATCATGATGAGAAATAAAGACGCAGTTATGAGCTAAAGTTGCAATTGTGAGATATAAAGTTGCATTTGTAAGATATAGAGTTCCAATTATGAGAATATATAAAGTTGCAATTGTGAGACATCCACAAGTAATAAAGTGCAATTGCAACTGTGAAATATAAAACCACAAAATGACAAGAAATTAAGTTGCAATTATGAAATACATCACAATTGAGGTATAAGAATGCTCTTTTTTTAAGGATGTTTGAGAACGTATGTAGAAATTCTTCATACTCCTAGTTCATGAATGAGAGGCAGCTTTTTATCAGTCATTTTGGGGCTTGTAAAGAATCTGTTTTGATGTGCTATCATTAGAAAGATAAACAGAGCACTCACAGATATAAAATGCTAGCGTACTTGTTCTCCTAATTTAGATGTCCATCACCTTGAACAGACAACATGATTACTTCAACAGGAGAATTAGTTTAATATTATATTGCTCTCCTCTGGGGAAATGACAGCTAATCGCTGCTCTGCTATCATTTGCTTTGCCACGCAGCAGTTACGGTTGCATCTAGACGCCCCCAACGTAAATTAATCACGGCGGAATAATGCGAGCTGTCACTAATTCCGCACAAACCACGTGCGGCGATGACAGAGGAAATAATGTGTGCGAATTAGCGCCATGATTGCGTTTAGCATGCTTTCGCTCGTGGTCATTCACCGTGCAAACTTCATTTCAATGGTCTGACAAGATTTTTCAAAATAGCACTCATGAGATTTAGGTGCAACAAAACATGATGAAATGACAGAAGCACACAGTTTTGTGATGATTTTTACATGTTAGAGTCGCCGTGTTTGTGTTTACACATCGATGTATTGATTTGTTTCTATTACTATTTATAATCCTTTAAAGATATTTCCCGAATGCACCGATCGTAGCAAGCATAAGAGCAGTTTGTGCTGGGTTGTGTGCTTGTGTTTGGGGTCATTTCCTCATATTGATCACTTGTATCGGCAGAACTGGGAGCCACCTGACTAATTTCTATTCATCAGAGCTGTTGAGCACCATAACAGCATGTTGGCCCGATATAGCATCCGCAATCCCTACCCTATATCTCACAAAACAAACACATACAACAAGCATGCATGACTCTGGGGGAAAAAAAAACAGGTTCAGAGATTCAAGGGCTTCAGGGAGTTCAAATGAAAACAAATGTGTGACGGGGAATCAGGCTAATTATTTCTGAACAATGCCAGTGACTGTCTGACCTGCACTTGTAATAAGTGGCTACATTTCAGTGTGGCAAAGCTATGCAAATGAAACCTTGTTCTTTTATTCTCTCCCTCTCTCTCTCTCTCTCTCTCTCTCCTTTCCTCTATGCACCTACCCTTCTCGCCACGGTATCAAAAAAACAATGACCCCAGGCTAATTATTAGCAAGCAAGTGCCAGCGCGGGGGAAAGAGCCTTTGTTTGTGGCTTGATTTGGACATTAATGATGGACTGGTGAACAAACAGAGAGAGTGTGTGTGCATGTGTGTATGTGTAAATGAGTGACTCGCTGTGGTGATACGGGACGCGGCCTCTAACCACCAGTCTAGCAGAAATAAACACGTTCAGCCTTGACTGAACAAACAGCCCCTTCAGCACTCTATAGTAGAGACAAATACAGAAATACATTGGTAAAAACCAAATATAGGAAATTCAGCTGTCATACGAAGAGGCCAAAATGTACAATTGTGCTGCCCATGAGCAACAATGGATATATAAATATAATTATAACAATATTTAATTGCAGCACAGCTAGCAAAAGTTATTTTTTAAAAGAAATTAATACTTTTATTCAGCAAGGATGCATTAAATTGATCAAAAGTGACAGTAAAGCCATTTATAATGTTGCTTCTATTTCATGAAAATGCTGTTTTTTAACCTTCTATTCATGAAAGAATCTGTAAAAACTGTTTCCAACATTGATAAGAATAAATAAGTAGCAAAACAGCATATGAGAATGATTTCTGAACAATCATGTGACACTGAAGACAAGTAATGATGACGAAAATTTAGCTTTGATATCACTTGAATGAATTACAATTTTAAATATATTAAAATAGAAAACATTTATTTTAAATTGTAATAATATTTCACAATATTCCTGTTTTTGCTGTATTTTTGATCAAATAAATGCAGCTTTGGTAAGCATAAGAGACTTCTTTTAAAAACATTTTTAAAAATCATCCCAAACGTTTGAACTTGTTAGTTTCTATTATTAAAATAACCAATATAGCAATTATATACAGTGTTTTGTATGTAAGCAATTGAGTCAAAATGTAATCTGCCAATAAAAGAAGTATGAAACACAAAGCATGAAAAACCTACTCTCTCTCTTTCTTTGAAGATTTGAACCCTGCAAAAACATTAATATCGAATGGTCTTCTGAAGTAGTTATTTTGCTTTATTATCATTTTTAGCACTGTTTGGAACAACACTACAACACATAGCTGCCATAAATATTCAGTTGAATTTCATCACTATGTTTTCTAAATTTCTCCCACAATTCCAAGAGATTCACAAATGCTTTGCGAATCAATTCAGCTGAATCATTTAAAGAACTCCAAAAATACAATCCAGTCATGAAATGGATATCACAACTGAGAAAGTGAGTGGGAAATTACAAAAAGGGAGCCAATAGTGGTGTTTCCATTCAAATGTGAAGCAAATATTTTCAAAGTTTGCAGAAAAAGTAAAAAAAACAAATGTGAATTATGTGCGTTTCCATCAAGTTGTTAGAGCGGATGACGGTGGTATTGGTAACCTAGTAACCAACAGTAAATAAAACAAGGCACGCATGGAGAAAGAACTGCAATTAGTTACGATTGGGCAAGTTATACATTTACTAGCAGTACAGTTTGCAATTGCCAAATTGAATGCTATGCACAGAAAGGCACTAGCAGCAAGGGCATTATGACGACATCAAGCCCCATACAAATGAGAAAGACAACGTCAGCAGGATTTTTGGGAGGTCATAGTGACCAGACATTTTAAGTGTCATCAGGAAAGAGCACCCCTAACCCCTGGGGTCTAGACAAATCGTACGAAAACATACGAGTGAGGTTGTACGAATTCGTACAAATTAGCCACCTCGTAAAATACGTACAAATTGCTGAGAGATTGCGTAACATTTAAAAACGTTATGCAACATTATTGACACCATCAGCGGAAACAGCTGATTAGTCAAGTTGGTTTGTTCGCTACATCAGAATTTGTTCGGCAAATATATTTCCATCTCCCATTATTTGCATGAACTCTTCTTGCACAAGTCAATAACCACCTCAAACGAGCGTAAAAACATTTTTGCGAATTTATGGGTTCGTTCACCCTTACTTACCCTCATGTCGTTCAACACCCATAAGACCTCCGTTCATCTTCGGAACACAAATGAAGATATTTTTGTTGAAATCCGATGGCTCAGAAAGGCCTCCATTGGCAGTAATGACATTTCCTCTCTTAAGACCCATAAAAGGTACTAAAGACGTGGTTACAAAGTCCAACTCACTACAGTGGTTCTACAATAACTTTATAAAGCGACAAGAATAGTTTTTGTGCGTAAAAAAAAAACTCAAAATCACGACTTTATTCAACAAGTTTCTGTCTTCCGCCTAGGCCTTTGACGTGAACTCACGAAGCACCGTGACGCATGCGCGAGAATATGCCAGTAGCTTGTGGCTTGTGGCTGTGTTGCAGCCGCGTCCATCTTTTGTAGTTCACTTTCTGTATATTCAGGTTCGAATAAGTACGGTTGGGCAAAAAAATGCAAGTCCTCCTCTTCGTCGAAATCTGCTGACATATTTACGAATGATGTTTGATGACAGAACGATCAATGTAGAATTCAACAGCTTAGATACGTAGAGTCTTGCTCTGCTTGTAAACAAATCTCCTCGCTTCCGGGTCATGTGTCGGAACGCCGGCGCTCTGTCATATTCTCTGCGCATGCGTCGCGGTGCTTCGTGAGTTTATGTCAAAGGCCCAGGCGGAAGAGAGAAACTTGTTGAATAAAGTCGTTATTTAGATTTTTTTTTGCACACAAAAACTATTCTCGTCACTTCATAAAATTATTGTAGAACCACTGTAGTGAGATGGACTTTGTAATGATGTCTTTAGTACCTTTTATGGGTCTTGAGAGTGTAAATTTCGTTGCTGCCAATGGAGGCCTTTCTGACCCATCGGATTTCAACTAAAATATCTTCATTTGTGTTCCGAAGATGAACAAAGGTCTAACGCCGCTTCACACCACACGCGCAAGCAATGCGTTGGCAGGGCAGGAGCGGTGCGTATGGAGAGCGGGAGCCGCGCGCCCCTGTTGTGCATTCACACTGGCAGCGTTTGTCTCGCGCAGCTGAACTGCGGCTCGTGTATTGCAAATACAGACGAATAGTGTCCATTATGTCACATTTTCCGGTCTTCTCCTCCTAACCCCGTCTGTCTCGTGCTTTGATTTATGATGGGCAGCATATATCTGCTGCAAATGCGACCGTGTTCCCCTCTGTCTCATGCACACATGCATATAACATGTTGTATATAAGTAGTTCACATGATAAATGTAATATTAAAGTGAAGATATGCTTCTAGTTTTAATCATTTAAGTTTAAACTTTAGAAGTTTGGGCAAAAACTTCTGGCAGTGTTGTGTTTTCGTGTATTTTATTCTATTTTTTCACAGCGCAGGATGTCATATGGTGATCGTGAAACACACGGGACACTTCACTACATGATTTCATGGTGAAATGTGTTATTTTCCATGTTAATCAGGTCAGTTTTGATCAAGAACAATCCACTGTGGCTTTAATTCAGCGTGAGCAGCGCGGCAAAAATAGACTCGGCACCGAAACGATCGCTGCACTGCTGCTTCTGCTCTGCTCCTGCTACGCGCTGCCGCGTGCGTGCGGTGTGAATGCTCTAATCTGTTAGAATGGGCACCGAAAAAAATATGCGCTGCTTACGCCCTAATGCGTGCAGTGTGAAACCGGCCTTACGGGTGTAAGTAATTAATGACAGAATTTTCATTTTTGGGTGAACTAACCCTTTAAGGGAATTTTTGTTTTCCAGAAATTTGGCATTTCCATCACTCGTTTCTGATGCAATACTTCAAAATGCACATAAAAACAAGGTGATGGAAACTAATTTCACGGTTTTGGTCTGTGTGTGTTGGGACCCTTAGTTTGAAGTTCTTTCTGTCCTGTTTTGCCTACTTTCCCTTTTCCTGTTTAGTTCCTGTTTCACTGATTTCATCTTTGTATTAACGTCACTTTCTCGCCAGAACATGCCCCCCAATCCGGAGATACACACTGGACTTTTGCCAACTCTTTTTCGCTAATAATATGCTATTATTACGAAGAATCAGCAGATCCCAGAGTAGCAGTTGTGGGCACATTTTCCCCGGTAGCAGAAGCACGCAAAATTACACGCTATTATCAAGTCCGTCTCCCTCGATTCAGAAGGGGGCACTGCCACTGTGTATTTAAACCCTCAGTTATCTTCTATTCATGGTCTTGTGTGGAAGATTTAGGCGGGTGTTTAAATGGGAATTCGTCATTCTTCTGTGTCAAGCATCTTCGTTTGGATTATCACATCAAGCCTGCACATGACAGTCAGAGGAAGTGGTGAAGTGGAACAGAGGAAAAGAAATTCAAGTTTCAAGGTCAGCAAGACTCCAGCAGGTTCTGGCAGAAGGGCAGAGAGCATGAAATCATACGTTATGCTGATAGGGCTCGGATTCTCTCAGGCCGGGCCACACAGCTCAGCTGGGACACTAGAGGAAAAACACAAACAAAATAATTGAGCCCGAGACCTCAGGTCGGCAAAAGATTATTTACATGCTCATTAATAATAAATAGGATAGACTGGCATGAAATATGGAGCTTTGTGAGGGTGTGTGTGGCGTTTGAAATCATGTAATTATGAAATGTAGGTGAGATTCTGAGCCCCACTTGTACAGTACACTCTAAAAAAAAAGGCTCGTAATCATAGGGGAAGCTTTTTTAGTGCTATATAGCACCAATTTTGGTGCTTCAGTGGTTCTTCAGCGGTTCTTCAGAGGTGCTATATAGCACCTTAGTCAAAGAACCGGTGAAGAACCTCTGAAGAACCGCTGAAGAACCTCTGAAGAACCGCTGAAGAACCAAAATTGGTGCTATATAGCACTAAAAAAGGTTCCCCTATGATTACAAGCCAAGAACCATTTTTGGTACAATATAGAACCTTTTTTTTTTTAGAGTGTATGTGTGTGTTTATTAACAGCAGGTGGTTACTGAGATTAACACACAGGTGCGTCTTAAAGGTGTAAGGAGGGAAATCATCTCTATATCATGTGAATCTTTATCCTCATGTCTCCCCATACAAATAATATTCATAGATCTTCATCTAAAAGTGTATGTGTTTTTGCAAATTGTCAGACACAAAAGCTAATTTCTTGTAGAAAGCTAATTTGCATATGCAATTCTCACCCACTGATACGTTTAAATAATAAAATATGTTGTTGAAAGTTTCAAAGCTTTAGATTAATAAATAATAAATATACAAGTGCTTCTTCACCTATGGGGATTTTCTGAACTTTTTTTAAAACACAATATTTATATTCTGATCATTTTATTTAATTCATCCAATAAGAAAATGTCCAATTGTTTACATACAGGTATCACAGAAGAAATCTGTGACGTCACTTTTTTCCAGAAATATCATGAAATGTATCACTACAGTGTAATTCCCATCACATTTAAAATGTATATCAAATCTGTTGCAGAAATAACAGTGATGGAAATTACATTTTAAAAATGTTTCAATCAAACTTTTTTTTTATATTATCATAGTTTTAAATGTAATAAAATTTTTATAATGAAACGTCTTAGTCTGGGATAAAATATGTATATAAAAAGTAGCAAAAACAAACGCATGGTAAAAGTTTCCAAGGCAGTTTTAAATGAAGAAACACCAGTAATTTAAATATTAACAACATGCCAACATACGAAACGGCTAATTATCAGTGAAAATTTATATATTTATATTTCAACAGCTTATTGTATCCAATAACTCAGCAACATGTGTTGTCAGAGTTATTCTCTATCACTTTAAAACCTAATGTAATTAAGGACGTACAATCTAATAAAAAATCCTGGACTCATTTAAGTTGTCTGATGCAAATTTTGTTTAGCCCTGCTCCTCCCCTAATTTAGTTGGACATCGTGGGCAAACACTGACAGAATATTTTTAGATCCTGTTTGAACCCTTTTGACAGATTAAGAAGGAAAAGCTGCCCTGATGTTTATCTGATGGAGAATAACATCCCAGCGATGTTAGAGTGAAACATGGGCGGCGTTCAGAGAAATCTTTTGGTTAGCGGTAGGGCAGCCCTCTCTCGATCTCTCCTTGACCTAATATAGCAGCTTTATCAGACATCAGCAGTGACCGTGTGAAAGTTGGCCTGGATAAAGCAAAGGAACGAAACCCTGGAGCCCCTGATTGATGGACTGGACGCTTGTCAACGCTTGAGATTATAGAAACCCTGGCTCTCATCACGCGACGCCCCTTTTGGGCCGCAAACAGAAACATCTAGAAGCCTCCATGCCAATCCTGCTCCTCCTGTGAATTCCCCCCCACTCCACACAGGAATTCCAGACTGTGGGGAAATTAATGTTCGGATCTGGCGTAGAGGAGGGTAATGCAAAGCGCTGCCAAGTCATCGGAGATCTTTTTTTTTTATTTTGTTTGCTCCGTCCGTGAAATGCGGCTGATTCCCAGCTCCGTGTTTTCGGCTCCCAGTCAAATCCCAGCCGTCTTTATGGATTCTCCAGATCTCATTACAGTCAATGAGCCTGCAAAGACTTTCAGATCAAAGTGAAAGACTTTTAGCACTGGTGAGAGAGAGCAAGAGTAAGCCATATCTAGTAATTATAACCAAGGAAAAGCATATCAGGAATACCTGATAATTAAATACTGGTCAACACAAATTTTAGCCAAGGGGGGGGGGGGGGGGAGCAGCCCTATGCAAACAATTTCAGGGTCCTAAATCTATAGTGGCTTCATCTGAACAACATTTATTATTCACAGCCAGACACAAATTTCCAAGTTGCAGAAGCCTGCGAGCCATTATGCGATAAGACAAACGAACGCGCGGGCCTGACCTTGAATAAATCGGTAGGGCTGGAGGAGCTTCGGGTGAGCGTTCGCCGCACGAGTGTCACATCTCGATGTCGGAATTGAAATGAGGTTTTGTTTATAGACTGAAGCCGAGGAGTCATCCGTCAGATCGCATATGCAAGGCCGAGCAGAAGGAACTGTAGCTTTTAACTGATTCATTGTGTTTTACCATGGGCTTAATCCTCTGATCTGAAATGTATGGCTTGTATCTGTTGGAGATTAGCCCGACGGGACGTGTTGCGAGATGCGAAACAGAGGGAAGGTCAGGAGGGAGCTTGTAAAGCAGAGGGCACAGCCAAACACACAGATACGTTGAGCACCTGAACGGAAAAAAGAGAGCATCTTAAGAACAAATATCTCAACAACCTGATAAAATGTAGTTACATGGATCCGTTGGCGTCATTCCTGAGAGTCAAAATGCTAGTCAGCGTCAAAGCCAGACCTTCCGCCGTGTTGCCGTCAAATATTTGGACACGAGAATGAAAAGCATTTTCTCATTACGTGTCAAGCACCTTGTAAATTTGTTTAAAAAGGTCTGCCAGACTGTTCCAGTGATTTTACAGAGCCAAGACAAACTCGAAATGTGCTGTGTAGACTGTTGAGTGATCACTGAAAATAATAGACATTTGGCTTGCAAGTCCAGAGATATATTTACTTTAAGCTATAGAGCATTTCCTCCTTTCAAAAGAGGTGAGTTAATGGTATGTGTCTATGTTTAGGGCTATTAAAGTTTGGTCCCTATGTTGGAATCCGAGACACACTTTAAGGGTCATTCCTGTTACACTGTACATTCTCATATCCCCATTATATATGGCTTTACATATTGGAAAAAATACTAAACGTGAGCAACTATTAGCAATAGATGGTCAATTGTGAGAAAAAAAATAATTTGGATTTTTCTGATAAAAATTGTGATTGTGATTTTAAATGTGATTTTAAAAAAGCTCCAGGTTTTCCATTGTTTGTAGGGCTGGCAAATTTTGTCATTATACACTCACCTAAAGGATTATTAGGAATTAGGAAGGATTATTATTTATTTAGGATTGATTCAACAAGGTGCTGAAAGCATTCTTTAGAAATGTTGGCCCATATTGATAGGATAGCATCTTGCAGTTGATGGAGATTTGTGGGATGCACATCCAGGGCACGAAGCTCCCGTTCCACCACATCCCAAAGATGCTCTATTGGGTTGAGATCTGGTGACTGTGGGGGCCATTTTAGTACAGTGAACTCATTGTCATGTTCAAGAAACCAATTTGAAATTATTCGAGCTTTGTGACATGGTGCATTATCCTGCTGGAAGTAGCCATCAGAGGATGGGTACATGGTGGTCATAAAGGGATGGACATGGTCAGAAACAATGCTCAGGTAGGCCATGGCATTTAAATGATGCCCAATTGGCACTAAGGGGCCTAAAGTGTACCAAGAAAACATCCCCCACACCATTACACCACCACCACCAGCCTGCACAGAGGTAACAAGGCATGATGGGTCCATGTTCTCATTCTGTTTACGCCAAATTCTGTCTTCAACTGTCCAATTTTGGTGAGCTTGTGCAAATTGTAGCCTCTTTTTCTATTTGTAGTGGAGATGAGTGACTGTTGTAGCCCATCCGCCTCAAGGTTGTGCGTGTTGTGGCTTCACAAATGCTTTGCTGCATACCTCGGTTGTAACGAGTGGTTATTTCAGTCAAAGTTGCTCTTCTATCAGCTTGAATCAGTCGGCCCATTCTCCTCTGACCTCTAGCATCAACAAGGCATTTTCGCTCACAGGACTGCCGCATACTGGACCATTCTTTGTAAAGCCTAGAAATGGTTGTGCGTGAAAATCCCAGTAACTGAGCAGATTGTGAAATACTCAGACCGGCCCGTCTGGCACCAACAACCATGCCACGCTCAAAATTGATTAAATCACCTTTCTTTCCCATTCTGACATTCAGTTTGGAGTTCAGGAGATTGTCTTGACCAGAACCACACCCCTAAATGCATTGAAGCAACTGCCATGTGATTGGTTGATTAGATAATTGAATTAATGAGAAATTGAACAGGTGTTCCTAATAATCCTTTAGGTGAGTGTATATTAATATGACTATCATTATTATTTTTTAATTAATATTAAACAATAAGTATTGTTATTGTTTTACCGTAAAATATAGTTTTATTTAATAATAAAAGTATTTAATAATTCTTATTAATATTATTAATTTACAGTACAACTGTAAAAGTAAAATGGTAATATCTATGGCCGTCTTAATGTCTTAAATTAGAAGTTCACTTCAGAATGAAAATTTCCTGATAATTCACTCACCCCCATGTCATCCAAGACATTCGTGTCTTTCTTTATCAGTCGAAAAGAGATTAAGTTTTATGAGGAAATGTTGCGACTGAGTAACAAATAATCTTTAAAACTCACTCTGGGGTCTATGGACCCATCCCCCAAAATACCACTAAGAGCATGAAGAGGCCTTTGGTTAAAGGACACATGGGAACTGATAAGGTTTATGACCAGAAGGAATTTGCCTGAGACTTGTGACTCTCTTAATTATTTTTGAAAAGGACAAATAAACCATCTTAAACCCACATATCCTATATATAACCACTTGAGAAATATATAAACTTATATCCATCTCATTATTTTTCTTTTATAGGTTTTGGCCTATGTATTAATTCAGTCCAAGCAGGCCAGGCTGGTAAGGCCGACACACACATCAAACCATGTGCGTGTGTGGGACAGGAAACCCCGACCACACGGTCATGGGCCGGCAGGCCCAACATCTCAAGTCGTGTTCAACTTCATTGAGTCGAAATAACTGCAAGTTCATCATATCTTCTTCAGTCAACGCAGAAGAAATCGATTGCAACTTCAACACCATCGGACCGAACTATCAAGACTTTCTCTTGTGATTTGACATCGGACGCTCTTCAACAGCTCAGTCTAAAGTAACGTACAAATCGCTTGTGTAGTTAGTAAAAGCTGTAAACCCCTTTGTTCAGACAAAGGAGCTTGTAGTCACTGATTGTTCTCCCAGGTGTTTTCATAGTTTCATTCCTTTGTTCAGATCCGGTTCTTCATTCTCTCACTTCCCATCTTAGCCATGTATGTGTGATTTGTATGTATGCGTTTATGTTAGCTTAGTCGTGTTCATGATTTAGTTAATACAATTTGTGCACAACACATATTTGGTTCTGATTCCCTGCCTGCAAACAAATTGTCACTTAAATGATCAATCTTGTTACACGTTCTAAGCGCTGTAAATGCAAAGGAGGAATTATTTTTCTGAGGCCATGAAAAATACCCTTTTCTTAGAATTAATTAATAATCAATACTGAGTTGTTCACAGGAAGAACTGATTGATTGATTGATTGATTGATTGTAATGTTAATGTAGCTACACCAAGTTAATCTCATTAACTGATTCAAATATTCATAGTTAATCATAATGAATAATCATAATGAGTTATGAATAATTATTAATATTTCCCCTTTGAGCTAATTTGCTACAGAAAACATTACATTTTTCTAGTGGACTTTAACAGGGTTCAACGGGTTGAAGGTCCAAATTGCAGAGTCAATGCAGCTTCAAAGGACCCTACACGGTCCCATACAGAGCATATGCAGATTTGAGTTTGTGTGGTGTAGCATTTACAGCTAACAGAGCTGCTCTGAGACACTGAAAACACCAGATCATGAGCCACTCGCGTGTAAATGAACATAGTGCCACATTTCACTCTGAAACATGCAGCGCACATATTTATTTCAATCACAGCCTTAGTGATACGATAATTACACTGAGCCATATTGAGATTTTTTTTGTTTTATATCGATTAACAGTGTAGCCTTATAATCAAATTAAAGTTTAAGAAAATGTTCTAAAAGTCTACACTCTAAAAATAAAATGTTCTATATGGCACCAAAAATGGTTCTTGGCTCGTAATCATAGGGGAACCTTTTTAAGTGCTATATAGCACCAATTTTGGTGCTTCAGTGGTTCTTCAGCGGTCCTTCAGAGGTTCTTCACCAGTTCTTTGACTAAGGTGCTATATAGCACCGCTAACTAAGGTGCTATATAGCACCGCTACCATTTACAGAACATGTTAAGATATGGTGCTATATAGCACCAAAAGTGGTTCCTCTATGATTACGACGAAGAACCATTTTTGGTGCCATATAGAACCTTTTTTTTTTTAGAGTGTAGCTTACCCTTTTATAGAAATACTTTTTTTTTATTTACAGAGTTCAAACACTGCTGCATCATAGGAATGACTGCTATAGTACAGGAGAGTACACTTGTCAACTGAGCATGGGTAGTAAGCCCATAGTTGACCAATCACAAGTAAGACACAACCTCACGGGCAGACTTACTGTACTGCACCAGCTCCCCTCATTGCTTTGTTTGGGCCTCTTCATGTGGGGAAAAAAATTAAATAAAATTTCTGCACCAGCACACTAATAACAACCCACGACCAGACTGCAACCCACACACATACTGCACTCCTCTCCCTCACTGCCTTCATCTCTCAGATCCCCTTGCTTGCTTCATCTCCAAGTCCCTCCATCCAAACCCCCAATGCACTCAGCATCTGCTTGCAGGATGAATAAATCAGTGCTTCTTCCCGGCTGCGGTCCCCTGACTGACAGAGGCCCGTCTTAATTGTAGCTGAAAGCCGGCTTTCTCTGTGCTAATTAGCAGAATGCGCTGCTAAATGATTTAAAAACTCGGGGCTTATACGAGCCCTGCCGATCATCACTTATTCACATGGAGCGCGGCACTTTGTGAGAACATGGCGCCCGAGGTAAATTAATTTACTCCAATTAGCAGGCCCTGTCAGCGCGCATCAATGTCTCTTCCTAGACATGCCTCTGAAAAAATAATGCACTTGTTTTGTCCTCTGCTTTGGTTACATCTGGTGTGCAGTGGAGGGGAATCGGGTGAAGCAACCGTTGGAAAACATACCGCTCTTGTCTTGGACGACTAAATACCTCCATAATGCCATCCGAGATGAAGCAGAACAGGAAGTGGTCACCCTAAAGGTGGGACTTTCAATCACATGCATGAAGAAAAATGTGAAATTGTACTACCTGTAAAAATGGACAAAAAGCAAAATGAGACTTTAAAAAGTGTTTCTAAATGTGTAATTGCACCACAAATATTTAGTTAGGGTCTGTTTACACAGGACGTGCTTTTGCATAGATGGGGTGCAACAAAACTGAAAGCAGGGGTCTTGAGAGGCAAATTGAAAAGAGAAAAGTGAACAAACTTACGGAATCTACTGCACCAAGTGCCCCCCATATATTATTATTATTATTATTATTATTATCATTATTATGGTTATAATTATGTTGTGAATGTTGTATGCAATTTACTTCTTTTTTTTGTTGAACTTTCTATCATCAAAGAATCATGAAAAAAGTTTGTTTCCAAAAAACATTAAGCAGTGCAACCGTTTTCAACAGAAAATAATGAGAAATGTTTCTTGAACACCAAATCAGCATATTAGAATGATTTCTGAAGGATCACGTGACACTGAAGACGGGTAATGATGCTGAAAATTCAGCTTTACCATCACAGGAATTAATTACATGTTAAAATATATTAAAATAGAAAACAGTTAATGTAAATTGTAATATTATTTCACAATATTACTGCCTATAAATAATAAATGCAGCATTGGTGAGCATAAGAAAAAAAAAATGTAACTATAAATTATTCCTGTGATGGCAAAACTGAATTTTCAGCATCATTACTCGAGTTCACTTGTGTTTATGTAGCCTATATTGATACACCGTTTACTATTTCATGAAACTATCAAAGTTAACAAAACCCAAGTGCCACCGGCACCTACAGGCCTATTATGTGAAGTGTGGCGAAATGGTTACATGAAAGGACTTTATTATATTACCATTTTTTAATATTATGCAGCATTATGAAATAAGTCTCTTATGTTCATCAAGCCTGCATTTATTTGATAAAAAACAGCAATATTGTGAAATATATTAAAATAATGGTTTTCTATTTTAAAATAATTTAAAATATAATTTATTCCTGTGATCACAGCTGTATTTTCAGCATCATTACTCCACTCTTCAGTGTCCCATGATCATTCAGAAATCATTCTAATATGAGGATTTAATGTCAATGATGGAAACTGTGATACTCTTTTAAAGATTCTTTGATTAATAAAAAGTTAAAAAGAACACAATGTAATAATATTTCACAATATTAGGCTACTGTTTTTTCTGTATTTTTGATTAAATAAATGCAGGCTTGATGAGCGTAAGGATATATATATATATATATATATATATATATATATATATATATATATATATATATATATATATATATATATATATATATATATATATATATATATATATATATATATTTACATATTGCCCCTTTTTTACATTTGAGCCCCTGCCCCTGACGAACTCTCTGCACGGCCCTGCTGCTCACTTCCTGTACCTATTTTAATTTCTGCAAATGCATGGCAAATTCCTCTTCCCTACACAGGGATTTGACATGTCACTAATAGCTGAAGCAGCAGAGATTAGAGCGAGTGGACTGTTGAAAGCTGCCTTTCCCTGCTAATGATCGAGCTGACTGCAGGTAAGTAGAAAGAGATGGAAAACACTACAAGCGCTCATCTTTTTCTCATCCTCCACAACTACTGAAAGAATGATGTTCTGATCCATCTACTCTTAAGAGAGAAGCTGCAGCGCGAAGGCAAGTGCCAAAAACGGTTTCATCCGGCAGGATTCAGACAAAGGCACGGGACAGGTTTGCTTGGAATGCCTTCCAGATGATGTCAGACTTGAGCACAGGCAAACATACAAATCCAACCCGGGCGTTTTAGAGTTATTTATGATTCCACTACGGTGAATCTTGCGAGTGGTGATTCTTTATGTGGCCCCAGGGATCTCAAAGCATTGTGGGAAGCCCACATGTTATATATTGCATCCTTGTTTTACGTGGAAATTATGTTTCAACAAATGTAGCGCCTGGTTATGGCCCTACCCATGATGCATCAGAACCTAGCAGGATGAGCATAGTGTGTCTTCAATTCTTTCTCTACGCTAAAGTAGTGAAGTAGTAAAAGAACACAGCAGTCAGAAGACCACAGCTGGAAGAGAAATGAGGGAGAAATCACTTTTAAACTAGGCTGATATTTCACACCCCACTATAGCTTCCTGATCCTGCTGCTAAGGTGTGAATAAAACTGACTTTGATAATATATTATTTTCAAATAGGTATGATTGCATCCAAGTATGCTGGAATATTTTTTCCCGAAGATTTTTGCTGTCAAATGGCAGCTGTGTAACAATGCAAAATCCATGATGCATGATCAATTTCTTCTTGAATTACATGAATATTTCTATAATTAACTGATATATTTATATACTTATACTTGTATACATCGATGAGCCAAAGCATTATGACCACATGTTAGGCATGGTCCTCCACAAGCTGCCAAAAGAGAACAAAGGCATGGACTCCACTAGACCCCTGAAGGTGCTCTGTGGTATCAGGCACCAAGACGTTTGCAGCAGATCCTTCAAGTACTGCAGGTTGCGAAGTGGAGCCGCCGTGAATCGAGCATGTCCATCCAGCACATCCCAATTGAATTGAGAGGCCGTGAAACGTAACACCTTGAACTCATCATGTTCCTCAAACCATTCCTGAACAATGTCATATCCTGCTAAAAGAGGCCACAGCCTCCAGGGAACACCATTGTCATGAAGGGGTGTGCTTGGTCTGCAACAATGTTTAGGTAGGTGGCATGTGTCAAATTTACGTCCATATGAATGGCCAGACCCAGGGTTTCTCAGCAGGACATTGCCCAGAGCTTCAGTCTCCCTCCACCGGCTTGTCGTTGTCCCACGGTGATCCTGGTGTCATCACTTCCCCAGGTAAATGGTGCACGCATACACGGCCGTCCACGTGATGCAGGCAGGCAGTCACCCAGTTACGATACTCGTGTGCCCATTATAGGCGCTTTCAATGATGGACAGGGGTTATCGTAGGCACTCTGATTGGTCTGCAGCTACACAGCCCCATACACAGTGGCCCTCATTTATCAATCTTGCGTAGAAACGGGCGTATATGTTGGCGTAAGATTATGCTTACACTCCTCTCACCGCCTGATTTATGAAGCTGTGCGCACCTCTGAAATCCAGGCGTACGCAATACCTGCCTTTGATAAATGTCGCGGCCAAAAACGATCGTCATTAGAATAACACGCCCCTATATATTCAAGTCTCTGCCTCCCCCACGCCCTCATTTTATGCCATGGACACACGGAAGACGGCAAAGAAGCGAAACTTCTCTGACGTGGAGATCGAGACCACCATCACCAGGGAAGTGGGAAAAAAAAAATTGTTTTATTTGGGAGTTTAAAGAGTGGGATTTATAAGATGGCTGTGTCTCATGTAACCTTGTTATTTGTACACACTGTGACTATACACATCACAACATGTAAATAGGAAAATGTTGGCGTTATTTTGTCACTTATTGAAGAGTAGGCTAGCTGGAGCCATATACCTCCAGTCTTTGTGCTAGGCTAGGCCAAATGTGAACGTCCTGCAAAATCATGTTTTGCTGATGCGTCCGCAGTAATGGTGCTCCCTGTCTTGATGATCAACTGAGCAGAAATTAAATCATGGCTTGTTTTTGGCCAGCTAAACTCTGAGCAAACAAGCGTCCAAACATCTGCATTAGCATTTGGCAACTGTGGAGTCGCTGTTTTGTAACCATGATCCTCTTCTGGCCCAGGTGTCTTTGTTGTTAAGCACATTTGGCTTTATTCTAAGGACTACACCTTACTCGTCCTCTCATCTTCAACATGTTTGCAGATTTACGGGTCTTTGGAGGAGCTGGTTGGATGTGGTAAGCAGCATGTGTGTCAGTCTGAGGGCTTGTTGAAACAGCGATGTCGAAAAAGATATGACACACTGACAGAGGAGGACTCACTAATAAAATGAGAGGGGGAACATTGACTTATGACACCTCCAAAAGTAAATTACATGAACCAAGAGGACATAAAACATTATAATGCGCAGTCCAGTCCACAGGCCAGAATTTTTATTTTAATGCCACCCAAACAGTGTTGGCTTGGTTATTTCTATTAGGCCTCCACCAACATGAAAAACAATAGCATGTATAAAAGCGTTGTGAAAAATTCAGAATTTAACAATTATTTTCAAATCATAAGTGTGAATTTGAATCAATTAGACACACCCCATAGGATGTTGAATTGGAATTTTAATTGGAAGAACATTGTTGCAGACCAGGCACACCCCTTCATGACAATGGTGTTCCCTGGTGAAGTGGCCTCTTTTTAGCCTAGAAATCTAGATGCACCTTAGCGGTAGTAAATCTAATTTGCAGCCAGGGTCGTCTAGCAACTCTCAATTGGCTTGTGAGCTGGAAAAACCAAACTCTGATCAGGCCAATCACATCGTGTATAGAGTCGGTGGGCGGGCTTAACATAATGACGGCAGAGTTGCGGCAGTTCCGCGTGCTACTCGTAAACAAAGAAGCTGCCGAACAGCGGCCTTTTGATTCGGCTTTGGCTGCGACTCTGGAAGACTTGGAGTTAAGCTTTTCTTTTTAAAAAAGAACAAAGAACGGCAATGAAGTCATTCTTAAGAAAGGAAGATGTGTTCGGAGTTTTGGCTACCGGATACGGAGAAAGTTTAATCTATCAACTAGCTCCGCTTCACCTTCTTCGTTGCTCTGGTTGGTTGTAGCGCTATCCTATTGCCTATAGACAACCGTTATCCCGCCCCTCGGATTGAGCCCTGCCAATGGTGTGTTCCCAGACCCAACATCTTGATGTGGGTCTGGTTTGTCAGGCTAGCCTCTTTTAGCAGGATAACACACTCTGCCACACTGCACACATCATTCAGGAATGGTTTGAGGCACATGATAAGAGTTCAAGGTGTTGCCCTAGCCTTTAAATTCGCCAGATCACAATCCAATTGAGCATCTGTGGGACAGGCCAACAAGTTTGATCCCAGCAGCTCCACCTCACAACCTACAGGACTAGAAGGATCTGCTGCTAATGTCTTTGTGCCTGATACCACAGAACTCCTTCAGATGTGGAGTCCATGCGTCTGTGCTGTTTTTGCAGTACGCGGAGGACCAACAGCGTATTAGGTCATAATGTTTTGTTTCATCTGTGTATATAAAGGCTTTAAATAAAGTGTACCCAAAATACATTTCTTTTAAAAATTACAATTATATTTATTTATTTTATTAACAATTCAATACACTTGATATAAAGTATATTTCTTTCCTGAAAATTCAACTTAAAGGGGTCATGAACTGCGTTTTTTTGTATTGTTTTATGATGTTTCCTGGGGTGCACTTATGTTAGAATGCTTTTTACATAATTTTTTTTATAATTTATAAATAAAAGGCATTTTTCCTACCCTGATTTTAGCCTTCTGCTCTGTTTAAGGGGCGTGTCCGCTGTGAGACTTCAGTGTTTACACCCACTGCTGTGATTGGCTAACGTCTTTCCATTTGAAATAGTATTACTCCCTCTTTTAGCTCGTTTTTACAATTACAGCTCTCATGGTTAACTAATCGTGAAAAGTGTTGCATTACATTTACATCTATGGCATTATATTTAGATCTATGGCATTATATTTAGATCTATGGCATTATATTTAGATCTATGGCATTATATATTTAGATCTATGGCATTATAGTCGGATCGTGGCATGAAATGTTGCAGTGATGATCATTGTAGCCGATCACACACACATGCTGAGCGCATGAAAGCAGTGATTTCGTCATTGCAACTCAGTTTCTGTACACTAACGACTGCTTTCATCTTCACTAACACTGCAAACGTGATATACACTCTAAAAAATGCTGGGTTAAAAATAAAAATATGGGTTGAAAATAGACTAACCCAGCAATTGGGTTGTTTTAAGCAAACATTTAACCCAACCTCTGGGTTAAAACAACCCAATTGCTGGGTTAAAACAACCCAATTGCTGGGTTAGTCCATTTTCAACCCAACTTGGGTTATTTTTAACCCAGCATTTTTTAGAGTGTAGTTTAGAGATTTATTGAATAAAACGGGAGTCACTGATAAACTCTCCTGTTTGATTGACAGGTTCAGCGTGTGCTGCTCAAACGATTGCAAAGGGAGCTTACTTTGATCGCTTTCTTTATAGAATTGAATCACCGTTAAATAAAAGATTATTTTCATCCTACTAAGAGACTCAACGCAAGTTGATGTTTAGTCACTGGTCTGATTTACTGACACACAGACAAAGAATCATCACATTTCAGATCAGGTAATAGAATGAACACAGTTACTTACATGTTGCATGTTGAACCCAGTCACTGCACAATATTTTGTAATCCTCAACGGCATGTTTATTGCTTTGTAACTCGAAGGTTTAACACTAGGCCTATGTTACATGCGCAAACCGGTGGGCGGGGCTAAACAGGCAGTGATGAAGTAGGCATTGATCTTAGAGGATTCCCTGATTGATTGGCCAGGGATCGGAATTGGCCAATTTTCTGCATGATCGGCCCTGATTGGTGATTGGCCGATCCGTCTACATGCGGCAACATACGTTGACGTCACTGCCACGCTCGTGCTCACAGCCATGCAAACATGTCGTTGGCACGGAAGTTTTTTACTGTGAGCGAAGGAGACACCAATTATGCCATTTGTAAAACTTGTAAGGTTAAAATAAACCGCGGGGGAACCACCAGGAAAGCGCACAACGCGACATGCCCAGTTTGAAGAAGGTAGTAAAGGCAAAACGGCTAAAGCTGGCCAGAGCTCAGAGCCAGCCACAAGTCAGCAGCCTCTCCTACATTTCCTTGGTATAAGCAGCGAAAAGACCAAAGCAATTACAAAGAAATTATGGACTTCATGGCGCTGGATGACCAGCTGAATGCATAAACCGTCACTTCATGAGAATTTACCGTTTCATTTGAGAAAACTGTCATATCATGAACACAGACACTCAAAGGTCTTCACGGCAACCTGTCAAAATAAAAGTTTGGTTTAAAAAAAATTTATTGACAGAATATATTGGGCTACTGTTGTAGCCTACAGTAGATTTAGCAACGTCTCTACTAAAAATAATAATTATGCCTAGATGGTTGATTATTTTTCACTTGATCTTTTTTTATAAACAATGTTTACTTTTAAACAGCATACAGCCTTGTGTATTATTTACTTATAATGATTATCATCATAAATAATAAACTTAATACATTTAATTAATTTTTTAAAAATGGTTAAATTAAAAAAAATTATATAAAAAACATTTAGCTGTGGTACCGAAATTGGTACAGAGTACCGTAAAATTTTTACAGACTACTGGAATTTTGATACTGTGACATCCCTAGCTGGCAACATTTTATCACCCTATTACTGAACTATTATTTGGAGGAGTATTGTACACTTCAGGTTTGTTCGTTCACAGGATCTTTTGACTTTTGTAAGACAAGTAAAAAAGAGAAAAAGGGCAATTTATAATGTTTTGTTTCATAAAGCAACTGATTTTCAGTTATTTGTTATTTCTACTTCTTTCCAGGCACAGAACACTTTTTTTTTTTTATAATAAAAATAAAAAAATTCTTTGAAGAAAAAGTGGATTTTTGTTTGTATATGCTGTCAATTATAGTTCTTAGAAAGAAAATCGGAATCGGCCGATCTCATTAACAAAAAAATCGGAATCGGCCAAGAAAATTGCAATCGGTGCATCTCTAGTTGATCTTCTTCTGCTGAGGCAGTGCTTGCCTCCCTTTGACGTCATAGATCCCCACTTTGAAAAAGCTGTCGTTTGCTGGGCCTGGTGTACAGTATATAAAAGCTTTTCTTTGACTAACAAGGAAGTTTTCAGCTCTGAAACTTACAGGATATTCTTATATTACCATGACCTTTTATATATCAAAATCCACTCAATTCATGACCCCTTTAAAGGATTAGTTCACTTTAAAATTAACCCATGATTTACTCACCCTCAAGGCATCCTTGGTGTATATGACTTTCTTCTTTCTGATGAACACAATTGGGGTTATATTAATAAATATCCTCACGTTTCCAGGCTTTATGGGGGCCAACGAGTTTGAAGCTCAAAAAAGTGCACCCATCCGTCATAAACATAATCCACACGGCTCAAGGGGGTTAATAAAGGCCTTCTGAAGCGAATCGATGTGTTTGTGTAAGAAACAATATCCATATTTAAAACTTTATAAACTTTATTTATGGATATTTTTCCTACAAAAACCCATCGACTCGCTTCAGAAGGCCTTTATTAACCCCCCTGAGCCGTGTGGAGTATGTTTATGATGGATGGATGCACTTAAAACTCTTTGGCCCCATTCACTGCCATTATAAAGTTTGAAAACATATAACACAGATTGTGTTCATCAGAAATATACAGTCATATACAACTAGGATGTCTTGAGGGTGAGTAAATCATGGGGTAATTTTGCTTTTTAAAGTGGACTAATCCTTTAAAACTTAAATTTGAAATACAATGTCTGTTCAAACAGGTATTCAAATTCAGAAACTCAATGCATTTTCAATTGAGTTCTGAATGCTGCACAGCTCTGATGCGCCCAACCTAAGCATCGCTCATCGGTTTCTCCAAAGCTGCCCTCGCTGCGGCGGCTTCAAGAGCTCTCCAAGGTGCTGAAAAGGCCACTTCCTTTTACCTGCGAGGCCCACTGACTCCATGTCAGCCCGTCACAGCAATGCACTGCACAGAACTTTGAGCGGCCTCTTTTGCACTCACTCTTCGTCTCTTCCATCCTGAGCAGAGGACGAGGCTGAGCAGAGGGAGTCGCAGAAGACTCCGGGGTGTCTTTGTTTAGATTAATGACTTTTGAAAATGCAGCAGTCTCACGGATTCATGGCCAGTGCCCCATGTTGAGCTCTTAAGGGGCTGCTGCAGAAGAAGGCAGACTGACAGTCGGGCTGTCAGCATCATTATCTGGCTTGAGTCCTGCCATTAAGGTGGCAAAGAGCTGAAGGGTGTCACCCTCCGGAGCAGAGATTTAGCCTAAAGCTCTCATCTGTGCAGACAGCAAGCGAAGAGGACCCTCCCAGGTGAGAGCGCAGGGGTGAACCCGGTTTCATTACCTTTCTGCACTAGTACATCGACCTGTTAGTAACCTTACCGTGACAGGGAAAGAGACTCTGTTAATGCTTCTCAACTCTTTTGTCTCAGGCTGACAGGCTAAACTGAAGTGAATATGGGGAGTGTAGCGACAGTTTGTGTCCAAACAGGCCCTTCCATTATGATTTCTAGTTGCATTAAAGACATCTTTTCATGACAATAGACAAACATCATCTATGAAATGAATATAATCATTCATGTTACCACTACGCAATATGATTATGAAATATATTCCACTTAGATCATCTGGCTGCAAACTGCTAGTTGTACCTAAAACATAAAAAATGGTGAATCACCCATTAGTTGTCGTTTACAAGCTGTGGATCTTTTCATTGAGCAGTTGATTCAATTAGCACTTTTAAAAGCATCTCAAAGCATATTTGTTCACTTTACTTTTAGTTTTTCTCCTTAGTTTTGTATTTCATTATTAATTTACTCTACTGTTCAAAGGTCTGGGTTCATTTTTTTTTATTTATTTTTTTTAGAGAAATTAAGGATGCATTAAACGTATCAAAAGTTACAGTAAAGATTTATAATTTGACAAAATATTTTTTTATATATAAATTATTTGCAAATTGAGCAAATTTGTTTTCCACATTCTTTATAATCTTTATTATGTTAAGCCTATCATAATTATATTTTAGGGGCTGTGTACACATCTTTTTCAGCTAAAAACGGAAAACTTTTTATGTGTTTTGGCCATTTACACGACAACGAAGTTTTGGGGAAAATGGATTTCAAAGTGCAGGTTTTTGAAAACTATACTGTTATCGTCTCCCTGTAAACTTTGTGAAAACGGTGACGTCTCGCGCATGCTTATTACATGTTCAGTCTATAGGTGCGTAGTGTATCTTTACAAAGTGACAACACCAACTACTGGCCTGGCAGCAGAATACAACGTTTTTAATCATTTTCGTGGATCCGTGTGAATGAGATTGCTTGCGTTAGTCAAAAACGCAAAGGAAAGACTTTTCTGTTTTTAGTGCATCGTTGTTGTGTAAATGTACCCTTAGACCTGATCAGTGGTTTTCATGGGACATTGCGTACATGCGTCACTTGCCGGTGCGTGTCTCGTCATATCCGTAAAAACAGAAAACTTGCTCTGCTTCTTTGACGCACGTATGGTGTGGGAGTGTCATAGGTTAGTTGTCACAACGAGCGAGAGAGGTTGACATGGAACATGCTAAATCTCCAGGGAATCACCTGGGTTTTTTTTATTGGACAATGCACGAAAAAATTCCACCTTTTAATAGTAGAAAATATTTACAGTAAAAACCTTATCAGGAACTTTTACTCAAAAACCTTATGAGGGCAAAAAAATGGAAAGCAAAAAAAAATAATAATCGTTCATTAATCGTAATCGAGGTAAAATGTTCAATTAATCAAGATTTTTATTTTTGGTAAGAGAGATTTGAGAGCAGTTTCTCTAGAGCGGCTGCACCAGACTGCACGGACTCTGATAAAGTCAGATTATTAAATATTAAGTTGCAATTACAAGAAGTTGCAATGTGCACATACAGTATATGTCAATCTTTATGTACATATTTGTCTTTTGTAAACAGCTTTGTAAGCATTAAGTGCTGCATAAACAAAGTTTTTCTTACTTTTACAGGTGTGCTGATCGAATCCAGTTTGTGGCATTTCCAGGCCCAGTTCCCACTTCTCAGCATCATTTCAGGTCATCCCTCACCTGTTAATTAAAAAGAGGAAGAGATATGAAAGGTTTGGGTTGTGAAGAAAACTACTTTCCAATCTCATTATTGACCAACACAAACTCATCCCTGCTTGATTTAAACAATGTTAAAATGTGTCAATGTTTGTAGCTGGACAATTAGAATTAGCTCTAAGCTGTACAGATTATCCACAACAGCAGACAAATCTCATTTCAGTCCATTCATGTAAATACTATCATCTTCCCAACTCACACAGTCTTCTTGTCAGAGAAAAGCAGCGCTGATGTTTGCCACATGTCACGGCTGTGCTGAAATCAACACATTGTCATACACTCCATAAACAAGTCATTTCTAATTAATCTTCTCACTATAAGACTCAAACACATTTATGGTAAGACTTTAAATGTTTCGGGCGCAGCTCTACAGCTCAAAGTAGTTTGAGGTGGTTGGTAGTGGGAGTCACAGCTATGTAAATCAGTGGCTCTGTGGTTTATTTTATTTGGCAAAAACTCATGGAGTATCGGCGTATCCGAGTGTGGCTTTACAGTTGGAAGTGGTCTCAAAGAAGGCCTCTGTGAAAACCTATACTCACCAGGAGTGGTCAGAATTAAGTGTAGAAAATGACACAAGCCAGTTAGCTTTTCCACAGGGCCGGCCGCATATGGCAGCAGTTCAGATGCGAGGCCGTCGCCGCCGCTGCTGCCGCTGCTCGGGAACGGTCGATCCAGAGCAGCTGGGCTGCACTGTTTAGATTAATAAGCTCAACGTGGAAGACATTAAGCACTAAGCGCTGACCATGCCAACTCCGGAGAGGACCGTAATGGCTTCAATATTACTGGGGCATGTATGAAAGAAACCTTACATTAATTCATTTAAACAGCCATTTACATCCTGTGGAGAAGGAGGCGGGTGTGAGTGCAAGCCACGAGAGGGTCGGGCAGTGATCTAGTCTCGCTGTCATTGTAATAGGGTCACTTTGATGCATTGGGCCGAGTCAGATCTGTCTGATAACGGTCTCGTTTGGTCTTCAGGAAGAAAGCGTGGAGCAGATTGTTTCAGAAAAACTTCGACAACATTTTTCTACAAGTTTCTACAACTTCTGAATTTTCATTCTGAATATTGCACAGAACTTTTGAAGCCAAATATTCAGGCTGAGTGAGACGCCAATGAGAAAACTGTTATTTATTATCATTGAGATGCTAAGGTAGTTTTTATTAACATTTAGAATTATTTTTTATTTGAATATTTTCCAATTTAATTTGATTGTTTTTGTTATTTATGTTTCTATGTATAAATATGCCTAGTTTGTATTCATTTTATTTAATAAGTACATCAAATTAAACTATAAGTAAATTAAATGTTACATTGGGCAAATTGCTGGAATTTATAGAAATTTTTTATCATTTTAAGTCAAATTTATTTATTTAAAGGGTTAGTTCACCCAAAAATGAAAATTCTGTCATTAATTACTTACCCTCATGTCGTTCGACACCTGTAAGACCTCAGTTCATCTTCGGAACACAAATGAAGATATTTTAGTTGAAATCTGATGGCTCTGAAAGGCCTCCATTGGCACAATGCACGGTACACTCTCAAGACCCTTAAAAGGTACTAAAGACGTTGTTACAAAGTCCATCTCACTACAGTGGTTCTACAATAACTTTATGGAGTGACGAGAATAGTTTTTGTGCGCAAAAAAACCCTAAATAACGACTTATATAGTGATGGCGATTTCAAAACATGGCATCATGAAGCTTCGAAGCGTTATGAATCAGTGAGTCAAATCATGATTTGGATGATTTGGACTAAACTGCGTGAATTTGGCGATCCAAACTGCTGAATCGACTAACTGATTCATAACGCTTCGAAGCTTCATGATGCCGTGTTTTGAAATCGTCATCACTATATAAGTCGTTATTTAGGGTTTTTTTGCGCACAAAAACTATTCTCGTCACTCCATAAAGTTATTGTAGAACCACTGTAGTGAGATGGACTTTTATTTGACGTCTTTAATACCTTTTAAGGGTCTTGAGAGTGTACCGTGCATTGCTGCCAATGGAGGCCTTTCAGAGCCATCAGATTTCAACTAAAATATCTTCATTTGTGTTCCGAAGATGAACGGAGGTCTTACGGGTGTCGAACGACATGAGGGTAAGTAATTAATGACAGAATTTTCATTTTTGGGAGTACTAACCCTTTAATGGTTTTAGTTAACTATAATAGCCCAGCGAGGAACAGTAGCAAAAGTAACAGGTTGCAATGTTCTTTGTAGCTGCCCCCAAAAACCACACAAGAAATCCTCATTGTGTCGCGGTCGGCTTTCAACAGTTCTCTTCTGTTCTCCTTGTGTAATTGTCAAGATGTCCTTCAGCAGCGATCAATGGGGCACCCAGGCATAAATGGAAGTTTCAGAGTTTTGCGATGATATGAATTCTCCTCAACGTCCCATCTATCAAGATAAAACAAATGCTGCTCATTACTGGGGAAAAAAATACACCAGCGTTCCAGCAAGGGCAATTTTGCCTCCCCAAAAACGTGTGGGAGTTTTTAATATTGTGGAGTGGAGCGTGTGTCACCCAGGGACCCACTTCAGCTCTTCATCAATCTGCCGTTCCCCCCCTCCATCCCTCTACCTCCCACCCCCACGGACCTCGCCTGAGATCTACAGACGAATCTGTGCCTTATCGTTTTAGAACAATGCTTCTTACTGCTCACCAGAGAAATGTCCTATTTGATTTCAGGGGAAGTAAATGGTCTTTTATCTGTGGTATAAAATTGGTTAAGTTTTAGCACCAATTGTCTACCCGTGAAGAAAGAGAAAAAGATTATCTCACAGATTTGAAGATTTAAGGCTAAGATTTGGAGAGTTTGATTGATGTTTCAGTCATACAAAACCCACCGTTTTCATTTTAGATGTGCAGGCTGTTACTGTATTTATCAAGGTGGCACGTGGAGGCAAGAAAAAGCAAAGTGGGTACCAAGAAAACAAGGCAGGTGAGAGCATGAAAACGGTTCTCGCCTCTTTACTGACCTACAAATTGATTGAAGGACAGACCATAGACTAAAACGGGTTTTCAAGTGAGGCCACAAGGGGGTGCTACACTCAGAGAAAAAGGGTGTTCAAATTGTACCTTTAGGAGTACAACAGCTTTTCACTGGGGCAGTACCCTTAAAAGGACATCTTTGTACCCCTAATAGTACCTTAAAGTACAAATACGTACACCTTAAGGTACTAACATGAACCTTTTTGTGGTAAAAAAAGGTACAAAGATGTCCTTTTAAGGATACTGCCCCAGTGAAAAGCTGTTGTACCCCTAAAGGTACAATTTTGACACCCTTTTTCTCTGTGTAGGGGGGAATGTTCATAGTAAAAGTAATACAACTTCTGTATTAAAATACATGTTTACATTTACTGACTTTGTATAAAATAATGATAAAAAATATAAAGAAAACGTTAAAAATATTCTGTTGGTGTACTATAACATACCACATATTCTGTTGGTGTACTATAACATACCACAAAAGATCATGTCAACTTAAAAGGAACACGCCACTTTTTTGGAAAATAGGCTCATTTTCCAACTTGCAGCGGCGCAATGATATTACGCAGCGTCTGAAAATAGGCTAACCTCCGTCAACATAACCAACGTGACAACCTGCTCGCACAGAGAGTGTGCTGGGGACTATTTCTGGCGCTGCGTAATACATAATGGTACAGCAGCAAAGTCCCTTGATTATTAAGCAGGAATGAGAGTATAGTTCCTAGCCATATCGGCCTAGAAAATCACAACTGTTAATTTTCCGTCGGTCTTAGTACACGATGTAACTACAGAAGAGTCAAGTTTTAAATAGGAAAAATATTTAAACTCTTTGGTAATTTTTTTTGAGTGAGATGCTAACGGTCTAATCAGATTCAATGATCTATGCTAAGCTATGTTAAAAGTGCTACCGCCAGACCCAGAGATCGGCTGAATGGATTGGAAAAAGGTAAAACTCATCTGTTTAGGGGAGTTGGAAAATGAGCCTATTTTCAAAAATAGTAGCATGTTCCTTGTAGAAGAGGACTGGCTTCTTTGATTCAGAGAGTGTGAGGATCGTTAAGTAGAGCTCACAGCGGGTGATCGGTCAGAATCACGCAAGATTTCTTCATTGGAAGTATTTATTGAATTGACAACTGCATGGCTGAATATGTACAGTGAGGAGTGGTTCTGAACAAATAAAGAAATAAAACAAACATAATTAGTTGGATGCAAATGAATGGTTCTCATGCAACAAACCTCTATTTGTATTAACTGCATCCTATTCTAATAATGTAGCAGAAATAAATACAATTATATTTTAACATGGCCAAAACTAGCATTAAAGAATGAAAAGGGCTGTACTGTAGATCTAAGCAGCTACAACTATAACAATGAGTAATTATGAACCATTCGCTATACAATGGCTCCATCTGCTGGTCATATAAATAACTGCATCAGGCCGCTCAGAGAGGTGTCACGTGACGACCAGCGTACATGCGGGAGGTGCGTGCCCTATAACCAATTAACTAGATTGAAGGCGAATATCACCGCAAACTATGCGCAGAGGGTGCTTAACTGGTATTCTACAATGTGTAACCAAAGAATAATGCCCGAGTGGCAACCTATACATTGATAGAAAGAAGTATCACGATACGAGGACTAACCGGGCAGGAAAGCCTGAGCTTACAGTTAGCAACACTAAACAGACAAAACACTACCAATCTATCCTTAGCAATGACAGTAAAAGATCAACAAAATACTGATTCTTACTTGTAAAGACGCACACAGAATAAAGCAGTTGTATCAAGGCGGGTTGCAAGTCTGTGCGGTTAGTGTAAACTACTGGCAAAGTCTCGGACAGAATGCTACCAGCGTGCAGCGATCCTGAGTCACTTGTGATTGGCTAATAGTCCAGGTGAAGCGAGGCGTCTTCTAGTAGGAGGGAGAGAGAGAGTCACAGTAAAGTGTCTGATGCTTAGCGGCCACAAGGGGGCCTTTTTTACAGCCGCCCCCAGATTACTGAAGGGAATCTGCAGAAGAAGAAAAGGCGCCCACTCGTCCGGTAGTGGTCAGTCTGACAACTCTGGAAGCTGGATGAGTCGAGCCACAGGGCGGGTGTACGCCCGGTCTCCCACCTTCACTTCAGCAGATCGTACTTTACCGTCGAGGCCGGGGAAGACGCTGGTAACTGTACCCACTGGCCACAGTGAGCGAGGGAGCTGAGGGTCAATGATGAGGACCGTCTTGCCGATGTGCAGGTCTGGGTTTTCAGCATTCCACTTCTGTCGGGCCTGGAGGCTGGGCAGATAGAAACGGATAAAATGTTTCCAGAAGTGGTCAGCCAACAGCTGGCTATGGCGCCAACGCCTACTGCTCAGGAGCTCGGAGTCAGGATACACCACCTGCGGGAGAGAGGCATCTGGCCGCCCAATGAGCAGTGAGTTGGGAGTTATTGGATCAGGGTCGGCAACGTCCGCAGATGTGTAACCTAATGGTTTGGAGTTGAGAATCCCTTCAATCTCAACTAGTAGGGTTCTCAACACTTCATCTGTAACAAGCTGGGCTCCAAGGGTTACTTGCAGGGCTTGTTTTACTGAGCGTATCTCGCGCTCCCAGCAGCCGCCAAAGTGGGGGGCGTTAGGTGGATTAAACTTCCAGTCGATTTGCTGAGAGGCGAGTTGAGCTTTGATGTCTGGAGCAAGGTCAGCGAATGCTTCCCGGAGTTCTCGATTACCACCTCTGAAGTTAGTCCCCTGGTCTGAAATCAGCTCGAACGGCTTTCCTCTGCGGGCGATGAACCGTCTCAGGGCCATGAGGAATGAGTCGGTATTCAAACTGGAGAGCAGGTTGATATGCACGGCTCGGGTGGTCATGCATTTAAAGATTATTCCCCAGCGCTTTTCACTCCTCCTTCCAATCGCCACCGAGTATGGCCCGAAGCAGTCTACTCCTGCTGAGTAAAATGCTGGCTTGAAAAGTCGGACTCTGGATGGAGGCAGGTCTGCCATTTTAGGGATTTGTGGCTTTCCACGCCATTTCTGACACTCTTGGCACTTGCGCTGAAAGCGGCGGATAGCCTCTCGCCCTCCTGGTAGCCAATACTTGCGGCGCATCTCTGCGAAGACCCTCTCTGGGCCTGAATGGTGCAGCTGATAATCATACTCTTGGATGAGCAGCTGCGTGACTGGGTGTTTGGCATCCAGCACCACCGGGTGAACAGTTTCCGGTTCCAGCTGATTACTATGGCGCAGACGTCCACCAACACGGATGAGCTTGTCACTGTGGTCGAACTCTGGTGCAAGCTTGAGAAGTCTGCTGCTTTTGGCGACTGGTTTCCCTGACTGCAGCTGGGCATAGTCAATAGGAAAACTGTCTTGTTGGACCTGTTGTAGCAGAGCCAGCTGGGCTTGGCTGTAGCTTGTGACGTTGCCTGAGGCCGCCCCATGTAGAATCTTTGTTGTGGCAGTCAGGAGGTCTCTGAAGGACGAGAACTGCTTAGCGTCCGGGAGATGACTTGGTGCGGTAGTGGTGAGGCCGCAGAAATGAGGTTTCTTGAGCTCTTCATCCTGCTCTGCCTCTTTCTGGATCTGAGGACTTTGTGGCCATTTGTCGGGGGCACAACACAAGAAGGTTGGGCCCTGCCCCCAGCGGCTGTCTGGTGTCAATGTGTCGAGAGGTTTGCCGCGTGTTATGTCGTCGGCAGGGTTCTGCGCAGAATCCACATACCGCCATGTATCGCCCTCAGTGAGATCCTGGATCTCTGCCACGCGTGTACCAACAAACACTTTGAATCGGCATGACTCCGACTGCAGCCACTGGAGCACGGTGGTAGAGTCCGACCAGAGCACCACCCGCTTGATGTGCAGTGTGAGTTCAGATTTGAGGATCTGAGCCATTTGTGCTCCGGTCAGAGCAGCGCATAACTCCAGGCGTGGGATTGACTGCTGCCTTTTTGGAGCAACTCTGGATCTTGCAGTGACGAAAGCTACTTGGACGACTCCATGAGGATTCTCGGTTCGGAGGTATGCCACAGAGCCATAGGCTCGCTCTGAGGCATCACAGAACACGTGGATCTCACGTTCACAGGTGGGAGAGTCCAACTCATGGCCAGTGTAACACCTCGGAAGTGCTATGCTCTGTAGATGAGGTAACTCGTCCTCCCACTCTCTCCATGCAGCTAGCAGGTGATCTGGCAGAGCAGGGTCGTCCCAGTCACGCTTTTTGTCCCACAGGTGTTGGATGACAACTTTGGCTCTGGTGGTGTAAGGTACTAGAAAGCCAAGGGGGTCATATTGGCTTGCCACCACTTTATAGATGGAGCGCATAGTGACGACTTCTTCAGTGGCTAAAGCCTCTCGACACTTGAAGGACAGAGTGTCCTCTCGACAGTCCCACTGCAGGCCCAGGGCTGATTCTTCTTGGCCTGGGTGACCTTGGGCGATCCACTTTTCAGCACTAGCTGATCTTGCCTCAGCAGGGAGGTGACGGATGGTGTCTGGATGTGTACTGGCCCACTGGCGTAGCTCAAAGCCTCCCTCGGCAAGGAGAGTCTGCAGCTTGTCAATGATGGGCTTGGCATCTTCAACTGTAGGCACGCTTTGTAGACAGTTATCCACGTAGAAATGTCTTAACACAGAGTCTCTCACTGCATCAGCTGGCTGAGTATGGTCGGTGACGTGTTTCTGTAGGGCATATGTAGCACAGCAAGGGCTACAGGTAGTGCCGAAGGGAAGCACCTTCCACTGGTAGACTGTAGGTTGTTCATCACGCTTGAGCTCCCTCCAGAGGAAGCGGAGGAGAGGCTCATCCTCTGGAAGGAGCCTGACCTGGTGAAACATCCCCCGTATGTCACTGCTGAAGGCCACACAATGTTCTCTGAATCGCAGGAGAACTGAAAGGAGTGGTGGACCTAGGGTAGGACCAGGGAGCAGGAGTTTGTTCAAGTCAGCGGCGCTGTACTGGAAAGAGCAATTAAAAACCACTCTGTGCTTACCATTGTGCTCGACAATGTGGTGAGGGATGTACCAGCTGCTTGAGGTGTTCTCTGTGCCAGGGGGTAGTTTTGCCACATAACCAGCCTGTTCAAGTCTCTGGATCTCTGCGTTATAAACTTGGGCCATCTCAGGGTTCTTCGCCAGCCGCCTTTCCGTATTCCGAAGCTGAGGAAGTACTGCCTCCTTTGGTGCGCAGAGCTGGGGAAAGTTCTTCACGCGGAGGAGAGGAGTAGCATAGCGGTGGACACCATTAACCTGTACTCGCACCGTCTGTTTATCCAAGCATTCAAGGGCCTCCTTGTCCTGCCGTGACCTCGTACTGGCCTTTTCGCTGCGCCATGGAAGGACGTCCAGCTGCCACAGCCTCTCAACATGCTGGTAGATGTCAGCCGGAGGTGCCCCAAAGGTGGTGAAAAGACAGCGTTGTTCGATTAGGTACTGCTTTAGATTATTGGTTGGACCTTGCAGCGTCCATCCGAGACGGGTGCGGACAGCAACCGGTGCACCAGGGGGACCAAAGATGACTGGCTCAACTGGAGTCACCAAATGAGGGTGGTCTGAGCCAATGAGCAGTAGTGGGACAATGTCCTTGAATGAAGGGATAGAAAGTTTCTTCAAATGTCTGTATTTACTCTGCAGTGCTTTGAAGGGATACGTGTGCTGGCCTAGCCCGAGCTTGGGTGCGGTAAAGGCTCCTTGGATGTTGTATACCATGGCTGGAGAACAGGCTGGAGAAATGCTAAATGAAACAGCCGCCCCATGAAGCGTCTGCAGCTCCTGTCTAACTGTACGCAGGGGCAAGTCCTCGGGCTGGCCTTCAAGTCCCAGTTGTTGGACAGCCGGTTGGAGGAGCAGGGTGCGCTCGGAGCCGTCGTCTAGCACAGCGTATGTCTCTAGAGTTTGGTCACCATGGCGGAGGATAACTTTACTGACCTTGAGAAGCACACGATGGCCCTGCGGTGGCTTGCCAATGTATAACACTTGGTCTGCACTTGGTATGGACAAAGGTTTGCTTTCACTAGACTTCACCTGGTCAGGCCTTCTCTCGCTGACATCGTGCAGAGCAAGCAGGTGTCTGCTGTTGCATGTTTTACAACACATCTTCAGATCACATTCAGCTGATCTGTGTTCTCGGCCGCATCGCCAACATCGGTTGTTGTCCTGAATCCAGTTACGTTTCTGGGTGGCGCTGAGCAGTTTGAAATTTGCGCAATTATTCAGAGTGTGCTTGTAGTTCTCACAGAATGGGCAGAACTTCTTTGCATCTAGACTGGTTGGAGGGGTGAATTTGGCCGACTCCCTAATCGATTTGGGTTCAGCCCCCAGCATGAGGACTGAGGCCTTAGGTGACGACTTGACAGTACTCCTGAGATCTTTGGGCTTAGATCCAGTGTCCTTTCTCAAGCGATACTGTGCTATATCCTCCTGGATCTGGAGCTCGTATTCCAACCAATCTGCCAGGTCCAGAAGAGTGGGGATAGGAATACGGAGCGGGTGGATGTAGCGCCTGAAACTGGACCTCAGGTCGTGCGGTAGCTTGCCCAATAGACGGGTGACATGAGAACCACAGTCCAGCTCAACTTGCCCCTTTAAACCGAGCTGCTCCAACATGCTCACCAGTGATCTGACGTTCAGGGCGAACAACCTAAATGACTTGATGTCTCCACTCTGAATGTTGGGGCCGTCCATCAATTCAGCATTACGCTGAAGGGCGAGTTGGTGTGGTTGCCCGTACTGCTGGTTTAAAGCTGCCATAGTGTCAGTGAAGGGGTAGTCTGAATTGCTATAGGAATCTGCCACCAACAATGCTTCCTCCAGCTTCAGATGATGCACTAATATCTGGAACTTGAAACGTTCAGTGGCATCCCTTGGAAGGAGATTGTCTAGGGCAATACGGAGTCTTGCAAAGTCTCTTGGGTTAGGACGGTTGAAGTTTGGGATTGTAGGAGTGGGCCCTCTGTATGTTCTTTCCTGTCCACCAGGGGGAGTCACTGAGCGTCGGCGTCTGGGCTCGTGCCGAGGTGAAGGGGGTCTACGTCTCTCACGCTGGTCTGGAGAGTAGCTGTAGCGGCGTGCAGGAGAGTAGTCACCTCGGCATGATGGTTCTCTGTATTCTCTGGAGGAATAACAAGAGTCTCTGTAGCTGGCGTAGCGCTCAGGTGAGCGGCGGTGGCTGCACTGCTCATAATTATAATGAGAACTGTAGCGCCCTTCTCTGGATTCATCGCTTCGTCGCGAGGCCTGGTGCTTGGTGCGTATTGGATCGGGAGAGCGCTTAGGTGAGGGAGAGTCATACCTGGTTGATTCCCTGTAGTCCTTTGTCTCTCTACTGTGGCCATGACGCCTGTCAGAGGACCGTTGTGGTGGTGTCTCTCTGTCCCGGAAGTAGACTGATTTATACTGGGTTGAAGCACCTCCATAATCCAGCCCTTCTCGGCAAAGTCTATCTCTGGCAGCTACAGTACGTAGCTCTGAACGGGACTTGCTGGGCTCCGCTCTGGCTCTGAGCTGTTCGTTCTGTAATTTTAATTCCTTCATTGATGCCAGAAGATCTTCCCTTTCTCGCTCTAGTAGGCGGCACTCCCTTCTCCACTCATCTGCAGAAGATTCCCCTTTATCAGTGACTGACCATCGCACTGGGCTGTGGTGCAGCTGACCTTCTGGGGTTGCAGAGCGTGAATCAGATCTACTGTGGTCCTCTTCGTCTAGCCGCTCTCTGGACGGTGACTCAGAAGGCTTCTTGGTTTGACATCTGGTCGGGAGATCAGATAAGTCATAATCTTGCAAGTAGTTAGGGAGGGACCGCTGCCTCCTACATCGAGCACTAGACTCTTTATCCGAGGTGGTAGACATCTTGCTCCGCTGCAGGCTCTGGATCCGGCTCGAAGGACCACTTTTGTAGAAGAGGACTGGCTTCTTTGATTCAGAGAGTGTGAGGATCGTTAAGTAGAGCTCACAGCGGGTGATCGGTCAGAATCACGCAAGATTTCTTCATTGGAAGTATTTATTGAATTGACAACTGCATGGCTGAATATGTACAGTGAGGAGTGGTTCTGAACAAATAAAGAAATAAAACAAACATAATTAGTTGGATGCAAATGAATGGTTCTCATGCAACAAACCTCTATTTGTATTAACTGCATCCTATTCTAATAATGTAGCAGAAATAAATACAATTATATTTTAACATGGCCAAAACTAGCATTAAAGAATGAAAAGGGCTGTACTGTAGATCTAAGCAGCTACAACTATAACAATGAGTAATTATGAACCATTCGCTATACAATGGCTCCATCTGCTGGTCATATAAATAACTGCATCAGGCCGCTCAGAGAGGTGTCACGTGACGACCAGCGTACATGCGGGAGGTGCGTGCCCTATAACCAATTAACTAGATTGAAGGCGAATATCACCGCAAACTATGCGCAGAGGGTGCTTAACTGGTATTCTACAATGTGTAACCAAAGAATAATGCCCGAGTGGCAACCTATACATTGATAGAAAGAAGTATCACGATACGAGGACTAACCGGGCAGGAAAGCCTGAGCTTACAGTTAGCAACACTAAACAGACAAAACACTACCAATCTATCCTTAGCAATGACAGTAAAAGATCAACAAAATACTGATTCTTACTTGTAAAGACGCACACAGAATAAAGCAGTTGTATCAAGGCGGGTTGCAAGTCTGTGCGGTTAGTGTAAACTACTGGCAAAGTCTCGGACAGAATGCTACCAGCGTGCAGCGATCCTGAGTCACTTGTGATTGGCTAATAGTCCAGGTGAAGCGAGGCGTCTTCTAGTAGGAGGGAGAGAGAGAGTCACAGTAAAGTGTCTGATGCTTAGCGGCCACAAGGGGGCCTTTTTTACATTCCTTTAACCCTTAAATGCATGACTGTTTCACCAAACATTCTTACATATTTTGATCACTGACAGCTTCCTTCACCAGATCCATCATCAAGTGACAGTGACACTAATATTTGATTGTGTTCAGTACTTGCTCTGCAGTAAATCGCTGAGCCATTTCAAGTTTTGCAGATTATAATTATTATCGTTTCGTTTTCAGTCTGCAGTAAGTATGAGTGGAACGTCACTTCATCATTGTGTATCAGACATTGCCACCTTGTGGAATAAAGGTGAATTGCAGTTATTTCGTCATTATAGATTCATTTATTATTGTGCAGAAAAAAAATACGTACAATCTTACACACCTCGGGTCGTTAGCGATCCTATACAATTTTGACAAAAAACTAGTGGAAAAACAGGCATTCAATTAAAATGTTATTATTTTTTTCTTGTTATATTGTTTAAAATGGATTGATGGAGGAATACTAAGAAGGTTGAACTTTAAAAAAGGAATAGTTAAGGGTAGTAAATGACGTCTCGGGTCGCTAAAGACCCGAGGTATACATTTAAGGGTTAAAGGCACAATATGTTATTTTCACTGCTAGAGGTCGCTTATTCAAAACAAAGGCGTAGATTGGTGACGCCGTGAATGAGCGTGGAATCGTGGGAGTTGTTGCCTTCACCTCCACAGCCAATGGAAAGGAATCCAACGGACTCAGGAAGAAGTCATGTTCATGGAGGAACTATTGTATTATAGTTTTATTAACATTTCTGTGGTAAGCAGGGCGGGCCAAGAGCCGCGGGAGCAGAATGAGGCCTCTGGAGTGGAGTAACCTGCGATACACCCCGGTTAGTCGGCCTCGCTATTTTCGCTGCGTATGTGGGGTACGCAGCACTATTTTACTTGGTTTAAATAATCACACTAAATAAATTTGAGTGTGTTGAGAATTGTGTCATAATGTAGCTATAAATGTGCGTTTGCTCAGAGGCTGGTATGAGAGATCTGTGGCACTTTGCAGAAATCTAGATCGACATTAGAATATCATATTAATAAACACTGAATGACTTGTGTTGCTAAATGGCATATTTTTTTGGAGAAAGCTCTCTCTGATTATGCTATGTTAGCCATTTGACAAAATTGTCTCTGAGGCATGGTAAAAATATGGTACTAAACGTGTTGAGCTATAGAACAATGATTCGTTTTCTGTTGAAAATGTATCCAAACAGTTGCTCACCTGTCTAATAAAACTCATAATATATAAAAATGTGTCTTCATGTTTTCTATGAAAGCAAAACTGGAAATTGGGTGTAAACGCGGATATTAGGTCTTTGACAGGTGACACAATGGCACAGACAGTCCGTGTCCTAGTTAAAAATGCTGATTTCTCTGGATTTAAACATTCCACAAGTCCACAAAATATATCACATTGTTCCAGTGATTTTGGGATATTTTAATCAAAAAATCTTACATATTTTGCCTTTAATAGAAAGTATTTTTTGGCCTTTTTTACAGTATAAATGGGTCTTTATAGATGATGTCTTTTTAGAAGGGGTCCCTCACAAGAAGATCATAATATTTTGGGGTCTGTGTTACTGCACTTTGCTGTGTACCTGTACTCAATTTAATCAATCCAAATACATTCTCTTAAATCTATACGACCCCTTATTATTTTTCTCAAACTATTTCCCTTACTACGTGTATCTGCCGTTGAAGTCTAGGTACACTGATTTAGCTTAGTCGGGAACTATGCCTCATTCCCCTGGGCTTTTGGGATCTAAGCCATCTGGTTAGCGTTCTCACAGTCCATTTCCCCGTGCTGCGCTCTCCACAACACTGGCTGAGAGGAACTAATGTGAAAGTGAGGGAGAACCATTGAGCACAAAAGCTCATTATACATCTACACCAGGCCGAACAGCTTTCACTGGGTCACACACCAAGCAAAAAAAAAAAGATGCAGGTAGATTTTATTTAACAACCAGAGGAAGGGATTGTTTCCCATTGACAAGACTTTGCCTTAACCTTGTGCTTTTCTCCTCGGCTCATCATAAGTTTCCTATCACAATGCAGTGGAAAATAGCCCTGGAAAGAAAGGGATTAGAGATTCTTACAAAAAAAAAAAAATCATTTCCATCTGGACAAAGAGAGGTGGGGGGCGGTGGGAGGGAGGCATTGAGAGGGGTGGGGGATTTCTTCCCAAAAAAACATCTGGAGAAGCAATTTGGTGTAAATAAGGAGACAGCAACTCACTGCCCACCCAATAAATAACACACAGGGAAGGAGCTAGTTCACAATCTGGGCTTCCCCGGAACATGACACTGAATTAGACTCAGCCAGCAAGTATGGGGAAAGCTGGGAACGGGGTGGACACAAGTGCGCACACAGCGTTTGCTAGCGTGCATGTGTCTGATTTGCCTATCCAGGTTTTGTCTTTTGGCTGCGGGACAGTAACTGGCTGGTAACGCACATTCTGTTCTCGTCCACACACACACAAAAAAAGTATCCTGCCTTCTTTGGTGACTGCATGTGCCAACGCTCTCGAGCAGCAGAGGTAGGTGCAGAGGTATTGTGCTGGAGAGAACACAGCTCCACTCTGCCCCCGTGGGACTTTCAGCGCCTCTCTCAACTAGAAATATTTGTTTTCTCTGCTCAGATAGTGGTTTAGGTAAACAGCATATTGCCTGCTCAAGTTGGCACAAACATGGTTTGTTAATTACATTTTCCATGCCAGACAAACATTCGAAGTAAGGCGTATATTTTTGTGCGATTTGTGAACAAAAACAAATATTCTTGTATCACAACAGTCGTTTTTAAATCATTTATAACTGCTAAATGTTCAAATACTTTCTCATATCCTAGTTTAATACACAAAGACGACTATAAGTAAGTCGTCTGAAGGTTGTTTTACCGGAAAAGTCTCAGTGGCACTGTCAAAACATGTTTGTTTGAGTATTCCGACCAGCACTGGCTCAATCAATGGTGTGGGTGGGGTTGGGGGCGTGGCTATCGGTTCATACGACCAATGGTAGGGTCAGTTTGGGAAACCCAAGGAATTTCAACTTTAAATTTAAAAGGTTTGAGGGCGGTATGATTTTAAAAATGCTTTTGTTAACCAAAAATACAGTAAATATTATTAAAATGTTGGTAACACTTTACAATAAGGTCTCGTTTGTTATCATTAGTATTAACTACCATGGAATAACAATGAGCTATACATTTGTTATACACTGTAAAAAAATCTTTAAAAAGTAAGTTACCTGGTTGCCTTAAAATGTTGAGTTCATTGAAATTTAAAATTTGAGTTAATACAATGAACATTTGAGAATCGACATCACCCTTTATTCAAATATTATTAAAAGATTTTGTAAGCATATTGTGTAATTGTCTTTTATTTTGTAATAATGCAGTGAAACATGCCAAACTGTGCTATTTTCATGATTTATCACAAAAAAATTATTTATGTGGTTCAGATACAATCATATTTTGAGTTTCTATTTATTAAACCAATTTCCTTCATTGTATTTACTCAAATGTTTAATTTCAATGAACTCAAAATTGTAAGGCAACCAGGTTACTTACTTTTTTAAGTTAAACCAACAATATCTTTGTTAATGTTAGTTAATAAAAATCCAGCTGTTCATTGTTTGCACAGTGCATTATCTAATGTTAACAAATACTAATAATAATGTATTAGTAAATGTTGAAATTAACATGAACAAATTAATAAATGCTGTAGAAGTACTGTTCATTCTTCGTTCATGTTAACTAAAGTAAATTAATAAAACCATATTGTATAGTGTACCACATAACTATTGTTATTTATTGTTGTTTTCTAATTTAATATTATTTAGAATGTAATTTATTCATGTGATGGCAAAAAAAAAGATCATGCCTTTTGTTTTGGTGTTCAAGAAAAAAATCTTATTATTATCAATGTTAAAAACAGTTGTGCTGCTTAATATTTTTGTGGAAATTGTGATACTTTTTTTTTTTCTTCAAGATTCGCTGATGAATATAAAGTTCAAAAGAACAGCATTTTATCTTTCCTGTCAGGTTTGATTCATTTAATGCATCTTCGCTGAATAAAAATATTAATTTCTTTCAACTTCACTGGCTCCAAACTTTTGCAAGATCTCTCTTCTATTTAAACTTAATGAACTTCAGTCCTAAAAAAGTAAACTTTCAGTTTACCTACGGGCTGAAAAGATTCAGCAGCCACAGCATGAGCAGGTTTCTAGCAGCAGAAGAGAGCTTCCTCGTGCACGCTGACTCCCATGCCCAGCGGTGGCAGTGACAGAGGCAGATGGCACAGGCCCGGGTCTAAGGAGAGAAACACAGGGTGCCAGGGCTGCACGGGCAACCCAGGAGAGTCTCTCAAGGAGCAGTAGGCCACCTCTCAACATCCATCAGGGCCGGGGTGTTAATGAGAACGACGGAAGGGAGAACGCAAGGGAGGGAGGAGAAGAACAGAAGAACGACGCATTGATAAAAATGACAAAAGAACAGATGCAGGTGAACAGGTAGAGAGAGAGAGAGAGAGAGAGAGAGAGAGAGGGAGGAGTGGAAGAGGAAAGGTTGAATGTCACTAATGATAGCTGTGAGATTACTGGAAGTGCATGAGTGCAGAACATCAGGTGCATAGTGTACAAGGGGAGGGAAGAATTTCAAGACTTGGAATAGAAAACTCAGAGCTGGTCTTCACCACAGGAGATCGTGCTTGTATATCCCACCATTCTTTGCTCTTGCAGCCAGGTGTGTGTTTTTGTGAGAGCAGGCCCAGCAGAACATCACACATGCATTATGGGATGCTGGGGGGGCAAGAAGGGGACAAGAATCATGAATATTTGATACAACATGAGAGGGACCAAACTGGGGTCGTCAGGAGATCATCAGCTGAGCCCATCAATATTACATGACACCTCCACATTTATTGTTCATGGGAGGGGGAATGTCGTGGGAGGGGATTTCATCCATGTATTCTTTTCAGATGAATCAGTGGAAGTCGAGGGAGGAAAGTTTTATAGGTTAAACTTTTTCTCGAAGATTTCAACATATATACATGGCTGGTCGACTTGACATTTAGCAGAAAAGCTCTGTTAGATATAAGATTACAACTTTTTAATTCTCAAAGTCGAAACTGCAGCATGTTGATGCCATAACGTTATGTCTTGGGAAGCTTTTGCCACCTGCTGATCACAGCTTCCGTTTCACTAAAGCACACCAGATGTATTTACCCTATTAATCTCGATTATGCAATGCAAAAATGTGCAAGATTTTACTTCAAAGGCTTTACATGGGAGTTAAATAATAAACACAAATGCCAAATTAGCATAAATCTACACATGCACCATCCTGCATTATTTTGTCTGAGAAACATCCCACGCAAGATAAATGAATAAACATATTAAAATATTATATTATTGTGATCATATTAAAAATAAATGAGAGGTAATGTATTTTAAGTAAACTATTTTATTTATTTTTTTTATTTACTTAACCACTTGTTCCCCAAATTCTTCAGAACAATCCAGAGTTTCTATACTTTTATACGGCTGCTGGAAATCAATAATTGAGCAGTGAGGTATAGCATGCTGTTAGCTTTTCAGGTAAGGGGAAGAATGAATATTTATAATTCTGAATTCCTGTAGCGTTCAGGTAGTACAGCGTGGTAATGAGAGGACACATCGAGCAGATCCCGGAAAAAAAAAATAATCAAGCTGTACAAGAGCATGAAAGAAACATCTGACGGCACTTTACTCACAGAGTATGTCCTGTGTTTTATTTGCTGTTGTTCACAGCTCTGGTTTTAGGTCAGGACAGTGCGGTTTTCATCAGGAGGTTAAATTTCTCAGGCTGTGGAGGTCTATGACAGACTCCTGTGAATTGATGCAGCTCACCTGCTGTATGAGCGATATTGTGGTTCATCTGAGTGGTACAGTAAGCTAAAAATGAGAGCACAGAGTCAGTGTGTTTCCTTAAAAGCGCTCTCTCTCTCTCTCTCTCTCTCTCTCTCTCTCTCTCTTCACTTCTTTGTGTGAAACAGAAACTTCGTGGCTGTGTGTAGTTTTATTAGACAAAACATTGGCTTTTCAATTCACACATAACTACGATTACAGACGTTAAGATGCAGAACTGAATCTGACATCTTTGGCAAACAAACAAACTCACTAAGAGTGAATCATAAAATGTACAAGAACTGATCAGAGAGTAGCATACCAAGCTATCAATAATTCAAACACAATCGTGCCATAAAACTCCCCATACACACACTCAAAGTCTTGTCCCCAGCTCTCTCTCTCTCTGTGTCTGTCTTGCAGGCTGTAGTGTGGGCCCCTCACCTGGCTTAGATCAACAGAAGTTGCTCAGCAGGTTCTCAGGTTCCCCGTGTATGGTCTGGGTCCACAGCTCTCATAGGTCATTAAAGGAGCGGCATGCTGCTAGCTCTCATACAACCGCTGCTGGGTCACTGTACAGGACACACACACACACACACACACACACACACACACACACACACACAGTTAGACCTGCTCCTAATGAAACTCTCATGACTTCAGAACTTACAAAACAGACCAGCTGAAGAGTGCAGGGAACCAGACCCTATATATATATATATATATATAAATATATGATGAATGATATGAGGAAAATACAATTCATAAATACATTTTCATATATATATATACGTGACCTTGGAGCACAAAACCAGTCATAAGTCGTACGGGTATATTTGTGGCAAAAGCCAAAAATACATTGTATGGGTCAAAATTATCCATTTTTCTTTTATGCCAAAAATCATTAGGATATTAAGTAAAGATCATGATCCATGAAGATATTTCTTCCTACCGTAAATATATCAAAAATGTATTATTGTTAGTAATATGTCTTGCTAAGGACTTCATTTAGACAACTTTAAAGGCGATTTTCTCAATATTTAGATTTTTTTGCACCCTCAAATTCCAGATGAAGTTGTATTTATCCAGCTTTCAGATTTTATAAATCTAAATAAAATAAAAAATGTACCCTTATGACTGGTTTTGTGGTCCAGGGTCACATACGTTGTTTGTATGTATGATATATATAGGGTGATTTCAGGGTGATTGGGACACTTTTTGCCATTGAGATGACTTGGAAAAAGTGTCCCAATCACCCTGTAATCACCCTGAAATGTGTATATATATATATATATATATATATATATATATATATATATATATATATATATATATATATATATATATATATATATATATATATATATATATATATATATATATATATATATATATATTTTTTTTTTTTTTTTTTATTTATCCTTTGTTTTACCAGGGTAGTCACATTGAGACAGTAGTCTCTTTTTCAAGTGAGCCCTGGCCAAGAAAAGGCATATATATATATAAATTGCTTAGACCCCTAAACTTGTTTACAATCTGATATAAAAACTAGGAGGCTATATTTAATTGATCTGTACAATCAAAGTCTAATTAGTTACTCAATTTATAGAGCGATAACCACAACAACTATATTGCCAAGCAGACCGCTGGGAGCAATACAGCATGTTTTCTTCCAGTTTCATTGCAGTTTCTAGTACCAATCCAATTGCATATACTATATAAGACACCATCAGCCACCTGACAAATATATCACTTACGGTTTGACATGAATAGTTCACACATTACTCCAGTTTTTACACTGGTAAAGATGACCTCAGACAGTGTACAATGAAGTCATGTTAACACCTATACAGCACAACAACAGACACTATAACACATATTATATTTAAGGAGCAGAGCAGGTTATGAATATTTCGCAGTGTTAAGTTTCCTATTAAGCGTTGACATTTCACTCCTCACTGTAGGTGGTACTGGGGGAAACTGACAGGTTGAGGAAAGGAATTTCCATGCAAACTTCATGTTTTTCTCACATCCAGTGTGTGCATGTGTTAGAGAGAAAGGGGGAAGAGGGGAAAAGGAAAATTGAATTTTTCAGGAAACTACAGCCTCCAGCGCACAGACCTTAATATATTTTAGTTTTAGCTTTGTTCTATGCAATGCATTTAAATGAAAAAGACAGTCCTTCCAGAAAAATGCGGCTTTTTTTTGTGATTGTTGCGGGCAAAAATCCTTGATTATGCGGCACGTTTTCTTAAAAAATGCGATGAAAAATGCGGGATATTTATGCAATTTTATGCGATAAAATTGCGGGAACTTGCAAAAACTGCGGTTTGATGAGAAAGAGAAAAAAAGCACTACATCACAGAAAGTGCTGGAATATTTAAGTTCTCATCTTGTTTTATTGAAGACCTTAATAATGGCTCAAATTTACAAAACATTTAGTCAATCAAGTTCTGTAGCTTTACAAAAGGAATATGCTACAACTTCTGAAAAAATTAATAAATAACTTCCTGTTTTACAGATATCGCTATACAAAACAGACATTTGAGTGCTTCCAATGCACAAAGTGCAATCTCTTAAAGGGTTAGTTCACCTAAAAATGAAAATTCTGTCATTAATGACTTCCCTTTATGTTGTTGGACACAAATTAAGATATTTTAGTTGAATTCCGATGGCTCAGAAAGGCCTCCATTGGCACAATGTACACTCTCAAGACCCATAAAAGGTAGCCTACTAAAGACGTCGTTACAAAGTCCATCTCACTACAGTGGTTCTACAATAACTTTATGAAGCGACGATAATAGTTATTGTGTGCAAAAAAAACTAAATAACGACTTATATAGTGATGATTTCAAAACACAGCATCATGATGCTATGAATCATCGAGTCGATTCATGATTCGGATCGCGTGTCAAACTGCTGAAATACGTGACTTTGGCGATCCAACCCGCTGAATCGACTCATTGATTCATAACGCTTCAAACCGCTGAATCAACTCATTGATTCATAACGCTTCAAACCGCTGAATCGACTCATTGATTCATAACGCTTCAAAGCTGTGTTTTGAAATCAGTCAGCACACAGGGAAACTGGGGCCCGTTCTTCGTACCTCGCTAACTCAGTTAGCTGGATTTGATTGTTGACGATTTGGCATGATCTTGGATTGTTTGGTTCTTCGAAGCTCATCCTGGACTTGCTGTCATAGTAACAGGTCCGTAAGCTTAAACCTGCTCGCGAGCAGGCTTATTTCATGTAAACAGGATTAGATTGCATATTGAGGTGATACTTAAAATCTGTCCCAGCCACTGCTACTTTATTACAAGAGTGCATTACTGAACCAGGGGCAATAATAATAATTTTAAATAATAATATAAAAATGTTATATTGTATATGTATATGAGAATGTATAATGTTGTGTATAATACTATAGACAGCCACTTGATTGAGCGATTTATTTGTGATGGAATAATTATTTTATATAATTTAATTTTTATTGGTTTACACACATGTTGTACAGTTAATCTGAGCCGTGCATTAAGTGATCACGGATATTATGGGAGTGGCTTGATGCAGCGCAAGAGAGGATAATTTGATAATTTGATCTTGACCCATAAGAAACTTGAATACTGTCACGTTACAAATCTGCTTCAAATTGAATTAAAAATTAAATTACAACATTGAAATAAAAATGTAAAGGGTGTACAAATACTGTATAAAATCGTGAATATAAATAATTGGTAATCATGTTAAAAAAAACATTTATCATTTATCTATTATAACTTTTATGTTGGTTTGGTCGTTTGGCTGTTTCCTTATAAACGTTCAGAAATTCGTGGGTTTTTTGTGTGTGTAATTTGTCAAGTATTTTTGCCAGGTGGCTTTTTAATTATATGATGTCATTACGTTGCTGTCTTGACGCCAGCCAATCACTGCATTGCTGATCATGGTTTCAGGTATCGATGCATCTGCCCTCTTCAGGGAAAACAAGAACGCGCAGTGATCTTAGATCATTTAATCTAGATATTTTAATCCAATCCGCAAATTCGTTTGAAGAACCAAATTAGCCAGAGATCAGTTATCACGATTAAAAGATCTGGGATCTGTCAAATCATCTTAGATGTATTAAGCGAGGTACGAAGAACGGGCCCCTGCTTTGCTCTTTTGCTGTTATTTTTGTTGGCCAATGGGACTTTGTGCTTCATCATGGTTTCACCGGTATCTATGGTTTCTCCACGGGGTTTGAAGCTTTTCGATGACGTTCGCGTCGGGTAATCACGTCACTTCAAAACGTTCCCATGGCAATAGGCGGAAATGGCGGCTCTTGTGTGAAGTAAACGAAAATTTTTCAACTTTCTGCTAATATATATGACTTTTTTTGCAACGAAAATGCGGGGATTATGAAATCATGATAGCCCCGCATATTTTGCACGCGGAAATAGGCAATTTATGCTGCGAAAGTGCGGCGTATTTGAAAAAATGCGGCCCCCGCATGAATATGCGGACTTTGGCTGATTATGCGTTAAATCACGCGATCGCATAATCGCGTTTTTCTGGAGGGACTGAAAAGAGCTATAATCAAATAATACATCTATTTCCGTCCTCTGAGTTTGCCTGTATTAACCTTCAATGCATAATGCCACTAAATTAATTTATAATGTTAAAAGACACTGTAATATTTATATGACAAAGACAAACTAGACCGAGCATTACTTAAGAAAGAAAAGAAGAAAACAACACTCATTCAATAATTGATAGAACATAAAATGATAAACTGCTTAAATGCTCAGAATTGTTTGTCTGTTTTTCACATTTCTGAAATGGTTGTATGAAGTTTATTGATGCGCGTAACGCATTAATAATTGATGGTGATGTGGTCTCTAACCTCGTTACTATAGTAAAGCGCAGCGGGAGCTCTGATTGGACATGAAAGCCAGTCACCAGTGCAAATAACATGAACAATATTTTATTGTATTGTATTTAATTGATCAGGACTTGAGCATTTTATTTCGTTTATGTCCAAAAAAACGTTTAATAAAAACTCTCCACAATATCGGTCCTCGTGTTTTAAGCGTTCAAACTTAACTTTACATAAAAAATACACAGTGTTTTGTCGCCATCTTGTGGAATGTTTTAGACGATATTCTTTACAAATTGTAGGCGTATGTGTTGTGCGTCTTTGTTATATTTATTATAAAACAAAAACATAACGCCGTTGTTGTCATTCCTGACAATTAAATTCTGACAATGACTTTTCCATATGGAAGTTTCTAAAAACTCTTATTTCCTGAAACTTTCTAATTTACAAACGGTCAGAAGATGAGAATCTTCAGGAAATATTCATTAGGCTACCACAATTTTGTATTCATTGCATATGGGGGTTTGCAGAAAAAATGCAAAACTGTAGAAAAAATGATTTAAACAATCCTAATGTGTCATTTTATATTTTTTTAAACAATGACTGTAGTAGGTCATATGTCAAACTTAAACAAATATTAAAATAAAATAGACAATTGATAGATAAATAAATAAATACATAAAAAAACAATAGTCATTGTGTAAAATTGGGGAGGAACAGGAGTATTTACTTCCGACATCGCTAAAGAAGGCGTTAAAATGATGACTTATTTGACGTCACAAATATTAAGGAAATTTACATTTTTGTAATTGGGGTACAATTACCCTTTAACAGGGTAGCATGTCAAATATGGGACACACTGGCACAGTGACACACATTAGTTGATTACAAATATTTGCTATAATCAATTTAATATTAATTCAACATTGTATGTCAAAATTATGACACTGTAATATTTTAATTGTTGGATACAGCCAAGAAGGTCAGGAGCTTCTGAGGTGGGACAGGCCAAAATGACCATTTCAGCAGGATTCAGACATTATGTCTCTTTAACTTCTTCATAATAGGTTCATTTTATGTTCGATAACAGTTTATCAGACATATCTAAGGTCTAGGTGTACAAATCATGTTTTTTCCCCATTCTCGTCGGTTATGGGTGCCACTGTCCACGTATGAGGACAATTTCTCTGACACCATACATGTCAGAGTGTCTGGGTGTCCTGTAAAGAGCACATTCAGGGCTTTTCAGAGATACCATTTGATTTGAGGTTTCACCAGGACAACAACTTCTCCTTGGTCTTTAAAAATGACTGATTGATCAAATTTAGCACTCTTATGGAAATATGATAATGTTTTGTAATATTTTGTAATTATCTTTTAAATGAGACTGAAATTGTTTGCTATAAATCAACATCTCAGGAAAATGTTATGGGATTTCTAATCAATATGACTTTCTGTTACAAAACAGGGCATTGATTTCATACATGTCCACTGTAGAGGACACCAGGACTTAAAACATGTTTATCAGGCATTTTGGGAGACACAACAAGTGAATAAGGAAAGAAATTACATATCATTATTCCTATAAAATATTAGATATATTATGAAAATGATACCAATTATTACCCCCATTATTACACTTCTTTTTTCATTACATGTTGCTCCAAGAAATTTGATACAGTGTATAGATACATTGCATTGAATAGGAAAACACATGCATTTTACCCACATATTGCATAAAGTAAAACGGTGTATCAATTTATTCCGTTATGTCTTTCATAACATAGTTGAGAATCATCTTTAAACAAAGTAACCTGAAACCTAAAAATCGACTGGTGAATGGAAAAAAAATCCCATTGTGTTTTTTTAAACAAGTGAGTCCCAGTGTCGACTTACGAGGACATAGCATAACATATGAATAAAATATTATTTTTCAAAGAAAAAAAATCAATTTGTTTCTTATGCTCCAAACCAGGGGTTTTCAAACTTTATGATAAGGACCCCCAAATATGATTAACCTTTTATGAGGGAAATCTATCTATGTTTTTTTAATGTATGAAAAAACATTTAAACTGTAGATAAATAGTAAGTGTGACATTATAAATACAACATAGTGTTTCCAAACTTAAATTGGCTATATTAATGTTGGATGTATAAACCTGAAGAAGAAAATGATTTGTATAAGTACAACTTTCACAATAAATGTATGCAAGCAGCTTACATACTGCGTTAAGAATACTGCCTTACAACCCCAGTGAGCAAGATAAAGGGGACTATAGTGAGAAAAACTCAATAGAAAGATACAAAGCAAACATATACAATTCTGGAAAGTATGTATAAACATTTAGAAATTAAACAGAACGTTTGATAGACTTTATCCATTTTTGCTTTGTGTTTTCTGGGGACCCCTCAGAACCTTCTGGAGTACGACCCCAGTTTGAAAACCCCTGCTCCAAACAATGTAATGACATGAAAAATGACTAAATTCAAAAAACGGGTCTGTCTGTGATCGCCACTAGATGGCGCGCTGCTACAATTAATTGGGAGTACAAGCCTTCAACATTTTTGAGTAGAAAATTTGTAAGAAATGCCACAAGCAAAAGCGTTAAACTAATCTATAACATTTGACTTGATGCTCAAATTATATAGGCCTATATATATATTACGAAAACATTTGTACCTAGCAAAGGAATGTGTTTTGCACACATTTCCCCCTTAAACTCTCTGTCTCCCTCTATTCACAGTATTATGGTCTCAAATGTGCTTTGCAATCGAGTGGCGCGTGATTTTGCAACATTACGGGGTTCAGGGATAAAGCAACATTTCTGGAAGAGAATTTACAGTAGGGAATAAACAGTGAACCATGGCACCAACCGTTATACTTTTATCTTTGCTAACTTTTATTGTTGTTTTAGTTGGAGGCCTAACTAATTCACCTTCTCTTAAAAAATCAGCTATAGCTGATTCATATTTAAATGACACTCGGACCACATCTGCAACTGGAAGCACGAGAGCCCGTATTAAACACAGGACCACCGGCTATTATGGAAACAGCTCACCTACTAAGGTAAGTAGATTCTCCAAGACTGTCAAACCCACTGAGTCGACCACCAGAACTCTGAAACCCACTCAGGGCAGCACCAAAACTCTGAAAGCCACGACATTTAAACCTACCCAGGCGACCACCAGAGCTCTGAAACCCACGACAGTGAAGCCATTCAAGTCAACTAAGGGAACCACGAAAGCCCTGAAGCCCACATGGACTGAGGTGAGCACGAAAGCCCTGAAACCAACAACAGTGAAGCCAACAATAACAGCCACAAGGACGACGACCACCCCAGTACGCTTCCACACAGAGGACCTGAATGAAAACATTGATAAAAAAGTGGAACGGAGAGTTTGGAACACAAAAGAAAGTGAAGAACCACCGGTATTTGGTAAGGAAATGTGATTTATAATTGCACTGTTAATATCATGCAATTATAGCTTTATAATTATTGCAATACCTACTTATAATTTTATATAAAACATTTTATCATAATGATAAAAACGAGGAAATGAGAGTGTGTCTGTCTAGCTATCTAAAACTCCCAAATTATCAGTTCAAAAATATGCTTGCAAGCATTGTTACATAATTCTGGCCATATTCAAACACTGCACTAATAGTCCTTTTCCTGTTTCAAAAGCCAATTGGGTCACTCAAGTCAGTGAACTAGTTTTCTCCACTAAGGAAACAAACCACAGAGCTGAAAAGCATGATTTTCCATAGAGTACAAACTGCAGAAATGCTATAGTCAGAATTAAGAGAAAATGAGTTTGTGTCATGTATCAAGTTGACAAAAAGGTCAACAAAACATCTGCTAGAACTATAAAGCTACAGCTGAAGTCTTTAGACCCATTCAAGAACAAATCGTCTTAATGAAGCATCACAAGCAACAGCTCATCTTTTGAACTACTCAGTTGATCTTTTATGCTCTGCAGAAACAAACACTGAAGAATAGCTGATTTGTGGAGATGTAGGGGGTGGTGGTTGTGTAAGAAGTCCAATTACATCCTCTCCAGACACCTCTTAAAGACGAGCCCAGTGACATTTCACTCCACAGCCCTCTGTCCACTAGGAGCATAAAACAATTTAAAGGGCGACATGACAATAGTCCAGGTCAAAGTAGTTGGGCCATCTAAACATCAGCAGTGGCAGGAAATCTCCCCACTTTCAGATGAATTGGTAAGGAATGCTGACTCAAACCATCAGACTGACTCACCCACAAGAACCAGATGTGCTTTTCTCTCACTCAGAGCCTGATCATTTTTACATGATGTCTGGATACAGAAGTTCAGGTGCAACAGGCACAATCAGCTGCAATAATGCTAACCCGTAACAAACAAGACATTTCTAGAAATGCTAGGTTAACCTCGCTTCACAAGGTTAACTGGGAGATCTACATATAAATACAAGTTAATAAAGACTTACATAAAAACTTGCATAAAAAGAGCATGAAGCCCCCACCAGCATCAGTTAATGCATATGGAAATTACAATGTGAGCAGGATTTCCTGCACAAGGGAATATAAAAGTCTATACCATGCATGCATAACGTAGTTGATTTTATTTGAGTGTCAAACCATTTGTATAATGTATAGGCTATGGTATTAGTAGTGTGTCTGTTATAAATAATATAACCTAAACATCCTGGCAGGATGTGGTCCATCACATGCAGTTAGTCAGTCAGTATTGCTTTTGAAAATTAGTTTTTTTACAAGACAAAGTTATGATACTCGCATTGTTTATTATTGGCATCATAAAGCTTCTATGTAAACTAAGGAAAAGGGCATTAGATCAACACAAACCTGTTTAGAGAGGATGATTATTGCAAGTATACATTGCAAATTAATACATAACCATAAAAACGGTAAATCTGTCAAATCATCAGAGGTATTAGAAGGAATTACCATAGGTCAGGACTGAATACTTTTTTAAATAAGAGTGCCCAAAGCTGCTGAGGCAAACCATGTTCATATTATGACAGTTTTTGGTTTAATTTCAAAAAGTTGTTTTAGAGGGCCTGTGAATGATATGCCCTAGCCTAGAAATCTAGACGCACCAAATATAATTTCCAGCCAGGGTAGTCTAGCAATTCTCCGTTGGCTTGCGAGCTGGAAAAACCAAACTCTGATCAGGCCAATCACATCGTGTATAGAGTCTGTGGGCGGGCTTAACATAATGACGGCAGAGTTGCTGCGGTTTCGAGTGCTACTTGAAAACAAAGAAGCTGGCGAACAGCGGTCTTTCGAATCGGCTTTGGCCGCGACTCTGGAAGACTTGAGTTAAGCTTTTCTTTGGGAAAAGAACAAAGAACGGCACTGAAGTCATTCTTAAGAAAGGAAGATGTGTTCAGAGTTTTGTCGACCGGATACGGCGAAAGTTTTATCAATCAACTAGCTCCGCTTCACCTTCTCCGTTGCTCTGTTTGGTTGTAGCGCTATCCTATTGCGTGCAGAGGGAATTTGAAAGACAACCGTTTATCCCGCCCCTCGGATTGAGCCCTGCCAATGGTGAGTTCCCAGACCCAACATCTTGATGTGGGTCTGGCTTGTCAGGCTAGATGTGCCCTTCAAGTGGAGTCAGAAATATCAGGATTACGAGTTCCAAGCACATAAACTACCAAGCAAAGTCGTACTTAAAAGTGGTATTTACTAGATGATACACAAGTTGATGAGTTGTGGCATTGGATGGGGTGTTTCTATTTGTGAGTGGAAAGCAAGTCTGTACGGTTTTCACAGTTTGCAAATAGTACTTGTGATATACCATGCATAATAAGTGATAGAATTATATTTTTTACTAATTTGAGTTTATTGCCCACAATATAATTAATTCGTTTTGTGTGACGTGTCGCTATAAGGAACGCCTGATTCGTACAGAGGTAAAAGTTTCACAGGTGCACTTCAAACCAAATATAGATCTACTCTTCTAATGAAGTTAAATTACAGGCCGCATCCATCTCAACCAATTGTGCATTGTTTGCCACACATTGGAGTAGCAGTGTACAGCATGGATCCTAAAGGCTACAAAAACACACAGGACAACTACAGAACACTACAAAAAAAGAGAGAAAGTATTTGGAAAGCGGATGGGACAAGCTGAACTCCTCAAACAACAGTTTCCTGTCTGCCCTGCAGCTGCACTGACTGTAAAATTTTATGGACTGATTTCCTCAAATGTTTTTTGGAAATTGCATTCAAAATCCACTTGGCTCAAAAATCTAAGGGGCACACGATGTGATGCTTCTGCTATCAAAAAAAGTCCTTATGTCCTTCCTTCTCTTTAAATCATATCTATTTTCTTTCTCAGAGTGTCCTCCTTTGGGTCTGGAGTCTCTAAAAGTTAAAGACTCGCAGATTCAATCCTCCTCTTATAAGCGTATGGGCCTGGGGCCACACAGGGGCCGACTCAACATACAGGTTGGCTACACTGCAGAATAATAGCATAAACTACCGCCCAAAAGTTTAGGGTCAGTAAGGAGTTGTTTGTATAGTGTCACGAAAGAAATCTATTTCAAATAATTGCTTCTCTTTTGAACTTTCTATTCACGAAAGGATCCTGACAAAAATGTATGACGGTTTCCACAAAAATGATCAACATTGATAATAACCATCATGTTAGAATGATTTCTGAAGGATCAAGTGACACTGAAGACTGGCGTAATGATGCTGAAATTTCATCCCCAGAATAAATTACATTTTAAAATATTTTACTGTATTTTTAATTGAAAAAAAATGCAGGCATAACAATTAGATGTGTTTTCAAAAACATTAAAAAAAATCTTACCGACCTCAAACTTTTGAATGCTAGTGTATATGCATGTCATTATCAATATTGTACAATAATTATGTATTCATCAGCACATTTGGCAGTTTTTGGTATTTAAATTAACATAATCACTGTCTCATGTTTGTTTGTTTTTTGCAGTCTGGTGTAGAGGATGGGGATATCTATGACGGAGCTTGGTGTGCCCAGTATAAAGACCAGAATCAATGGTTACAGATAGATGCCAAGAAGCTCACACGGTTCACAGCAGTGATACTACAGGGTCGCAGCTCTATATGGAGGTACTTCATATCATATAATATATTTCTCTACCATAATATCATAATTAAAACAAATAGTAAATTGCAATATTAACAATATGTCACTCTTATTCTGTAGCTTGGACTATGTAGAAACCTTCAAGGTTCAGGTCAGCAATGACACCATTAAATGGAAGCCAAGCATGAACGGGACAGAAGAGGCGGTATGTTGTTCTCTTTGTTATCAACTGTAAAAAACAAAACAAAAAACATTACTGATCAAAAGTTTGGAATTTTTTTGGTTTTTTGAAAGAAGACTATTTATTTGATGAAAAATACAGTAAAACAGTAATATTGTGAAATAGTAATAGAATTTAAAGGTGCAGTGTGTAATATTTATGAGGATCTATTGACAGAAATGCAATATAATATACATAACTATGTTTTAAAGACCTTACATAATGAACCATGATGTTTTTATTACCTTAGAAAGAGCCATTTCTATCTTTATACACCGCGGGTCCCCTTCATAGACAGTAAAAGAAATGGACTGAGCGACTCCATAGACTTCAACGGGGTGAATTGAAGTCAGGTAGAAGCACTCACTTCCTGATGGCTGAGCTGAGCGTCAGACCAAGCTTGACGATGTAGATGTGACGTGATCAGCCTGTCCGACAGTGGCAAGTCTTCTAGTAGTTGTGCAATGTAAAATCTGAATCACCGAATCTTGTAGAGACAGAGAGAGTGAGCAGGAGCAACTTTTGATGAATGAAGCAGGATCTGCAACATCTCTATCTGCGTTTATGCCTCCACGTCCCCCCGATTGCCTCATAGACAGTTAAAGATTGCCTACGAGCTTCTCCTCGGGACTATACGGTAATTTGCTCAACAGCGCGACACAGTCGCGTGGTTATGACGCAATCGTTAGCCTATATTTGACAAAAACAGCTTCAACGGGGCGATAGTGTAAGATACAAGGTAATGGAGCCTTTTATACATTGTCGTGTTTGTTTAGAAATAAACAATGGACGAATGGAGTCTTTAAACGCCTCAGATGTAAAGATATTCACTGTCAAAGTGAGGCCAAAATGAATGGGAGTCAATGGGATGCTAACAACAGGTGATGGCTTGGTTAGCAATGGCCACGCCTATGGGTGGTACGCTTTCCGGGGGCTGGGCTACCCCCTCGGTCCCCTTACAGTAAAGTCACCATTTTGTGCCGTCATGTTTCTACAGTAGCCCTAAATGGACAAACTGCTCTACAGAGTGCTAGCTACTCTCTGCTGTCTCAGACGACAACATCTTTGTCCTGTGTCGGCCACCGTAGCTTCGAAAGGGAGGGGTGAGCGGTGGGCGGTTGTAATTCGCAACCTTACCACTAGATGCCACTAAAATGTACACAGTACATTTTAAAATATATTAAAATTTAAAATGTGTAATGTATTCCTGTGACGTCAAAGCACAGAAACAGTCTTCAGTGTCACATGACTCCTCAGAAATCATTCTAATAACTTAATTATTCCAAACTTTTGACCAGTAGTGTATATTACCCAAAAGAAGTTACATAATATGATGTCAGAAAGTTGCCATTTTTGCTGCTTAGTTTTAAGAAATCATCTCTTTGGACTTAAAATTAAGTTCTGAGAGTTACAGTATTTTCATAGAAAACTGATCTCTGAAAAAAAAATGTTTTCATTATATGACCCTATTAAGCTACATTACAATTTTCCTCTCATTTAAAAGAAATCATCTAAAATAAGTCCCATTTTCCAGACAGTAGGTTGTGCCATTCAAATCTGCTGCTGTATATTAGCCTTACTATCTTTGTAACATCATTATATTCATTCAGTTTCCAGCTGGCACAGGGTCTTTTGTACTAACAGAGGTTGGAGGCAGGCGCTGGCAGTAGTTGGCAGGGTTAAGCGGCTCTTTTGAAAAGAATAGCCTGCCTACTGCGGACTGCACTGTGCCAGCCTCTCGTGCGCCCTCCTTGGACATAGACTGTGCCAGCTGCCACTGGCAAATGTCACTTGGATCGTATCAATAGGATCACTCACCAGAAGTGATCTTGTATGCTAACAGGTGTTTGAGGGGAACAAGGACAGCGAAACGGCAGTCTTGGCCGTTTTGCCGGAACCGGCGGTGGCACAATACATACGTATTAACCCTCAGACCTGGTTTAAGAATGGGACCATCTGCTTGAGAGCTGAAATCATGGGCTGTGAGCTACCAGGTATGCCAAACACAAACCTTTCACTGATCTCACATATGGAAGGTCTTTCTTTTACACGTCATAAACCTCACTCCCCTGGTCTCAGGAGGTGTGTTTGCAACTGACACCAGAGACTGTGGTCTTTACCGTTCTTGTTAAGGGCCGCTTACATAAGCAAATGATAACAATATACCACTGAAAATTAAAAAATGGCCACAGTAAAATCCCATTCACAGCAAGTAAAATAACGATAAAGATATTCTAAAAACCACAACTATAATGATAATGGCACAGAGGAACAATAATTGGAATAACTTTTAGAACAATCTTTTTCAGCTGATGAATGAATGACAATCAGAATCCATTAAGCTTTAACGAGATTGAGCATTTAAAGCAGCAGATGACAAACCTGCAGCACATTTATCATTATATAGTTATCATTCTTGGTTTGAACAGGCCTTAATATTCATTAACTGTACATCATGTTTTAAGATCCAAACAATATCTACCCGTGGCAAGCTGAGGAAGGCACCAAGGACAAACTGGACTTCAGACATCATAACTACAAAGAGATGAGGAAGGTGAGGCAGATGAAGCCTTAGTAAGCCTTGTTTCTTAGTAAGCATGAAATGGTGCAGCCCACTGACATATTGATTTAAAATATGATATAATAGGCTCAATACAATATCTACATATGTAAAATTGAGTATTATTTTTTTAATGAAAATAATATAATTATTATGATTCATTAAAAAAAAAGCTCTTCAAAGTGAGGAGCCCTACATGCTAGTACAATCCATTGACAGAGATGGTATTTTAGATGGCTGCATGATCTAAAAACCAGCCCTGGATAGAAAACAAACATTTTCCCAGATTGTCACGTCAGTACGTGAGCACTGCCTTGCAGATCACTTGTGGTCACCATTATTCAACAGTGTCTACTTAACACAAGCCTGTGGGCAGGTCACAAAAACCACATTTATATACACACAGAAAGATAAATGCAAGGAATGTTTTAGTTTATTCTCCAGTCCTGGATGCTTGTTTCCTGTGCTGCTGTTCAGAAATTTGGTATCTGTAAAAAATGTTTTTATGTTAATGAAGTCTCTTATGCTCATCAAGGCTGCATGCATTTATTTGATCAAAAATACAGAGTAAATCTAGCCTGACGTCGTCATACTCAATTCTAGTCAGAATATGAGTCTGATACTGCTCCGTTGGGCTGTGATTATGGGGCGTGTTTCAACCGAACCAGGAAAGACCTCAATTGGATAGACCTACAACCAATCAGAGCAACGGAGCAACGCATAACGTTAGTTGTCAAATGTCAACAGAACTCAACTGCACTGTGTTGCCAAGTCCACGGGTTGTTTTCCATGTCCACGGGTTGAAGCGACCCCAATTATGTGATATACAGACCCAGGAATGCGAATTTTAGCAGGCAGCCCTGCCAAAATAACACATATTTTACCCCCCAAATGCCATTTTTTCCCCGGAGAACCCCCCGGAAAGCTATTGGGCTTGTTTTTGGCTAGTTTTGAGAAGCAATTCGGTGGGTTTTGTTGTAAAAACTTGGCAACCCTGTCTGCACGCACGCTGTAATAAGCAACGTCAGAAGAAAAAGATGAGTGTAAACGATCTTTGCCGGTGTTGTAAAAAAAGAATTTAAGGATACACAGAGTACTGACCAACACGATCATCATTTCTGAGAGAAATAGTAAAGGTGAATGCATATACGAACTAGTTCTCCGTTTAGGATTAGAACAAATTTGGCTTGTTTGATGGGTTATTTGATGACGTGGATGATTACGTTACTGTTTATCATCTGTCCATCATCATCTAAAACCCGCCCTGACAATTTCATTGGTCCGAACAGTTTCTGTTCGGGCATAATTACTCCTCTACGGATCAAGTCCAGACCGAACTGCCCGAGCTCAAATGTTGTGGGTAGGGCTAAGTTCGGCTGGTATCCAGGCTAGAGTAAACCCAGTGATATTGTTAATATATTTACAATATAAAATAATTTTCAATTTTAATATATTTTAAAATATAATCTATTCCAGTGATGCCAAGCTGAATTTCAACATCATTACTTCAGTCTTCAGTGTCAGTCATTCTAATATGCTGATTTGCTGCTCAAGAAACATTTCTTATTTTTATAAATCTAGAAAAAGGTTGTGCTGCTTAACATTTATTGTGGAAAATGTGATACATTTTCTTCAGGATTTTGATAAATGGAAAGTTCAAAAGAACAGCATTTATTTGTAATAGAAATCTTTTGTAACACAAATATCTTTACTATCACTTTTAATTGAATGTATATGTCATTAGTGTACATTATGTAAGAATAAGCTGTGAAATTTGTCTTTCAGCTCATGAAGTCTGTGAACGAGTTGTGTCCTGATATCACCCGCATTTACAGCATTGGCAAAAGCTACAAGGGCCTTAAACTGTATGTGATGGAAATCTCAGACAATCCAGGCAAACACGAGCTGGGTGAGTTTGAGTCCCAACACAAGTTAACCTACCACTAACTATACAGTGTTTAATCATGCATTAAACTGGCTCATTTAAATTGCAAAAGTTTATGATAAATCAAAGAAATTAAGGGTAAACGACACCAGCCCTCTTAAAGCTATAGGATTTTAATGTTATAAATCTTTGTGCCCAAAGCAGAATTATCAAATACCCCATAGAATATGCAGACTTTTGATTTTTCCGTGCAATTCTTGGTGGGGAAATCTGTGGAATTCCAGAATGTCTCAATGGATTCAAACATTGTAAAATGTTGAACTAAATGAACATATAAGAACAAAGGGTATGTGGAATTTCGTGAATAACGGGAGTTAACATGGGTGAAATCTGGGTTAACTGGGTTTCTTTGGGCACAGATTCGACGTGGGCGGAGCTATCTGTTTTTATGGTGTAACAATAGCAATTGGAACTTAGCCCATAAACCCTCTGCCTCTCTTCCACTCACTCTCACTCAGCCTGATTTGCCCTGTCTATTTACACTGGGCAACTCTAGTGTTTGCATTGGCCTGTGGGTTAGAGATTGGTTCCTCGGTGAGAGAGGTTGCCAGCTCTGGCAGTGGTTTACTCGTCTCCTGCCAGCACTCATAATGCAGGCTGGAGCCAGGGATGCAATCGCAGAAGGCCATGGCGGCAGACCTCAGAAAGTGTCTAGAGAATGAAAGTGGGAAGAAATAACCTCACCCGGTGTTATAAAATCATAGAGCATTTCACAAGTGGATCAAAGCATGTGGCGATTCTGTTTGAGAGGAAATTTGACTTGATTAATCCAAAGTCTCTCCGGGCACAGTGGAGAAATGCCAGCCTAAAAGAATCCACAAGTTATGGCCTCTTTGGAAATAGATTAGCTTTATGTTGGCTGTGCTTCTTAAATGAGAACAGTGTGAAAGTGTATTTGTGTGCTCTAGTGTTACAAGCCACATGCATCATGTTTGAGGTTGAATAAAGCCCTGTTTGGATGGGATTAGTTTTACATGGAGAAGTGGGGTAAAGTAATTATTACTAGAGCTTTTCAGTGATTATAGTCCCGTTCGAATGTGCCATCTTAATAATCATTACGGACAATGTTACCTTCTGTAAAAAATTCCGGAAAAATAATCTCAAGTAATGCTAATCCTGTTCGAATAGACCAGCTGTAAATATATATGTAAATATTATGTAATTTCCTGTTTAAAGGTAGTTTTTTTGCGGGTTTTCAAGTATGGAGGTGCTTGAAGATAGACTGAGTAAACCCAGCCTGATCTGCCGGCGATTTGATTTTGCCCTGCCGCTCAGTCTGGAAACCTGTACTTTCATTTCTACTACTTCTGTTACACTTTTGCGGGAACCAATCACAGACTGGCTTATCCACCTGGCGTGCTATTGGAGGGTTTGACACGATGACGGATAGAGAAGCGATGGGTCGTTGCCTGTTGATCACGCCTCTTGTGGTCTGATTGGTTGAAGGCCTATCCAATTGCGTACAGAGTCTTTTGAATTATGCTCGTTTATCACGCCTCTTGTGCAGTAGAAAATACAGAGCAGACTCCCCAGACCAATGTTCAATCTTAAATTCAGCTTGGTCTTTGTGATAGCCAGACAAGCATTTAGTTGCCTTTTAGTCAAGTGTTTTACATTTGTTTGTTGTTGTGTGTTTGGGCACGTGATATCAGGAAGCAACGTAATATGCACATGGCGACAGGTCGGAGACGGAGGAGCATAAATCGAGTAACCCCTCCCAATTCTGGTAGTTTTACTGAGATTTCTAAGCCTGTGAAAACTGGCCATTAATATTACAGACGTCCAGTAGGAAAATTACATTACAACATCTATCCTTGTAAAACTATTACCGTCCGAATAGAGCTTAACACACCTAAATGTCATATTGTCATAAACGCTTTTTCATAACACATTGACAGTCCTTTTGTATTCAATTTCATTGTCTGATTTCCACCTAAATGAACCATTAGTCTTTACAAATGAGTTTTGATATAGAAATATAGAGATGAAATGAGTGACCAAACACTTTTTCAGCAGCCTCGATTAATGAAATCATTTGAGAGATAAAGTTATTGGTAAATCAGGGTTGCCAACTCTCACGCTTTTGGCGTGAGACACACGCTTTCGCTTTCAGGCTCTGTCTCACGGTCTCACTCTGCCCAACTTAATCTCACGCCAAATTGCCAAACCTGCTTTTGATATTAAACAAAGTCTAAGCTTTGTGGCTAAAAAATTATAATTTTCACTTGTGATGCCATTACCCACACTAGGTGCCTGTATGGCTCTTTAATAAATATACATGTATCTAATCTAGTTGCTCAAAAAAGTATTGCAGATCATAACTGCTTACTTATTTTTAGGTTTTGCATTTTAATAAATATTTAGACATGATCAAACACTAGATTTCTTTAAAACGTTAATAACTTAAATCCTTATATTTTTAATGATACTTATAAAAGCACACACAAGTGAATATTAATGAATGCAAGCAAATATAATTCAACCCAAAAAAAACGTTTAAAATAGTGCTAAGGCAAACTTATTTTTCCTTATATGTACAGTAGGCCTTCGCTTGTTGTTTGGGGGGTTTCCAGACTCATGCGTTTCCTCTCTGCATTTAAATCAATGGCATATCAATGCTGCGGTCTGCATGTGGGGGTCAAAGTTCAGTTAGTTACTCCTCTGGAAATTCCTCCCCTTTGGCGGGATGGGTGATGTTTTCTCAGTGAGTGTAACGAGAGCCAGATTGCTGAGACTGAATGGGTCAACTGTTAGCCAAATACTGCAGAGAAAGAGGAGGGGGAATTTAACCTTGCAGAGGACCTGAACCTAATGACGCTCAGTTTCACTGTCAAAACAGACACAACTTGTGCAGCAAGCTGCAAACCCAATCAATATTTATAGAAATAAATCAGCCGAGCTTGGTAAGATATGCTCAGATGCAGCTGCTGCACATAGGCTATTTCCTGTTTTTGCTTAAAAATTCAGAAAGATGGCACAATAAATGTGCCTGTTATTTTCAATGCATCCTAAACTGTATCCAAAATTCCATGATATAATATGATTGAAAAAGGCCATGAATCCCTCAATCCTTCTTTGTCATTATATATCATGCAAGTTTTTCTGATGACAGAAACTGTAAACTGCATAACACACACAGTTTCTGCCAGTCTCATATTAATCTTGAGCACCTATAGAGTAGTATTGCACTCTTCATATCTTTGAAGAGTCTTAAGTTTTATCATATTCATAAAAGAAAGATACACATGTACCAATTCCTTCCGAAAATAGCCAAACTCGTGAAGGCGTGCAGTGGGCGGAGCTAAAGAATCTCGAGCACACACACACTCCCTGGATAACTTTCGATTCATTATATACATTTGTGTTGTTTACATTATATGCACTTACCATACGATTTCCAACAAAACAGACATTTGATGCAGTTTCACTCACCGCCTGCGGTTTTCGACTCATGACCGGGAACAAACAAACACACTTGCAGAACTCTGTTGCTGCTCCGGAAAAACAAACTGCATCCTCTGTTTCCTTAACGCTGGGTTATTTGGGAAGATGAATAAGGTTATCTCTCCCATATAACCAACAACACACTTCTTTAGTTACATTGTTGATTTCGTGTTCTAAAAACAAAATGACAGCACTGTCGACGATTTTTTTCGAGGGCCATACCCGAAAAACACTTTTAAAAACTTATTTGAATCCTGAAGGAGTGTATTTGGCACAAAAATTCTCCATCATACGTCCATCTCATTTGATATTTGAAATTTTGGCTCATGTTTATGAGAATCAAACTTTTTAACAGTGTAAATAAGTCGCCCCCCTTTAATCAATGGTAGGAAATAGGGTTGAAAAAAGAGAGATTATACGATATTATCAGAAACTGAATCTTTTACTTTTAAATTATCCACTCCAATAAGTTTCACTAAAGTCCAAAGCTACAGACCCTTTTCACAGACAGTGATGACACATTTCCACAGTTATTAACAGAAAAAAAGTATATTTATAACACTGTGTGTTATATTACCTTGTCATAAATGCCTGCTGTGTGAGTGTTTCTAATACAACAGCTGAGGGAGTGATAGCAAATTTGACGTCTTTCTCCCTCTGACCAATGGAATCCTCTTTTTTAAAGTCATAGAAAAACTATTGTTTATTTTTTTGGAATGCAAAAATTTTATTTATTGTAGTTTCTGTTAATCATAATAGACGTTTACCCAACTATGACTGCTTCCACTTCTAAGAACACTGGAAATGTGAAAATGGCCCACTGCCGATAAAGCAAAAACAGTAATGTGAAAGTGAAATGTAATATAAATGTAATTTGTGTATAAATGTATATTGGTTGCACTTTTGTAAAGGACAATAAGTAAAAGCCTTTTTGCCTATTTAGTTCTCCCTGCCAGAAAGCACTGATAAAAACCCTCAAAACTTTAAAAGAAAATGTTGACCCAACAAATTATGAAAAATATTGAACTTGAAAACAAAACATTTAACAGACAAGCAGAGATTTTTGCCTCTCTGAGCTGCTAGAGAGAGGGTGCCAGATTTCAGACACCTCTGTTAGCACACTCTATAGAGGAGGAGGAGAGAATCTGGGCAAAGCATGGAGTTACTCTTCAAAACAGAGCCCCACATCTGTATATTGAAGTACCATAACGCTCCTAATAACTGCACACACCTAATCGAATTTCTGTGAAGGAGCATGACAAACTAAAAACTGTTTGGCTCCCCCTGCAGGTGAACCTGAGTTCCGCTATGTGGCCGGCATGCATGGAAACGAAGTGCTTGGGAGGGAACTACTGCTCAACCTGATGGAGTACATATGCCAGGAGTACAAACGTGGAAATCAGCGCATAGTTCATCTAGTCAAGGAGACGCGCATCCATCTTCTGCCCTCGATGAACCCAGATGGCTATGAAATGGCTTACCAAAAGGTAGAGTAGGGGAAGCAAGGGATATTCTGCCGTTTCCAAAATGTTTCTCTACCAATACACTACCGCTCAAATGTTTTCATGATTTTGAAATAAATATCTTATGCTCACCAAGGCTGCATATTTTTGTAATATTGTGAAATATTATTGTGATTTAAAGTATCTGTTTGCTATTTTTTTTATATATTTTAAAATGTAATTTATTCCTGTGATGGTAAAGCTGAATTTTCAGCATCATTACTCCAGTCTTCAGTGTCACATGATCTTTCAGAAATCATTGTAATATATTAATATTCTAATATATCTAATATACATTCTAATATTTATAATATATTATTATAAATGTAAAAAAGTGCTGCTTAATATTTATGTTAAAACTGATATTTATTTGATGAATATAAAAAAAACAAAAGAACAGCATTTATTTAAATCTTTTGTATTATAATAAATGTCTTACTGTCACTTTTAAACAATTTAATGCCCTTGCTGAATACCTAATTTCTATTCATTTCCGTCCTAATCTTACTGACCCTAAATGTTTAAACTGTAGTGATTCATATCATGTCATAACGGTATTCATTGCACACTAAACAACCTTCATAATATATCTTTACAAGTAATCTTAAATATTCTAAACCAAGCTCAAAAAAGCTCAATAACGCTTATGGTTTGTGAACATGTTTTGTTTTACAGGGTTCCGAGCTGGCCGGGTGGGCACTGGGTCGCAATAGTTATGAAGGCATTGACATGAATCACAACTTTGCAGATCTGAACACAGTGATGTGGGATGCCATCGAGCTAGAAACAGACAAGTCTAAACTAATCAATCACTTCTTTCCCATTCCAGAGTACTACACTTCAGAAGACGCTATGGTAAAGTAGGCCTGTAAAGAGCATATATGGGATTAAAACACACCCCTCCCATCTTTAAACGACTTTAAATGATCATTCTCATCTAATTTGGCCATACAATTTTAAATCAATCACATTATTCTGCTATCTATAGGTGGCTCCCGAAACCAGAGCTGTCATCAGTTGGATGCAGACTATACCATTTGTTCTCAGTGCGAACCTGCATGGAGGAGAGCTGGTGGTCACATACCCGTTTGACATGACCAAAGACTGGGCCCCTAAAGAGCAGACGCCCACCCCTGATAACAGCTTTTTCCGCTGGCTGGCCACCGTTTACGCCAGCACCAACCATGTGATGTCCAACCCAGACCGAAGGCCCTGTCACAATGAGGACTTCCTTCGTCACAATAACATTATTAATGGAGCGAACTGGCACACTGTGCCAGGCAGTGAGTACTGCTGCTCTTGTGGCTTTACATATATGGTAACACTTTACAATAGGGTTTCATTAGTTAACAAGAACTAAGAATGAATCCTTCTACTGCATTTATTAATCTTAGTTCATGTTAATTTCAACATTTACTAGTACATTATTAAATTCAAAAGTATTTGTTAACGTTAGTTAATGCACTGTGAACTAACATGAGCAAACAATGAACGACCGAAATTAACATTAACATTAAGATGAATACAGTAATAAATGTATTTCTCATTATTAGTTCATGTTAGTTAATACATTAACTGTTATCAAATGAGACCTTATTGTAAAGTGTTACACTATACAGTACTGTGCATTTTTTGACATTCATTTTAATAATCCTGTGAGGTTTTTGTATGCACAAGGAGTCTGACAACAGCCGGTATGCTCCACACAGAGATCTGATCTCACCGTCATCGTGTCCATCTGGCATTACATGAAGAAAACTGAGAAAGACTAAATTAACAAGAACTGTGGCAACGTCTCCAAGACACATGAAGAAACCGACCGTTAAAGCTACCTGAAAAACTATGTGCAAGTGTACCTAGGACAAAAGCTGTTTTAAACACAAAGGGTGGTCACACCAAATATTGATTTGATTTAGTTAATATAAGTTAACTGATAAATAAAATCTACTTATGTTATGACATTATTTTTGAGAGCATCCCAACTTTACAGCATTTACACAAGTGCCTAAAACTTCTCACAGTACTGTAGCTTTGCAGGAAGGTTTCTTCAAGCGCTTTGAAGACTTGCTGCAGTACAAAAATCTCACTGGATTATTACAATGAATGGCAAAATTAATGTTTGGAATATTATATAATATAATATCATTATATATATATATATATATATATATATATATATATATATATATACATATATATATATATATATATTTTTTTTTTTTTTTTTTAACAAATTAGTAAAGTAAATATATTTATAATGTCGTACAATATTTCTGTTGTAAATAAATGCTGATATTTTGAAATGTTTATTCATCAACATATATAATAATGTTGATGAATGTTGATAATGTTTCTTGAGCAGCAAATCAGTATATTATAATGAATTCTGAAGGATCATGTGACACTGAAGACTGGAGTAATGATGTTGAAAATTCAGCTTTGAGATTCCATTAATAAATAACCTTATTAAATATATTTCAATAGAAAAAAGTTACTTTAAATTGTAATAATATTTCACAATATTAGTTGTTACTGTATTTTTGATCAAATAAATGCAGACTTGGTGAGCAGAAGAGATTTCTCTTTCAAACTGTAGTGTGTGTAAATACTGACCCTGATTAAATGCATTGAATGCTTCATATGACCTGTGTCTTCATCTGTAGGTATGAATGACTTCAGTTACCTGCACACCAACTGTTTTGAGGTGACCGTGGAGCTGTCCTGTGATAAGTTCCCTCATGCCAGTGAGCTGCCTATAGAATGGGAGAACAATAAAGAATCTCTCCTTGTCTACATGGAGCAGGTACAACATATCGCATACAAAAACCCAACAACCACTAAACACTTGTCTAACGATCTCATGCATGCCTAAACACCTGCATTTGTCAGGAAAAGCAATAGAAGCAATGCATTTATTCGTCAACAGGTGCACAGAGGAATCAGAGGAGTGGTTAGGGACAAAGACACTGAAGCCGGCATCGCTGATGCCATCATCAAAGTGGATGACATCGACCATCACATAAGATCAGGTAATGCTATTCAAAATAATTAAAACGATCAAACAAATACACATTATTGGGATTTTAAAAAGCCAAACATTTTAAATGGTCTCATTTGTTCAAATAACACTAAAATCTGTAAAAAATAAAAAGGTTCTTCTATCTTTCTTCAGCTTTTGATGGGGACTTCTGGCGTCTGTTGAACCCGGGTGACTATGATATCACAGTGACCGCAGAGGGATATTTCCCAGCCACTCGAAGTTGCAGGGTCGAGTACGAGCATTACCCCACTATCTGCGACTTCCGCCTTACCAAGACACCAAAACAGAGGCTGAGAGAGATCCTGGCCAAGGGCGGCAAGATTCCCAAAGACCTGCAGCTCCGACTGCACCAGCTGCGCATTCGGAAACTGCGTGCCAGTACTAAGCTTATTAACCAACGCAGGGCGTCACAGCAGCGCAGGGCTAGGGGGGCCCACAACTAGACTGACCTTTAACCTTTGACCTGTTTTGCCGGCCAAGTACAGGATTAAACTGTGTCAATGTAAAGGGCAAATGCAATTTAGATGGGCCTGTAAGTAGGTTGCCCGTTTCTGTGGTAACATACATTGTGTATTATACATTTGAGGAGCAGATACTTTATTCAGTGTAAATTAAATTTCACACAAAAATGTCTCAACTGTTTTTTTATACTTTTATACTAGACACGGTTATTGATAACGTTGTAGGTTTTTATGCTAATCTGTGCCCACATTTGTGCATAGAGGTGCAAAACATCTCAGTCTGGAACTGATGTTTTGTCAAATGGCTTCTTTAGCTGTTTAGTGTTTTGTATGCTGTATTTCTAACAGTTTGATCTTAAAAGACAACAAGAGCTAATATCTTCTGAAATGTACACTGAAGAGTTATTTATAATGCTCATACTAGCACTTGGATATTTAGTTTTTAAGGTATCAAGATAACACAAAAAACAACATACCTCAATATGACAAGCACTACCATGTGAGTAGTTAGAGATCCGAGTAAAATGGGAATCTTTTGTAAACAAACATTTTGTAATAAAATACTTCTCGAAGTAAACAAAATAAATGAACTTGACCAACTATTACTCCAAAAACTGTTCATAGACGCTACTGTCTCTGTTTAAACAACAGATGGCGCGGTGGTGCTTTCGGAGATTTCAATGGGGTAGAGAATAATATAAAAAATAAATAAATACGCTTTTAGAATACATTTAATATAGTCTGTATTTTGTAATACTTGTGATACATTCTTACCTATTTATTAAAAAATAAAAAAGTGAGCGATTCAGTGACGCAAATGTTTAGCGAAATACATGACGTCATATTCCAGCGACCTTATCATGTATTCCTTGCTCATTTTGACATTCCGAGGGAAATGAATGTGTACATACTGCGAATAATAAACTTTCAACGCGCAATGGATGTGATAAACAACGTGCTTATCTAAAGTTTGGATCTGCAAACGAAGGTGAAGATTTTGTTACGTTTAGTGTAACACTCTGACCATGTGAAAGGTGTTATCTATGATTGGTGATTTTTAATCATAAAAGCATTTAAAAAAAATTAATTCGTTTTTTTTTTTTCAGATTTTTCCATGGGTTGAGTTTTATTATAATATGACTTGTCTGTTTAATTGAAAATATTATTTGAATGCAGAACATAAAAAGGTGAATTATCTAATATATGGCTAGCATATGTGTCAAGATCAAAAGAGAGTTAAAGTGTATGAAACATAACATGTTATGATATATATAATCTAATATAAAAGAGGACACAAACTAATATTTAATCATAAACAGGCAATGAGCAATAAATACTTGCATGTTGTTATCATTATGCCATGCTGTAGCTTTAAACTAGGGTGACCAAACGTCCTGTTTTCCCAGGACGTGTCTTGTTTTCAAGTCCTGTCCTGGCCCTAATATAACAATTTTCTATCCATACAGAGGGGGGATACTTTAAATGTATTGAAATTAATAAAGAATCTTTGAGTAAACTTTGTGTATCATTTGAGTATCTCATTGCTGGGCCGAGTGTCCTGGATTTCAGTAATTAAAATATGGTCACCCTACTTTAAACAATTGTTAGATATGTGCACAAACAAAAGTCAGATGTTTTCTACAGAAAAGTCCAAACACAGGATATGTGGGTGTGATGCTAGAATAGTTGAATCTGTTCATAATGTCTGCCAAACTAGAAACAAAAGAGTGTGCAGACAATTCCTCCTTTATCCTTAACTATGTTATTTTTTTCAGAGGTTCATCCATAATGATGTGGCTGAAGCTTACCAGGTCGGCGACCTATGTGACTCTACGGATATGTCGGCTAAGCAACCTAGCAACACTGAGGCCTGACATCAGAAGCATCTCTCAGGGTTCCTCCTGCCTTGACAGCAGAACTCAAACCATCCGGCCTCGCTGCAGCAGGTCACTCCTCTTAGCTGGCCATCCCTCCATCACACTGACCCTGGGACTTCAGCCCAGAAGAACTATAACCACAGACCGGTCCGGCTGGTATGAGAGCATTGCAGACTCCACGCCCGTATATCTCACGGAGCAGCTCCTTGTGTCTGCTCAACAGATGACGGGATTGCCGTGGTGGGCCAGCATCGCGTGCATGACGCTGGCACTGCGTACCGCTATCACTCTCCCCCTGGGAATCTATCAGTCGATCATCATTGCAAAGGTGCAGCCAAATCATTGTCAATGTCTGGATCTTTGCGTAAAATCTTGTTAGCAATGGTGCATTTAGCTATACTCAAGTCAAGTCAACTTTATTTATATAGCGCTTTTTACAATGCAGATTGTTTCAAAGCAGCTTCACAGTGTTAAACAGGAAAATAATGCAACAGAATTTTATTCGGCCGTATAGCTGTTCCGGAGAAAACGGTAATGTCATCTAGCTCATTTCAATTATCATACAGTGACAATGTGAGCATTAGATCAGTAGTTTAGTTTATATGGTTAATTTAGATTACTAATTAGTTTTATTTGGATATTTAGTTGAAAAATGTAGTGTCCCCAACTGAGCAAGCCAAGCCAAAGGCGAAAGTGGCAAGGAAACCAAAACCCCATCAGGTGACCTATGGAGAAAAATAAACCTTGGGAAAAAAATCGGGGTGCCAGTTCTCCTCTGGCCAATTAACAAACAGCGTGTGATTATTATTCTGGCAACTTAATAGGACGGGTCATATTAGATCGGATGATCGATTGATCGATTCATATTAGATTAATCGGTCATATTATATCGGAATATTCAAAAGATCGGAGGCAACACGCCGGAGACAGGTTTATTGTGGATGACATATTGATTAAACAATTATTAAGTAGGAATATTCGAACGATCTGAGTCATCACATTTATTGAAGATGCCGTGTCGATGAGGCAATTTCAGGGGGAGTCTAATTGACACGGCCTCTGCAGACACTTCAGGGTCATGCGTTGGTCATGTCTGGGCACAGGTCCACCATCTGATCCGGATACGGCTCGGATCCGGCTGACTGCAGTAAACCTCGGGATAAAACAGAAAGACTATCATTAGCGTAGATGCCATTCTTCTGATGATGTATCGAGTACATCAGGTGTTATGGGAAGTGTTCCCGGTTCCGGCTGACCTAGTTAATGCAGCCTAACAATCAGTCAAATGTTTGGGGTCAGTAAGATTTTTTTAATGCTTATGATCAATAAGGCTGCATTTATTTGATCAGAAATACAGTAAAAACTGGAATATTATTATAAGTAATGGTTTTCTATTTGAATATATCTTAAAGTGTTTATTTTTGTAAAGCAAAGCTGAATTTTCAGCATCATTACTCCAGTCTTCAGTGTCACATGATCCTTCAGAAATCTTTCTAATATGCTGATTTCCAGCTCAAGGAACATTAATTATTATTATTATCAATGTTGGAAAGAGTTGTGCTGTTTTGTGATTTTGTGGAAACCATGATGCATTTGTTTTTCAGATCCTTTGAATAAAATTTCTAAAGAACAGCATTTATTTTTATAGTATTAAAAATGTTTTTAATGTCACTTTCGATCAATTTAAAGCCTTCTTGCCGAATTAATGTATTCATTTCTTACAAAAAAATAAAAAATAATCACACTGACCCCAAGCTTCTGAACGGTAGCGTATGTTGTTAAACAGCCATCCACGTGATGTAAAAGAAAGCGTGATTCATCAGACCAGGCCACCTTCTTCCATTGCTCCGTGGTCCAGTTCTGATGCTCACATGTTGGCGCTTTCGGCTGTGGACAGGGGTCAGCATGGGCACCCTGACTGGTCTGTGGCTATACAGCCCCATGCGCAACAAACTGTGATGCAGTGTGTATTCTGACACCTTTCTATCAGAACCAGCATTAACTTCTTTGAGCAATTTGAGCTACAGTAGCTCGTCTGTTTGATCGGACCACACAGGCCAGCCTTCGCTCCCCACGTGCATCAATGAGCCTTGGCCGCCCATGACCCTGTCGCCAGTTCACCACTGTTCCTTCCATGGTCCACTTTTGAGAGATACTGACCACTGCAGCCCGGGAACACCCCACAAGAGCTGCAGTTTTGGAGATGCTCTGACCCAGTCGTCTAGCCATCACAATTTGGCTCTTGTCAAACTCGCTCAAATCCTTACACTTACCCATTTTTCCTACTTCTAACACATCAACTTTGATGACAAAATGTTCACTTGCTGCCTAATATATCCCACCCACTAACAGGTGTATATTCTTTGTAGAATTTCATTATATCCCTTTTAATAATCCCTTTTCAGTCAGAATATCGGCCCCACTTTATATTAGGTGGCCTTAACTACTATGTACTTACATAAAAAAATAAGTACAATGTACTTACTGTGTTCAAATTGTATTGCAAAACACTTTTGCTGATATTGAGGTGGGATACGGGTAGGGTTAGAGACAGGTGTGGTGGTATGGGTAAGTTTAAGGGTAGGGTTAGGGACAGGTGTGGTGGTACGGGTAAGTTTAAGGGTAGGGTTTGGTGTAAGGGAAGGGTCAACTGTGTAATTACAAATGTAACTACAGAAATTAATTACAGATGTAATTACATGCAGGTATTTTTTTTATATGCAAGTACAATGTAAAAATATGTATGTACACAATAAGTGCAATGTATCAAATGATTAATTAAAATGTTAGTACATAGTAGTTAAGGCCACCTAATATAAAGTGGGTCCAGAATTTCTTCTTCACCTCCTTTCTGACCCTCACACTAACCAGATGTGATAAAGCACCAAGCGACAAACGTCTATTCCGTGTTACCATTCTGGTTGTGGTGATTTTTCATTTTTTCATAAATGGTCTGAGTGGGCTAGGGATGGAGCTTTGCCTTGTGAATGGGTGGTACATCAAACGCAGATTTCAAAAACTATTTTCCACAATATGTCCCTTTCAATAAGGATAGTACATGTGATGTTGGTTCCTGACTAGGTTTAAAATGAATCATTGAGTAAACAGCCCCTTCTCATGAGAATCTCTTTGTTTATCTGCACTTAGTAAGGTAGGGGAGGCACATCTTGGAGGTCAGCAGATATTGCAGAGTAAACACTGTGCCTTATTAAGAATCTCTCTCTCGCCCACTCTCCCAGCTGTGGGATGTTTCGCTTGCCAAAAAGGAGGATTGAAACAAAAAGAATGTGCCTCCCCTCCTTCTTCCATCCCTAATGATGTCCCACAGTGTGAGAACATTAGCTGTAGAATGTCAGACCGTCTCTTTAAACTGATGTCTTGATGCAAACAAGCAGAGATGAGGCCAAATCAGTTATCCTTTTTAATTCAAGTTTGATCTGTAGCCACTGAAAACATGTGTGGGTGTCTGTATGTGATTTTTATTTTTATTTTTCTATTAAACTGAGTCAAACACTGACCTATCCAGACTAGATCGGCTTTTAGTACCATTGGCAGTGTCCAGTAAATTAGTGCTTTCACAGGCCAGGGACTTTGTTGGAAATACTTAAAGAGCCCCTATTATGGATTCTTTTTTTACATATATTTTATGAAAATTACCTTTCATGTAGTGTGTAACATAGTTCTAAGTGAATGAAAACATCCTGCAAAGTTTTAAATCTGAAAGTACACCGTATATAAAGTTATTGTCTAGTTATAGTCGATTAAACAAATCGTTTTTTAAACGAATCCCAGGCCGTTTCGTTGTGACGTCAAGACGAAAACATTAGCATATTGCCCATCCACTTATTGCGTGTGCAGACACCAGGGAAAACTTGAACCACATCAAACACTGCAGCTGATTCCTGTGGATACTGGATATCATCATGTCGAGAAGACACTGTGCTCTACGATGTGTTTATTGTGTATCATATTGTGTAGGTATCTGGCTAACCGGCTAACTCGCGTTATTACTGTCTTACGGAAATTCCACTGTAAATCAGCTGTAGGCTGCAGTATTACCTATAACTGTCTATTAACGCAGATTGTCTGTAATTCGTACTACTTTGAGTAAAGATAAAGGATGGCGCAAGATTTGTTTTGAAAACTTTAATGTTACATCAGTCATTCACGTTAGTGCTCGGCTAACGTACTGTATCTGTGCTGTTATTGATACAGTTCCCGCATGTGCATCGCAATAAAGTAGAAACACACACACACACACTTGTTAATGCTGATGGTGAGGAATTACAGTTGAAACATCTCATAATGTACCTCAAACTGAGTAGCATCACCAAGAAACGTCCTGCTCAAGGTTTGAGTTGAATAACTAGTTCTTCCAATGTTTCAACGATTCGAACTTGATGCGCTGGGATTGATGTAAAATGGACGTTATCGTTACTGTCTTTACAGTGTGTACTATCGAAGCCTCCGGACGCCGGACGGAGCTGGAGTTCAGTTAATGGTAATGGGAGTTTGTTTCCGAAATACGCGCTGTACGCGGTAGATCAATCACAACAGACTGGGCCATCTGACCAATCAGAGCATCCGTCGAGCCGTTTGAGAATCATTGAACACTGTGGTGATGTGCAATGTATATTACGGGGAAATCAAACTGTTTTTTGATCTTTGATGCATGAATATCTGTTGTTGGAGACCTACACAACTAAATTAGGAAACTTTAAAATAGCATAATAGGGGCACTTTAAAAAGGAGTTCAAGCTGGAAAAAAGTAACCCCTGTGCCCTTTTGCCTCAGCTAGGTTGAAGCTCTGCAGAAGGAGATAGCTGTGTTAGCCCGCCAGTTACGCTTTGAGATCTCTGTCAAAGCCAAAGAGAAGGGCTGGTCAGAGAAAACATGCAGGTAGGAGATCATTTTTTTGACCATCTACTATGGCTGCGTCCAAAATCGCATACTCTATTCAATTCGGACATACTTCTCTTGTCACATACTGTTTTTTGCTTGCTATATAATAGGGAAGTATGCAATTTGGGATGCAGCGTCTGTCTTCAGTTAAAGTCTTTATGTCATATGAAAAATGGATGATCTCATTTCACTGCAAAAACATTTTGTTTTAATTTACTTGAAGCAAAATTGCATATTAAAGGTGCACTGTGTAAATTTTAGCAGCATCTAGCGGTAAAGCTCACCCCTCCCTTTCGAAGCACATAGAGGTGGCACATAGAGTATAATATATTGCATTTCTGTAAATAAATCCTCATAAATACTACACATTGCACTTTTACGACATTTTTTAAGAGATTAGATCTTATTAAATGTATATTTTGGGGTTTTTGTGTGAGATTTGAATACAATTAAAAAAATATTTTGATAATGGTGAAAGAAAAAGAAAAAAATGTAAATATTAAAATATCTTTGTTTTAAAGTTTTAAATTCTAAACTTATAATATAATGAAAGGTATATTCAATATTAAAACAAGTTTAATATTCAGTTGTTTATATATTTTTACAGCAAAACATGATTCACTTGCCTTACCGGCATGGGCTGATTAAAAACAGTATAATATTTCATTTCTCAGCTACACTAAAACTTTGAAAGATTCAATCAACCTTTTGCTTAATTACAACAATTGCTTCCACAGGTTTCATTTTAAGAAGAATCTGAGGCGAATTGTGTCTGAGCTTTATGTTCGAGATAACTGCCACCCTTTCAAGGCCAGCTTGCTGATCTGGGTCCAGCTGCCCATGTGGGTGTGTCTGTCTCTGGCCCTGCGTAATCTCAGCCTGGGAATGGGACATGTTCCCATGGGTGAGTCACGTCCATTGATCTATTACATTTTCCAGGGGCTTGTACCTTGATGGTAGTTTAACCAACTCAGGGTTACAGGATTAGTTTCGAGTTGACAAACCCAAACCAGCTTTCTCTGTTTTGGGTCACATGCTGTGGATCAGTGAAACGATTCACTTCTCGCGAGAGAAGCAGTGAGATTATTTTCTCTCTTCTGCAGAATATTACATGATTGAAAAATATTAAGAATTTAAACAAATTTACACAGCAAGAAGAAAAGAGCTTTCTATAAAAGAGGACAACTTAAAGGGGTCATAGAATGGTACATGCACTTTTACAAGTTGATTATACGGAAGTGTGTGTTGGCAGTGCCTGTACACAACCATCCTATAATGATAAAAATACATCCAGTGTTTTTTTTAAATCTCCTTATATGTTTTCCCCTGTCTCAAATCGAGCCGTCTGACCATGTGACGTTACACGGTGTACGCCCCTCCTAAGATTGTTGATTGACAGCAGCGTTTCAACACAGACCCGCCCTGAGCGAGCTGTCATCCGTCCGCCATTGTTGATACTCTGGAGCAGAATGGCGTCTAAGCGGTTGTGGTGTTGTGTTGTTGGGTGTAATAACGAACACAGCAGTCATTTTGATGTTCCTAAATCCGAACCGCTGAAGACTCAGTGGCTGCTGAGTTTTGTTTTAGAAGGGAATGTTCCCCCCGATCAACGTCAATGTTTGCGTGAATCATTTCTCAGCAGACTGCTTTATGAACGAGCGTCAGTATAAAGCAGGTTTTGCTAATAAGCTGCTCTTGAAAAAAGGATCGTGTTCCTGTATGGGGGTAGATTTGTTGCATTATTCCAAACAAATAGATTGTTATCCACAAATAAATGTAAAGAGATTCACAAAAATGAAATAAATTCACAAATAAATAGAATGAGATCCACAAATATATGCAGGAGTTTCACAAAAATGAATTAGATTCACAAATAAATACAATGACATTTGTGAATAAAAAAAATATCCACACATATGTTTTTATGTCACAAACACAACTCTGCCCTGCATTCATTTGTGAATCTCTTCCTCTGCATTTGTGAATCTCTTCCTCTGCATTTGTGGATCGCTTCTTGCACATTTGTAAATCGCAGCACAGCGCGTGGATTTTGAAACATTTCTAGCGTCTACACTCAAACAAATCCACAAATAGGTAGACTCCACCCACCGTCTACTTGAGCCAATCATATAACGGCCATATTGTGCTGACCAATCGTAGCACATTCTCGCTCCAACCAATCACGTTTTGGCCAGAGCCGTTAGTTACCACTCCCATAGACTTAAAGAGTGTCATGGAGTGACCAATAATAGTTCTTCCAGCATTGAACCCTAAACTCCATTCATTTCAGTGTAGGTTATCTCAAGCACACTCCTGGCAAACTGATGAAATTACTGCATATTTTGAGATTTTATGACATTAGTTGACCTCTCAGGAATTTTGATAGAAGATGTATTTTGTGAAGCACGTTAGAGGTAATGTTTAGTGTTATATAATATATCGTTAGACTTCAGTTAGATAACGTGAGCACCACTGCAACAGCTACTATATCCAGATGCTATCTGTCATTTCAACAGTTTTTAGATTCTCTGAGATCTTTCAGTCAAAAGCGTCTATGAGAGCTCCGTGAACTACGTGACCGCGCGTGCCGCAGGGAGGTGAGAGCAGGTAGTTTTTCAACGCCTCTGACTTTACTCATTAGTGCCACACCGCTTTTTATTGTTTGAATTTCGTTTTAAAACTTAAAAAAATGTAAACGCTTAGACTTTGTTTCATATCAAAAGCAGCTTGGCAATTTGAGAGCGAGAGACGCGCGTGAGTGACAGAGAGACGGAGGAAGAGCAGGGAAAGGAAATGCAGCTGAACGTTTTAAATAGCGTTAAAAAAAAGTTAGTCTATGTGTGGGAAACACTGTGATTGGTTATTATTTTCAACAGAAATGCCCGCGATTGACTACAATACTCAACGATGTAATATCATGTTGTACATGACCCAAATAAAATGACCAGATCACTCAAAAAAAGATTAACGTTGTCTTTTCTTTATCTCTCCCCAGAATAAAATGCTACTGTAAAGCCTAATCGAAGTCAATGCACATATTGTGTTAATATTCGACAGAAATCGCTGCAAATACAGTGAAAATGCTGTCTATCCTGCTAAATCCTATTAAAACAGACTGACAGCGCGGAGATGTTTAGAACTAGCGAGAGCTCTATGGCTCTAGTCAGCACAATATGGCCGTTATATGATTGGCTCAAGTAGACGGTGGGTGGAGTCTACCTATTTGTGGATTTGTTTGAGTGTAGACGCTAGAAATGTTTCAAAATCCACGCGCTGTGCTGCGATTTACAAATGTGCAAGAAGCGATCCACAAATGCAGAGGAAGAGATTCACAAATGCACAGGAAGAGATTCACAAATGAATGCAGGGCAGAGTTGTGTTTGTGACATAAAAACATATGTGTGGATATTTTTTTTATTCACAAATGTCATTGTATTTATTTGTGAATCTAATTCATTTTTGTGAAACTCCTGCATATATTTGTGGATCTCATTCTATTTATTTGTTAATTTATTTCATTTTTGTGAATCTCTTTACATTTATTTGTGGATAACAATCTATTTGTTTGGAATAATGCAACAAATCTACCCCCATATTCCTGCTGCACATCAGGAAGATGTGAGTGTAACGTTTTATTAACCTTTATATTAATCTTTGCAAATCGCTTGCACGCTTCACGATGAATGAGACTAAAGTTTACAGGGTAAGTTACATTACGGCATGCTTTCTGTGTATGACGTTCTCAATATAATTCATAATCCCACGTTTATAATGAACAACGCGTTATGTTTGTTATTACAAACTGTGTACTCGGGTGCTAAAGTTAACGTGGTAACACTACACTAAGCTTACTTTTGTACATGGTTTATAACGGTGTCTGTTACTGATTAAGAAGTAATGTAAAAAAAAAAATCTTATAACATAACATCAATCTGTCAATGAACTAACACATCAGTAAACACAAAGCAACTACGCTACTCTGCCAGTACAAAGATAGATCAAAGTGACATGACGTTAACCAACCATTCAGAAACGTCCTGTTCGAACTTCAATGGGTTCGTCATCTGTTCCTGGTCCGACTCCGGTTCAAAATGATAAGGTTGCTCAGATCTGTCCTCACAGACTCCCGTTGCCCTTATTTCTCGAAAATATACCCTCAAATGTTGTCAAGGCAACACTCCACGTGTGTTGTGGTGTTGTGTCGGCCGAACGCCCCACAGAGCAGAGGGGGCGGGGTGAGCAAAGCTCATTATCATTTAAAGTCACATACACTGAAATGAGTTGCTGAAAACTGAGCTGGTTTTGACCAGGTAAATTGAGTGTTTTCTTACAATACTAATGAGAATTTTTAATTAAAGTATATTACAAACTTTTCATTTAGACACTAAAGAATCATATTAACTTGTACAAAAATGTCATTCTATGACCCCTTTAAAGAAAACTCTTACTACGTCAATGCAAGTAGAAGTTATGAAGTTAGTTTAGTTGATATATAGAGAGAATTGAACATTTAAGCTCACATGTAGTTTTTTGCTTTATTTATTGATTTTAAATCTTATTTGTATGACCTTTTATGTAGGCTATTTAAATTAATTTTAACTAAGTGCCTATTAATGATTGATTAAAATTATACATGTGTAATTGATTAAGGGTATAGTAATTACATAAATGATATCTAAATCATTCAAAATTATTATTATTATTATTATTATTATTATAAATAAGCATTGTTAAAATCCAGACGCTTTAGTCTTTAAAAACCATTTGCTATGTAGTGACCTTTAATTTGGAGTACAAACAGGGGGAGTGACTTTATTGCATCAGAGGCGTGTAACTATGCTCACAGCTGATTGGTCCAATTTCAGTTTGATTATTTATTATCCAGAACATAACCTGCCCTGGAGCAGGTTAGCCGTGGAGCGCAAGCTACTATGGAGATGAACACTGCTAAAAGCCAAACCACTTTAATGGTACCTAAAACCCAGGATTGGCACAAACTAAGCTTAAACATATCTGGTTAGCCAGCTAAACCGGCTTCATGGTATAGGCCCCTGACGTGCCGTTAAGTTGTTTGTATTGAGCAATGCATCCAACTTCCCCATAATCACCTGAGAGAGGCTTTTAATGAACTAACATAGGTATTTCTGTACACAATCATCATCATCAGAAGCAGGTTTGGCAACAGGGGGCGCTCTGTGGTTCCCAGACCTCACTCTCCCAGACTCTACCTGGATTGTGCCTGTTTCTCTTGGCCTCATAAACTTGCTCATCACAGAGGTGAGGCACTTCTCCAAATTTGGACTTGCTACCTCATATTCATGAAACTTTCTGTTTGATTTCTCCTAGCACTTTACCCTTGGTTATGAGGAAAATGTACTTTTTATAGAGTCAAAAATTAAATATATGTACAGTGGAGTTCTAATGTCTGATATAAAACACTAAAGCCAACGCATACCATACGAAGTGCAGGTCAAAGAAAACAAATCTGTGTAAAGGAGATATGACCGCACACTTTACCCTTAGTCACACTTTACAATAAGGTCTCATTTGTTTACATTAGCTAACATGTATGGAAGCTCGTTTCCGCCACAGAATAAAACATCAGTTATGGGGCCATTTCGGGGATTTCCACCTGGATTTGGCCTACCCAAATTGTAAAGCTTCCCATACCCACATACAGTGGTCTCTAAATACAAAATTTTGGTGTTATTTTACAAGAAACCCTTTGAAGTTACATAAACCACTGCTAAAATGGGTCCTAAAAAAGGTCATATTCCTCCATTTAGATTAATTTGAATAAATCTTGCATACATGATCCAGACAAAAATCAAAAATGAATTTATAACCCAAAAAATAAAAAAGCGCCTCTTTTTTGGGGGGGTATTACAGCTCAGACAACATATACTTACATGTTTATCACTTTTAGCAGTGGTTTATGAAACTTCAAAGGGTTTCCTGTAAAATGACACCAACATTTTGTATTTAGAGACCACTGTATGTGGGTATAGGAAGCTTTTCAATTTGGGTAGGCCAAATCCAGGCGGAAATGGTCCCAGAGTAATTTAGTGTAAATAAGTTACTTTGTGTAAAACAAAGTTTAAGGGGTTAAAAGATGATTGGGACTTTATATCTCACAATTATGACTTTATTACTCGCAATTGTGTGTTATAAAGTCAGAATTGTGTGGCATAAAGTCGCAATTGTGAGAAAAACAGTTAGAATTGTGAGATAATTTTAATTATTTTTATTCTGTGGCGGAAACAAGCTTCCATAAACATGACCTAACAATGAGCGATATATTGTTTACTGCATTTATTAACCTTTGTTAAGGTTAGTAAAAATCTTACTGTTAACATATACAACTTTGGATTTTAAAAATGTGTTAGTAAATGTTGAACCAAGATCAATAAATGCTGTAGAAGTATTGTTTACTGTTAGTTCGTGTTAGTTCCCAAATGTAACCTTATTGTAAAGTGTTACCAAATGATTTGTCTAATTCAAATGTATTTTCTGATTTGTATTGATTTATATTTAAAGCAGCACTAGGTAACTTTTCAACCTTCATAATATATTTTCAAGACTCTTAGATTAGATTAGATTAGATTCAACTTTATTGTCATTACACAAGTACAAGTACAAGGCAACGAAATGCAGTTTAGGTCTAACCAGAAGTGCAATAGCAGCAAGTGCAGGATATACAATGGATGCGTAAGTGCAGGACATGGATATGTACTGAATATGTATAAATATGTATAAATAGAGAGACGTTATTACTATAAACAGAACTGAATTTACAGGTGAATATGTACAGTGAATAAATATACAGATGGCTATTACTATATACAGAATTTACAGGTGAATATGTACTATGAATACAATATACAGATGGCTATTACTATAAACAGAATTTCACAGATAGAGGTATACAATAATATGCTAGGCTAATATGAGGAATAGCAGTGGATTAGGGTAGTGCAATAAATTATGGACAGAGCTATCCGGAAAAAAAAAGTGGAAAGTGCAGTGGAAAGTGGTTGCATATTACAGTTAGAAGTACAGTGCAAAATGCAAATGTAAACATTGGTACTATAAATACAGTCGGCAGTGCAAATGAGCATCATCCAGTTAAGATATGGCAGTGCAAGATGCATATGTAAACAGTTGTTACTGTGATAAACAGTCGGTAGTGCAAATAACAAAGTGAAGGAAGATGTGAGGTACTCTTGTGATGATACATCGACTTACAATAGGTTGAATGACACGTCTGCCATAGCCTGACGGGGTCTGTATAGTTTTTAATCGTACTTTTAAACTTCGGGTTTCGGGTAGTAACCCGAGAACAAAAAGAACTACAAAATTCGACCGCTTTACGGCATATACGTCACTTCCACCACCAACCCCACTTCCTTAAATTCGGACGTGCGAGCCCAACTATCATTTGTTTGCCGGATGTTATAGTCATGGCCGAAGCAGCACAGAAAAATAAGAAAGCAAAGGTTTTGTCGGAGGAAAGCAAAAAGAGGAAACGAGAAAGTGATCGGATTAAAGGCAGGACGAGGATCAACATTGGGCCAGCGTTTGCTCGTTGGCGTGAGCTGAAGGAGGAGGGGCTAAATTCTTGCAAGTAAATACATAAGACGTACAAAATCCTATTTTAGGATACCTAACATGTCTGTGATATTTGTTTATTTGTCTTGCCTCAAGCTATAATCCAAATCGATTTTTCAAATTTGCAGATTCATCTATGGTAGCTTGATATTATAATATTATATGGTTATTACCTGTCACTCAAACATTGAAGACTAGGCTTCTATAATGACGCTGGCTTGTAAACGTGAGCATCGCGATCATTTGGCGTTTGAAAAAAATAAAACCCATGAAATGATATTCATATGACATGCTGAAACATGTGCCACTGTACCTGGGATGAAGACATTTCACACGCGACGCAAGCAGAACACCTGCATGTGAACTCCTGCTGCAGTGTTCAGGGCTATCACGCCGCATTCACACGGGCCGAGAAGCATTGACGCCCCGTGTGAATGCGGCGTCATGGTTGTCATGTCAACAAATGCACGTGCGATGCATCCACTGATGTAGAATGACAGAGTTTACGACAATAGTAGAGGACAATACTGTTTCCCAACTGTAGGGGGACCCCGAGAGCAAAACCTACCTAGTGCTGCTTTAAAAAATTGGGATGAAAAATGACTCGGTCTTGGCAGGTTTTATGAGGTTCACCTATTATTCGCCAGTTAATGCTTGTTTCTTTTTCTTTCTTTTTTTTCTCGATCTGATTTTCCAGATATTCGCCCTGAGACAACTAGAGCCTTCAAAGTTCCAGAAGTATGCGACACACTTCATCAGAGGAATATCTCTGGTTATGATCCCTATAGCCGCCACAGTCCCGTCAGTAAGTATCCCAGCACTTTCAACCATTATCTGCATGCAGTAACTTTACATGTTGCAACATGTGTGGCAAACATAACTCACGTTTTTGATGTTTTTCCAAAAGAGAAGACAACCGTGGCACATGATGTCTTCTGTACCTAGACAGATATGCTCTGACGCTTTTGATCTTGTGAAAGAAGGGTCGTACAAAGGGTTATGTTTTTGAAGCCCACCTGAGACTGGTTACAAAAGAAAGAGATGTCGCAGAACTTTGCCGTGATATCTCCAGCAGATGTAAAACTCGATGTCTCGTGCTTATCTAGCTGTGATAAACGTATTTGTGTTGTGTCTCCAGTCCTTTCTTACGTAAGAGCAATAGATGAGAAATTTCTCAAGATGTTGGTCGTAAGAATGCTTCATAAAAAAAAGTCAAAATTTATAACCAGATTACAAAGTTTTAAGAAGATTTGTTTTGTGTTTTTTTTTTTTAGTCCATGTCTCTGTACTGGCTCAGCTCCAGTTGTGTTGGACTGGCACATAACCTGCTCCTGAGATCCCCTCGCTTCCGGGGCATCTGTCGGATCCCCCCAACACGTTCAGACTCTGAAACTCCATACAAAGACATTGCAGCTGCCTTTGTAGCCAAATACATCAAATAGATGGATCGGGACATTGCAGGTTATTAGCGCATCAGCCTCTGATAATGTGGAACCAAACATTTGGATGGTTGCAAACCGGTTGTTTCATCCAACATGACACTGTAACCAGAGGAATATGGCAAAACAACGGCTGCCTTTCTGCCATAAATCTCAGTATGAATTGAGAAATGTTTATGAACAAATGCATTTGGAAAGAGACTCCAGTGAATAGTAAAATTTTAAGATGATGATGTCACAAATAAAAAATATTTGTGGAAAAAAAAAAGATTCGGTCTCCATTTTGTTATAAGTGTTGTTTCTCACACTTGGGGTTACGATTTTGGCCTGGCAGAACAAAAATCACTTTAATCGAAGAAGTTTGACTTTGACTTTTATTATTCCCTTTTGGAAATGTTGCAATTTGTTTCAACATGTGTATACATAAACAAACAATATACATAAAACAATAAAACATCCCTACACACACCCACAAGCACACATCATCACCACTGAGACCCGCTCAGTAGACACTACAAAAAGCGCTAGTCACTCTCCGCTTTCTCCGACGATGATATTTTTGTCCTGTGTCGGCCCCCGTAGCTTCTCTATGTGCTCCGAAAGGGACCCTGTCCCAAATGGCCCACTTCATGTGCACTCTCGGTCTTGTGGACTTACAATGGCCGCTGCGCGCGCGTGTCCGTTAAGTCCACGAGACCGAAGGGTGTCCCATTTGTAATTTTAGGTCTCAGAAGGGTCCTCGCGAGCGCCCCCTTTGAGGTTGACATGCGTCCTCGATGTGCTCTTCTGCCGAGCCCGCACTGGTGCGGGTTACACAGCGGACTTCTTCCCGGCAGTCAAAGCGGCATTACGTCGTGAAAGTGTGGACTCAGAGGAAGACCGTGAGGGTTTAGAGTGCCATTTGGGACAGGGCCAGGGTGGGGTAAGCGTTGGGGGTGCAATTCACGACCTAGATGAAAAAATCACACACTGCACCTTTAAGTGTCTTGAAAGGCGCCCATACATTTTTAAAAATATATATTAATATTTGTTTGGAAAAGGGGAAATCTGAAAATTTGGGAGTCCTTGGCATAAAAATGTTTGAGAACCCTTGTCACATACTTGAAAGTGGGATTTTTGACTTGGGAAACTTAAGGGTTAGTTCACCCAAAAATTAAAATAATGTCATTTATTCCTCACCCTCATGCCGTTCCACACCCTTAAGACCTCATCTTCGGAACACAAATTAAGATATTTTTGTTGAAATCCGATGGCTCCGTGAGGCCTGCATAAGGAGCAAAGCAATTTCCTCTCTCAAGATCCATTAATGTAAACATATGTGAGCAACCATGTGAGTACAGTGGTTCAATATTAATATTATAAAGCGACGATAATATTTTTGGTGCGCCAAAAAAAAACGAAATAACGACTTGTATAGTGATAACCCATTTCAAAACACTGCTTCATGAAGCTTCGGAGCGTATCGAATCAGCAAGTCGATTCAGAGCGCCAAACGTCATGTGATTTCAGCAGTTTGGCGGTTTGATACGCAATCCGAATCATGATTCGACTCGCTGATTCATAACGCTTCGAATCTTCATGAATCCGTGTTTTGAAATCGGTTATCACTATACAAGTCGTTATTTAGTTTTTTTTGGCGCACCAAAAATATTATCGTCGCTTTATAATATTAATATTGAACCACTGTATACTCACATGGACTGATTTAAATATGTTTTTAGTACATTAATGGATCTTGAGAGAGGAAATTGCTTTGCTCTCTATATGGAGGCCTCACTGAGTATCTTAATTTGTGTTCGGGAGGTCTTACGGGTGTGGAACGGCATGAGGGTGAGTAGCCTAATAAATGACATTATTTTCATTTTTGGGTGAACATGGCAACCACCAAAAACTTCCCATCTAGCTAAATCCATCAATCCATTCCACTGTATCCACAAATAATACAAACAATAGAACTTTAAATCACTGCCAAAAAAGGAGGATATTGTGTTACTGTAAGTTTGTTTTCCTGCTGGGCGGGGTCTAGTACCTCCATCCCAAGCATAGAGAAGCAACAGACTGTGAACCAGCCTGAGATCCTTCACACCTCACCATGCTCTGCTTTCTGCTATTAACGCTGTTCGCGGTGGCGTCAGCGGACCGGCTTCCCCGCAGCTGCGACACCTGCGACCCGAGCCAATGTGCGCCGCTGCCGGCCGAGGGCTGTTCATCCGGGACGCTGTTAGACGCGTGCGGCTGCTGCGAGCTCTGCGCGTCTGGAGTGGGAGATCCGTGCGGGGGACGAGGACCCTCAACCAAGCGCTGCGCGTCCGGGCTCGAGTGCGTCAAGAGCGACAAAGACAAGAAGAGTAAATCAGGGGTCTGCGTGTGCAAGAGCAACTATCCCGTGTGCGGCACCGATGGCGTGAGCTATAACAGCGGCTGTGAGCTGAGAGCAGCAAGTGTGAAAGCAGTGAAGGAGAAAAAACCCGACATTAGGATTCAGAACAAGGGCAAATGCGCTCAAGGTGAGATGCCTTGACATAATAAGACCCTCTCTGCATTTATCAGTCAACACTTGAATAACTTTAATTAATAACTCAAATATTTACATTTAATAATGCTTATTATCAGTAGAAATGCATGTGGATAGAAATATCATGAACGTTTTATAAAGTTAATAAGAGTGGGTATATTTTACTTTTCTGTTTAGTCACATATAGTTTCAAAATACCTGTTCAATATTTTCAAAATCTTTTGTGACAACATGCCCCAATGGCTGTCAAACTATGGGGTAAGTTGTCACAGAGGAGCCTGTTACTAGTAGAAACCTATTATAGGCTTTTTAGCTAACAGTGAAACAAATCATGAGGAATCAGCAAATGGGCCTTTATAAATGTCGTTACCATATAAAATAAACCAAAAATGGGCCTATTTTAATTAATAAACATAGGCTAAGTTAAAGCACATGTGACCTGATAATGGAGGACAAAAGTCACAATCCCACATTCCAATTTCAGATTCGGCTGTTTTGATATGGACGTTTAAACATAACAGTAAGCATGTGCATGCAGCGGATGTAATGCGTTATTTATTTATGGAATGGAATTCTGGCATTTCTGTGTGATTTAAGTGTCCAAATATGTTTCGGGCCACTGTAAACTGTTGCCAAGTTTTGTAAACAGTGATGTTGGTTAATTCATCTTTATTTGACAACTCTTAGATTAATTATGTCTCTTGGGCCAGAACCAGAAGCAAAAAAAAACATCATGTGCCTGTGGTTAATATATTTTTAATGGCTCACTGTTTGAATTCAGATGGACTGTGTTTATGCAGGAAGAACATTTAGAGTTTTGAAGTAACCTCCCACAGCCATTTAAAGGTCAGTTTTTCATTTCATCTAGTGTAGAATTTGACCGTGAGGCCTGATATACAAGGATCAGATTGTACGAAATGCACAGCTGCGTCAACAACTACTTGGCTACTCAGATTAATTTTTGCCTTGTTAATGCCCTACATGATCCAATCGCTCACATGATTCAGCTGTCATGTGCTTTGTGTTTGGGTTTCTTTCCCCCCGGGGTCACTAATACATTGACCTGTAATGTCCTGTACTTTCTCCCCGGGACAAATCAATTGTACACATATACATTGAAGGTGTGTGTTAAAGGCAACAACGGAACATGCCAGAGGTCATTGTTTTCATATAGGGTGGTAACGTTTCTCTATCCCTGAACAGACATGTCTGAAATTCCATCCTCTCGGGTGGATTTTCAGTATTGAAAAGCGAGATCAGCCCGATCAAATAGCGATGTCTCGTTTAGCCAAACACACAGGCAGACTGTTGTTTTAAAGCAAAGACAGACCGCTTGAATCAGTGAACCTGCATATAATTCATTATAACAGCATTCTGGCGTGGGATTAAAAGAGCCAGAGGATATGAGAAAAAGCTTGCAGGGCTTTCTCTGAGACCTCTGGCTTCTGCTGATCAAGTTGACGATATGACAGAACTCAGCAGGAGGGGTGCAACCAGTGTCATTTGTTTTACCTTCACTGTCGTTTTTACAGAGAAAAATACTTCTGTAAAATACAATAAAAATGTAAACACAATTACAGAACAACCTGCAAATTTTACAATATAAAACTGTCATTTACAAAAAATATATATATATTAAATTAAACAAATTATCAAGGCCACGGTGCTATTCAAATCTGTTTTGTACCTTTACTGACAAGAAATAACTCATGAGGTAAATAGAAAGCCACATGATCAAGGTTCATCACAAGTAGCTTTTCCACAAGCTGAGGTAAATACTAGAAGGTGGTGTTGAAATCATTATTCATTAAACAACATAAGGTGTAACATAAACCCGGTACTTAAAGGTGCACTATGTAAAACATTTTCAGTAAAATATCCCAAAACCACTAGGCCAGTGTTATATATTTTGTTCAGTTGAGTACTTACAATATCCCAAATGTTTCCATCTATTTGTAAATTGTGATAAATTGCTATTTTAATCAAGGAACCGGGACGTGTGAGGGAGTCGCCTGTCAATGGGGTCATATCTGCGTTCCCCTCGGTTTCCGGTTTTATTCTGCAGAAACGCTTTACTCTCACTGCAGTGTGAACAAGTGTCATAGCAGCCGCCGAGCGAACGCACAAAATAACGTCATAACATCATTTTCAACACACTCAGATGTATCTAATATGATAAACAGAGCTGTGTTACCTCATACTCATGACCAGAAAAAGGGAAATGGCGACGGAAATGTCATAATAAAAGTCCTGCCGGCGACTATGCCATATTAAAGGTCCCGTTGCTCGCGAGGCTTGTGTTGCGCTCTTCTTATTATCAATCGCTCCTGCTTCTGCGTCATACTACAGTAACGTTAATAATCACATCCATGAACATTCGAGTCCTATCCCGATTCTTTCCCACCGGTTGTGAGGTGAAGACCACATGTCCCAAGATTCTGCACTCAAACGTGGCGTCATGAAACTACGCCTGTGTTTTGAATAGGCAACCTCTAGTGGACGGGAAAGTTACATAGTGCACCTTTAACTGATAAAAACAACTAAGAAGAAACACAACTATTAAAATGAAAACCTGTAAAATGAAATTTAAATTGAAAATGAAAACCCATCAAATGTCACACATGGAATTCTGAGAATGTCAGTTCATGATTTGTTCTTTTTTTACTTACAAAACCGTATATATTTAACAGCATTTTACTGTAAAATTATATGAATTGTAAGGTTAGATCTGTTTGTCCAGTTTACAGTGGGACATGTTTTGATTAAGGTGACAATGTAAACAAATTGCTATTTTTGTTGTTGTTGTTGTTCTTTGCATATCATGGATAAGAATCCTGGGTGCCCCGGCCCTGACAAGACATTATCTCACTTAAAGTATAAGCTCAGTCCGTGTGGTGTTCTTACAGTTTTAACAGTATAGGCCTACATATCATACTGGCCCATACTGGGAGTATTTCATACTTGAGGCATTTGCATACATATTTTTGTGTTTATCGTATTATATAAGACTTAGATACTAAGGGATCAGAGTGTTAATAAACGTGTACAAGAAAAACTGATTACAGTTCAAATTATTTTAATAATTTGTATTTTATATTGTAGTTATATTGTAATTATATTGTATTTTAGTATTGTAGCTAATATTAATAGTGTCCTCTGAAGGGACATTTTTAATATAGTCAATTAATGAGACACTAATTGGGGGGAGGAGAAGTTGTGAGATAAATTGGCGCAATAACTTTTTTTCATTTTTTCAGTGGTTGGAAAAAAGCATCCATATAGTTTCCTAAGACATCTTGCGAGAAAGTACACTAGCAATAAATGCAAGAATTGCGAGATATAAACTGGAAATTGCGAGAAGAGGTCAGAATAGTAATTTTATTTTATTGCAATTCTGACGTTTTTTTCTCACAATTGCAAGTTTGGATCTCGCAATGTCGCAATTCAGAGAAAAGTCAGAATTTCTTTTAAATTGTTTTATTCCGTGGTGGAAACGAGCTTCCAGAGAGCGCGATTCTGCAGTGAGATACGACAGACACGTTATACCGGGTTGATGCAGCGTTGAATAGTTAGCCTATTTGACAGCTGAATGCTGCAATTGACCAATCAGACTATGCCAGAGAGCAGTGTAGAAAAAAACAATAGATTTGACCTGCAACATTTTCCCATTTTATGCAATGAAAATGAATTTTCTGTCATTTACTCATATACACCCTCTTGTTCTTTCAACTTCCAAACCTTTCTCTGTAACGGTGAAACACTGAGTTTCTGCCGTCCGTCAACGACATGAAAGTGAATGAGGACTGTCCGGCTCCAAAGTAAAAAACACTAGCTATTAAAAAGAAGGATCTGCTCTAGGCTATATATTATGTTTGAAATCTTTTGACATCACAGCAATAGCAAACCACACCCATCCAATGTCCCCGTAAAATAAAACCTGTAGCTAGTTGGCTTTTTTGCCAAATAAATCAGATAAATACCATAACCAAGTTTAGTTTTTCCTTTATATATAATTTTATATATATATATATATATATATATATATATATATATATATATATATATATATATATATATATATATATAATATTATTATATTTTGATTGTTTAATCGAACTTGTAGGGCCAACAAATAAACCCTCCAGACATCACTTTTGGACACTACAGTATACCTCACAATAGGGAGGAAAAGACTATCGCAAATTCTGCTTCATGCTACTTTAATCGGAATTAATTCAAAATTCACAATTTTGTGCTTAATGGAAGAAAAAGTCATTTTGACACTCATGACAGTTTTGGAAAGAAATGTTGGACCCACTTTATATTAGGTGGCCTTAACTACTATGTACTAACATTTTAATTAATAATTTGATACATTGCACTTATTGTGTACATACATGTCTTTGCATTGTAGTTACATTTTTAAATATACCTGTATGTAATTACATCTGTAATTAATTTCTGTAGTAACATTTGTAATTACACAGTTGACTTCCCTTACACCTTACACCCAACCTTAAACTTACCCATCCCACCACACCTGTCCCTAACCCTACTCATATCCCACCTCGATATCAGCAACAGTGTTTTGCAATACAGTATAACCACAGTAAGTACATTGTACTTATTTTTTTATATAAGTACATAGTAGTTAAGGCCACCTAATATAAAGTGGGGCCGAAACGTTTTTTTGAGTGAATTATTCCTAATGAAGAGGTCGTATCACTATTGTGCAAACTCTGTCCCAGAATTCCTTACTCTTCCAAACATGCTGATAACCTTAGCAATAGCGAGGCATGATGATTATTTAATATGCAACTTGAATGCAACCTCTAAATAATTGTGTGTCTTTCATGTCTAATGTAGGGCCGGTTATAGTGACGGCTCCAGGAGAGGTCTGGAACGTGACTGGATCACAAGTCTTCCTAAGCTGTGAAGCCATCGGGATACCAACACCTGTGCTCACCTGGAGAAAGGTAGAGCTATCTATATTGCTTTTGTATGTAATATAACGTCTGAGCTGTTATTTTTTCATGTATCAGATCCTATAGCACAGTCCCAAGTCCCATATGGAAAAGAGGAAGGATGTGTTTGTGCGTACTGTACGGCTCCAGCTATGTCAAAGGATGTCCACCGCTATGAATAACACAGCGCAGAAACAATAGCGGGATCAGGGCAGGAAGTACTTTATCAAGCGCGTCATCAGCTATCACAATTTTCCATTCTAGAACTAAAAGGAGACAGGATTTCTCCTTAAAGATAGAATCAGAGAATTCTGTGGGTCAGGATTCTGCTCTGTGCTGGCTCTAGAGTCACTCGTATGAAAAGCCACAGCGGATGATTGGATACAAAAAATGACTAGGTGATTTCCCAGGAAAAAAAGCTAAAACCTCATAATTAACCCCTCTCAGCTTCATGAAATCTGAAACTCTGGGAAATATTAAAACATACCCCCCCCCCCCTCTAAATTAGTTTAAGAGTTATTTAAACATGCGGTAATGTGGGCGGTATTTTCTTATGGGGTTTCTGATGATCAGGTTAGTCATGCTTCATAAATGGTGGAAACTAGATTATGTCCTGGCTACAGAACGTCATGCTTGCCTCAGACCGAGGCCTTGGGCCTTTTTATTACGCCGATGAAGCACTGTAGACTCCCTCCAAAACGACTTTTAGCGTCTCTTGAGAGCAAGGAAGGAGATTAAAAAGTTTAAGCAATTAAAAACAGTCTGGGAAAGAGAAAGACAGGAAGAGTAAATTTGCATTTCTATCTCTTTTTTTATTCAATTTGATATTGTCATCACACAACAACAACAATAAAAATAATTATGTTTATTAATAATAATAATAACATCAACACTAATATTACAAATAAAATAATTAAAACGAATTCAGATCATAATTTCCGAAATTGATATGCTTGCACAATGAAAAATGTTTATTAATTTAGAAAAATTCAAAATAGAAGCATTTTACAGTATTTTAGACCTCATTGTAACTTAAAGGGTAACTTCAGCGATTAGCATTAAGCTTTATATCAGTAGAAACCCGGTAGTATATTCGAATTATCGTACTTTCCCCCCTCATATCCCCCTGAGATGAGAGAATTACGCAGTTTATTTCTGGAAAAAAATCCTCAGATGACGCAAATATCGTCATTTTTCATCATCGGAGGATTTTTTGGCCAGAGGCTATAGACTACAGCCAGTAGAAGGAGCTAGTTCCGCATGTTTTCAACCCGCCCACAGGGGAGGGATCTCACCCACAGAATGTAAATGCTGTTGTCTTTCATCCACATGAGACAAAAATACATTTTCTGTCTTTTCTCAGTCTAGAAGGCACCAAATTCAAAAATAATTTCACATTTCTACTACATAAAGGACACAGTTTAAATACACATGTATCTTCCCAGCGCTGAAGTGCCCCTTTAAAGTATCATATTATCTGTGTAATTAACCATTTACCATGTTAAACATTTCCAAACCTAAACCCTGAGTTTAAAGGGATAGTTCACCCAAAAATTAGAATTCTGTCATCATTTACTCACCCTCACGTTATTGGGTACTGAATGAATTTCTTTCCTCTGTTGAACACAAAAGAAGATATTTTAAAGAATGTCGGAAACCAAACAGTTTAAGGGCCCCATTCCATACTATGAGAAGTCAATGGGGCCCATCAACTGTTTGGTTAACCAAATTCTTCAAAGTATCTTTTGTGTTCAGCAGAGGAAGACATTTTCAGAGATTTCAGATGGCTGTTGTTTATCATGACAGACAGCATATCAAACTGCAATACATCATTTTCTAGTTTATTATTTCTGGTTCCACATGTGGTTAAAGTTTAGAGAAAAACTCAAAAAATCTTTGCTTATCTGTACGGATGAAACATTTCTTCTTGTACAGTCTGGTGAAACTTAATCACGCATAACCACAGAACTAAAAAGGCTGTAACTTGCCCCAAAATCATGTGCTTAGTGATTTATACAGCGAAACGTGTTCTGAATTAAGCCATAGAGTGTAAAATAAAAGTCTTTATGTCTATTGTGATTCTCATAGATATCTGATGGCAAAGAAAAGACTGTGCCGCTCCCAGGGGACAAAGAAAACCTGGCCGTCCAGACCCGCGGAGGCCCGGAAAAGCACGAGGTTACTGGCTGGGTGCTAGTAAGTGTGTTTTAACTAAATATAAACTCTTTCGTTTATCTTTCCACGTATAACTACTACAAGCTTGCTGCTACAAGTTAGGAGTGTTGTTTATTTCGCACACTTGAAAACCGTTGCAGCATTTCTTGTTGGCAGTGCTGCTCTGAAAGACCTCATCTCAAGTTACATTTGTTTGGAGTTCTCTGCACTTATCGAAACATTCAGAACAGATTGGGTGAAAACTACGGCTGACGGCCATCTGTTGCAGATATCTCCTCTTACCAAGAATGAGGACGGCTCCTACGAGTGTCATGCCAGCAACATCAAGGGCGTAGCTTCGGCTGTGGGCACCATCCACGTGGTGGATTCCATCAATGACATTCCTCCCAAGAAGGGTGAGTGAGAGCGGCTCAACCACAGTTGACCGATCTGCTTCAGGATACATAAAAGACACTTGCGTTAGTAGAGAATGTGTGTGGATTTGTATGGGACCTATTTGTGCTGCACATATTTGTGCTGTAGAGAACATGTCCCGCCAAGCTGTGTTTTTCTTGACCCACATCTCCTGGCAGTTCCCTGTCAGCAAGATGGTTGCAGTGACAAGTTTCTACTGTTGCATGCTGACAGCCCATAAAACAACTTGCTAAGTAACCAGCTCTGGGGATGTTATCCCCTTAAGGCACGCTCTAAAATTCCAGGTTAGATGAGATCGATTGAATGATTTCTAAAGAAGCATTTATGGTTAAAATAGTCTAAAACTTTCATGGCCTTATATTGTTAGTATGATTTTTACATAAAAGAAATTCATAATTTAGAAATAAAATGCATTTTTCTATCCTGTTATTACCCCTCTGGCTGAATGTCCTGTTTCAAGGGGCGTGTCTGCTGTGAGACTTCAGTGAGAACGCCCACTGTTGTGATTGGCTGACATCTTTGCATTTGAAATGAGTGTTAGATTATGTTGCAGAGGAAGGGGAGGTAACCTTTCCTGGTATGACGTCATAACAGGAAAATTCCAGATCAGCTCATCTGAGCTCTCATTTTCTCAAAGGCAGAGAAAGACAGCCAGAACTCTGTTTACACCCATCAACATTTCTAGCCACTTGGGGACCATATACAGGCTAGGGGAACTCATATTAATGTTAAAAAAAACTCATAAAATGAAATTTTCATGCCATGGGACCTTTAAATATCGTAAATGTTATTATAAACATCTTAATGATCATGTTTAGAGGTCTTAAATATCAGGATGGAAACAGGAATTGCAATAGGCCTACAGCCTAATGTGATGAATGGATACAAGTGCTGCATGTTTCATTCAAAGTAAAAAATGTGGTGCTGTAGAAAGTTCTACAAGCTCATGTTTTTTGAGATGTTTGCAATCATTGCCAATAGATTGCTTAATTATGATCTACTGTTGATGAATTATAAACAATGTTTAATTTATGGTGTTTATATATTGTAGATGGTTGTGAGAATGCATATTTTATCTCCCGCATAGACATTTCAAAATAAGAGTCCCAGAGTATTTAAAATAATCTGTTTATTCATGGTTACACGCACACACGTAGACAAAGTTTAAATTATGCCTTTAAATATTCACATAGTTATTAAATACAGCTTGAAGCAGTGTTTAAAAAAATCTGCATTTTGGTTTTGTTTAGGTTTTTTTTTTTTTTACTTAATTTAAATAGAAAATACTTTTAGGGATAGTTCACCCAAAAATGACAATTCTGTCATCATTTACTCACCTTCAAGTTGTTCCAAACCTGTGTTAATGTTTTTCCTGTGCTGAACACAAAAGAAGATATTTTGAAGAATGTTGGTAATCAAAATGTTTCTGGTGCCCATGACTTCAATATTGTTTCTATTAGGGCTGTCAAAAGATTAATCGCATCCAAAATAAAAGTTTGTGTTTACATAATATATGTATATATATATAACATGTATATATTTTAGAAAAAAATATTATTTTTATATACAAAACATTTATATTTATATAGATTATAGATTATATAAATGTATATACAGTATATACATGCAAATATTTCTTAAATATATACATGAATGTGTGTGTATTTATATATAAATAATAATTAACAGAGTACACACACATATATTATGTAAACACAAACTTTTATTTTGGATGCGATTAATCTTTTGACAGCCCTAGTTTCTATACAAGTCAATGGGGACCAGCAACTGTTTGGTTTCCAACATTCTTCAAAATATCCTCCTTTATGTTCAACAGAAGAAAGAATTTCATGCAGGTTAAGGTAAAAAATGCTTGTAAAAAAATGCTGTAAAAAAAGCAATTGGGTTGTTTTAACCCAGCGATTGGGTTGCTTAAGCAAACATTTAACCCAACCGCAAGGTTAAAACGACCCATTCACTGGGTTAAAACAACCCAATTGCTGGGTTAGTCCATTGTCAACCCAGCATTTTTTAGAGTGTACTCTTTCAGAAGATGCATAATTATGGAAGCTTGTTTCCACCACAGCATAAACCATGTAAAAAAATTAATAAAAAAAAACATAATTACGACTTTTTATCTCACAATTGTGAGTTTACATCTTGCAGTTCTGACTTTTTTCCTCAGAATTGCGTGATATAAATTCAAAAAAAGTCAAAATAACAATGCTTGAATCTCAATCTGTTCCTCACATGAAAGACTTGAAATATAGCACACACACTTTTGGGGCAAATGGCAGAATATTCTGATTGGCTGTGTAACACAATACGCCTTTTTTTTGCAGCAAACTAAAGACTTAATAGTCATTGGTGTCTCTTTGTCTCTGTTTGTATGCAGTGAAGGATAGCGAGCTGTAAGAGGTCGTGGACTCTGACTGAGATGATGAAATCACACTACGCCTGTGCACTGAGGACAAGCACGCAGCATCTAGTGTAATCACTGCTCACGCACACCGCCTGAACCACAAACTGCAACTCACATGTGGGCACTTTATTCTATAAAAAAAAAAAAACGACCCCAACTTTTCTCCATTCATATTCTTTACGTCACTCTACAATCTGTCTGCCTGCAGAACTTTGATTCTGTAAAGCGCCGACTGGGACGACCATCAGATAGGGCCTCATATCTCAATGCAAACGTTCAGGCATGCACACTTCATGCATTTGAGGCACTCAAATATCTCGTCTCCACATATGCATGCTTTGCTTCTCGTTGTTATTTTTTAAGATAAGCGTTTTTGAGGATACAAGGCCTCATTCATGAAACTTTCGCAAATATACGAGTAATTTGCGCGTAAAATGGACCTTTACGAAACTCTCCTCCAGATTCACAAACGCTTCGTATACCACAGATTTGGTAGTTAAACGTGTGTAATTAATGAATTCCAAACATTCGTAAATAGGGTGAACCGCGTGCACGCTCATTCATAATTAGCATAAACCCCGCCCATGAGTTACACCTGCAAATGATGTGGCCAGGAACGCTGTGGAATCTTCTGGAATTCTTTCTCAGGTTTGGCTCCAGTATTTTGCATAAATGCTAAAGAGACTAATTGACCATATGGCTAGCAATAAATATTAAATTATCATAGGTCCATCAAAGCATTTTAAGCCAGCTAAAAAACACCTGATGCTCTTCTGAAAACGGCCAGCTGGTGGCGCTTTGCAAGGACAGCAGCTGAGATACTTTGCTTGCTATGATACAGAATATCCATGGTAGTAATGTGTTACTAGTATCTCATTTTGAAGAAATGTTCAGTCGGTGTACAAGTGGGATGATTGGTCGTTGTAGTTTTTGTTACGCCCCTCCTCCAATGTGATTGGATGGCTTGGTAAAAAGTGACTGAGTGACGAGCTATTACTACTGCTATTATGGGCTATTATCCAACGTTGAACAGTAAAACAAACAAAAAAAGGAAATATTATGGTACATAGTGCATCAAAATGCAATGTCATGTTTGCCTAAATTAGAACGTTTTACGCACCATTTGCAAGGGGTAGGGAGCAGGTGTACATTTATTTCGTACCAACTAACATTTTGAATATACGAACATTTTCGTGAATCCGAAAATTTACGTCAGAGCGGCTTTACGAACGATTTACTCACAAATATGTTCTGCTCGTGTTTCATGAATGAGGCCCATTGTACACATTCCTTTTGTTTTCCATGTTGTTTTTGGTTGATATCCATGATACTGAACGAACAATTTATTTTGAATGTCAACTGCATTTGTGCACACACTTTTAGATGCTGTTCCTCCAAGGATCAGTTAAAACACAAAGCTTTAAGACTACTAATCGAAATCAGAGTTGCCCAAACGTTTTGCAATAAAGGGCCGGAAATCTTGATTGAGAGCCATGGGCCAAAAGTAAATGTTACATTGTAAAAAAAAAAAAAAAAAAATCGGGGGATTTTATATTTTGGATTTTATAATCAAATTTACTTGTATTCTCTGCATTTAAATGAGAAAAAAAAAAACTAAATATTGTGGATTGTCATGTGAAATCAAACCAATGGAGAAAAATAAACACTTTTTCAGCTTTTGACAAGTTCACTAAACAAAATCACAACTACTGCTGTTCAGAGTTTTTGGGTTTTAAAAATTATCAGCTCATTTACCACTGCCAAAAAAGTGTCTAGATTTCCTTCTATCCATTGGGTCCTAAAGTGGTAGAATTTAGTGGTCCTCAAAGTCTGAGCATCTAATGCACTTGTTTGTATGTTTTGATATTTGTATAACACCAATGAATAAAGATGTACTTTGAGAAGCATGGAGTTTGTTGTGCGTTTGTGTGAAAAACTAAGCAATTAAATCGGAACGTTTTTTTCCTTTTTTTAAAAAAGCTTTATTTTTTTCTGGTTTGAACTGCCAAAACATCGGTTTCAGAACTAGAACACATACAAAACAAAAACATAAAAAGTACACAAGCCCAGCAGCTACTGCAGGAAGTGCTGTTGGGATCCATTCAAAATCATTTTCCCTATGATTTGCGCCTGCATCCTGTTTTCCATAATTCATCTGTGTGGCTGTTCAGCTGGTCATCATCCGTGGGGCAATGCTCATAGACATCAGCTCCTGGAATAAGAGCTTACAGGCGTATGGCATCCTCACCAAAGAAATCTGAAAGATCAGGGCAGAGGAAGGGGTCATGAAAGATCTCATTTTAACATCTTGAATAGGAGTTTTATAATATGCTCATTAGACCCTTTAAAGGGATAGTTCACCCAAAAAGAGAGACAATTCTGTCATTTACTCTAGCCTCAAGACAAGTTGTTCAAACTTGTATGGATTTCTTTCTTCTGCTGAACACAAAAGTTGATATTTTGACAAATATGGTTAACCAAACAGTTAATGGGCCCTATTTCCTTACATAGTATGGAAAAAAATACTATGTAAGTCAATGGGACCCATCAACTGTTTAGCTACTGACATTCTTTAAAATATATTATTTTGTGTTTAGCATAAGCAAGACATTCTTACAGGTTTGAACAACTTGAGGGTGAGTAGAGCAGAATTTAAATTTGTTGGTGAACTATCCAAAAGTTCAAGGCTTGCTTTGTGGGTATTGAACTAACAACCATCCCTGAACCTTTAAAGCCGCAATGAAATAGTAGAGAAAACATTTTCTTCTGTATAGTGATGAACAGTATGAAAAAGATTATCAAAAAGATGGGTTGTTGATTGGATTGAGGCAGATCTGAATGCAGGCTTGTAGTAGATTGTGAGAAAGGGGCAGGGTTTAAGTGGACTAAGTCAAGCATACGTCGCCAGAGAGAAGTCTTGAAAAAGAGTTATGACATTTTGATTAAAAATTAAGTAAACAAAACGTAAACATTAAATATATGCAAGGAGGAATCAGTCACAATAAGATCAATAAACTCATACAGAGCATCCGGAAAGTATTCAGCGCTTCACTTTTTCCACATTTTGTTATGTTACAGCCTTATTCCACAATGGATTCAATTCATTATTTCAATTCTACAAACAATACCCCATAATGACAACATTAAATAAGTTATCAAATATAAAAATACGGAAGGAAAAAAAAATAATTTTCACATGTACATAATTATTCACAGCCTTTGCTCAATACTTTGTTGAAGTACCTTTGGCACCAAAAACAGCCTCAAGTCTTTTTGAGTATGATGCTACAAGCTTGGCACACCTATTTTGGGCAGTTTCTCTCATTCTTCTTTGCAGGACCTCTCAAGCTCCATCAGGTTGGATGGGGAGTGTCGGTGCGCAGCCATTTTCAGATCTCTCCAGAGATGTTCAATCGGGTTCAAGTCTGGGCCACTCAAGGACATTCACAGAGTTGTCCCATAGCCACTCCTTTGTTATCTTGGCTGTGTGCATCGGGGATGTCTCTGTACATTGCTGCATTCATCTATTCCTCGATCCTGACTAGTCTCCCAGTTCCTGCTGCTGAAAAACACCCCCACAGCATGATGCTGCCACCAACACTTCACTGTAGGGATGATATTGGCCAGCTGATGAGGGGTGCCTGTTTTTCTCCAGCTTGCCATTCAGGCCAAAGTGTAGTTGTTTCATCAGACCAGAGAATTTTGTTTCTCATGGTCCGAGAGTCCTTCAGGTGCAATTTGGCAAACTCCAGGCGGACTGTCATGTACCGTCTGGCCACTCTACCATACAGGCCTGATTGGTGGAGAGCTGCAGAGATGGTTGTTCTTCTGGAAGGTTCTCCTCTCTCCACAGAGATACGCTGGAGCTCTGTCAGAGTGACCATTGGGTTCTTGATCACCTCCCTGACGAAGGCCCTTCTCCCCCGATCGCTCAGTTTGGCCGGGCGGCCAGCTCTAGGAAGAGTCCTGGTGGTTCCAAACTTCTTCCATTTACAGATTATGGAGGCCACTGTGCTCATTGGGACCTTCAATACAAAAAATGTCTGTACCCTTCCCCAGATCTGTGCCTCGATACAATCCTGTCTCGGCGGTCTACAGACAATTCCTTGGACTTCATGGCTTGGTTTGTGCTCTGACATGCACTGTTAACAGTGTGCCTTTCCAAATCATGTCCAATCAACTGAATTTACCACAGGTGGACTCCATTCAAGTAGTAGAAACTATCTCAAGGATGATCAGAGGAAACAGGAGCACCGGAGCTCAATTTTGAGTGTCATGGCAAAGGCTGTGAATACTTAAGTACATGTGATTTTTCGTTTTTAATAAACTTGCAAACATTTCAAACATTATGACGTATAACATTGTCATTATGGGGTATTGTTTGTAGAATTTTGAGGAAAATAATGAATTTAATCCATTGTGGAATAAGGCTATAACATAACAAAATGTGGAAAAAGTGAAGCGCTGTGAATACTTTCCGGATGCACTGTATTTAGAAAACTGTTGTGTTGTGCTGACTTTAATGTCCACCTGACCCAGTCAGACCTGATATCAGCGCTTGCTCACCTGTGTCTTGTTGCGACAGCCCCTGCACTCATAGGTGTGCGTGCGGGTGTTTGCGATGGCCATGAGGCCGCACAGGTTGCAGACGTGGACCTGGTACGGGTCAGAGGCCTCGAAAAGCCTCTCTTTCAGGAACTGAGCGGCACCGTGAGCGATCTGACAATCACGTTCCATCTCTCCAAAACGCAGCCCACCATCACTGAAGGAAAGACGACAGTGTTAAGATCTGATAGGTGATTTACACATAAGAAACTGCAAGTATTATAGTGCTGCCATCTCACCGTGATCTACCCTCCATGGGCTGTCTGTTGAGGATCTGGACCGGACCACGGGCTCTGGAGTGGATTTTATCATCCACCATGTGCTTTAGGCGCTGGTAGTATGTGGGTCCGATGAAGATCTGTGAGGTGAGCTTACGGCCAGTGAAGCCATTATACAAAACCTGCAATAATAAATACTACCATAAGAACCATGTTCCAACACATTTAGTGCACTCTTAAAGTAATAGTCCACCTAAAAAATCCATCATTTACACACCATCACATCATTGTAAACCTGTATTACGTTTTCTTCAGCGGAACATATTTTGAAGAATGTTGGTAACCAAACAGTTCCCATTGATTTTCACTGTATTTCTCCACACACAGAAGTCATACAGGTTTGAAACTACATGACGGAATGTAAATTTTTTGGATGGACTATCCCTTTAATAGCACTGCCATACTGGCAGGTAGGAGCTCTTCACCTCATTGCCTCTCAGATGGTAACCATATTCTGACAGCAGGTTGGAGACCTTTTGTACATTCACAGCATCGTTGAATGGCGTGGCATCACCAATCTCCCCTTTGTTAGCAGACACCTGAATGGGAAAATAAATATTGTTCAGAACTGCTGCATATTTAACACACAAAATGACTAGGGTTGTGAATCAAGAATTGCTTCTTATTCAGTGTAATGGAACAGAATGATGGTTTCGATAACATACACATGCAATTCAACCACCAATAGAAACATGACTAGGATAGTTTGATTCCCAAACAATTGTCTCTTATCAGTCACTCTCAAATACTTTCAAACTCATGAGTAATTGGTTCAAATCGGTCTAAGAATGACCAAAAAAAGAAATAAATGGAATCATTAAGAAACCAGAATAATTAAGAGGAAATCGGAAGTGGAAGCTGAAGTTAAAATGTACAAAGAACCAAACATGCCAACATGATTCAGCTGGAGAATCGGTGTAGGGCACTTGTCAAAACACATGTTGCCTGAATAAACATCTGCTACTAATATAGACAACGAGTTGGAAAGAAAAGCACGATATGTAGGATTACGAGCAGAAAACCAAAGTACCTTCCCTTGCAGACACTCGATCAAATGGCCGACTGTCATTCTGGAAGGGATGGCATGAGGGTTGATGATGATATCTGGGGTGATTCCTTCACATGTGAATGGCATGTCCTAAACATAGGAAAATTCACAGCTTAGGTCAGACACACACACTGCATCTGCGTTTGGTTTTAACGGTGACTGTTTATAATGCCTTCAGCTGTGGAGTCTCTCTGCTATCAGGAGCTGTTTAAGAGCCACATCCTGTGTATAGACCTTCAACTGCAGGCTAAACTAAACAAAGCTAGCATACACAGTCAGACAGTTACATTAAAAATGAGCACAACATCTCCCATTACACAAGTTTTGAGTGAGTAAGATTTTTTTTATACTTTAATATTTTATTTAGCAAGGATACATTAAATTGAATAAAAGAGACAGTAAACATTTATATAATGTTACACAAGATTTTTGAACATTCAATTAGAAGTACCACGACTTCCACAAAAAAATATTAAGCAGCACAACTGTTTCCAGCATTAATAAGAAAAATGTTTCATTAGCATGAAATCAGTATATTAGAATGATTTCTGAAGGATCATGTGACACTGAAGACTGGAGTAATGATGCTGAAAATTCAGTTTTGCCATTACTAGAATAAATTACATTTTTAAAGATATTAAAATAGAAAACAGTTGCCCTTGCAATGATATTTTACAATTGCACACTTTTTACTGTATTTTTCATCAAATAAATGCTGCCTCGTGAGCATAAAAAACATTTTAAACGACCCCAAACTTTTGAATGGTAGTGTACACTTACCTCTTGTCTGTACTGGATACCACAGGTACCCTTCTGACCGTGACGACTGGCAAACTTGTCTCCGATTTGTGGTATACGAACTGAACGGACCTGCACAAAGTCAATTTACAATTTTCACTAACTGGATTTATTAATAAACAAATTATTATGCTGGTCTTTGAAAGAAAATGTTATAAAGCATTTGGATTTGGAACATATTGAGGGTAAATAATGTTAATATTTGAGTGAAATATTCCTTAAAGATACATAACCTATCATATTCAAATCAGTACATACTCTAATTTTGCAGAACTTGTAGCCCTCCTGGTTTAGTGTGACCATGACTTGGTCAACGATTCCGGTTTCGCTGGTGCGCAGGAACGTACTGCAGTCTCTCTTAGTGTAGCGACGGTTGGTGCTATCCAGCTCATCATCATTCTCAGGAAGCGTTACAGTTTTGCCAATGATGACGTCCTCACCAGACACACGCACACCGGGAGCTATCAAACCATCGTCATCCAACTTGTCATAGATGGCGTGTCGCATGCCTTTAGAGAAAGAAAAAAGAAAACTAAATAGTAATAACGCATAGTTTGCCGAAGGGTTCCGAAACAACATGTTCTAGCCAAGCATGATGTGATAAAACATCAAGACATAAAAAAACATTTATTTCCAGCAAATATCAACAGCATTATTATTGGACACCTTATTGGACCACAAATATATAATGCATTTTCTGGCTGGCTGCGATTTTGTTGCTTTATGCAGTAGAGGACAGAAAAATAATTTGATGCTACATGCGGCATTGTCACTTGCTAGGATGAAAAGAAGAGTAAAATCACTAGAACAGCACCTTGACAGGTCTCTCGGGTGGGTTTCTCAAAGATCTCTTCCTGGTCAAAGCCTTTCTTGGATTCCTGTTCCTTGTACGAGCGGTAGAACACAGACCTGAAATAACACAGTTTAATCAAAACTTGAACTTTATGAAAAATTATTTTAAGCATAGTTTTACATAGATTTGGCCAGCTAAAATCTAGTATCAGATACCTGAAGAATCCACGATCCACAGCCGAGCGGTTCATGATGACAGAATCTTCCTGGTTGTATCCGGTATATGATGCAATAGCCACAATAGAATTGATACCTTTTAAGAAAAAGGTGTATACATTACGTTTTTTTGAAGTTAAATGACGTCTGAATCATTGATACACTACTGTTCAAATGTTTGAGGTTGGTAACTTTTTATATTTTAAAAAGGTCTCATGTTCACAAAGCCTGCAATTATTTGGTCAACATACAGTAAAAGTAGCCTGGATGCCAGCCGAACTTAGCCCTGCCCACAACATTTGAGGTCGGGCAGTTCGCTCTGGACTTGATCCAGAAGCTGTTCGGACCAGTGAAATTGTCAGGGCGGGCTTTAGACGATGATAGACAGATGACAAACAGTAACGTAATTGTCCACGTCACCAAAGAGCGCTTGGGTTGAATTTGTTCTAATCCTAAACTTAGGAGAACTTGTTTGTATATGCATTCACCTTTACCATTTCTCTCAGAAATGATGATCGTGTTGGTAAGTACTCTGAGTATCCTCATATTCTTTTTAGAACACCGGCATAGCTCGTAAAGATTCTACTTATTTCAGCGTGTGTGCAGACAGGGTTGCCAAGTTTTCACAACAAAACCCACCCAATTGAAAAGAAGGAATTTGAATTGCCAAAAAAAGGCCAATAGCTTCCTTCCTCTGGAAAAAATGGCATTTGGGGGGGTAAAATGAGTTTTTTTGGCAGGGTTGCCTGCTAAAATTCACATTCCTGGGTCTAAATATCACATAATTGGGGTCGCTTCAACCCACGGACATGGAAAACAGCCCGCGAGAAAACCGCAAACTTGGCAACACTGTGTGCAGTTGAGTTCTGTTGACATCTGACAACTAACGTTATGCGTCGCTCCGTTGCTCTGATTGGTTGTAGGTCTATACAATTGAGGTCTTTCCTGGTTCGGTTGAAACCCATAATCACAGCCCAACGGAGCAGTATCAGACTCACATTCTGACTAGAATTGAGTATGACAACATCAGGCTACAGTAAAAGAGCAATATTGTAAAATATTTAGTGCTGTCAAAATCAATTAAATCACGATTAATCGCATGCAAAATAAAAGTTTGTGTTTACATAATATATGTGTATACTGTATGTATATATAAAAATACACACACATGCATGTGTATATTTAAGAAAAATGTGTTACATTTATATATAAAATGATACACACATGTATTATGTAAACCAAAACTTTATTTTGCAAGCGATTAATCGATTTGACAGCACTAGAAATATAAATTTTTTTTTTTAAATATTTTTTTCCGTGACGGCAGCAGCCATTTCTCCAGTTTCTCCAGTATTACGGTAATATTATCAATGTTGAAAATAGATGTGCTGCTTCATATTTTTGTCAAAATGGTGATACTTTTTGATGAAAAACAAGAGCATTTATTTGCTTTATTATAGGAATCTTTTGTAACATTATAGATGCCTTTACTGTCACTTTTGATTAATTTAACGTGTCCTTGCTGAATGAAAGTATTAATTTCTTCATTTAAAAAAATATATATATTACTAACTCCAAACCTTTGAATGGTAGTGTAGAAACAGATGCAGTACTACTGTTCAATGTAAGAAATAGATTACCTGCCGGCAGCTCCCTGAAACGCAGATACTCCATGGAACGAGTCGTGACTAAAGGTTTCTGGGGGTAGTAGAGCACATGTGCCAGAGTATCCATACGCACATGGAAGTTGGTGATGTAAACTCCCATGGCTTGTTTACCCATAGCAGACTGGTACGTGTTTCTGGGAGACTGTAGAGAGGACAGTGCATCATTTAGACACTATATTGTGGAAGTTCTTCAGTTACAAATAGTTACACTAGAGAACTTCAAACTGAAATATCATATTTTTAGGTTGCTAAAATCCACTAAAATGTTAATATGGTCACATCAATACTGCTTGTTGTAAAAGGGTATTATATGGGACGGTACCTGGTTGTGATCAGGGAAGGGAATAATGGATGCACAGACACCCAAAATCATGGACGGGTGGATCTCACAATGTGTGTAGGTGGAGCAATAAGCCACGCCCTTCTCCTGAAGGTCATCAGGGGTCATGGCCAACATTACAGTTTCCTCCTCTAGTGTGTCAATATATTCAACCACACCACTGGCTACCAGGTCCTGCCAACTACACAAGAAACAGATACTCATTTATAGAGGAACCGGAAGAATCTGAAACCAGTCTGAGATGATATTCTTCACAAATATACGTACCTGTAGTTGTTGTACTCTCTCTCTTTGAGCTGGTCAATGTGTCGTCTCTTCAGCAGAAGTTTCTGTTTTTCCACAATAAGCAGCGGACGGCAGATCCTGCCGGCATCTGTGTAGATCCTGATCTCCCTCTCACGAATATCTCTGATCATTGACACCTGGACCACCATGAAAACGGTCACAATTAGGAGCTGTGTGCCAAATGAATGTTAAACTGGAGTGGTGCAAAAACACAAGGGCAAAGTGATGTCACACCTCAGACACGATGATGTCCATCTGTCTCCTCAGCTTCCGTAGAGTGTTCATCAGCTGCTCAGGGTCTTTGTGAATACCCACCCAGCAACCGTTCACAAAAATCTTAGTTGCACTAAAGGAACAAGCAAATTAAATTTATAAATTCAATATAGATTCACAAAAAAACATATGAACAGCATTGTGCAATCACAATGTTTTGCTTGAAGTGTGTCGATTTCAACGGTGTGGTGCTGCCCCCTATAGAACAGGATGACACTCACTCAGCAATGGCCGCCGGGGAGATTTCCTCCAGGTTCTCCATGCTCCACTCCTCCAAGAACTCCAGGATGGGGGACGGCTGAGATCCCACAGAGATGTAGGCCATGAGAGCTAGATTCTTCACCAAACCTACAGCATGGCCCTGCAACAATACAATTTCACTCCATCTTAATCACCTCCCTGAAAACTTGAGCTGGCGTTCACATGCATACTAGTGTTAAAGAGTGCTACCTCTGGGGTCTCAGCAGGGCACACCATACCCCACAGTGTGTTATGAAGCTGCCTGGGTTTGGCCAGCTTGCCATCTCGTCCTATAGGAGAGTTTACGCGGCGCAGGTGGGAAAGAGTGGAGGCGAAAGTCAACCTGTTCAACACCTATAAATAAAATAAAGCCAATGAGGATAGTGTGTAAACTTAACAAATGTATGCATTTGTATATAGTAGAGCAAACAAAGGAAAAATATATAAACAGACATAAACTGAACAAAAAGCACATCACCTGAGATACTCCAGCTCTAGCCTGATGGGCTTTCTTCACATCCCCCCAGTTGCCTGTGGCCAGGGAGTACTTGAGTCCATCAGAAATGATGCGGGTCTTAATGGCCAGCTCAAGATTAAAGTCCTTCCCCCTGTCAATAAACTTCTGTGCATAGATCCTGATCTCCTTCAGCAGGTTCTTGAACATTCTGGGAAAAACACAGGCATACAGATTTTAACTTTGGAGGTGATATCTTGAAACAGGCAGAAGCATTACTTTATTAATGCACCTTGAACGCTTAATGAAAAGTTTATTCTAACCCTCTGAAAAGGAACGCCAGCAAAGGTCCAGCGAGGTCAAGCCTCTTGTTGCCATAGTGATCTCTGTCATCCAGCTCTCGTCTGCCCAAAGCAGCCAACAGTAGTCTGTGAACCATGTAACTAAATAAAGAAAAAGCAATTCGTTTTTAAATATATTAGACAAAATATATCTATTTAAAAAAATTAAGTAGATATGTAGATATGTGTGTCATATATATATATATATATAAATAAATAAATAAATAAATAAAGACATTTTTGGGTGAACTTTCCCTTTAAAGAGTTTAAATTGTAATAATATACTATTAAATATAAAAATTGGTTAAAAAAAACAAATACAGTAAAAAAAAATTTTTTTATTTAAATAAAATTGTTTAAATTATACCCTTTTTTACTGTATTCATCAAAATCTTACAGACCTCAAATATGGAAGTGCAAGATTCAGCCTACAGGACAAAATCATAAAGCTATTTTACCCTAGAAAATATGCTTTCTTGGTCTCGCAGAAATCTGATACACCAACATGGGGCAGCACCTCCTTCTGCAAAACCTCTTTAGCATATTTGATTCTTCTCTCTTTGGTGACACCAGGTTTAGCCCCTCTGGAGCCAATGAAGTTCAGAGCCACATTCTGTTCCTGAATCACAAAGGCCTCGTCCAACGATGGCTTCACCTGGAGGGAAAACAGCAGAGTACGCCGTTATTAGTCGAGCTGAATCACAAATTAAATCATGCTTCTAAGGCCCCGTCCACACTGAGACACGTTTAGCTGTATACGTTAAAATGTTGTACTGTATCAGCGTTTCGTCCACACGGATCTGGCATTTTGGGAGCATGAAACCGATATTTTTTGGGAGTGGATAAATCTGAAAACGACACTCTTGCATTTTCATGTGTACAGTCAATCCGTATATTTTGTGAGCGGGAAAGACTAGAAGGGATACAACTACGAGCACTGGGCATGCGCACGTCAATACTGCGTCATTTAATTACTGTATTTACATTATTGTAAGGGTAGGTTTAGGCGTTAATAAAACACATCTAATAAGTAGCACATTTATTTATTGTTATTTTATTGTGAGATTTCGCCTCACTTTCTACCTTTGCTGTACCCCTTCTAGCCACAACTCTTCTTCTCCGTTTTAGTGCATTTCTGTGGCATAATTACAGCGCCACATACTGGCCTGGCATGTACACTACATCGTTTTGAGTGATTTTCATTGCTCTCGTGTGTACGCAAATATTTCTTGAAACGAGGGGCAAAAAAAAGATTGGATAGGGAGAGCTCTGGCTTCCTGTGGACGGGGCCTAAATTAAAACTCTAAACTAATAAAAAGATTGCTTAATTTGTACATTTAAGGTGACATACCATCTCCATCATCTCAGGATCATCAAAGTCATAGATGATGTGTTCCAGGATGTCTCTATCAGACACAAATCCCAAAGCACGGAACACAATGATGATGGGAACTTCCTGCCGGATGTACGGCAGAGTGGAAACAATCCTCTGGCCGATGGCACTTTTCTTTACTCCCTGGACAGAAGGAAAAAATATTTGCACAAGATTCAGAACACAAATAGTTAATGAATACAAAAACTACACAACATGGCTCAATCTGCAAGCGGAATACATTCTCACATCAGCAGATACTGACCTGTCCTCCACGGGCCATCATGCTGACCCAGATGGTGCTGGTGGGTCTGGAGGAGTTCTCCAGACATGACCTGCACTCACCAGTGTAAGCATATTTGGAGTCTTTCTTGGCAAACACATACACTGTGTTAGTGGCCATCTTCTCTTGAGCAATCAGGACCTGGACAAATGACAGGACACATTATATTGAATCGGAATCAGACTGAAAGATTTAAAACAACAATTTATGTTATACTGCATATTATGATATACTGCATGGCCAATTATTTTCACAAGAAAAATTATTTCACTAACAAAATAGTGCGTGTTTTTTTAAAACAAAACTGACCTTCTCTGAACCATTGATGATGAAGTAGCCTCCAGGGTCCAGTGGGCACTCGTTCAACTCACAAAGATCACGATCTGTCAGGCCACTCAGCAGACAGTACGTGGAACGGAGCATGATGGGAATTTTGCCGATAAACGTTTTCTGATGCTGTGTCTGCTGTTGCTCTTCCCCATCCTTTATGATAGTTTTCGTGATGTCCACATACAGAGGGGCAGAATACCTGCAAGTCACAGTGTGCATTCAGATACAGCATGTGATGAAAGCACTGCCTGCACTTGTGAAACCTGTGCGACTTATGTTCACACTAAAACATGAGAACTTAAGAATGCTGTAATTCTCTTTAATCGCTAAAAGATAGCAATCTCGATTCAAACAACCACAATGATCTTATTCCTAAATGACAACGATTCGCCTGTGTCTATCAAACCTTTGACAAAATCACAGTGAACATTAAAAATCTGTGTTTGCATTGCCGTTGACCCAGAGAGAGCAGTTGTCATGTATCGGTATGAAACGGCTCCACAAACAGTCTTTTCAACCACACAGTATCATTCTGTTACAAGAACTCAGATTATCAGAGAGGTACTGGGATAAAAAATGGTTTGGATATAAACACTGATGTCTAAGGTAGCAATCAAAATACAGTAAATCACCTTTTGAAAATAACTTGACACCTCAAATAAAGGTTGTATCGATTACATCGTTACGCCAAGAGGTGGTGACAAGTGACTTAAATGTATTTGTCATTGAATCACTTATTACATAGTAGATTAGTTAAAAGAAACACTGATTCAGCAAGCAATGAAAAAAGTGAAGTATTTATGAGTTAGTCATTGAATAATTGAATAATTTTTTTAAATACAAAAAAATGTTGATTCTCAATTTACCCAGAATCAAGCTGCTCTAATAAAGGCTACTGTGGCATATTTAATGTGCAAATTTCTAAGCTATCAAAAGGATCAAAAGGATCAAAACTTTGCTGTTGTACAAAATCTACTGTAGCTAGTGGTTTTCCAAAGTTACTAGCCACTCAGCATTTTCACTGACCACAATTTTGCTGTTTGGAAATTACATTTGATATGATTAAAGTATGATTGGCATGCCTAAATTACTTGATTTAAAACCCTTTCAAACTTTAAAATTCAGAGTGACCACCCAAATTCAGACTACATATCAGCTGGTATGTGCAGGTGGGCAAGGGGTGGGCAATATGAGCATAAGCTAATATGAGAAATTTAATATGATACAAATTATTTTTGTTAGGCTATATAAAAGAACAAAGATGCAAATTACAAAAAGAATTTAAAAAAATATTTTTTCAGATACAGTAGGTTTCTTTAATATGTACACATTTATTTAAAATCTGTAGTTGTTTGATTAACATTAATGACAGACAGGTATTTAATTGGGCTGCAGAATGCATGGACGTAATATTCTGACACATATCCAGTTATTCCTACACTTAAGCCATAACCGACTGTGTTCATGCGAGGTACACCACACGATGGACATTGACATCTGTGCGTGCATGTTCTTGACTTTTCAGGCGCAAGGAGAACTGATCTTGCGTGCGACAGAGAGAGCGCGCACGTGAGAGAGCGCTTCTGTTGTGTGTCAATCAGCACGATTCCGCCTATCCCACCTTCACTAACTGCAAGTGAATCAATAAAGAATTGTAACTGAATTGTCATTTTGTCATACGATGGTCTTGGCATTTGATTTGGCTGTATGCTGAAATTATATTCAACCCGCCAAAGTGGCTAGTGGGAGTGGCTGCCTTACCCGCCACAGCTGAAATCTACCCGCATTTGTCGGGCTGGCGGGTGTTAATGTCAAGCCCTGAATATAACCCATTATAAACAGTGATGTTGTCTATACTATATACAGCGCGACACGACAAATCCCTGGCAGTTAACTGATGCCTCGTTCTATTTATGACCTACTGTCAAATGCTTTGCAACAGTTGCTATGCTGCATCCGGTGTAGACAGCTTCTAGCTGTTTCGGCGTGGCACGTCAGCGATCACGTCTGTTTTAGACATGGTGTAATAGAAGTGATATGATAAATGCATAGATTTGCATGGATTGCTTGTGGTCTAGTGGTAGAGTTTTTGTTAAGCGCTTCAGAGGTTCTGAGTTCTAATCCGCCCTCATATATATTTTTTTCTCATTAAAACTAAATGTGTTCATCAGTGATTCTATATCAAGAGCAGGGACACGTTTGTGTGCCTTTTGTTTTGGGACTTCACCAGACCGAATAGAGAGTTTCCGCAAACCGCGTTAAGCAATAGATTGAAGCGCTCGTCTGTATGAAGAGAGAACTGATAACAGCGGCAACGAGCACTCGCAAAATCAACACTTCTCTTATTTAACACAAACTAACAAATTGCTAATCAAATGGAGATTTGTCTTTCTATTAGGTACATCCGTGCTGCGAGAGGTTTCAAAAAGTGGCGGGGACAATATGCATGGCAAAAAGTGGTAGGGACATGTCCCACCCACAATTTACGCCTATGTGTTAACTTGTATATTGTTAGTAATATTTAAAGATGAACACTCACTGGACCAAAGCGATTTTTACATGACTCGACTGAAGCAAGGTTTACATGATTACCCATCCATTTTAAGTCACTCAAAATGTGAAAAATCAAAAATGTGAGAAACAAACGACACATCAGGCTTTCGAGGAGCACTTATTTGTACCTTGATCTATCAGTCATCATTGTGTTTCCCCCCACATATTAAAAATTACAAACCTTTGCTAATAAAACTTAGCATTTAAATATCATCCTACTAAGACATGCTAGGAGATATAGAGGAACCACTGATATTTATATGCACTTTATGAAAGTAGTTAGCTATACGGTTATAAAGAGCTCATTGATACATTTTACAAAGCATCAGTATTTTAATCGTACTTTCTGGCCATATAAATATCAGCGACAAATTGAACATTTTAGCTAAATTTGGATTCTCTGTATATTTTTTTTCTTCCCCTCCTCATGTATGAACTCCATAATCTCCTACATGAAACTATATGAGCGATAAAAGACTGATGTATGAAATATGATACTCAACAAAAAAAACATTTTAAAAAAGTTAACATTTTGACTAAAGGTTCAATAAAGTGTTCAAAACACCTGACTGTTTTTCTGAATATTTTTTCATATGTCAGGCTTTACAGGGTTAAACTGCTCTCAAACATTGAAGGACATCACTCACGTGAGATTTCGGAGTCTGGCTTCATTTGGCATCATAGGTGAGGGAGCACCATCTCTTTCCCAGTGAGTGGGTTTGGACAGGTAGATCTGCTCAAACTTCAGCAAGTACCGAGGCTGCAAAAAATAAATCAAAAGAAAATCAGACAATTCATTTTATAGTCTCATAAACACATAGCTGATATCAGGCACGGAATCAAGTCACTCACCGGTTCCTCCACCTCTCCAGATGTGTGCTGGGCCTCAGCCTGCAGGTCAATGGGTGGAGCATCCTCCACAATCCTCTGCACAGACATCTGGATGAACTCATCAAATGAGTCCAGCTGCTGTCGCACCAAACCTTTTTCATCAAAATATGAGCTAGAAAGAGAAACAAGCAAAGCAACGTTGATAAAGTTAAAGATTTATCGTATTAATTAAAATACTGCGATAGATAGATAGATAGATAGATAGATAGATAGATAGATAGATAGATAGATAGATAGATAGATAGATAGATAGATAGATAGATAGATAGATAGATAGATAGGTCAACATTTTGATTTTTTTTTACCTGATGACAATCCAACAGGCCTCCTGCCACAGATCAGGGGTGATTTCATCATCATCTTCATCATACTGGATATCTACAACCATTACAGAACTTGAGGTTATTTACTAACACAAAGACTTAATACAATGAGTGCAACAACAACAACATTGTGCTTACTAACAAATGCATTACCTTCACTCTATTAAAGTCTAAAATGGAAGACAAGCATTATATACTTGTTCTAGATACAAAACTTAGAATTAATGGAATATTTGTTTTGTTTGTTGTGCTTAACCAGCAATTTGCGACAAAGCTAACCATAGCATGTTAGCTCGTAACTTTGTGTTACGCTTAGAACTATAGTAACTAACCGCACCTTTCACTGTAATATCACTATACATATACACATATCGCACTTATATTGCACACACATACCTTCGTCTTGATCATACATGGTATTTACTGGTGAATAACTTGATTTCTGATTAAACTAAAAGGAGGTTAAGCGCGCACCCCACTGAACGGCGCTTTATGTCTGCGGCTGTGCCGCTACCTACGAAAAACACAAACGGCCACGGAATTGCACGTCACTTCCGAAGCAAGTGATTTTATTTTATTCAAGCATTTACACGTGTATGATTTAGTAAATCATATTTTAAATGTTAAATAAAATAAAATATATAACATAAAAATTTAAACGTTTTACGTTCTTTGTTAAAAAAAAAAAGTCCGGTGACGTATATTGTACGCGCGGCTCTCTGTATTATTTCACGTGGGTTCGTTGTTTTCAAGGTTGTAATGTTAGTAATTGTAACGATGTGATTGTTATGTTAACATATAACAATGTACAAGTTATTAAGAGCTTCGACATTCCACTTCTACACTCGTACGTGCTTAAAACATGTTTCAAGACCGGAACATGAAGGGATGTGGCGGTTTCCACGGTCAATTGTTACCAGCTTAATATCAAAAGACTGTGCAACCCATTTGGGCACAAACCAGAGGTGCAGATCAAGTCTGAGATGTTACAGCAGCCAAAAGGGAGCTAGAGTACCAGCATCAAATCAACTTCAGGAATACACATTAGTTGAACCGGAGAAACAAGAGCAATTTGTGTTCCCAGACTTTGATGAACCAGTGGACAATGAAGATGATAAACTGCCAGATCATCCTATTTTAAATGAGCTCATGAGTAATGCAGAACCAAAGCCAGTGCGTGAAAAGCCTGGCAAAGACACGCACCTTAAAGGACTGGAAATGCAACTGAAGCATTTAAAGGGCTCTGCAAAGTCTAAAGTGGAGGAAAACTCAATAATTGAGTTCCACGATGAAGGATTCACACTGGACAGACACACCAAGTCAAAGAGGGTTAAAAAGCAGCAAAAGATCTATGGCACTCCTGATGTGGAGGTGTCAGTCAGTGGTTCCTCTTGCTCTGGCTGCGGGGCCCTCATGCACTGCGCCGACCCTGAAATCCCAGGTTACCTGCCAAGTGAGAAATTCAAAGTGTTAGTTGAAGAGGACAAACTGAAGAAGGCAATATGTCAGAGATGCTTTTTAATCAATCACCACCAGAAGGCTTTGAACGTCACTATGTCCAAAGAGGAGTACAGAGCGATTGTCAAGAGAATTAAATCAGAGAAGGCTTTGGTGCTGCTAATAGTGGATCTCCTGGATCTCCCCGACTCCATCATCCCAGACCTTCCAGAGCTTGTTGGGAAGAATAATCACATTGTGATTTTAGGAAATAAAATAGACTTGCTGCCTGGAGATGCAGAGAATTACCTGCAACGTATAAGACGTCAGTTGGCGGCATACTGTGCCAGCAAGGGCATTTCTACCAGTAATGCCAAGGACATCCACCTCATCAGTGCCAAAACAGGGTATGGTATAGAAAACCTTATATCAAGACTGCAGTCAACCTGGAAGTACAAGGGAGATGTGTATTTGGTCGGCACGGCCAATGCTGGCAAATCCACGCTGTTTAATACTCTACTGGAATCTGATTATTGCAAATCCAGAGCCTCAGATGTGATCCACAAAGCTACTATATCTCCATGGCCTGGTGAGATATTGCATTCAAGTTAATTGGCTGCTGAATATTGCCTTATAAATGATATGTAATATGTTGACCAATGCAATGTTTGCAATCCTGTTTCACAAGTATATAAAAATGAGAACAAAGAGCTTTTTAAGTAGTGTGCTTTGACCCTTTTAGGACCTTGTTTAGGAATGCGTAGTGCATTTCTGAATGATTAAGCTGTTTAATGTATGATATTGCTGTCCAAGTTATTTAAACTGTTAAAAACATTCCTATCTGTCCTCTGTATATGTAGGAACAACATTAAACCTGCTGAAGTTTCCCATTATCAACCCGACCCCCTACCGCATGTTCAGGCGGGCGGAGAGACTTAAACAGGCGTCGCTTTTGACTGAAGACGACATGAATCCTCAAGAGCTGAAGAGAATCAAACAATTCAGCAAGCAGGGATACTTGGTCGGTGAGTTTGCAAGGTGTTTTTTTTAGGGATCCACAATATCTCCTATATATACAGTTATCAGCTTATATTAGATTTCGGAAATTTAACTGTGCATGCTCATTTCCACTATTTTTACATTTAGAAAGCAATTGCCATCTAATGCTCACTTAAAGTAAAAATAAAGATTAAATATAAAAAACACATAAGTATTCACAGCCTTTGCTACACTCAAAATTGAGCTCAGGTTCATCCTGTTTCCACTGATCATCCTTGAGATGTTTCTACAACTTAATTGGGGTCCACCTGTGGTCAATTCAGTCGATTGGACATGATTTGGAAAGGCACACACCTTTCTATATAAGTTCCCAACACTTTGGCCTGAATGGCAAGCGTCATGTCTGGAGGAAACCAGGCACCGCTCATCAGCTGGCTAATACCATCCCTACAGTGAAGTGTTGGTGGCAGCATCATGCTGTGGGGGTGTTTTTCAGCGGCAGGAACTGGGAGACTCGTCAGGATCGAGGAATAGATGAATGCAGCAATGTACAGAGACATCCTTGATGAAAACCTGCTCCAGAGCGCTCTAGACCTCAGACTGGGGCGAAGGTTCCTCTTCCAACAAGACAACGACCCTAACCACACAGCCAAGATAACAAAGGAGTGGCTATGGGACAACTCTGTGAATGTCCTTGAGTGGGCCAGTCAGAGCCCAGACTTGAACCCGATTGACACTCCCCATCCAACCTGATGGAGCTTGAGAGGTCCTGCGAAGTAGGGGAAATGGGAGAAACTGCCTAAAAATAGGTGTGCCAAGCTTGTAGCATCATACTCTAAAAGACTTGAGGCTGTAATTGGTGCCAAAGGTGCTTCAACAAAATATTATTCAAAGGCTGTGAATACTTATGTACGTGATTTTTAAGTTTGCAAAGATTTCAAACAAACTTCTTTCACGTATTCATTATGCGGTATTGTTTGTAGAAGTGAGGGGGAAAAAATGTATTTAATCCATTGTGGAATAAGGCTGTAACACAAAATGTGGAAAAAGTGAAGCGCTGTGAATACTTTCCGGATGCACTGTCAGAACTTTGTAGTGTGTGTGTGTGTGTGTGTGTGTGTGTGTGTGTGTGTGTGTGTGTGTGTGTGTGTGTGTGTGTGTGTGTGTGTGTGTGTGTGTGTGTGTGTGTGTGTGTAAACGGTACACACACATACTGTATATGTTTTGTAAATAAACTTTTATGTTAGAGGAGATTAATCGATTTGACCGCACTAATATAAAAAAAAAAAAAAAAAAATATATATATATATATATATATATATATATATATATATATATATATATATATATGATTGTATTATTATATTTTATTATTATAAAACAGATTTTAAATTAGAAGAAACTTTCTTAATTTTATCCATTGTTTTTTTAGGTCATATTGGGAGGACATTCCAAACAAATCAGTCACTCAAGAAAGCCCTTGTGGAGTTTGATCCTGACAGTCTGAGCTTTGGAGAAGACGTGGAAGATGATGTTAAACCTAATCAGTCCTTGGACTCCACAGACGCAGAGCTCACCTACAATGAAATCAAAGATGCACACTGGTTCTATGACACCCCAGGCATCATGAGAGAACATGACGTGAGTCTCCCCATTTAAACTGTACACGCATAATGTGATATAATTATGCTCTTAATTGCAATCATTTCTATACACTCATATTTCAAAACATCTATCATTATGAATCATGTGCCACAAAGGGTTTTAATCAAAATGCAACTTTCCAGGTTCTCAGCCTGTTGAATGAGCAGGAAGTCAAGCTGGTGGTTCCTACTCATGCCATTACACCGAGAACATATGTAATGAACCCTGGTATGGTTTTGTTTTTAGGGGCTTTGGCACGCATTGATTATTTGGAGGTAAGAGACTGTTTGACAATAAATGTTTTGCTGCATCTGCCCCACATCAAGATAGTTTCAATGTTCTGTTACTTTCTCTAGGGGAAAAGCTCATGCTGGTTAACAGTTGTTGCCTCGTCTCGCATCCCGATTCATCTCACCAGTTTGGACAAGGCTGACGCAATCTACCAGAAACATGCTGGGAATATCCTTCTTGCAGTATGTATTTACTGAATATGTATGTGTGTGTGCTTTGTTATCAGTAAAATTAATTCTGCAATATTACATTATTTTGGGATAAGGTCCCATCTGGTGGTGAGGAGCGCATGAAAACTTTTCCACCATTTATTGCTCAAGACTTCGAACTCAAGGGGCAGGGAAGCAACACCGCAATTACTGACATCAAGATCTCATCAGCAGGTAATTTTCTGGAATTATTTTCGATAGACCAAGCAGTGCGAGACACAAATCTGGACTTTGATGAACTTTTTTACAATAACCTTTTACTTTTCCAACATGTATTTTTCCACAATAAAGTAACACATGTTATGGTATTATCATTTTAAAACGTGCTTGGTAAAACCCAAGACGTTCTTTGAATTACCAGGGTTTTTAATGGTACTCATATGGTATATTTGCAGTTATACTGACTGATACCACTACAGTACTTTTGTAAGGGTTTATAGTAAGACTTTTAACCAAACCACATAGTCAAGTCTTAAATATGTGGTCAGTCAGGCCCCATTAAAATATCTTAAATTGAAGTTTCTTCTAATATTTGTCATAATTTATCTCGTTTCTCAGGCTGGGTGGCTGTGACAGCAGCTGAAGGAGATCAGCTGTTTTTGAGGACTCACGCCCCTGAAGCAGCAGGACTTTGTTTGCGTACCCCGCCTTTGCTGCCCCACATCGTTAATCTGAAAGGACAGCGAATCAACAAGTCTCCTGGCTACAAGACTAGAAAGCCACATGCGCTTGTGGACATCGGCCTGTCTGTGAAAGCAGCTCAGAGGCTCAACGTGAGAAGGAAAAAATGAAGAACAACATATTTTAGTGCTATTTGATTTAACAATACTGCTTGTATGCTATAGTTTCAATTAATGTATTATTTTTTTATACTAAAATTTGAATTTGAAAATATGAATTTACCTGATAATGAAATGTGTATATAATACAATTTAAAATGTCCTTCAAATAAAAAAAAACCCCAAAACGAACAAAACTGTGGCAAGAGTTTTTATTTTTATTTTACTGAAACATCTGCTAAACATACAGGTCACATAGTAATCAGTTTTTCAGATCATTCATAAAAAGCCAAATCAAGGGGACAACATTATATAATATTTCAACTGTTATAATTTGACTGCTATTACTAGGAAAAGACAGTTACACGCTTGATTACAAAGGTGTAAAAGACAACAATCTGAGTTGTGAATTGGCATCATGCTATTCTAAAAAAGAAAGCAGTGCTTAAATAATAAAAAAAATTATAAAAGATAAATTTACAGTGATAAAGTATCCAACCATCCAAGAGTTTTTCAGGGTACCTGTGGAAAGTTTTCAAGGAGCACCACACCTCCGTACGAGGCCTGTGATTTTGTCCCTAAAACTCTACCAACTACATCTTGCTTTGGTAATATATCCAAAAAATTCAATATTGCACAATGCACTAAAGGCAATTATTTCTATAACTTTTCTCTTACAGTATTTCTTCCTTTTTAGACAGAACATGGCAAATTTAAATGTTTGTGGCACTGGCAACAACACATTCACACACATACAAAACAAAAAAAAGTCATATGATTAGATAAACTTTGGATAAACATTTGATGCAGATAATCAATTTGATATGGAAGGGAATGTTGCACGGATAAGATACAGTCATTCATTCATTCATCTGATGGTAAATAAGATCTAAATATCTGAGAAATGAATTAAAATGCACACATTGATTGTCTGAGGCACAGAAGAGCATGTAAAGAACAGAAATATGTACAGTTAATATACAGACAAAACCAAAATCTTTGGACTGAGGATGAATTTGAAATATTACCAGAACATTTACAGAAAAAAAAAGAATGATCTACAAACATAGAAGAGAGAAATTTAGCCTCACATGCAGTTGACAAGTGTAAAAATCTTTGAAAGCAAATTTACATTGAAAGAAAATAACCTACTACTCTTCAAACATTACAAACTACACACTACTTTCCTTAAAAGGCAGAGCAGCCTAATCAAAGAAAGACCTCTAGGAAGTGTACAGAAATGTTTTTTGTTTAAATGAAATGTTCAGCTTATTTGAAACAGAGCCTCAAAGGTAAGATTGTGGTTAGTTGTCAAGTGCTCTCTAAACTGTAAAAGGGAACAAAGAAACAGTTGAATACAATGAAATTAGCCAGCTTTAAACACACACGCCGTCTCTTGCTGACCAGAGATGGAGGCGCTTCAGTGGAGTGGAACAGCACAAAGACGCTGAAAGCCCCATTATCTTCAGGGCTATTCAGTGCTGGACCACCTGGGTCTGGCTAATCTGAGCTCTCTGCAAGGATGGAGGGAGAAAGTGTACTTGCTTTCAGAGCAGCCCTCCTTTTTGTTGTCCGAGTAGTGTGACAAAAAAACGCAGGGAAAGATGATCATTTCGTCATGGAGCACATGACTAAGCAAAGATTCAGTTAGTTTGGAATTCAATGGACAAAAGGATCCTACCACAAGTTTACAATGGATTTTCCTCTCGAATTGAAGGACTACTGTGGTAAGAACTTTTTATGTTGCATCATATCATGGCAAGCTAAAAACTAGAACATTGATGTGGGCGTCTGTCATGAGCTGTAAAGCCAACAAACAAACAAGAACCTAATTTTTTTTACAACTTCAACAAGCTTTGTTCAGTTCAAAAGTCTCTGAGAACCTCAAACCACCTTGGACACAAAGAAAGATACTCCTTACTTGTCACCCTGAGCCGCCCCCTCCAAGTAATACACATTTACTAAATGGCGGTTCAAGTGGCGGCGATAGTCCATCTCTAAAGAAAACGTACGGTCACAGAAGATACACGTGTGACTGAGCAGTTTGGTTGGAGATGGGAGCTCTTCTGTTGGAGTCTCTGGAAGTTTCTCTCCACCCTCGGTGGCAGCAGCCAGTCCGTTAAGACCAGAGTCGTAGCTTCCTTCAGAGGCACTATCGCTGATGTCACTTCCCCCGTCATTACTGTGGATACCCTCGTCATCCTCAGCATCAGTGGATTTGTGACCAGACGGACCAGGAAGTTCAAGAGATGGGCTGAAAACAGGCTGCTGTTGGCTGAAACCTGGAGAGCTCTCGCTGTCAGTAGGTGACGGCATCTCACTTCCACTGTCTACTTCTGGAATTTCTTTTGGTTCATGTGAAATCTTGTTCTCTGTTTCTTTAGGTTGTTCTGAGTCTGGATCTTGGGGTCGGCATGAGATTGTGGGTTCCTCCACAACAGCAGCAGTCTCCTTGTGATTTCTATCATCTTGATTGGTCACCACAGTAGGTGTCTGCTTGTCTGGTTGGGTAAGTACCTTCAGTGTTTCTGTGGCGAGCCGTTTTTCAGCTTCTGGAGAGCTTACTTTCTCTGGGATTTTATTGGTCTTCTTGGGTTCAATGACACAACTCTCAGGTTTGTTTGTACTTGCCTCAGCATTCTTGGTTTTGCTCTTCATGGCCTGTAGAACCTCAGGTATGGTGCGATTTCTTTCTGGAGCAGCAGAGCTTGTTGATGGCTTGGCTCTATCTTTCTTTGTGCGCTTGACCCGCTTTGAAGGACAGGCTGGTTCTGAAGAATCAGTCACTTGTACATTCCTGTTCTCTGCTTTTCTTTTGACTGGTTTAGTCCTGACTTCTTGCATTGCCTCTGTACTCTGGCCATCACTGTTGACCTTTGGCAATTTTGTCTGCCTCTTGTACGGTTTCTTGGTTGGTGATTTCCTGCAATCCTTTGCACTTTCTTTCTCTTCTGTCTCCTTCACTTTATCATTCAGCAGTCGGTTTTCCTTTTCTAGCCGCTCTCTTTCTTCCTTGTCTTTGTGCTGCTGCTTTTTATCTACAAGGTCTTTTTCCACTCTTTCTTTGTCCAAATCCAATCTTTGCTCTTCAACAATGGGTTGACGTTTTGCAATAACTTCATTGGCGGTCTCCTTTAATGGCTTCTCTTTCTTAGGACGACCTTTCGTTCCTTTTTCCATGGATTTGGTGGATTTCTCTACCTTCTTCACCTCCTTTTTATTAACTTGTTTGTCATTGCATCTCTCTGTTTGTGCCGCAGCAATGCCTGCAACTTTCACCAAAGTCTTTCCTTTAACCTTCTTACTGTTTTTCTCTTTGCCCTCATTTTTCGCCATGGCCTTTTTCTCTGCAGTTTTCTCGCCGGGTTGCTGGCTTGGCTTTCCAGATTTTTCTTTCACAGTGAAATCTGGATTTTTCTTTGAGGTCTTGTCAGTCAGCTCAGTCTCCACAGCAGAGGTGGATTTACTGGGTTTCTTAATGGAGAGGTTGATGGGGCCTGATTCAACATCATCCAATTCTCCCAACTGGTCTGTCGCAAGCTTATTTGGTGAAACATCATCGATATCAGTCCTTTTGACACGCAGTCTTACCTTTGACACGTCCATCGAGATATCAGTGCATCCTGGGTGTCTGGACTTGATGTGATACTGTAAGTTGCACTTCTTAGATGCAGCATACTTGCAGACTGGGCAAAGAAACTGCCGCGGGTTGACATGGAGCTCAACATGCTTTTTAAAGTTGCTTCGGTCGGCTGTTTTGTATTGGCAGTAAGGGCAGCTGAGGGGCTTGGGTCCATTGTGGACCTGTCTGGCATGGCGAGTCACCTCGTGCTGGTTGGCTGCCAGGTAGCTGCAGTTGTCACATTTGAAAGGCCTCTCACCTATTGTGGACAGACCATAAGGAGAAGGTCAAGACAGAACAATCAATCTTTTATTTCAACATTTTGAGAGAAACACAGATGCAATTCTCATGCGGGGGATACGGATAAAAGACAGGCAAACACTTCACAATACAGAATCACATTCTAATTCACACTGTATACCACAAACCGTGTACCATTTTATCCAAAGCCATCTGGCTCCACGGAGAGCAACAAAAGAGAGAAACGTCATTGACAAGATGAAAACACAGGCCTTGAGTCATAGCTGATTAACAGCACATTTGCTTTGTCCCAAAACCCAGAGAGCTCTCTTACAGAGGCAGCATAGTCACTTTGAAAAATGTATTCAATTTCTTTAAGATCTAATTCCCATGACTTTTCCCAAACATGGAAACCACAATTTTAAATCCTAATGAAGCTTCACAATACATCCCAGAATGCACTGTGAAAGGTTCAATGAAAATAAAAATAAATTGCCAATTGTGTCAAATTTGTATTTAATAACAATATATCATTGTAATTAAAATTAGCAACTGCTTTAGCTAATTCTAATATTTGCAATTAATAGATTCGTGCATGCTATGTATTTTTATTCTCATTAAAATAGTTTTTTGGCTAGATCTATTGAAATAACTTGGAACAAGGCAGCTCAGTAGGTTTCAAATACATTATAAATCCAAAAAAATAACTATATACGGTACACTCTAGATCAGCACAAGAATGTTTCAAAAGACAGATAACAGACTCACCTGAATGGGTTCTCATGTGTCTAGTCAGATGAGTTTTTTGGGAACTGGAGTACTCACAGTATATGCACTGAAACGGACGTTCACCTAAAAGAAGAATTCACATAAAGTGTTAGATTTTTCACATATATTTCTGATAATATAAAAGGACACTGAAACGTGATCTCTTTTAGACGCACCAGTGTGGGTCCGGATGTGCTGTATGTAGTTGTTTTTGCGGTCAGAAAAATATGAGCACTGGTTGCAAGTGAAAAGCTTGCTGGGATAGTGGTTCCTCAGATGTTTCTTCCAGTGGTACTGACTGATGGTGGTATAGGCACAAATGGTGCACTTGAAAACTCTCTGATCTTCACCCTCCTTAGTATGATGCTTAAGGTGAGCCATGTAGTGGTCATAACGGTTGGTGTTGTATCCACAGCGTTCACAGCGGATCACACCTTTAGAGTTACTCAAACTTTCACTATTCTCTGGGTTCGGTGTCGGAGATTGACCTGACTCACTGGCCAGATCGTCGTCAGAGTCAGCTGCACCATTTACCACCGTCATTTTCTTGGCGCTGTGGATGCGGATATGGTGAATGAAGTCCTCCTCGTTCTCGGCCTGGTACTGGCAGGGTTTACAAAAGAAGGGCTTCTTCTTCTTTTTGTTGGATTCGAAGATGACGACCGGGGTGCGCTTACGTTTTTCCACTGGCAAGGACTCAGATGGGGTCTTTTCGGACAGGTTTGAGAGATCTTCCGCTCGCTCTATTTCAACTTGCTCCAGCGCTCTTTCCGTCACATCTGCCTCAACCCGAGTGGCCTGTTCAGCATATGTGTCCTCAGACATCTCCGAATTGTCAAGGCTGTATCTGATAACACCCTCTTCCTCACTGTCAGAGTAGTTGTTGCATCCGACAGTCTTGAGTTCAACCATTTGTTTCTCTTCTGCATTGTAGTCTGAGGAAGACATCTCTGATGATACCACCACGTTAGCAAGCATAACTAGCTGAGGGGCAGCCACATCATTCCGATGCAGCTCGGGAAGGTCATGGCCGACCTCTGGTATTGGGATACCTACGGGCATGAAGATACCAGCCGTAGCTGGATACACCGTCTGAGCAGACATGCTCAACCAGCTGAAATGTAAATAGAAACACTGATTTTAGAGAACACAATACAACAAAATACATTCAGTAGCTTAAAATGTAAATTGCATATTTGTATTATCATCTTAAATTTCATAAAATAATGTGTATGAGAAATGAAAGAAGTCATCTATGACAAAACAAATAATGCATTTTCATTTAAGTTGCATGAGGGTGAATGATTAAATCAAATGTCATCCCTTTCTGAGATAAGAGAGTCTTAGCTGAGCCACTCTGATTGATTAACCCCACAATGAAAAAGCAGATTCAAAAACACATTTAAAAAGAAGCAAACAATGCCTAAATCATCTATATAGAACCAATAAATTACACTGTGCTTTCTTGTATGAAGTCCACTAAAGCAATAAGCAGCTTTAACTCTGGGTTATTTTAGGGAATTACAGCTGCCTGACAAATGCCTATATTGCAACAGTTCCAACAATCCCAACCATGTATGGTAATGTTCCTCAAAAGTAATGATTCAAAAGGCATGACTTGTTTAAGATGCAGTCTAGGACAATCATTAAATATATCCAGAGCAACAATAACAAAACGCAATCAAATCAACCAGGGGGGTATTCCAAAAAGCAAGGTTAACTTACCATCACATATACCCCAAACTCCCGGTTGATTAACCCTAACCTTGCATACTCAAGGTATGCTGGTTCCAAAGACACAGAGTATGTTCCCAGTTAACACACAAGACTTTCTCAACAGAGCGACAAATCGATGATTCACCATAGAAACAGACGCTAAGAAAAAGCACATTCTACTTCCTCCTCCTTTTGTTTAATGGTGATTTAACTACTTAGTGCACATCACCACCTATTTGGTGGTTGTGCAATCATTTTTTCAATCTTTTCGTTGAATAAGTAATCTTTATTCACTGAGAAAAAGGATTATAGTTGTTTGATGATGCTAATTAAATGAATGCAGATCAATGTGTGAGATGACAATAAAATAAATATATTTGAATTTAATTAACAGTTAAACATTACCTTGTTATAATAGTGCTTAAGAATTAATATCTACACGCCATCTCAATAAACCCGTCTCCAGCGTGTTGCCTCCGATCATTCGAATATTGCACTTTAATAATTATTTAATCAACATCATCCTCAATAAACCCGTCTCCAGCATGTTGCCCCCGGTCCCTCGAATATTCTGATCTATTATGACCTCCGAGCTGTAAAACTGCCAGAATAATAATAATAATAATACGCTGTTTGTTAATTGGCCAGAGGAGAACTGGCACCCCGACTGAGCCTGGTTTCTCCCAAGGTTTATTTTTCTCCATTAGGTCACCTGATGGGGTTTTGGTTTCCTTGCCACTGTTGCCTCTGGCTTGGCGTGCTCAGTTGGGGACACTAAATTTTTCAACTAAACATCGAAATACATCTAAATAATAAACTAAATTAACCATTTAAACTAAATTACTGATCAAATTATTGATCTAAAGCCCACACTGTCACTGTATGATACTTGAAATTTTTCCAGAATGGAAATTATGCTGCATTATTTTCCTGTTTAACACTGTAAAGCTGCTTTGAAACAATCTACATTGTTAAAAGCGCTATATAAATAAAGTTGACTTGACTTGACTAATACATCCGGAGCAGGTTATGTTCAGAGTGAGTTGCTATGGCTACTTACATACCCTGAAAGTTTCCTCTGTTTTTGGAACCGAAAGTTGAGGTTATTCGCTTACTTACTCTTAAACATACCCGGTATGTCACATAGCCTGCTTTCTGGAACACCCCCCAGAACTTTTTGGAGTATAGTTTACTTTCCTGTGCACTAGTAAACAAAACTATAATTTCCACAAAAAAAATTAAATGTATTAAAATCTAAGCAATTCAGACGTTTATTTTAACCCAAAATATGTTACTATAAAAACTAGGCATATATTATGTACCATATTTCAAAAAGTATAATAATATTTCTGAATACTTCATGATATATAATATTTAGAAACACTACATAAATTCTAGTTTAAAATGTTTTACTATATGAATATAATATATAGTAAATATACAATGTGTGTGTGTGTGTGTGTGTGTGTGTGTGTGTGTGTGTGTGTGTGTGTGTGTGTGTGTGTGTGTGTGTGTGTGTGTGTGTGTGTGTGTGTGTGTGTGTGTGTGTGTGTGTGTGTGTGAGAGAGAGAGAGAGAGAGAGAGTGAGAATGTTTAAAAACACTAAATGCTACATACAAAATATACTGCTTCAAAAAATGTTTTGCATGTTGACTAAACAAAATAACAAATTCACAAAAACTCTCCAGTTAAAGCCTCATTAAATCTGTTCTAAGGTCAGAAATATGGTCATGGCAAACAGAGTCATGCATGTGTGTGATGAGGGCCTGGGAGCTTTGCATGCTCAGAAATGTGTGTTCGGCCATTTTAAAACAGCACCACCAACTTCAGCCAGGGGAGGAAGAAAAAAAAATACAGACGATGAGTGAACTGAAGCAGCTTTACATGAAAGTTTACAGAGATCAACTCATTTAATCAGCAAAGCACTAAACCTGTTGTGCTAAGCTGCCCAATCGAGCCTTGCGTGAACACATTCAGTGATTGCGTTGAATCAAAATGGTCAAAATAAGAAGTGAAAAACTTTGACCTTGTTGGACAGCTCCAAACACGACCCATCTGAATCAGACGAACAGCGAGCTACACATTATACGACATTTTACAGACCAAAACTCACTCACTACATAAAGTTTAACAAGTTTAACATTACTAAAAGCAAATAAAGACGTCGAACATGCATTTCGCAGAAATATTGGTGGTTTTCGAATAAACAAAAGCTCAAAAAGATGTGATTTACTGTAAAAAGCGAAAGGTCTGTCTTTTTTCAATTTTGAATAGTAGCATAATCTACAATTTTAGTCAATCTGACAGCAAATGTTGCGTTACAAAGCTTTATTAAGAAGGGGGAAATTATTTTCCGGAAACTGTAAGCATGCAACAACAACAACACGCACCCACCACACACACAACCCAACAAAGTTGCACTTTGTATTCAACATAGTCGATCGAAGACCATGGCGAGGTTTTTGTGTTTCATTTCTCATTAATTCTACGTACTTTTTCACGTTTAATTTGGTCTGCGTGAGTGTGTTAGCCGTGGTCCTGATCTGATCTCTCTCCGTGCTGAAATCAGCTGGACAGCGCCTCTTCCTTTCAATGCAACCCTCCATTTTCACTCCACTTACTCAAACTTAGTTGGGCTCGTGCGCGACACAAAACAACCCAAAACCACACCCTAATGAGCACGAAACCACACGGAACCAAGACCACGTACTTACCGGACACGTTCGCTCGTTGTTTGGCGATGTTGTTGAAGAAACAAGTTTCGGGAGAAGTTATTTCCAAACTCTTAAATCGGTCGAGGAAGTACGCGACACTCACGCATTCCAACACATCGCTCTCGCGCAGCGATCGCGCTGGGGAGGTGTGACGTCAGCGCGCTCGCTCACACAGGGCGCGCTCGTGTTCTCGCGCCCTCAAAGTTTACTATTTAGTGTTTGTTTGTGTGTAGAGTGACAGACTGGGTATATATAATACAGCGACGACGATATTTTGATTGGGTCTAAACTCTGTAGTAGTTGGTCAGCACTCAGCTGTGTACAAGGCACGATATCGCTTTTGTGTTTGTTAACGTCCAAAGCCACACGTGGCAAACAGGCAACAGTAGCCTAGTAGTACATTTATTTTTAAAAGAATACTTTTACAGGAAGATAGTAGGCAGCTGAACTTACATGATCAACAAAAGGGCTAGGCAAACAACTAGTAAATATGGGTTGGGGGATGCTGCTTATTTTCCATGTTTTGGTCCACACTTTGAACCCTTGTGGTGCTTTGGACAAATTGGACCCATGTTGAAAGTCATGAATATTTAATACAAGTAGCTACAATGGGTCTAATGACCTTAAATAAAAGTTTTTTTAATCTCCCGAAGTGTATTATGATATTAAAATGATTAACACAATTTGAAGTAATAACACAATTTGAGTAAAAACTTTGGGACACAACTTCAACAAAACATCATTCAACATGGCATTTCAACAACAATTGATATTAGTTGAACAACATCTATCAGCTACAGTTGTATTTTTACTTAATGCATATTTAATTTGTATTTCTAATTTAAAGGGGTCAAGAACTGAGAAATCAAATTTTCCATGAGCTTTTTACATATAGAGGTCATCATACTATATGAGTTTCCCCGTTTCAGAACTGAAAACTTCCTTGTTAGTCCGAAAACAGCTTTTATTGTAAGTAACCAAGCCCAGATAAGGACTCATTGTGGAATGTGCCTATCTATAGGTGAAAGATTCAAGAGATTCAAGAGATTTTATTTGTCACATACACAATTATATGCAATATACAACTGGCAGTGAAATGTATTCTTTCAAATCAACGCCTACTTCATCATTGCAACTTTGGCCCCACCCAGTGGCGTGTTAGTGAGATGACGAGGAGAGAAAAGTAATACAGGCTGGACTACAAATAACATTACCTTCCAAAGGATCTTAATGCTAGGAATGTGGTTATTTTATTTAGCAATAATGTGAATGTCTCAGTTGAGCATTATTTATTTGTATTCGGTACATTTCACGGTGGATTCTTTGGTAAATCAGTCACACTTTTAGGGCAGACTTTGCAAACAGACTTTTACGATATGGACAACATGTCCATGTGTTAATTCTAATGCCTGATCTGTGACCAGTGATTTCAGATAGGCTATGTAATGATTCATGTAGAGTCAGATGTTCTTTGTCTGTGTCAGTAAATCAAACCAGTGACTAAACTAAACTTACCATTGTTTCTCTTAGTAGAATGAAAATAACCTGTTACTGTGAATTAAGCGATCAAAGAAAGCTCCCTTTACAATCGCTGGAGCTGTCAATCAAACAGTGTGAGTTCCAGCTCGCACCCCTTATAATCAACAAATCTCTTATTTACATTGTGTTCGCACTTTTAGTTAGTCGTGAGTTGCAATGACGAGGTCACTGCATTCATGCACTCATCATATCTGTGATCGGCTACAATTCTCATCACTGCAACCTTTCATACCACAATCTAGATATAATGCTATAATCAACACTTTTCACGATTAGTTGACCTTGAGAGCTGTAATAGTAAAAATGTGCTGAAAGTTTTCGAGGGTGTTCCACATGTAATATTTATTTAATATGCAAAGATGTCAGCCAATCCCAGCAGTGGGCAGACGCGCCCCTTCAAAAAGAGCGTTCAAACCAGAGGGATAAAATCAGGGTAGGAAAAGTGCCTAAATTATTCCTAAATTATGACAATTTTTGGGTTAAAACATCACAGGAAACATAAAACAATGCAGTTCATTACCCCTTTAAATCTACTTTTTGACAGGATCCCTCGCTATATGGCTCATTTTATAGCGTGCAGATATATCTTCAGCCCTATCTTGAAGGTTGTGATGGTCTCAATATGGTCAAAATATGAAAAAGATGAAAGTTGAGTGTCTGCATCATTCCTGGTGTGTAATTCTTGGTTGTGCAAGCAAGGGATCTACCAAGGCACTAAATGATGTTCTGTTATGGCTTTTAACATGCTAAATCTCACTTAAGTAAACATGCTCAACAGGGCTATAGCAATGGTTTGTTTGTCATTCTAGTCTGGGTGCCAAAGTCTCAAAAATAGGTTGAACCTGATCTGGTCTGGCATACTTTTTATTTGTGTTTTTTCTGTTAACTGTTAGGAATAATTGGAGGGTCTGCTCTGCCGGAAATATCATGAAAGTGCACCCTTTATTTTTTATCTGAAAAATGTGGGGGGGAAAAAATCCTCAGTGGGTAGGGTAGGCTGTCAATAAATCTACACAGAACACATGTGCTGACAACATCTACTGAAAAAATAACTCTTAAAAACCAATTTCCATCAATTTAATGCAAAAACAGGCGTTTTCTAATTTTTTCCCAATATTTTCATCTTTACTTCATTGGCAATCAACTATTCCCCCAGGTTATGACATCAGTCAATATGCCATTCTTTTCACCAAACAGAATAGGTACTCATTCCACAGAAAAAATTATAAAAATCCAACCAAAATAAATGGATCTGTGATGATTTCACTACTAGTTGGCGATCAACAGGCTCAGAACCTCAATAGAACCTCAATAGAATATTTTTAGGCTGCTCTCAAAATCCTGAAAAACATGCTGGATATTTAGCATCATGGCACACTTACGCACACACACACACACACACACACACATCATTTTAGTAATTTGAATAAGTTTGGAATAACCAACAAACGGTAACCAACGGATACCAACAGACTTCGAAGCTGCTCATCATTGTCTGTGGTATGTGACAGGTCCGTCCCAGCGTTTTGGGAAAAGAATGCAATAAGGATATTGTAATCAGAAAATATATTTCTGATGATTCCTCAACCCAAACGTATCCCTGTAGCAGCAGCATTCATTCTCTACTAGTTTACTTAGCTAGCTTTAGCCGTTTTAGCTCATTTCGGTGGTTTCTTTAAACGGCCATAACTCCTCACAGGAATGGGGTAACGCTAGAGACTTTTATTCATTCAGAAAGGACACTCTTTTCATGGCCTGCCCTGAAGTTTGCAGTTTTAAGGATGGATGACTCACTGTGTTCAAAGAGAAGGGAAGGTTTAGCTTAATGTGGAAAATTAAAACTGTTTTAGGTAAGATTTCAGAATTTACTGTTACTTTTGTAATTTGCTCATTTTAGGTCTTTTTACACTAAGGTATAAAGAGCTTATAAGCAGTCAGGAAGGCGTCAGCCAAGGTCAGTTACAATGGAACAGGGTATAAAGTCTAAAGATAGACCTTGACCCTCTGCATGTTTGAGGACATTGTCACAACGAACTTGTAAAAAAAAAAAACATTTTGCCTTGCAGCACACGGGAAAAACACACGATATCATGAAGATCTGAAATCTCTATTTTTATCAAGGTTATTTCATTAATGTTAAAATCAAATATTTTAGTCAAAAACATCTCAGCATCAAAGAATCAAACTTTGGCATCAGATGACACACAAAACATACCAAATACACCAAGTGAGGTCAATTTGTATAACACTGTAATAAAAACCTCTTATTGGGATTCAGGAATGGTTTTACAACTGTAACAGAGGCCAGCTAGTAGTCGCTGTGCGAGTAAACCTCACTGCTCTGATCTCAAGAGAGGTTCTAGCGACTGACGCTAGAGGTTGCAGCCTTTAGCCTCCTTGTTAGAGCGTCCGACTCTCATGTCGGTGGACCGGGGTTCGAGTCCCGCTTGGAGTAGGCAGTGCGAACAGGAGGGGTTGCATTGGTGCCGTGACCCGGATGGGAGTGAGGTTTAGGTGAGTGAGTGTAACAGAGGCCAGCTAGTAGTCGCTGTGCGAGTAAACCTCACTGCTTACACAACTCAATGTCTATTCCAAAATACAACATAAGTGAAAGAGTGCATATACAGTAAAATACAACAATGAGCTTTAGGAAAACTAACTTTTCATTACACCTGTAAAGTGATCTTACAGTAGATGAAAAGTACTAGAGTTGAAAAGTTCAAATACCAAAGAACTGAATATGAACTTGGTATGCAACACATTACAGTATACTGTGAAGTACTGTACAATAAAAATAAATCAAATGAATAAATGTGGCATCCACTTTCGGACAGATTTCATTACAGTAGGCCTAGTATGACGTTTCTTGGTCTTCTGACAAAAGACGTTCTCTACCCATAGGCAGTCGTCTCTCAGTTTTGCAAAAATACAGTGCATGTAAAAAAGAAGGGTTTACTGTTTTACTGTAGAATCATCTAAAGTACTTTTACTGTGTACTGTAATTATAATATGTGTAAGTAAATTAGTAAAACTGTAGATGATTCTTATATTCTCTCTCTCTCTCTCTCTTTTCAAATTGCTTAAACACAATTTCTGAAACTATGGCTCCATTTCTCGAAACTACATGCACACATGCAAAACGCCACACATCTCTTGCAAAAGCAAAATGTTGTTTTTGCATAACTCTTCAAACAAACATCAAATGATTGACATATACACTCCCAACTACTCACAGATGTGAAAAATGTAAAACACTTGTCTATTGTGTCTTTTGCTTGTTCAGTGTGCAGTGGAGCGTTCACACATACATGTATGTGCACAAATACACTGTATATACAGAACGTACAATTAATCAACTTTACAGTTATTGAACTTAACTGAATCAACACTGAACTGCCTTGAACAGTATGACTTTGGCTTGTTAGAACTGCTTTACATCAGAATTTAAATTTATTGTGAAGCCGCTTTGTAAAAAAATCGGTAGGCCTATTGTTTAAAGCACTACAGAAATAAAATAGTAATGTAAGGGTCAAACATTTATTTGTTTCTCACAACATTGAGTTTTGATTTCCAAGTGATCAAATTAGGTATATTTACACTGTAATCAGAAATGCGAGAGGGTGAACAATTATTTATTTATTTCTGAAAACATTGACTTTTGATTTCTAAGTGATCGATTTATGTATAAGTGTTTTTCACACATGAGCATTGGGTGGAATTCTAAATGAAACACAAGAGCTTTTAGTTTTGAATTATGTGCCTAATGTAGAGAACTGTGTTGTACAGTTTTGCAAAATATATATATATATATAATGTAATGTTTATGTTTATGTTTACTCATGGATACATGTGTGCTAAAAGAGTTTGCATTGTGACATTTGAGAAAACAGGTGAAATGTGTCTTTGTTTTGAGAACTGAATGAATTGGATATTGTGCCAAATGAATTCGTTTTAGAGGAAAAAGTGCTCAGTCCGCGGGATGCATAAGTATAGCCTATTTTACATGGTGTTATATTCCATTTGACCACAAGGCTGCGCTGAACATCTACGTGAGCACTTAAGAAAATCTCTAACTCACACGAGTGACCAATTTTCAACCATATATTGGCATGTATATATGGCCATTCATTTTTTTTTTATAACCAATTTATTCCCACTGGTAATATTTGTGTGCTTTTGTGTCTGAAAGGGTTGTGAACATGTTATATTCATTTGACTTTTTCATGGCTGGTGTAAATAGTCACATGACCAGAAATGTTTAGTTAGTTTGCCTCTCTGAAAGATAATGCCAGTGCCTATCAAAGAAAGCATGTAAATTGATACAAATGCAACTACCATATTTGGTAATGTAGCCTATATGTAACAATGCCAATTTAAAGGTATGTATCTAATATATTATGAAAATTCTCATAATGATCGCAGTATGCCTACATGTACGGCAGTGGTCAGCTGGTCACATCTGTGAATGTTAAATTACATTTTAATTGAAATAAATAAATAAAAAAAACATAACTAATAAAATGTCAATACTACACAAATAAATTACCAAACCTTTAACAAAAATTTAAATGAAAAAAAATGTAAAGATAAAACTATTTAAAAACGATATTGTTATCTCAATTATACTAAAATAACAATGCCAGTGGGAAAGCATTTTGAATAAGTAAACTGATTGATTCACATGATAAAATAATAGATTTAAAAAAAAATTAAATAAACAAAACAAAAGTACACTGTTAAAAAAAAAGTATGTATAAAAATGAAATATGAATTTTCCGTTCACAGGTGTTTTACCTGTATTTTAAGCTACGCATTGCATTAGTTTGTGTTTTAATGGTTAACGGAAATTTCTGTAAAATTGCTGGATAATGTCCTTTTTTTATAGTGTATAAGTAAACATATGAATTAATTGCTGGAATTCAACCTCAGGGAATGCTTTTATTTTGAAACTGAACTTCTTCTCACAGTAGCTGACTTCCTTTGATGACGCAACAAGCGCTTTCGCTAATCTACAAGTCATAATCAACAACAAATCCGCCTGCAGAGTCTATACAGATCAGAGTGAGCTGAGCTCTTCCCCAGCGCATATCAACCGATCTAACAGCTCTGCGCTCTCTGTGCTCTGGACGGACTGCTTTGGGAATCTGTCCGGAAATCTCCCTTGCGATATTATTATCGCGGATTGCTCTGGCACGGAGATTTATCATGAAAAACATTGGGAATATGGAGATGTTATGGGGTTTTAAGAAGATGCCGTCGCCTGCCGTTTAACTTTATGTTACCTGGATGTGAAAGAGAGTTTTACTTCTGTTTTCGTGCCGTAAAGTGACTCATAAACTTTACAACGGACTTAACTTACACGTATAAACGTCAACCATGATTGGGACTAAAGTTCAAGTTGCGGTTTTTGTATAGTTTTACTTGTAATAACGTTGTAGTTTTAATTCAAGGAAATAAGCCAAATGTAGTGGATCGCGTGTTATTAGTTGAGAACTGAGCTAAGCTGTTTAATTATTTAACATTAGGTGGAATCGGTTGAGGCGTTTATATAAATATATATACATGTAGATTACATTGTATTTTGTTATTTTTTTTAAACAATTAAAACAGTATGTGATAGGGGGTTTAACTTGTAATTTAGCATTAAAAGAATCACATGTTCCCATAAAACCCAGGAAGTGGGAAATACATAGGAAATAACTAGGTTAGATTGTAAATAGCTTCTTTCTTTTTTTTTTTTTTAAGTATTTAAAAACAAAAAAAATTCTACCATGCCGGATGCAGTTGTGAATTTCAGTCTTTTGCAAAGGACTTGCTCTCTGGTGGTTGTACTTTGTTTCCTTCACATCTCTGTTACTGTCATATATTATATGAGAAATTCAGATTCAAGGCAAGCCTTCGTACAAAATCAGCAAAGCCCTCAGATCCACAGGAAACTGGCCGAACAGAAAGTCACTACAGAGGAGATCAGACTGCCACCTGTGACAAATGTCACAGAAACTGAGAAAAAGCTGGAAACATGCCCTGACAATCCACCTCACTTGGGTGAGTTTCTGTTTCACATCTAACGTGATTCTTAGACTATGGGCACATTTATGTTCTTTGGTCATATTTAAAAAAAAAAATAATACATATAATTTTGGACAAATTCCTCTTTCTTTGTCAAACTAACAATAAAACCACCGTAAAAAATTTTTTTTACTGCCTTTCTATTATTTGTTCATACTTTTCAACATGTGTCAAAATCACTGTTTACTCCTTGTTGCACACCCAGACTTTTTAACTTCAACAATGAAAATACAGTTTAAAAATATGACTTATCTGGTAACCATTAATGCACCTGAATTAAGCACTAGTAAAATAATTAAGATACATTATAGTATTTAATGAGAGACCACTATCAATATGACTTTTTATACCAAATATAGCTGTCGCACAGTATTAATGTCATTTCCACCACAACACTAATGTCCATTTAAAATAGTTTGTGTAAAAGATGTTTTAGGTGGTTTCTATGGAAATATTAAGGGACATCAGAGCACATGTTGGACATGGAGGGAATTTACATTTTCATCTACAACAAATTAAGAAAAATCAAGCTAAATTAACAGTTAATATATTTGTATTTGTAATATATATTTCCAAACATGCTGTACCTTTAAATTAAATAAGAGTATTTTGCATGCATGAAATGCTAAGTATTAATTCAAAGCTAATCAATGAAGCTATCTTCCATTTTTTCACAAAAAACTACAGAAATGTCATTTCCACCACATTTTGACAGACATTTATGATTACGAAGTACAATTGATATGGATTGTGAGAGTAAATATATATATATACTGTTTCTTTAAATTCACGTTAATTCATTGTCATTTCCTCAACACCCTGTCATTTCCATCGCAACACATATTTTAAGTTCTCATCACACATTAAAAATGTATCCACAATTTATGAGATCATGCTGTACTTAATATAGAAATGCAAGTTGTTTCTTTTCTAATAAGCTCACACAAACCAGTATTACATTTCAAAATGTGACAAGTGTATATTTCAGCGTTTGGTCCTTAGGGCAGTTAATTTATCTCATTGACTAATGTATAATTATTGCACATTTGTGGAAAAACTGGTAAAACTAGTTACACAAATTAACTTGGACAATTGGAGTGCATAAGTTATTCTATTTTTAAATAATAGCTGTATATTGAGATGTGGTGGAAATGACATTTGTTCATTGCAGGTCAGAATTTTTTTTTAAATAATTACAATCTCTCTTGTAATCTAAGTTTGTCCTCTTACAGAGCTTAAAACTAGAAAAATTAATTAAACTTATGAGACTGTGTTACGTGACTTTAGAACAAGTTTTTTTTATTCAACTTCACATGGCTAAAAGTGCCCCTAGTTGTAGAAACGCCAGGGTCACATGATCCTTCAGAAATCATTCTAATAGGCTGATTTGCTGCTTAAGAAATATTTCGCATTATCAATTTTGAAAACAGTTGTTGTGGAAACCATGATATATACTACCATTCAAAACGTATAGACTAGCATTCGAAAGGACGTAAAACAAAAAAAAAATCCAACAAGTTGATTTAAAGTGACAGTATTCATTTGAAATGTTACAAACATTACTATTTTAAACAAATGCTGTTCTATTGACATTTCTATTAATCAAAGAATCATAAAAAAAACTGTTTTAAATATAAAAAAGTAATTATTCCAAACTTTTCACCAGTACACACAAAGTTTCACAGCATTTTTAACTATTTAAGTGCACATTTAACTATTGATCAGTTAGAAATATGTGTAATACTAGTTGATGTTAGCATGAATGAAAATAGCTGGTGTTAACCAGTCTTTTATTGTAGTTTTTTTTCTCATTTTCTTGTCTGTTTAGTTTGGTGTGTCTCTCAAAAGGACACCTTTGAAAATGAAGCCCACTTAAAGGACCACTAATTGTTTTTTGTGTTTGGTGAGGTTGTTTTTATGACAACTACAAGTTGAAAATGGGCTTAATTTTACAAAATATACATGTTTTTCCCCGTTTCATGCTGGGTTTATATATACACCAGGCATGTTCTGGACAGATTTGGTTAAATTCACCAATTTCTGTGCTCTTGTCTGGTTTAGATTGGTTGTTTTTTAAATAAAATGGTTTCTCTAGTCAGAACCCACATGCAAGTTTACATTTTGCCAGTGTATATTCAGCACTGTTTATAATTTTGAGAAATTTGTGTTTGTTATAAATGATGTGACCTGTCACTTTGTGTTCCCTTAGTCTAGATTCCAAAAACAAAAGCGTGTTTTTACAGCTGTCGAGTCTCTTGGTGTTAACATTTACCCCTCTGTGTAAATTGAAAATACAGCAATTTCTTGTCTCTTGTGTAAGTGTTGCTTGGTAGTTTTCACATTATCTACTGATGCTGATTCATTGACTTTCCCGGAGCCCTGTGTCGTAATGGAAAAGTTGTCCGAAAAGCTTTGTTACACTGCTGTTTTGTCTTGGCTGTCTTTCTCTTTTGTCAGACAACACTGACACTGCTGCTTGTAGCAACAGTAGTATGATAATGTAATCGGACACCGCCATACCATAGTGCGATGAATAAAAACGAGTTCCCTAAGGTCACGTGGTTTACTTTAAGACACAAAAGTAGTGTTTGGTTTGTAATGGTTGAAGTCACCCAGTCCCAATATTGCTTTAAAGGGATAGTTCACCCCCCTGTCATCATTTACTCACCCTCATGTTGTTCCAAACCTCCTGTATACGTTTATTTCTTCTGTCAAACACAAAAGAAGATTTTTTAAAGAATGTTGGTAATTTTTTTTTTTTTCTACTATGGAAATCAATGGCCACCGTCAACTATCTAGTTACCAACATTTTCCAAAATATCTTCTTTTGTGTTCAACAGAAGAAAGAAACTCATACAGGTTTGGAACAACATGAGGGTGAGTAAATAATGACAGAATTTTCATTTTTGGGTGAACTGTCCCTTCAGGAAAATGAGATTTACGTCTCCATAATAAAGCATTTGTGTCTCGTTTCTTCTAGTGGGTCCACTTCGGGTTGAGTTCTCTGACCCGATCACCCTAGACCTTGTGAGGTCAGAGAACCCCGGGTTGCAGCCCGGCGGGCGGTTTAAACCCACAGACTGCATCGCCCAGCAGAAGGTGGCCATGATCATCCCTTTCAGGAACCGTGACGAGCACCTGAAGTACTGGCTGTATTATCTGCACCCCATCCTACAGCGCCAGCAACTGGACTATGGCGTCTACGTCATCAATCAGGTTTGTCTTTCAACCAGTGCAATAAAATCTTTGACCTTTTAGCTCATTCAAATTCTTAATCTGCAAGCACAAGGGTTCAAAGGCCTGTGGCACATACTGATGTTATCATTGAGTCAGAGGTTAAATATCTGTGCTCGTTTGTTGAAATGCACGTCCCTTGAAACAATTTACACAGAAATTGCTAGCACATTTCTCAAATACACATTGAAAATGTAAGATTTTGAACAACTAAAATAGTCTTTTCGGCCCCACTTTATATTAGGTGGCCTTAACTACTATGTACTTACATCAAAAAATAAGTACAATGTACTTACTGTGTTCAAATTGTATTGCAAAACACCTTTGCTGATATTGAGGTGGGATACGGGTAGGGTTAGGCACAGGTGTGGTGGGATGGGTAAGTTTAAGGGTAGGGTTTGGTGTAAGGAAAGTGTCAACTGTGTAATTACAAATGTAACTACAGAAATTAATAACAGATGTAATTACATGCAGGTATTTAAAAAAATGTAAGTACAATGTAAAAACATGTAAGTACACAATAAGTGCATTGTATCAAATGATTAATTAAAATGTTAGTACATAGTAATTAAGGCCACCTAATATAAAGCGGGTCCGTATTTTCGTTTAAAACACACTCCTTTACAACTTATTTACTATGTGTAGGCATTTATGTCTGATCAGATGCAAGGGTATGTTGTGGCTACACCCATTGCTCTCTCTCAAAGAAGATCCATAACATTCCAAGAGCTTTGTTTGTAAATGTCATTTGATTGGAAATTATGGCTCAGAAAAAGCCAAGCAAACTTCAACGGCCGCTTGACTTTATTTAAATGCTCTTGTCACTTTGAAAGTAAACTGTATCTTGAAATACAAGACCTGCCGTTGAACACGCCAACTCATTCGAGCTCAATGCTTTGCTCTGTTTGTTACCAGTAATGATAAGTGTCCCTTAAAGCTGTGTTTTGTTATATCTCTCACTTCTTTAATTGACATAGTCGACTCCCTTTTGTAAATTCTGGAATGTAAACTCTTTGTTACACGGGCGTGCCGGGGCATGAAGTTTGGCATGTGTTTTGCTAAGTGAGCTCTTTTCTCAAAGTCCTCACTTGTCTCTCATTGGCCAGTTTGAGAAATGTAGCTCAAAGTATGCTGTTGTAAAAACGCTTTTACCAGCAAAACCAGCTGTGCAGCTTAATGGATTTTGTCGTTTTTTACATTTTTGCATAGGAAAGTCTTGACGTGTTGCATTTTGATTTCGCTACCACAGCAGAAACTAATATTGAGCTGAAAAATCTATTTTCTTTACATTTTGTAAATTAATTGAACAGATGATTCTCAACATTGATTTCACTACTACAGAAAAAAACTACTATCCAACTGAGCACTTTTTTTTTTAGCATGAATGATAATACCAGTCTATTATTTTTTAAAATGTAATTATTTTATTATTTTTTTTTATTATTTTATCATTATTTAAATGTCCATTTTTTCCTACATGATTTCTATTATTTTTCTTTACATTCTGTAAATGAAACGCATTTAAAAATGCCACGTAAACTCCCATAGTTTCTTTTATTAATTATCTAAATTACAGAAATTAAAAAGTACACTTGTCATTAAAATTCTCTCATTGATTGATACTGTAGAAAAACTATTGTATTGTTACTTTTATTCATTTATTTATATATATATATATATATATATATAATTATATTATATATCAACGTCTTTGAATAGGGTTGCCCCAGACTAAAGGTTTTTATAGCCACCTAGTTGTCATTCATTTAAGCTATTAGTCAACTAGTCGCACGATTATGATAATAATTTAGGTATTTAAATATATAGGTCAACTTTCAACAAGTTTCAGGTCTGAGAAAGAATATTACATGTAATATTGATAACCATAATAATGAGCCTTTAAAATATAAATGATCTAGGTTTACCACATTTATCTAGGTTTACGTTAGAGAGCGCTGCCATGTAAAGTGACTAACAAAACCATGTTTGAGGTTGATGAATTTGCATTTGGATTCTCTGCCCGACATAATTGACCTATCGGTAAGCCCCGCCCCCCTTAGTTACTGTTGCTAACTCGGACAAACAACCGGAGTTGCTATATCTTACAATGTACAGCTGTCAGTGTGAAAACCTTATCCCAAGATGTTTTTGGATCAGATTGTTGCGTATATCCCATCCGAATGATGGCCAAACTTAACTGATGGTTTATCAAGTTTATTGCATCGTTATTCACTCCAAAAAATCATCGGAAGAGCTGAACAAACAAAGCATAAGAAGTGCGCATTAAGGGCTCATTCACAAACTATCTCTCCGTTGCATTACCATTAACATACACAGCAAATTACACAAAAACACTCAAACAACTAACAGTAAACATACATATACACAGACCGTATGCCTTTTCGGGGGTGCAGTTTATAACTGGTAAACTTTGTATCTGCAAAACAACTCTGATAAACTGCGTGCGAGCTCTTCCTTTCGTTACCCGGAGACTATAATACCCATCAAAATAGGAGTCCTCCTTAGTAGGACAGATAATGTAGACCTTAAACATATCTAAAATGAAATTAATTTACATATAACCAGTTTAATATGGAGAGCCACTGAAATGTAGACCTTCATGTTTTTGACCTACAGTGTTACGTGACGTGAGAACAGTTGGTAGGTTTGTATGTTAGCAGGGACTTTAATCATAACTTAACGAGAGTATGACAAACACAAAATCCTCTCAGGATACCTGGAATTGGTGTTACAGTACCTCAGGCACGACGTTTTAGCATTTTTGTAGCATAAACACCATCAAACCGATGAGAGCTTCGGATTTTCCAATGTTTCTCTATGGCGCTGACACATAAAGATGTCCGAGTTCCGGTCCCAGCGCAACTGATACTCAACTGCTATTGGCTCATCTGCGTATGAGGGGAGGGGCTTACCGATAGGTCAACTGCCACATGCAACAGCCGTGTAAAAGATCAGTCTGTCACAGACTGTATGGCTTATTCAAATTTGGTCGACTAACAATTGGTTGAGTATTAGGAGGCAGCCCTACTTTTGATATACTTACATTGAGGGAGGTATGACATGGACATTTACATTTGGTATATTAACAGAGGCTTTTGTCCAAAGCAACTTACAAACGATGGACGTGACAAGCCATTTTTGCAGTACACAGTGCCAAGCTTCATGTAAAAGAGTTGGATAGAAGCTAGGGAACTACCAATATTCAGATTAGTGAATATTTAGTGGATGGTGTTTTTTTCTTCTTCCCCCCCAAATAGACTCAATAATTTACATTCTATCACCATAATCTTAAATATCTGGTTGCGTCAGCTATTCTGGAAGAAAGTACAGCTAATCTGCGCTAAACCCAGGTACATTACACAGTAGTTCCCCAGACTGTGGTAGAGACGGCTGCTGTTTGAGGTTGGGCATCCTTTCAAAAAAACGTCCTGATGTCGTCATTAGAGTAAATGCCCTGTAATGGTAAATGCCCATGACATTACAGACTGGAACGAGGTGAGACGGAGCGCTGCGGTTCTTGTCTCCTTCTATTTGGGACTCGCAGAGAACAGAGGTCTTCATTGAATCCCTTTCAAACAATCAGCTATCAGTGGTTTGGGAATTTTCCAAGTAAATGAAAAGACTAATGTGTATCATTCTGTGCGGCTTTCACTAAAAGCATCCTAATGTGCTCGCCAAGAAGGTCTTGGACCTGTCGGCGGTCTTCTCTGAGTGTTTTTCCAAGTGTTACGTGATTGTTCTTTCTAATTATTCTCTTGCTCTGTTTGCCACCCCCTTTCTTTTCTCTGCACCTTGCATTTCTTTTTTTCACCCTTCCATACTACATTCCTTTCCTTGTTCCTCTTCAAACCAAAACCCTTTTATGCGCGTCAGAGGCCCTTGCACTCGGGGAAAAGGTGAGACGTCTGCTTGCTCTTTCTCTGGCCAATCACACTACGCTTCACTGGCTGCGTCTGACATATGGTAATGTTGGCCTCTTGATTATCTGTTTTCTGTTTGTCGTTTTTATTTCACTTCCTTGTTTTCACTCTCTCAATATCTTCATTTCCCATGTGTGGCAGTTCTGTGGCAAGAAAATATTGCAAAAGTGTTAATTGTTCGCTTGAGCTAATCCTTTTGGAACTTTGACTTTCATTTATTTTCTTCTTTATCTGTTTATTTACTGCTGGAAATATCTATCCATCTGTATATCCATCCATCCATCCATCCACCTATATATATATATACAGTCAAACCACAATGTATTCAGACACCGTCAACATGTTCTCACATTATCACAGTTTATTCGCTATAGTTTAGAAAATAGTAATAAAATATGACAAGAACAAATTGATCAATCTTGATAATGTCGAATAACTTTGATAGAAAGGTATGTAATGGATTACAATCAACCAATCAGCTGTTAAATTTAAGCGCACAATTAGATAATACCAAATTAGGTCAACCAATGACAAAGTAATGATTCATTTTGTTCAGTCTGTGGTGTAAAAGGTTGCATTAGCAATTAAAGGAAAAACACTTAAGCAAAACAAGGTCAAAATGTCTGAAAGCTTATCATAATTTTTTTTACTGGTAGTCCATTTTTGGGTATATGTCACAGTTTACTTTATTTTGCTGTCCTCACTTACATAAATGAACTATAGTGTCCTGCACCCACTAGTAAAAAATTATATCTGGTGACTGAATAATTTTTGGTTTGACTGTACATCCATCTATCTATCTATAGATCCATCCGTCTGTCCGTACGTCCATCCATCTGTCTATATATCCATCCATCTGTCCATCCATCTATCCACCTATCTAACCATCTTGTGAAGCTCTTCTTTACTTTCAGTTCTTTGTGTTTTGGTTCCTCAAGAGTCTTAATCCTACTTTTTTTTTTAAACTCCCTTAAATGTGAATGAATCCCCCAGTGAGGCAATGCGGGCCGACGATCAGATCTGGATGTTGACATGTGAGAACGCTACATTATGTTGACTGAAAAGATGGCCGTAGAACAGGACAATCTAGTTCTTTAAAGCGGAGTCTCGCTCTGAATGCCCAGGCCACATCTTCTGAAACAATCATGGATGTCGTCTGCTCCACTAGAACAAACACACCTCAGTTCATTCAGGGCAGCTCATTTGAGTTTTCTGTGTGTTATAAAAGCGAGGATGGCTGCTCTCTGTTGGGTGCACGGGGGTTAACAGATAGCTCTGCACCCCTGAGACTCCACCCTCATTAAATTTCATTCCACAAGCTCAAGTGCCGCCGCGATGCTCTTCAGATGAAGAAAAGGTGGACTCTAGACAGGGATCGCATCCATTAATCATGAGTCGAAGGCACAAAGCCAGCAAAAAGATTTTAATGACAGTGAGTCACCTTGGAATTTGAAATGTATACTTTTCAGGGTGTTCTTTACAAAAATGTATCATGCTAACCATAGTTTGTAAAATTTCTATCTGTAATAAATATGATCTTCTACAACCACAGTGCTTAGAAGTTTTCAAAATCTTTGTCTGTTTGTTTATTTTATTTTGTTGGGGTTTTTTTTAATGGCGGCAGTGGCAAATGGCAGATGATATAGATTCTATTTAGTTAACGTTTAAATATATTTTCTTAGCGATAAATGCTATTTACACTTAAGTGCAAATAGAAATTAGATGCTAGTACACCAAGTTAAAATAGCATATTTACTTAACGATAGATGCTATTTGTACTGTGCAAATAACGTATAGATTATATTTACACAGCAAAAAATACAGCAGTATTTTCTTTGCATTAAGAGTGTAAATAGTAGTTAGATACTATTTGTACCTCAGTATTTTAGTACATTATTATGCATCAGTATGCAAAAATAACATATTGAGTGTAAATGATTATATTCATTAAATAAATGCCCCCTTATTGGGACAATAAAACCCCTAACTCTACTTGATAAACACTAACCGTTAGAAACTTTAAAGGCATCTTTACACAGCAAAGGCGCCCCAGAAACCAAATCTAGAGCGGCATAAAATCACAAAAATTTGCATTTACACAGACTGTTTAATCTGAAGCCGCATTCATGCATTTACACAGGAATTAAAATCACTGTAAACAATGCTTTGAACATTACTATTCTAAAACTACAGGGAACAAAGTGTTAAAAAATGTATGTAAAAATAATGAAATATGTCATTTTAAATAATTTCCTCTGCGTACTATAGCCTCTCACACGATTTGATGTTTGTCATAATTCTGTGGTAGTGATATAGTACTGACTGTATAATTATTAAAAAAATTGTGCCAGATGGAACAAATGCTACGAAGAAATTATGAATTATTACACCGGGTAGATCAACACAGGATTAAAAGGGGTCGAAAGTGTTTTCAGTGAGCCAGAAAGTCACTTTGGAGCAGACACAACAAATGAACAATGACACTAATGTTATCGTTTCAGGCAGGGCAGCTGATGTCAACAGACCGTCATGAAAATTAGTTCTCAAGGAGATGATTTTTGGAATATAATAACACAATCTGCGTCGCTGTGATTGTGCGTTGTTATAAGCATTTACTGTATCCGTACCGAAATGTACAAAATTAGTGAACAAATTAGAATTTTTTTTTTTTCAGAAATGTTGTTGATATTCATTGCTTGAAATTTGAAGGAAGATTAGCTGTGGGTATACCATTGTTCTGCTAGCATGTTTTACAAAATACCAAGGTACTTCAAAAAAACCCTTTATTTTGTGGAAAACACAGTGATCAAAATTAGAGATCGATAACCATTGCAGCACAAAACTAAAATTTGAGGCTTACAGCAGTCAAAAATGAGTAGGAAGTATAGAGGTCCTTGCTTTCAATGAGCTCAACACATCTGCGGCCACAGGACATCACTAGATACTCGCACTGCTCTGGTGTGATCTTGGGCCACTCTTCTACCAGTCTCTTCCACAGTTCTGCAACTGTAGTGGGTTTCTTTGCCATAACTTTGTCGCCAAGGATTTTCAATCGGGTTTAGATCAGGAATCTGGGCTGGCCATTTCATTATTTCAATGTTCTCACATTCAAGGAACTGCTTTACCCGTTTTGCAGTGTGACAAGGGGCATTGTCTTGCAGGAAAATTGTGGGCTGATTGGGAGATGCTCGCTGTGAAGGAACCACATGTTGCCGAAGGAGGTTCTGATAAACAGGTTCTGAGGTTCTGCCATGCAGCTGTATAATAGGCCCAACTCCTGCTGCAGAAACCATCCCCCAAACCGTGACACTTCCTCCTCCACCTTTCACGCCGAACACAATGTTTCCCATCGGACCCAAATAAATTAAACACTAAAGTGAACTTTGGACCAGTTCTTCTCAGCAAAGGTTAATCTAGCCTTTTGATTCTTTCTGCTGATGAGAGGCTTGGTCACTGCAGAGTGAGCTTTCAGTCTGAATTCTCTTAAATGACAAGACACTGTATGCCGAGACAGATCCTCACTGTGTTCAGCTCTGAACTGGCGAGTAATTCCAGCTGCAGTGTTGAACCGATTCCGCATTGTCCTCTTGTGCATTGGTCTTGCGTTCCTTTTTTGGTACTTCAATGAATTGGTGTCTTTGTAAAGCTTCAATATTCTCGAAATTACAGATTTGGAACGAACAACTTCTCTTGCAATAGCTGAAAGGGTCATCCCTTTGGCCTTCATCTGGACAAACTGATGTTGCAGGGTTTCAGTTACCTTAGAGCGGCTTGCCATCTTGCAAAGTCAGTGAAAATTGGAAACCCAAGCTAAATAGGGTTTGCCAGATAATTAAGGAAATTAGCATCAGGTGCCAGATTAACACCCAAAGCTTTTTTTTTTTAATCTTTTTATTTTTTTTTTTTTAGTTAAAAACTTTATTGTCCTTAAAGGCAATTCTTTGTATAGACAGCAGTAGGAACAGTAGTATACACATACACATATTAACAACACAACACAACACATCAATTACCTTGAATTACAGAAAAATCGTTTAAAAACTTAATTGCCGCCGGTATAAAAGAATTTCTATATCTATTTGACTTACACAAGGGGAGTCTAAATCTCCGCCCTCAAGGAAGGGTAACAATGGATGAGTAACATCAGAAAGCACTACCTGGCCCTTCCTAATTGTCCTGCACTCATAAATCTGTGAGATGGTCCTTAAATCGGTCCCCACTATCTTACTGCACATTGTCACAATGCTTGTCAGCTTCCTCCTGTTCTTTAAATTAAGGTTACCATACCAGCAGACGATGGAAAAACTTAAAATGGCTTCAATGAAGCATGTATAAAACATTTTCATAAAAGAAACATCCATGTTAAAAAGTCGAAGTTTCCTTAAAAAATGCATACGCTGAAGAGCTTTTCCTCTAATTATATCGGTGTTTTCCTCAAATTGTAATTTATCGTCGATTATAGTCCCTAAATATTTATATTGTTTGACTACTTCTACCTGCTGTCCCTTTATGATAGAAGGCAACACAGGTGCAGAGCTCTTCTTACGGAAGTCAATAAGCATCTCTTTTTTTTTTTGAAGCATTAATATTTAAAAATGAATCATCACACCATTGAATAAAATTATCGATCACTGGCCCAACATCTGGCTCAGACTCAGTGAGAAGAGACACAATCACAGAGTCGTCCGCAAATTTAACAATGTGTCTCCCATTAAAAACACTACGACAATCATCAGTGTATAAAGAAAACAAAAGAGGAGATAAAACGCAACCTTGTGGCGTACCCGTGGAGGACATCAAAATATTCGACACCACTCCATTGACCCTTACTCTTTGGGATCTATTAGTTAAAAAATCCACCAGCCAGCACACAGTATTTAGATCTAGTTTAAAAGTATCAATCAATTTCTTTGCCAAAAGCTTGAAGGTATCTGAAAGTGTTCTCTAATTTTGACCAGGGTTATTTTTAAATTGTCTCATTTAAGTTTTATATACTGTACTTCAGAATGTATTTAACTAGTGAAATATGCTTAAAAAACTGCCCTTCTGCTCCTGTTAGGATGATTTCAAATAGAACTAAGCAGTGAGCTTGAAATTTAGGAAATTGTATGTTCTCAAGTTTTGATCTCTACTGTAGCAGTGTGTTGATCTGCCAGTTTCTTCAAAGGAAGATTACAAACAACGGCTCTGTTATTTTGGTGGTTTGCTTCACGATGTGAGTACAGGACTCTTTTACTTTAATGGTAAATTTTTTTTTAAATTTGCCTAAAACATAAGGAGCTATTCCTATATGTTTTGTCTCCTGCTTCTTAATTCTCACGCTGCCTGAGCTGACACTGACAGTTATGCTTTTGGCTGTCATCAATGACGTAGTTTAGGGCGGCACGAGTTCACGTTCATTTACACTGAATCAAAACTGTTTGAGTCGCCTTTGATACTAGGGGCTGACGTGGGAATATGCGATGGGAAAAGGGAGAAGAACGAGTTCGCCAAAAGGCAGATTCAAACTCTGGTCTATCATGTCAAAAGTATCTGCAACGAGCAGACAGACATTGGTGGGTGGAGTTAGTGTAAATAGCCTCTGCCAACAAGGCAGCTATTTGCACTTAGTGTAAATAGACACTCCGATGGTAAATACCACATTAATTTTATTTTAGTAATAATAACTAGCATGCTTTGGCTGAAACTATGATTACCATGGTCCATTTTTGTAAAAACTGCCAATTCATTATTTACAATCGTCAACCGTGCCATTCTTTTCTGTCGAGCAAAGAATTGTGTAATTCATGTCATCTTCCACACAAAGGCTAAAAAAGTAGTTTAAATCTAATAAAACATTTCTACTCTTGTAGAACTAGTAGTTATTTTGTTATAGCAATATAATATACCAACATTACTGTAAAACTTCGTAATTTCTAACAGCATTATACTGTATTTTCATGAAACAGTAAAATGCTGTATCTTTTACAGAATGGCTGTAAATATATTTTCTGCCCGTTTCATTTGTAATACAGTATCATACTGTAGAGGCATATCATTTTGAGTTTCTAGGACTAGGTCAAGAAAATTTACTATTTGAACTTCTCCCCCAATGCGAAAAGTGTTTTATGTATATTATACTGGGTTTAATGAGATTATTAAATGACATTTGAGCAAATTTGTGTGTACTTTTAAGCTTTTTTGAGTGCTTTTTCGGTTCGCTTTTCAAGCGTCAGTTTGCCTATAGCCCTATTCGGATGGGATTAGTTTTACATGGAGAGGTGGGGTAAAGTAAGTATTACCAGAGCTTCTCAGTGATTTAAGTCCTGTCCGAATGTGCTTTGGTGTGCTCTAAGCGGTAGGACAAGTATGTGGCAAACCTCAAGTGTTTTTAGCATACCTTTCAGATCAAGGTTGAAAGCACTTGTTAGAGGCAGGAAACTTATTTTAGCTTTAGTTAAGTGCCTATTACCAACAGAATTCATAAAGTCAATAGTTTGACCGAACTTTTTTTACTGAGATTTCTTATCCTGTGCAAATTGGCCATTAATATTACAGAAGTCCTGTGATGAAATTACATTACACAATGTATGACGCAGTATAAATGGATGGCGCTGTTAGACTCCCAACGTAGGAGTCGATGGAATCCACTCCCAGAATCGACTCCATTTGCTCTATTTACTTTATCAAAAACAGGGTCAGCAATATAAGAATGCAAGATTGCCATCATTATTACAATCTAAATGTAGGCTAGTCTTTATTCCGACACGAAGCCCAAAACTACCTTTTATTAAAACAACACACCTTTAGCATGACTGGCCAATTAAGTCCAGTTTAGAGATGACATTACCTTGAAATGATGCTTCTGTTCAGTTCAGTTCATTTATTTCTATAGCACTATTCAAGCAACAACGAGTTCCACCGAAGTGCTGTACAGACATTCATAAAACATTTTAGTAAGGGAAGGATCACATCATAAAACAACAACACAAAACCATAAAAAACATAAAACTCAACCCTCGTCACTCGCAAAGGCTATAGAGAGGAAGTGCATTTTTAAACAACTTTTAAAAAAGCCTAATGTAGGAGTGAAATCTGAAGTGAAGTGGTAGGTTGTTCCATAATTTAGGGGCAGCTACAGCAAAAGCCCTTCTCCCTTTCTCTTAAACTTCGTCCTCGGAACGAATGATGGCTGCACCATCATTTCCTATTTGTTGCCAATAGCACCTAACTTTAAAGAGGGAAAAGTCAAGAGAAAAAGCCTTGGTCGGATATTATTTTATAGGGTTGGGTATTGACACAAATTTCACAATTTGATTTGATTTCGATTCAATATCGATTCATTTGGATATATATCCGGTACAATACATGGCAAATTTTCTCAAGGAAAACAAATGACTCTTAACTAATGCTGTAAAATATGGGAGTCAGTTGTAGCCTAGGCTTCATTAGCCTACTATAATATTGAAGGTAAAAATGAACTGATTTGTATACAAACCCCTAAATTACACTTTTATTTATTTTTATAATAATAAAGTTATATGAAATATAAACATTTAAATGGTGTCTGTCATAAAAACTTGCCAGATTTATTCAAAACACGCATTAAATATTGAAAACATTAAAACATTTAATGAATATGTAATATGGTGCATATATATAGCAAAATTCTCCTCTCTAGAGTTAATTTTTCTAGCTAATGAGTTTATGGACACTGGATATGGTTTTCCTGAGGTAAATGTGACGTTATATTGTTTACGAGCTGTTTTATTGACGTCTTTCCGCGGTTGATATAGTTACAACGTAATTGGCTGTTATTTAATTGTAAATAAGCTACATGTAGGATAAAACTATGCGACTGTGACATTGTTTCTGTGACAGCTCCAGCTCTCTCAGACCCGCTCAGACAAGACATTTATCTGTACTGTAGCCTACTGTACTTGTTGTAGCCATTAAACAATATATTTTGTTTCATATTTATGTTTAAATATTATTATGTGATTATGAAAAGTACAAAGATGCGAGTGGGTCAGAAATGGTTTTGGTGATTTTATTACATTTTGTTTAATATTAAGTTTTGTTTTATAGAAAGAATTTCTTTAAAGTGAATTTCATTTTGTATAAATTGTATCTTAAATTTAATCAAGGTTTCGTCAGCCAATTGCATGGATTTAATAAATAAGAATCATATAGGCGATAGCAGACTATAATCGTGACATGAAGGCGCGGGAGCGATCACTTTCCTTGCACATGAACTGGAGCGCATCTCATAAACAAACCGAAACTCAGCAGGCTACTTGCCTCACAGACATGAGAAATATATGTATAGGAAGCTTGAAATTCACACTATTAAACAAAACTATTCGAAACGAAAATAAATGGGCTAGTTAAGCAATGCGCAGTGTTCACGCGAGCAGCTCATGGCGTCTCAGAGCGTGTCCTGCGCGCTCCATCACTGCATTTGCTGTGAGTTTAACACGCGTTTTTAGACTAATCCTGACTTGTGCAACTTTGTACACATTTGTTTCTTAGTTGTAGTATTAGTTCTTACTTAGCTAAAAATATATACAGTATTATTTTTGATTATGGCATAGCGTTCTGCCCACCCAATTAGGCTAATAAAGTAATGATTAAAAAAACACAAATGCTTGATCAGAGGCCTGGCCCGACCCAGCTCGAGGGTCGGGACAAGTTCGGGCTCAGCTCGGGCAGAGAACCTAAACTCTATTTCAGACACAGCAAAGGAGTCGATTCCTGAGACTCCAACACTAGGGCTATTAAGAGTCGAGGAATCCACTCTTTTGGAGTCGACTCCCCATCACTAATTTTTCACCGGAATAATCAAAACATTTGTGCCTGTGATGGTGATAAGTCGAAATTTGGAGCATGAGAAGATGGATAAACGATTGCTCGTCTGTGTATATGGTAAGTCAATCTTTTCTGGAGCTTTTGCATCGCGTTTCTACTTTTTCATGAGTGGTTTGACCTTGGAACGCTCATTTTTTCCCGCACATTTGTTTAGTCCTGGCCAAATGGTTTACTCTGTTCTCAGCGCTTCAAGCATTAACATCGATTTTTCACAGTATTGGAAAAAGTTACCATACATTATTGTTACAACCTGTTTTGGAAAGATTATTAACGGTTGGCAATTGTTTTTTTGTTGTTTTTGTCGTTTCAGGCTGAATCATCTGATGTAGATCCAGTGTTAACGTAAGTGTTGTACTTCATTTCACAAGTAACGTCATCAGGTTTACAGCAAAGAATTCAATGAGAGATTTATTTTAGATGCACACACATGTGTATATATATATATGATTACTGTTTGTTTGTTTGTTTGTTTTTCTCACTTCCTTTGCTTTTCTGCTTTTTAGGCACTTTGACAGACCCATGACTGGACCCAAGACTTCCAAGACTGGCAATGTTGTGCAAAATAGAGCAGTATTATTCATTGATAACTTTTAACTGCACTTTAAATGTATTTAAATATTGAAATCTCAGCTTGTGTGTTCATAACAGGCAATTTTCAGCTTTTTTCCTTAAAAAAATAAACGTTTTAACGTATGTATGTATGTATGTTGTTTTTCATTTCCTTTGCCATAACAAATAACATAACAAAAGTATGATATTTTTAATTATTTAATGACAACTTCAATATAAGTACAGTTTGAAAAGCAGTAATTACAGTATTACCCTGTATAAATGCAATGAATCGCTATAGACAGTATAATACTGTAAAATACATTACAGCTGGATATTGTATTTGGTAATAGCAGTACTATACTGTAAATGTTGTTTACAGTAGTATTCCTGTAAAAATACAGTAGGTGGCTAGCAACCCGGCTGCCAGTATTTTACTGTAAATTTACAATAAGTTTTGAAGTTCTTATTTTGTTATGTTGTTTAATAATGGCATTTTAAATCAATAAAGTTGCACTTTATTTTTAATCAGCATAAAGTTTCTATGTTTTTGATTTACAGTAGAAAAGATGGCTTCTTTAAACTACTTTGAAATAAGGAATAACTTTCAAATCCTGCATAACCTGAAATTATTAGCTTAGTCAGACCAGTACAGATCAAATGACAAAAAAACGTCATGCACTACTGTGAAGTTCAATTAGAAGATTAAACTGATACCTTCTGTACAGCCAGCAAACGTGTACTGTTTTTATCAGTTTAAACAGACACGCCTGCTCTAGCAAAGATGCATTTCATTTTCATGGCACGAAGGGTCATGTTATAAACCATTCTGCTTTAAAGACATTTTATGACATTTCCTCCACCACTCTTAAATGTGATTTCATGTGCCTTAAATGTGTAATTTGCAGCTTGACCTTATCGTCTCTTGGTATCATCTCTTTCCTTAATGGCAGGGGGGCGAGGAGACGTTCAACCGCGCCAAGCTCCTCAACATTGGTTACGCGGAGGCTCTGAAGGAGTATGACTATGATTGTTTTGTCTTCAGCGACGTCGACCTCATTCCAATGGATGACCGCAACTTCTACAAGTGCTATAATCAGCCCAGGCATCTGTCTGTGTCTATGGACAAGTTTGGCTTCAGGTATTTCTGTTTTTTTGTTGACTGTCATCTTGTGGCTTATCGGTTCATTTTCAGCCCTCAGAATGTGCCAGTATGTATTTATATTCATTTGGATTACAAATGCACGTGCTAATATAAAAGTACCATGGTTTGTTTGGACATGGTAGGAAGGTATTCTTTGAATTGCATTGCAGTATCATTTCGACTGTATGTGCAAATGTATATATGCTGTGGTGTACATGTGTGCATTGCAGGGACTGGAACAGTATTTACACGTTGCGACAAAGAAACACGGAGTAATGTGAAAGTACAGAGCAGGACGTTCTACATTGAAAAAAAAAAATGAGAAGGAACTTTTTCTTCAAGTTCAAGAAGATTTTAAGGCTCGTTGTGGCTCATCCAATTATATCTTAGGGCGTTTTCACACCTAGGTCATTTGGTGTTTGTTTCAGAACCTGATGCGTTTTCCTTTTTTTCCTTTGTTCGGTTTGTTTAGGCATATATGAACACCACAATCACGGTTGGATCTGCACCAAAAAGAAAGCAATCCGACCCAACGGGAAATGTGTTGTATAAAAAGCAGCAATGCCTGATTCTGTAAGTGAGCACATTAGTTATCGCAGTTAAAAACCACAGAGCACTTATTGTGTAATTGCTCTTCTTCGTTCGAGAATGCTGTCCAGATGAGGCCTTGATTTCTAGCTTGTACTATCTCTAATGATGATTGGACCTTTGTATTACTGGCACTTCTTTTGTTTATTGCCATGTTGAGATGAATCACGGGGCAAACTTGTCAATCCATCTACTTCAATTAGTAAAATATTTAATTCACTGGATAAAAAAAAATATATATATATCTACCTGGTGCGCTATTGTCGGGTTGAACACAGTGACGGATAGAGAAGCGACGGATCATTGGTCTGATTGGTTGAAGGACTATCCAATTGCATAGTGTCATTTGAACTATGCCCGTTGATCACGCCTCTTGTGGTCTGATTGGTTGAAGGACTATCCAATTGCATAGTGTCATTTGAAGGATGCCCATTGATCACGCCTCTTGTGCAGTAGAAAATACAGAGCAGACTCCCCAGACTAATGGTTAATCTTAAAAGATTAGCATCCAGACAACAAGGATGCATTAAATTGATCGAAAGTGACATTTATAATGTGACAAAAGATATATTTTATATTTTATGATGGACCCATTTCAAATAAATGTTGTTCTTTTGAACTTTCTATTCATCCTAGGATTCTGGGGAAAAAAATATCAGTTATTTTATAGAAAACAATTATTCTAAATAGTAATACTATTATACAACATTACTATTTTTACTGTATTTTTGATCAAATAATACAGTTTTGGTGAACATAAGTTTAAATTTTTCTTTTTAAAAGTCTTACCAATCCCAAACTTTTGAACAGTAGTGGATATACAGTCCATCTTCTAAATACCATTGTATATGAATATAGTAGTCATACATTACTGTGGTATATATCAAATTACATCTTTATGTACCATAGTACCACCAAAGTACTTTTTGTAAGTCCAAGATATCTGTATTCTTGAGCTTAGATGTTCAGTAGTCAAAAAACCGGGGCTGTTAATTGAAATTTTGTATTATCAAACCCTTAAGGGTTGGTCCTTGCAATAATATTCTGGGTTAAATTACTTATAAATATGTTTGTTTGTTTTTTACTGAGGAACGAGTCAACTTTAATTTCTGTTGATTTAACCCGGTCATATTTAATCCAGAATATCCTTTAACCCAAGGTTATTCCAGCAAGACTTTGATCTTCAGTGAATGAGTCACTTTAGATAAAACCGTCCGAAAAATGATAAATTAGCGGCGTTTGGGTGGGAATATTCTTGCAACATCACACATGATTCAGATTAGGGCCCAATGAGAGCTCAACACAAAGTGAAACTCAAGCACAAGCTTTGTGTAATATGAGTATGATGCATGTGAAGGCGTGTGTGCGTGTTCACATGTGTCCTTTTGTATTTACAGTCTGTAATGAGGAAATTCGGTTAGGTTTTAAAGTCTCACACACTGAAACCATTGTGTTGTTCTTTTGTAACATATGTCTGCAGTCCTTTATAAACTCTTTACAACGTTAACCACTGTTAGTATGGGCCGCAGGAGCTGGGCAGCTTTTTTCTCACACAGAACTTCAAAAGCATCTGGATGTAATTTGTAATTTTCAAGAGTTACCATGCGGAAGAACGTCAGACAAGAGCGGGCCAGGACCTGATGTAGGATCATGTTTACTCGTTTATTTCAAACAGAGACACCTTTGTGTAGAAACTGTAATATTTTAAGCAAAACAGCAACCAAATCATAACGAAAGCCATTTTTGAATATTAGACAGGGGAAAAAAAGAGCATGTTTGCATATTTTCTTCCATAATTGTCCTGTTTGAATGTATTTAAATGCACTTTTTCCCTCTCTATGCATTGCATGCTTTACTTTGAATACATATTCATTTTATATGGTTGTAATTTTGCAGTTTCTAAAGGGTTAGTTGACCCAAAAGTTCAAATTCTGTCAGCATTTACTCATCCTTATGTCCAGGCACATTTCAATGCAATTGGAAACCGTGAGTGTCGATTCAAGCATCAAAACAGATGCTTAACACCATAAAAGTATCATAAAATGGCTTACACTGAATTACATTAATTATTCTTAAGCCATACATTAGCTATAGGACGCATAAGTGTTTTTCTTCTTCAGTGAATGACTTCAGATCAACGTCTTTTCATATAGATTGGTGTATAGCTCACAAGTCATGCAGGCTACTTTTATGATTCTTTTTTTCATGCGGGTCACAAAGTTAACCAAGTAGCCTAATGACAGTATTTTCTTGACCATTCCTTTCAAGCTGCTTCCATTTTCCACGTTATCATAGCCAATGTTGGCTGATGCACTTCCTTTGTTCTTCAGTATTTTGCAAAAGACTGTGTGAATTGATATAGTGAATTTTACAATAGGTATTAGCCGCAAAGCTGTACATCTATTTATCTAATCTATTTAGGTGTTTTTAGCTGCAGCTCAAGGTTCAAGAGGTTATCTTGTGGTCACATGCTGATTTGGAAGGCAGTGAGTGTGGTCAAACGGATGGGGTGATATAATGCTGTGTTAGTCATCCCAAAACTACTGTCAGCAATTTTATTTTAGTGTTAAGTTTGTACGTTCTCACGGTCCTGGAAAACGTTGAAATATCTGGAAATTTCAAAAATGTAAAAATCGATAGTAAACTGCCGTCTATGTTTCCTGATGCCAAACTATTGCTATGGTTATCATCACTATGTCGACCATCACACGTGTGGGTTAGCAGGAGTGACACCTCCTGATAATTTACAAGAGCAGCTGGCTTTCAGCAAAACACAGAGGCAGCAGATGCTTACGGGCTCGAGTTCGGCCCCCTGCCAGTTCTCATTAAAGTCATTTCCCTGCGGAGAAACGCCAAGCTGCGTGCTGCACTTCTTCTGCACCTGACCTAACAACTGCCACACAACACGCAACTGTTCCTCATAGTTTCTATCTCTCTGTTTTTTTCTGTCTCCAACAGGTTGCCATATACACAGTACTTTGGTGGTGTGTCATCACTGAGCAAAGAACAGTTTCTGAAGATCAACGGCTTCCCAAACAACTACTGGGGCTGGGGAGGGGAAGACGATGACATATTTAACAGGTTCGAGAACTCTTCTAAAGGAATATTTCATCAAAATATGACAGTTCTGTCTATTTTTTTTACTCACCCTCAACTTGTTCCCAACCACCATACTTGGCCATAACCACCATAAACATTGAAGGGGACAAGTCCACCCCCCAACACACAAAACATTTGAAATGGACAAATTGTCCCACCCAAAATTTTGATATTCTTGTTGCTGTTCTGCTGCACTCCATTACACACTGCTTTTGCCTTAGCAGTCTTACAGCGCTCGTCAATGACTGAGATGGCCAATCAAATCAAAGTAGGCGGGGCTTACTGTTCACTGAAGACCAGTGCGGATTCAAACACAACACTTTAGTTTTAGCAGTGAAAGAGTGCGTTGTGAGATGTAAGCAGATAAACATTTAATATTTGACAACTGTTTACAATAGAAATGTTCAGCGACCGAAAGTAATGTAATGCAAACTACTAATCCATAGCTGAATTTGACAAGACACATTTATTTTGCGTTTTTGACATATTAGACGCGAATAAGAGTGACGTGCATATTTTCAAATGAAATATTATTTGAAAATTGTTTACATCGATTACTTCTTAACTACAATAGACTGGAACTTTTACTGTTCTTATTTATTTTTTCTTTATTCCCTTTTAACCTTTAATTCCTTTAAATAAAAAGACCAATAACCCAATAATATACCACCCCCCACACACAAAAAAAACCCTTCCCCCCACATCCCCAATGTCCAAGACATGGTTACGACCTTGACACTTTATAGTCACAATGGCCTGTCAAGCACAAAAAACATACAAGACTTGTATTTGGAAGTCATACGATAGTTTTATGTAATAAACAAATCAAAATTGAAGTCATGTTTCACTTGTTTGGATGTCAGCAACAAACACATTTGGAAGATCACGAGGGAGGAAATGATGAAATGTTAAACATGTGAAACGTCTTTGCTTACGTTGGCGTACACCCACGTTCAAATGCGTATGGATGAAAGTGAATGGAGTGTGAAGTTAAGTGTGAACGCCCCTTTCTACTAAAAAACACAGTTTGCCGCGCTCATGTCTGCCTTCTAGTGTAATTAACCAAGGAAACTTCTGATCCATCAAAAAACGGAAACGTACATTCAGCTGAGGGTTCCATTTTAAGCCTCACACATCCTGTTGCTGTGCTTTCAGCATGGCATTGCACAATCAAAAAGCTCAAGCACGTGATACAGAGCAGATGCTACCATTCAAACGTTCGTTTTTTTATTTAGAGAAATTAATAATTGTATTCAGCAATGATGCATTCAATTGATTTAAAGTGACAGTGAAGACCTTTACATTGTTGAAAAACAAAAAAAATAATAGAACTAATTGAACTCTGTTGATTTAAAGAATTTTGGAAAAAAATTATGATTTCCACAAAAAAAAAATATTAAGCAGAACACCTGTTTTGATTGAAAATGTATAATAATAATAAGAAATGTTTCTTGAGCACCAAGTCAGTGTATCAGAATGATTTCTGAAGGATCATGTGACACTGAAGACTGGAGTAATGATGCTGAAAATTTAGCTTTGCCATCAGAGGAATAAATTACATTTTGAAATATTAAAATATTTGAAATAAAAAAAAATCTAAATATTGCTGTTTTTACAGTATTTTTAAATAAATGCAGCCTTTGTGAGCATAAGATACTACTTCTTCTTTTTCGAATATGTTTTAATTTTACTGGCCCCAAACATTTGAATACTAATATAGCTGAACTTCATGGCATATTGTTAGCAAAATGCTCTGGTTCTGTGTTCGTAATAGTTCTGCCACAAGCAGGAAGGGGCAGATAAAACCTGTTATCATCAACTTGTCAGGGTGCAGACGGAAAACGAAAGTCTTATTTACGTCACAGAATACTTTCCCACAACTACCTTGTTTTTCGTGTCATTTTTTTATTCATGTTTTGGGGCCTTTCACCATTGTCATTTAAAGGATAGGGGAGAGTTACACTGGATTAGAATCGTTAACTTGCATCCCCCTCATGAACACCTGCATTTGTCAGCCTTGTTTTTCCATGGGGAATGTTCAGGAAATACTTGCAGAGCAGGAAACTGCCTTTACATTTCAAATGCAAAATAATACTGGGTGTTACTGAACTAATCCCTAACCTTAAATATTCAACTTTGAACTGTTTGTTCCACAGACATGATCGACATCTTAAATTGTGTGGCTTGTTTAGTGAAATCTGAGCTAATACTTTTCTAACTAGTCAGACTTGGATATGAGTACATTATGACAGTTATTTCCTCAATTATGTTGACATGCTATTTCCAGTCAAGCGCTATCTTCATGAATGAGGAAAGATCAGTATCTTTGAAACTGTTTGCCAAGGTTGTTGGCTCTTTTAAAGTGATCGTTCACCCAAAATGGGAAGAAAAAAAACGGTGTTTTTGTAGAATATTTTGAAGAATGTTGGAAACCAAACAGATTATGGATCCATAGTATGGGAAAAAATATGGAAGTCAGTGGGGCCTAGGGGTGTAACGGTACACGTATTCGTACTGAACCGTTTCGGTACAGGGCGTGTACTGACCGGTTTCCGAATGCAATCTTTAACAGTTAACAGTCGGCTTGTTTAAAGCGTGGAACACACTTCAATCCGAGTTCCCACACGAACATATTAAGTATTCAGTCCATTTTATCACGAAATTCAAACGATAAATGCCGTTTTGACGCTCTTTATGTGGCGTGACTGATTACTGTGAACGCGATCGATCATCTCTTCCTAAAGAATAAACATGAATGAACATCTGAAGGTATGTTGAGGATACATTACAACTTACTGTCACATATCATATGTGGTGTAATCGCTCAATCAGTGTTTCAACAGCGGAAAGACCTCAATATAACTGCTGTAAACTAAACAATGTCATGTAGCATCACATTTACCTTAGGCAGCCATTCAGTGTCCACAGCTGTTCGTTCACTTGAGAAATCAACTATTTCACTAAATATATGCACTATATTAGCCAATATTCATTATATTCTACTTAACCTGTTAGGGATGTCTTGATTATTTCATGTGTTTAAATAAACCTGTCATGAAAATGACAGACACTGTGTATAAATGATTATATTTCAACAATGAATTGGAGCAAAAAAACTATTTTATAATTCGATTTAGAAGTTATTGCAAAAACTGCCTTATGTGAAGTTTACATGTTTGCGACGGCTACTGTGTTATTTGAGTGTTGATTATTATATCTAAAATAAATAGCAACTGAATTTAGGCTAATATTTAACCTTTAATACTAATGTGCAAGTAAGGGCTCCCTATAGTTTACAGCAGGGGTCTCAAACTCATTTTACCTGGGGGCCGCTGGAGGTAGACTCTGGGTCAGGCTGGGCCGCATCAAGTATTACACATAAAAAGTGTTAAGTATTCAAAAAAAAAAGTAGCACAACTTATCCAATCTTCTCAATCTTTATTATTAACAGTTCTTCAACATGAATGTTTCTTCTGAACATGAACTGTTCCTCTGAATTTGAACTAAATCTAGCCTATAGAAATTAAATAATGTAATATGAAATAATGAATGATTTTAATTTAATTTTAAATAATAGACTAATTCACAGCAAGGCCGTAACCAGGTCAAACAGAATAGTGAGCGAAATTCTAGGTCTAATTCTAGTTGGGAAATAATCTTTTTGGGACTATTTGTAAACAATATTTGCATTAATTTGCGTCAAATATATTATTAGTCCCGATATTCTTTGCATGAGTGAGTGAATAAATACATAGATCCGCGAAAGACTTTCGAATTCTCTAGTGGTCTGGTGGTAGAATTTTTGTCAACCGTGTCAAAGGTTCCGGGTTCTAATCCGCTCTCATATCGTTTTTCTTCATTAAAATCAAAGATGTTCATCAATGATTGTATAATATGACCATGGACACGTTTGTGTGTGAAACCTGTGCAGTGTGCACGAGCCTAAAGAGAACATTAACCCTGCATACTTTGTTTTGATTGGCCATCTCAATCATTTTGACATTGACAAGTGCTGTTAGACCACATTCATTTCAACTGTCTGATCAGCTTCGTTCGTCTGTTCCTGTCAATCAAGGGAGGGGCGAGCCAACTCTCTCTCTCATACACACACACACACAAAGGAGGCAGCAAACGCTGCACATGCAATGATTCAGCAAAAAGGTGCTTTTCAGAGCAACGCGCGGGCCGCACTAACACAAAATTTTGATGTCAAGAAGGGGGCCACAAAATATCATCCAGAGATGCTCCGATCAGCATTTTTGGGGCCGATTACCGATCACCAAGATCATGATCTGCCGATTGCCGATCACTGCCGATCACAGAATGGCAGGGGAATGGCAATCTTTTATCTATAATCTTGCAGAGTTTGCACCATGTGTAGAAATGAAACTAACTCTAAATTAACTGAGTCAAGATCTTGAAGAACCACCAAGTGTTTATTTTAGAAAATGAGATAACTTAAGGCTACTGTAGGCCATCTTTCCCAAATAAATGTATATAATAAATGTATATAATTATCTCACCTAAATATTTGATCATGCAGTGCATTTTTGTTTTTAAAAACAATTTTTCAGGTAGGTCTAACATTAGTATTGAGGTAAGAAATACTAAAGACATTTAATAAGAAATCAAATGTAAATTAATATTGGTCTTCCTTGAATAAATTAAATTAGATTAATCCTTACACTTAAGGTTGCAAAAGTTAGTCATTCAAGAGAGTGAGAGTGAGAGTGCCTTTAGTGAGCGTGAGCGTGAGAGTGAGAGTGAGCGTGAGAGTGAGCGTGAGAGTGAGCGTGAGTGTGAGAGTGAGTGTGAGAGTGAGTGTGAGAGTGAGTGTGAGAGTGAGTGTGAGAGTGAGTGTGAGAGTGAGAGTGAGCGTGAGAGTGAGCGTGAGAGTGAGCGTGAGAGTGAGCGTGAGTGTGAGAGTGAGAGTGAGTGTGAGAGTGAGCGTGAGAGTGAGCGTGAGAGTGAGCGTGAGAGTGAGCGTGAGAGTGAGCGTGAGAGTGAGCGTGAGAGTGAGAGTGAGAGTGAGCGTGAGTGTGAGAGTGAGTGTGAGAGTGAGTGTGAGAGTGAGTGTGAGAGTGAGTGTGAGAGTGAGCGTGAGAGTGAGCGTGAGAGTGAGAGTGAGAGTGAGCGTGAGAGTGAGAGTGAGCGTGAGAGTGAGCGTGAGAGTGAGCGTGAGAGTGAGTGTGAGAGTGAGAGTGAGTGTGAGAGTGAGAGTGAGTGTGAGAGTGAGTGTGTGAGTGAGTGTGTGTCTCCAGACCGTGCGCGTGAGTGCTGAAACACTTGGCAAGACTTAAAAATAAATCCAAATGATAAACTTTACTAACGATGCGACACTGCCTCGATTGTGCAAAGTGGCAAATCCTGTGTCAACTGTGCAGCTCGATTTTAGTGCACATGCGATGCGCTGATGTGAAGCCATTTGAGCATTTTGAAAGGGAGAGAGAGCGCGCGCACGCGGTGATTCATGCGCGCCGTTTGTGAACTTACGTCCCACAGAAAGTTTTCAAATGACTGTGTAAGTTATTTAATATAGAAATATGAATTGTACCTCACCTTCAGCGTTATAATTATTTTACCCGCGCTAGAAAGAGAATGAGACGGTGTCGCTGCATATCATGCCCTAGCTCTCACGGCAGGTGCGGGTTTTATGTGTCGTCAGCATGAGATCGGTTCATGAGATCGGCCTTTTTGGAGACCGCCGCTCAATCATCCCAAAGCGATTATCGACCGATCGAGATCGCCGATCAATCGGAGCACCCCTAATCATCCTGCGGGCCGCGAGTTTGAGACCCCTGGTTTACAGCAATATATTCAATAAACGTTTAGTTATAATTTAATTCATTTAAGAACAGACACTTTTTTTGACTGACATCATTGTTTAATAAAAACAAATAAAAATCAATTTTGTAAAACTACTGAACCGAACTGTGACTTCAAAACCGAGGTACACACCGAACCATCAGTTTTGTGTACCGTTACACTCCTAATGGGGCCTGTTAACTGTTTGGTTTCTGCCATTCTTCAAAATATAATCTTTTGTGTTCAGCAGAAGAAAGAAATTAATACAGGTTTGGAACAACTTGAGGGTGAATAAATGATGACATTTTTGGGTGAACTATCGCTTGAAGCAACGAGAACGGTTTGGCTCGACGGTGTGAAAGCGGCTAATGTCTCTGAACTGATATACCATGAACTTGATGTAATGTTTATGGATGTTTATTCTCTACACATACATACAAGAGTGTTGGTTTCACAGGGTTACCTCCAAAGGGATGACCATATCAAGGCCTGATGCGATCATCGGAAGATGTAGAATGATCCGTCACGAGCGAGACAAACAAAATGACCCCAATCCACAGAGGTACACGAACATATTACAGCTTTCCGACAGCGTTCTGTAAAAGTTTAAGCACTTTGAAGTACGTTGCAATAATACGTTGTCAGTTGAGTGAGTGCTTTGTTAAATGGTTAACAAGACTGTGCAAACAGAAGGCACTTTTACAACTACTTAAAGCCCTCCTGCTCTGTGGAATGTTAATCATGTCATTTCCTGTTACAGGTTTGACCGAATAGCTCACACTAGGGAAACAATGGCAACGGACGGGATCAATTCACTAACATACACGGTTGTTCAAACCGAGAAAGACAAGCTCTTCACCAAAATCACAGTGGATGTGGGAAAACCATAATTCCTGCGTGGAGACCAACTTAAAACTGAGTGAAGCTGCAGCGCTGGCTGTCGAAACCAAATGTGCCTTGGTATATCAAGTCAAATGGACTATTTTAAAAGTGGATTATATATATATTTTTAAAAAAGACACGCAAGTACTTAGAAATTTTTGTTTTGCCATCTTTGCACATGTGATGGTGAACACAGGGGTCCGGACTCCTTTTGCCCAATGTCAGAACTGTTCGGCTGCTAAAGGAGACGCACAAGGGTTACATGTTGCCCTCAAGAGCCGACGGGCCAACCTTGTTCTGTCTCAGATACTTCTGCTGAGGAAAAAGACTATATTTTGAGCCATTTGATGGAAGCGGCATATTAAATCGATCCGAATTGAAAATGTCCTTGTGGTGGGACAACGAATGTGAGTTGCTGTGTATGGGATTATTTAGTTTGAGTGTTCGAAAGTGACTATTTAAAAAATTTTAAAGTCGGCAAGCTAAGCAATGCAAAACAATCTGGGAGAAACGAATCAAGGGCTGTGGATATTCTATAATCATATACCAGCGAACTGGCATTTTTAGGGCTGTCACCTAATTGTTTACTTTTATTACGAATTGCATCTCATTATATTGTTGCTGTACCAGGTTATTTGTATTTTACAGAGCCTTTTAAATGACTTCTCGCTTTGTTAGGGACGAGATGTCTGAATGTATTGGCCTGGATTGTTGCTTAATGCATGTTGGACCATTATCATGTTTGCTGGAGCACCAAAGTGTCAGCCTTGCATCTTAAAATACATTAGATTTCTCTCTTCTGTTTGGTGCATTATCTTTGCTGTATTTGAATTTTTGGTTGCTAATCGATCCAATCAAATGCAGCACTATCAGGTCAAGCTTTCAGATTTGTTTTGTTCCATTTTGTTGCTTTTAGTTGTGAATTTTCTTAGATCTATGCTGGTTATTAAGGGCACAAGAATATTCAAGCTCTCTACTGTAATGAAAACATAAAGCCATTGAGAACTTTGCTGAATTGACCTGTTGATACTTGGGTTTTTTTCTCCTCATATGTGCTGGTCTGCTCTTATTTTTTTCTTTTGAACAAAGAAAACAGGGTTTTGTTTTAAAACCTGTCATTGTGGAAACCAAAAATGCCTTTCAACTCTGCCTGGGGATGAAACGCAGAGGAAGCAAATGAATGTATGTCAGCTGTTTGCTCAAGTGCTTTTCAAGATGGCGACTTAACAGCCCGTACGCAATGTACAGAATGTCTAAGTTGCACAGCCAAATTTTTTCCTCCGTGCCGAGCACCCCGAAAGACCTATAGTTTTTCTTTCCAGCTTAAAAAAACTCTCCCATGCCTTATAAAAACTCCTTTGCACCAGGAAAGAAAACTACCTCTCCACTCGGCACAGCACTTGCAAGCAAAAGGGATTAGCGGCTAATGCTGTCTCTCGAATGCTTTGGCAAAAAAAAAAAAATCTTTGGCTTTTTCCCCTTAGGTCAGTTAAAGCGAGGTTTAAATCTGTTTAGACAATGGTCTTTGTTTGAAGGCCAGCACATAATTTGCTTTTGTTTTTTTAATTGGGTTTTTTTTTTCTCTGTTTTTCTAACACAACTTTGTTTTCCATTTTTTGATGTTCCTCTTACTTAAATGTAATGCAGTGAACAATTAACTTAATTTTGGAATTATGGAAATTAAATAATTAAATTGTGTTTGATTTAACTCCGTGTGTGACTTTTCTGTGTCGTGAATTTAAATAAAAGACAGTACCCCATGACCTGTTCAGCAAGTTAACACGGCGAGAGAAAAGAGCTGAAAGGCAATTGTAACTTTCCATGCACACAAACCAGTTAACCCTTGCCTAACCACCTAAGTGACCAGGGGTCTGCTCTTCGTACGTCGCTAACTCAGTTAGCTGGATTTGACTGTTGACGGTTTGGCATGATCTTGGATTGTTTGGTTCTTCAACGCTCATCCTGCGGCCTGTTGCACAAAGTTGGTTTCAGTTGCTACCCAGGTAAGTTTGAGATTAGTTTGGGCAAACTGGTTTTCCGGGCTCAAGAAGGTGGATTGTTTTTTAGTGGTGCTCATCATCATGGTAACTTACAGTACATGGCTAACCTGCTCTGGAGCAGGTTTTATTCTGGGTTAGAGATCGAAAACCCAAACTGGACCAATCGGCAGCAAGTAATGTCTCTCCCCCTAATGTCCCCTGTCTCTCTCGTTCCAAATTAAAGCAGTTTATAGTGAAAAACTTTAGAGACAAAATTGCTCGTCTTTTGGTGCTAATTATTTATTATATTTATATTATATTAATTGACAAGTAGCCAAATATTTATATAAATATAATACATGCATTCATAATTATTTTAAACAACATGTATTCATTTGAGCTCTTTGTGAATCTATAATTATGAGGCATATTTCTTTGATTCACATCATTCATTGATAGGCCTATAGTCAGATATTCTTTCAGCTGGTTTCTCAATCTTTCGCTGCTGCGGAAGTGTTTATTCCTGCTTTGTAAACGCATTTAATTTCATGATAAATTTCAAAACGATTTCTTAATCTTCAGAGGAGAAGTTGATTGCGCAGTCTCTCTTGCGAGAGGTGAATCAAACGGACACTGTGATTGGCTGTTTGCCGCACGTGTCACACTTTCAGGTGCATGCGCTTCAGAGTTAATCGCAAACTCTGGATTAAACCTGAGTTGACAGAGAAAGTTTATACCAAGCTTTGAGAGACCGGTGAACTTGATCTAAAACAAAGAAAACAGGGTTTTATTTTAAAACCTGTCATTGTGGAAACCAAAAATGCCTTTCAACTCTGCCTGGGGACGAAACGCAGAGGAAGCAAAAATGTAACCTATGTCAGCTGTTTGCTCAAGGTTTGGCGATTTAACAGCCCGTACACAATGTACACAATGTTTAAATTGCACAGCCACATTTTTTCCTCCGTGCTGAGCACCCCCAAAAGACCTATAGTTTTTCTTTCCAGCTTAAAGTCGGGAGGAGGCTTATTTCAAACTAGATTAGATTGCATCTTTTTTAAGCGGTGTTGATACTTAAAATATTCCAACCACTGCTACTTTATTACAAGAGTTAATTACTGAACCAGGGGCAATAATATATTTTATTAATAATTGTAATAATATAAAAATGTATTTGAAAATAATATTATAATGTTGTGTATAATACTATAGACAGCCACTTGATTGAGAGATTTATTTGTGATGGATTAATTACTTTATAATTTTTTTGGCGGTTTACACACATGTTGTACAGTTACTCTGAGCGGTGCATTAATTTGAGTGATGATGGATATTATGGGATGGCTTGATGCAGCGCAAGAGATGCAGGAAAACTTGATATTGACCCTTAAGAAACTTTAATACTGTCACGTAACACATCTACTTCAAATTGAATTAGAAATTAAATTACAACATTGAAATAAAAACGTAAAGAGTGTACAAATACTATAAAATCATGAATGTAAATAATTGTGAATCATGTTCATTTATCTATTATAGCTTTTATGTTGGTTTGGACGTTTTGGCCATTTCCTTATAAAGGTCCAGAAATTCGTGTTTTTTCTTTTTTTTAATTTGTCAAGTTTTTTGCCAGGTGGCTTTTTTAATTATATGACGTCATTACGTTGCTGTCTTGTCGCCAGCCAATCGTTGCTTTATGGAGCCAATGGAGGTCGAGGTCCGCACCTGGCGGCCATCTTGTCACAGTCAGCTCTGTAACATTGTGTTTTAATGGTGCATGTACTTTTTAAATAACCATAACTTGCTCAATTTTCTACCGATTTTCAAACTGTTTGGTTTGTTATGAACGCCAGAGATGTTGTTATGACACTGCACACTTATGAATAATTATTCATAATTTGTTCAAGCGTCCAGAATTATAGCCACGTTAATAACGTAACCAAACCATTTGTAAATCCGTCAAGATTTCCGCGAGATAAGAGTATTTGTGTTGTTCGTGCAGATCACTCACCTTACATCAGGTACCACAGAGCCCGCCAGAAAGCTTGCCTGTGACAAGATGGCCGCCGGTGATGACGTCAGAGACTCCGCCGTAAGACATCTAGCCTTTATTATGTATATCTATCTATCTATCTATGGTTTCGAGTATCGATGCATCTGCCCTCTTCAGGGAACACAAGAACGCACAGTAATCTTAGATAACTTAATCCAGATATTTTAATCCAATCCGCAAATTCATTTGAAGAACCAATTTGGCCAGAGATCAGTTATCACGATTAAAAGAGCTGGGATCTGTCAAATCATCTCAGATGTATTAAGCGAGGTACGAAGAACGGACCGCATAAACTTAAAATTTTTAACTGCCGCATAAACATTAGGGCTCATAAACAATAGGCCATGCTTTGCTTTTCTCAAGGTGGGGTGTATGTGAATTTGAGACCAATGCCAATGAGAACGTCATTAGCTGGCACTGTAGTTAACGTTCAGTTGCTTTTATTAGGCAAAGCATATCCATGGGATTCTGCTTCTGTTTGCATTATGCATACGTTTTTGCATGTAGCATAGTCTATTTGAACTACTCGTAACAGTGAAGTTAAAAGCCCTTTCTCGTAATTACGATGTTTAATTCTAGGTTGTTCTAGCTAAATGATGATCACAGGTGTGCAATGTACAATTCCACATGAAATCTCCAACTGCTCTGGCAGGCTGTGTATCTTAACTAGGAGATTCTTAAGGAGAGAAACAATTGGGAATTAGAACATCGTTTGTACAAAGTCAGTCCTGGTGGAAAAACAGGTCAGAGACTCTGGTGCACATAAACAATTAAGATTAATGGTCCATGTTTTTAACAACCTCAGCGTGGCCTGCTGGTGACCTGTTGAGAACATATGCGGCTCATATTTCATCCTATAATAAAAAATAATAATTAAAAAAAATAACAGTTTGGCACAAGTCACACAAAAGCACAAAATTGTAAAAAAACATTGATGTAGGGTGAAGTCAGCTAAAATGGACTAGGTAAAATGGAGCATCATATTTCTTAAAAGTTTTACAGTCAATCACATTAACTGATTTTGCATTGTTGCTTCAACACTTTTTGACATGTAACAATAGTTTTGAGTGGTCTGAGTTTTTTATGGTGGGCAGAGCCATAGATATACATAATAAAGGCTAGATGTCTAACGTCATCACCGGCGGCCATCTTGTCACAGGCAAGCTTTCTGGCGGGCTCTGTGGTACCTGATGTAAGGTGAGTGATCTGCACGAACACAAATACTCTTATCTCGCTGAAATCTTGACGGATTTACAAATGGTTTGGTTCTTACAAACATTATTAACGTGGCTATAATTCTGGATGCTTGAACAAATTATGAATAATTATTCATCAGTGTGCAGTGTCATAACTACATCTCTGACGTTTAACAAACCAAACAGTTTGAAAATTGAGCAAGTTATGGTTATTTAAAAAGGACATGCACCATTAAAACACAATGTTACGAGTGAGCGAGCTGACTGTGACAAGATGGCCGCCAGGTGCGGCCGTCGACCTGCATTGGCTAGCAGCGTGGGTGAACATCTAGCCTTTATTATGTATATCTATGGCCAGAGCAGAGTGTTACATGGAGCTAGAAATAGTAAGGCAAGTGAGCCTGACATAGTAAATTTCATCCATCATTAATAAAGGTACTAAAGCAATTATAAGCGTACCAACAAAGCATAGGTTTATGAAGACAGTTTTTACATGCTCTTTCAAATAAAAAAGTTTAATTTAAAAAAGGGTCATTTTATGTAGAGATGGCTGTTTGAGCTCAAATTGGCTGCATACACACGCACACTTTTAAACAGATTTTTTTTTTTTTTTTGTCAAAGATGTTCTAATCTCATACATGCACACAAAAGACACGGTTGAGGTAACAGCTAAGGAGTCGGACCCAGGACCAGTAGTGAAAAATGAAGACCAAGAGTCAGGAGTTAAATTAAAGAGAAATTTACTGAAGAATAGTTTGCAGTTTCATCAGCAGAAGCCAGCTTCAAGTCTCACAAGGAGTTCGTAGGCCGCGCTCCCTCTACCAGAGTCAGGATGCTTGTCGCAATTATTAAATTAGGGTAGATATTGGCATCGGATGGTCAAGCACTGATTAAATAGCTCCAACAGACCTGCACAGAACATGTGAAACACACACACACACAAGCAATAGGGCATCACACTTTAGTCAGTGTCAGTGTCAGTGTCAGTGGGTCCTGACCTTTAGATACAGCAGAACACATACATGGTATTCTTTATTCTTTAAAGAAATATAAAAGGAAAAGTATTATGGCTTTAAGGTTTCAGTAAAAGGAAATATAGAATTAAATAAAATAAAGAAATAACTTGAAAGACAAATCCATATTTCATCTCTGGAAGCCGGGCTAAATGAGCAATCACAGTCACCACTCAGAGACCAAATACAAACTTTAGAAAATATAAAGGAAGAAACAATCATTGGTCCCCTTGATTTCAGCAAAATCATAACTGGAAAGAATCATTAAAATCATAATAATTATATAGGAGGATGAATATTGATTGAGGCTTTGATTATGAATTTAAGTAGGATATATATAATTATATTGAAGCGGCGGTAGATTCCAGAATCTTTCAGCACTAATGCACAGAAACACAAACCTATCCATCATGATAAATTCATTTTTAATTGCATTTTTTAATGAAATATTCATTCAACTTTCTGTTTAATGAAATACATTCATGGTGTTGTTGTGGCACACTAAAGAAAATAGTGAAACTTTACTGTTAAAAATAAAATGATTTCAGCCGAAATGACCTGTGTTGTTGTTTTTATTGGCCTATTTTACCTGAACAGCTGGCCCATTTTACCTGAATGTTATGGCGTGGTTCGAGAAGGTACCTTCTAATACTCTAACTCTCATCATTTTAAATGCATAGCTTATTTGATGGTATTAGAAGTCATTTACCAAAACGTGGCCCATTTAGTTAACTTTACCCTACTAAAAACGGAAACGTTTTACCTTTGCATTTTTACGCGTACACATGACACCATAGTCAAAAAGATCCCCGTTCACACGGCTCTACTAAAACGCTGTGTATATGCCAGTCGTTGAGATGTCCCTTTGTAAAGAAACGACGTGTTTCGTGTGTAAACGGTCCCTAAATATTTTGGGCCAACAGTGTTTTGGGCGCCTGAATACGCAAACTTTTGAAAACGACACCATTATCGTCTCCATGTAAACAACAAAAACATGGGTTCGTGATAACTGACGACATGCGGATGCATATTACATGTTCAGTCAATTGGCGCGTAGTGTTTATTTACAAAGTGACATCGCCAACTACTGGCCTGGCAGCAGAATACACCGTTTTTAATAGTTTTCTTGTTTTTTGACATTTAATCTGTACTGGTCTGATAAGGTAGCCTGACAAGTCAGACCCACATGGCTGGGCTCAATCCGAGGGGCGGGATAAACGGTTGTTTTCAAATTCCCTCTGCACGCAATAGGATAGCGCTACAACCAACCAGAGCAACGAAGAAGGAGAAGCGGAGCTGTTGATAGATTAAACTTTCGCCGTATCCGGTCGACAAAACTCTGAACACATCTTCCTTTCTTAAGAATGACTTCAGTGCCGTTCTTTGTTCTTTCCTCAAAGAAAAGCTTAACTCAAGTCTTCCAGAGTCACGGCCAAAGCCGATTCGAAAGACCGCTGTTCGCCAGCTTCTTTGTTTACAAGTAGTGACCGCCGCAACTCTGCCGTCATTATGTTAAGCCCGCCCACCGACTCTATACACGATGTGATTGGCCTGATCAGAGTTTGTTTTTTCCAGCTCCCAAGCCAACGACGAGTTGCTAGACGACCCTGGCTGCAAATTACATTTGTCGTCTATATTTCTAGGCTACTGATAAGGCTGATATTGAAAGCAAATAATTTCAGGGAAAATTATTCATAGTATACTCTTACTTATGCAGGTTTTTAAAGTTATTCGTTATTTAAAAATAGTTTCAAGAAGCCATCTTTTCGACTGTAACTCAAAAACATTATGAATTTAAGTGTGAATGCTGTTTAAAAATAAAGTGCAATATTACTGATTATTAAACAACATCCTACCTATCATTTTAGTTATCAATTATATTGGTAGCCTATAACAAAAATACTTAAGAGTAAAAATTTGTCCTTAAAAAGCCTTTGTGTGGAAGATGACATGAATTTTACATAATTCCATTGCTTAGCAGAAAAGAATGGCACGGTTGACGATGGCAAATAATTAATTAGCAGGTTTTCACTGAACAGGGATCATTTTGACATTGTCGTCTATACGTGAAAAATGCGAAGGAAAAACTTCTGTTTATAGTACATTACGTTTATACATACCACGCCATGCCCTAGTTTACTTAGATATGGATTTGTTTAAGATTATTATCATAAGGTTATAAACCTGTCTCAAACCGGTTTACTTAAGTTTCACCTTAAAACACACACAATCCACACATCTTTGCCAGATCAGATTGATCTGTTGATTTTTGCACACAGCTGTGTTGATTTGGAGGGACAGTGTAATTGTATGGTGTTTACTTGTAACCTAGCCTGGGGCCCGTTTCAGAAAGGAGGTTAAGTGAAAACTCTGAGTATGTTAGCCCTGAAATGAGGGGAACTCTGGGTTTTCTGTTTCGCAATGGAAGGTATGTTAAACCCGAGAAAGCAGGGTAAGTCAAGCCAATTTCTGAAAGAGAGGTAACTTGTAATCAGAATCAGTTACCAGGGTAACTTACTCTGTGAACCTAACCTGGTCAAGAGCAGGTTTTCTTTGGTAAACCCAGAGTTTCTTTCTGTCTCTTCCCCCTTTTTAAAGCGCCAACAGTGTTTAAATACTTTATTCATTCATTGAAACTGCACAAATGATTTTCTTACTGATCTTCTTACACAAAAATGGCACGTCCTTTTATACAGGATCCTGACGTTCACTTGATAAACCTCTAGAAGTAACCTAATAATTAGAATTTCCTTTAGGATTTCCAGTGGTTGGACGCGTTGATGACACGTATATATTCCCATCATCACACTTTCTGAAAACTGATTACTGTATGGAATGGAAGAATACCAGATGGTAGTCCGAGATATATGCCATAACCACCACCACAGCTGTTAAATACATTTATTTACAATTCATCCTCCATCTCCTCTTCATCTGTCAGTGGTGCTGGTGTTTGGCTGGCCTGAGTAGAAGTCAAATGTTAAGGTCATTATACCCTAATTCAGAAATGTAACAGGTGGGATCAGAGAACATTTCATTATGTGAAAAGAGCATAGACCCTTTTCACATTTCCGGGTTTCTCAGAGCGGAAGTCATCATATTGGGTTAACTTGAATGAGAGAATATATTTTTGTGTCCCCATTTGCTCAAATAGCACAAGAACTCCACAATAGTGATTTCACCACTTTCAAGAAGAGGGGAAAAATAGAGTTAGATTGATAACGGCAGTGAAAAGAGAGAAAGATGTTAATTTTCACCATCACTCCCATAGACGCTGTATTAGAAACGGCCTCACAGTAACTTGTTTTTTGTAATTTGATGCAAAAGTAATATAATACAAAGTATTAGTGTTATAAATGTACATACATAAAAAAAAAAAAAAAAAGTAAAAACCTTTGCAGGATATACGATATTGATGACCATTAAAACAGCCAAAGTCTGTGAAAAGGGTCTAATGTGGGAAAAGCTGCTTCACATTGGACAATGAATGATATTTATTTAATATGCCGAATGTTTGTAAAGTCATTAAACCTACACCCATGAACATTTTATGTTTAAAGCTTTACCTGATTGAATTATGTTTTTATTTTTCATTTTTAGATGCACATTCTTTTTTTTGCCTTTTTTTATACCATGAAAATTAAACTTAATTAAACTAATTAAGAATTAAACTTGCATATTGACCCGGAAGTATGCAAACATCTTTTTGTTGGGTGCTGTTGCCATGGTGAATCGTAATTTCGGAGCTCCATTGATCATGGCTTTTTATAGTTGGGGTGCATGTGTTTATCTCACATGTCAGTCTACTCAGAGTCGATTGAACTCAGAGTTCAGGTTTAAACTCAGAGTTGGTTGAACCTCCTTATTGAAACAGGCCCCTGGATGCCAGCCGAACTTAGCCCCGCCCACAACATTTGAGGTCGGGAAGTTCGGTCTGGACTTGATCCGTTGTGGAGCAACTATGCTTGAACCAGAGCTGTTGAATTTGTATTTTTGTCTGTTCCAAAGGGAATCGTTTGATTTTCCTTCACAAGAGCTGTTTTGATGCAGTCACTCCTCGTTCAGTGGAAAACACAGCTGCCTTGTTAACTTGAGCATGATACTTTACATAATGCATTTCTGCCTTTATTATGTCTGAGACTATGAATTTGTATTGCTCTGGCATTAGACACCGGTGGAGTTTTTTACACTTAAGATTGATCCTATCATTTTATTTATTCAAAACAGCAGTCCTGAAAATTAAGTGTGGTTGCATGTCAGATAATCAAGTTAGCTGGCAGTGTGTTGAAATGTCCCTGAGTTCCTGAGTGACTGTTATAAACAGACTATGAGTAGGCATTTCTTTTTCCTGTGAGCGAGAGAGGTGACCTTGAGCGCTTGCTGCAGGAAACAAAGACCCACCTGGCTGACATATCCTAAAATACGGAGGCCTCTGAGACTTGCATGTCCTGTCTGAATTCCAAGCAGGCCAAGTCACGATTCAGGGAACAGAAATTCAACAGGGAAGTTTTAGCCACGAAGACCTAGTAGTAGCAGAGAACCAGGAAGGAAAAAGTCAACATACTGTGTCATCTGTCAACACTGAAACCAACACCAACACCCTTCCCAACCTCAAGGACCCTTTTAAGAACCAGAATAATCACATTTGTACAAAACACACACAATTCCGAAAACAACACAGTTAAATAAAATGAAATAAAATACCAAGCACCTTATATTTACATTGTTATATTTAGTGTTATTTACACTAACTCTGAAATTAAAAAATGAAACCCATCTGATAAAAGGAGTAGTGACGTGGAGCGTATTACTATATTAGTGGTGGGCATAGATTCGTTTTTTTAATCTGGATTAATCTCACTGTAATCTTGGAATTAATCTAGATTAAAATGGCTCATTTGAATTCTGCCGAAGGCATTCAGAATATGTGTGCTCTTAAGTGATCGTTTGTCTTTTTGTAGTTTGAATAATAAATAACTTCTGTCCCTTTAAGACCTGACGCATGCATGGATCCCAAACACTGTTCCTGTGAGCAGGTTACGACTGCGTTTACGTTAATACTCACCAAGATGGGCATTGAGACATTTTTTGAGTGTATTTGACCATTAATAATCTGGAAAAGGAGCTAATTTTTGCACTTGTATGTCAGAGGCGGCTTTATTACGGTATGTGTGTGCGCTAAAGATGCGAGCGCGAAATCTGCGGGAATTAAATTAGTAGAATTACCGTTGTGTGCAACCCTGCGCGAAATTCAGACCGGTCACACCAGAACAAACACGCTGTCATGAGCAAAAATCCGTTCGCAATGTTCAGAGGGTTAACCGGGCTGTCAACTCTCTGTCGGTCGGAGAGGAGAGTGCAGCTGATATATCGATACTGTAGAAAATGAGTATTGTATCGTTTCAGATATTTCAGTATCGACACATATCGAAATATCGATATTTTTGACAACACTAGTAGGCATACACACAGGTTCGAAGACTCGTTCTCTCGCCCCCTACAGTGCAATTTGGCTAGGTATACATCCGCGCTAAAATATCAAGGTAAAAGTCATCATAGCTTGCGTAGTATAGACTCAGCTCCCAACCCAACTTTGAGAATAGATTAACGGCGATATTTTTTTTTATCGCCCGATAAGAGTCTCACGTTAACGCAGCACGTTAACGCCAATAACGGCCCACCACTAATATATATATATATATATATATAAGAATGGGGGGGGGGTCTTATTATGAAATTAATGTTTTTGTCTAATACACATTGCTCACAATTAATCATACCCTTATATTAAATACTTTTTGCAACCTCTTTTTGCCAAGATAACAGCTCTGAGTCTTCTCCTATAATGCCTGATGAGTTTGGAGAACACCTGAAAAGAGATCAGAGACCATTCCTCCATACAGAATCTTTCCAGATCCTTCAGATTCACAGCTATTGGTGCTTCTTCTCTTCAGTTCACCCCACTCATCTTCGATAGTGTTAAGGTCGGGGACTGGGATGGCCATGGAAAAAACTTGGTTTTGTACTCAGTGACCCATTTTTGTGTTGATTTTGATGTTTGTTTTGGATCACTGTCCTGTTGGAAGATCCAACCTTGGCCCATAATAAGATTTCTAGCTGGGACAGTCAGGTTTTATTTTTTTATCTGTTGGTATTTGCTAGAATCCATGATACATGTATCAGAACAAAATGTCCAGGATCTCTGGACGAAAGATAGGCCCACAGCATAAAAGATACAGCAGAGTATTTCATTTTACACATGGGATACTTTTTTTTTTTTTATCCCTGTGTGCACCAAACCCATCTTGAGTGTTAGCTGACAAAGTGTCATCTGACCACAGAACGTTTGAAAAGTAACTGACACGACTGGAAATTCAGACGGGACCTGGTTCTCCAAACTCATCAGGCATTATAGGAGAAGACTCAGAGCTGTTATCTTGGCAAAAAGAGGTTGCCAAAAGCATTTAATAAAACGGTATGATTAATTGTGAGCAATGTGTATTATAGAAAAACATTAATTACATAATAAGACCCCCCCCCCCCCATTTAAAATTCGTATTCTCCAATGAAAGGTTGTAATTTTATAAATGTTTAAAACAAAAGATCAAAAGGATTAACAACTCTTTGGTCATGTTTACCAAGATAATATCCGGCTTGACTGTATATATATATATATATATTGCAAATATGTTAGTGATCTCTTAATTATTTAATGAATGTAAAATTAAATTTCTAATTCTTTACGTTTGAGTCTTTAGAGAAAATGTCTCAAAAATTTGTATTTAGGGAAAGAGAGATATTATGATGTTTTCATATACATTAGTATCACCCATTTTTTCAACTAAATCATACTCAGGCAAAATAACCAAGTGCTGTATATGTAAAAATGAGTATGAAAATGTCAGGGTTTGTGCTCATAGTATCAACCATCCAATCCACATCAGTTTCCCATGTTCAGATTTGCTACTCCTGTGTTTTCTAGAACAGTAAATGCAGAGGCCAAACCGACTTTGATCCAGCCAACCTTGTAAGAGCTAATGAGAAGCAGAGATGCATCCAATTTGTTGAGGGACATCTGTTTGTGCTTTAGCGTAACTATTTAGATGAATGTGGAAGACTCTGGCAAGCATGGAGGTGAGGAGGTGGAGGAAGTGAGGGGACGAAGAACTAGAGCTTTGAGAAAGATGAGGAAGAGTGTTCTGGGAAGTATATGACCACAACTGAGGCTGGACAGCTGCAGCTCTGTGCAGGCGAATGTCCAGCCAGAGCATGACGACAGCTTTTCACAGCAGAGGGAGAATATTCAGACATTAACAGCCTTATTTAGACTCTTATTGCGCCATCCTTACACAATTGTAACGGAACAGGGAGGTTTCTTGCCATTAAATCATGACTAACGTCAAGCTAAAGATAACGACATTTGATTGTGATGTGCTAAGGAGGTCAATATTCAGAATATGTGCATAGAAAGCCACCAAAGCCATTGTGTCCTCTCAGACAACAGGGTCGCCAGTGTGAAGCTTGTGTTTGTTATTTAAGACTTAGCAGAGTTTTCTCCGCTTGCCAGAGAGTGTGGCTAATACTCTTCCCTCGGCAGGGATTATTTTTTTTGGCACTGAGCGCACGGCCCATGATTCAGTGCTGCTCATGGGCTCAGGCCCCTGGAGAAGCATTAAACGCACATTCATGGAATATGCAGACGCAAAAGACAGTGGCAGACGGAGAAAGAGAGAAATGTTTGCAGTCTCTCACCTAGCCTGAAGTGTCCTGCGCATCTAACTCTTTCCCTGGATTATTCTGTGATATTCAATGATCCAAGATGAGTGTGGAGATTCATTTTAAAGCGATTTTATTACCCTCACTTGAAACTTGTATGCAGTTTATTTTTTTTCGTGAACCACAAAAGTTATTTAGAAAAATGTCAAAAATCTAAAGACACTTGACTCTCTATTCAAAGTATTCACTGTATGATATATAGTACGGTGTCGCATTGCTGCCACATACATATTTTTTTCACTCAATTATGTCGTAGGCTAATAACGAGATGTTATGTAGTTTTAACGACATCTTTTCTCGTAATAACGAGATGTTATGTCGTTAAAACGACATTATTTTCTTGTAATTACGGGATCTTATGTCGTCAAAATGACATTTTTCTTGTTAAAACGACATATATTTTCTCCTAATAAGGACATGTGTTGTATATTTATAGTGATGTGTACAAAAACATCATAATGAATAAGTAATAGGCTATTTTCTGCCTTGGTTTTGAGGCTCTCTGAAAAACACTCGGATTTGATGGGCGTTGGAAGTAAACGCCCACGGCTAGGATTGGATAAGATTTGCATATTTAATGAGCTTCAGCTACCGTCTGTCCATATGGGTATCGTCTGAGGAAATGCTCAGAGGACTTGCAAAATATCAAACAAACACAATGATTAAATCACTCACACACACACACACACACACACTCACGCGGACACACACTCACTCACTCGCGTCGCGCGGACGTGGAGACACACACACTCGCGCCTGGCCCATAACGTTACAAGTCCGATCACGAGCGAACCAATAACACCTTCTCCACCCTGTGACACCATGCTAAGGTATGGAATCAGTAGATTTCAAACGATCTGTAATGTTATGCAAAACTAACACATATAAACACACGTTTTAGCCTACTCACATAAGTGTGTTCAGAAGGAAGCAGGGACTGCAACGCCATGTTTATAGCTTGGTAGCGCCATCCTTAGCTCACGAGCCGGTGGGCAGGGCTACAGAAGCATATTTATCTGTAGAGGCTGCGTCTAGGTCCTGTTACGGAAGAGGTCTGCATATTGTGAGAGCTCTCGTTTTCTGGACCTGGTGTCAATAAAAGCTTTTCTTTGACTAACAAGGAAGTTTTCAGCTCTGAAACTTACAGGATATTCTTATATTACCATGACCTTTTACATATCAAAAGCTCAAGGGAAAGTTGGTTTCTCAGTTCATCACCCCTTTAACAGCCATGGGTATAGCAGTGGCGTAACTTTAACCTAGTAATGACGGACCCCGGTGCAGCCACAGATATCATAACTATCTAAAGGCCATCAATAAATTGATACAGGCAGCGGATGAGCCTATTTTACGCTGAGCTTGCTTCTGCTTTTCAAACAAGTGTGACAAAGGCATAGGCTAAATAAATTCTCTAATGTGGATACCATCACTATACAACACATGTCCTTATTAGGAGAAAATATATGTTGTTTTAACGAGTAAAATATGTCGTTTTTATGACATAACATCTCGTTATTACGTGGAAAAAATAATATGTATGTGGCAGCATACGTAATTGCGTCACCGTAATATAGGATTACAATTATATTACAATCACAATAATGATTTTTATTTGGCTATTCAGTTAACTAAAGGCTGTGTCATTGTTGTTTCGTCCGTGTTCCAAGTCTGAGAACTCTAATAAGCAATTTGAACTTTGATCCCGGAGAGCCACTGCCCTGGAGAGTTCAGATCCAACCCTAATCAAACACACCTGAACAAGCTAATCAAGGTCTTCAGGATACAGACAGGTGAGGGTTTTTTTTTCAGGGTTGGAGCTAAACTCTGCAGGGCAGTGGCTCTCCAGGATCAAAGTTCCCTACTCCTGCTCCAGAGCTAGTAATGTTGATTAATTTCAGCGAACCGCCCATTTCAGTGAAATTATTCAAAACTCAATTGATTTAAAGATTTGTTTTTATTGTCACTCAGAAATGTTTTACATGTAAGTCTTTATGTCACAATTCTGTATTAGTGCATATGAATACAAATCATTCTTTTCATAAAAAACTGCAAACTAGCTAGATTTGTTTTTATTTGATTTTCATTGTATTTGACTAAATTTACATTAAAAGAATCGAATTACTACATTGCGTTGTTTATTGAAATGTTGGTCCTCTGATTGAAGAAAACACAATGTTAAAGTTTTTTATAAAGATATTAAAAAAATCAGGATATGAGTATTTTTATTTGTAATTTTATTTTTCTCCCCATTATTTGTAAGACTGTTGAGTAGTAGACAGTCAATAAATTCACCTTGCCTTGCCTTATATGCAGAAAAAGAAAATGTACAGTTTGGAATAAGACAGACTAGGCAGAATTTACATTTTTTTTGTGAACAAATCCTTTGTGAGTGTAAATCAGTGTAATGGAGACTGCAGTAACTGAGATTACATGGCACGTTTATTTTTCCTATATTATGCAAATCTCTGGGTAGTATTTCACCTTTGATTTTGCTGTCAAGTGCATGTGTTTGAAAGTAAGACTATTTGAATGTCATTGTCTTTCTTTACATTTGAAAGTAAAGAACGCCTACCAGCCACACTCATGTCAGTGTTTTGATACATGAAGTGAGAGGAATTCAAGAAATACTTGTCTAAACAGGTTTATTTTGGACCCACATAACAAATACTCTATAGTGTGGGACGGAAGTTGCAGATCCGGTATGTAAAGGCCTGTAACAGAACACAACCCTTCAATTTGAACATCCTCATAAATCGGTCACAATTGAATTTGGTACAGCAACAAATAAACAATAGAGTTTATTTCCAACCACACTGACACACACCCAGTTCTCCGATGGACATGATTACCTGGTTCATTAGCGTTGAAGCTAATTTATTAGGGTTGAAGCTAAACTTCAAACTGAGTTTTTGCACCACTGGCTTAAGCAATACAAAAAATATATTATATATTTTTATTTCTTTATTACATAGTCAGGAATCCAGAAAGTGTGTTTGACTTTCATTGAAAGGTGCAGTACCTCTATTTTTACACATCATGTAGCTACATATTGACATATACACCGATCAGGCGTAAAATTATGACCTAATATTGTGTTGGTCCCCCTTTTGCTGCCTAAACAGCCCTGACCCATCGAGGTATGGACGTGCCTACTGTTGGCACTTTCGGCGGTGGACAGGGGGCAGCATAATGCAGCCCCATACGCAACTAACTGTGATGCACTGTGTATTCTTTCTAACAGAACCAGCATTAACTTTATGAGCAATTTGAGCTACAGTAGCTCGTCTGTTTGATCAGACCACACGGGCCACTCCCCATGTGCATCAATGAGCCTTGACCGCCCATGACCCTGTCACCGGTTCACCACTGTTTCTTCCTTGAACCACTTTTGATAGATATTGACCACTGGAGACCGGGAACACCCCACAAGAGCTGCAGTTTTGAAGATGATCTGACCCGTCTAGCCATCACAATTTGGCCCCCATCAAACTCGCTCAAATCCTTATGCTTGGCCATTTTTCCTGCTTCTAACACATCAACTTTGAGGACAAAATGTTCACTTACTGCCTAATATATCCTTCCCACTAACAGGTGCCATGTTCAAGAGATAATCAGTGTTATTCACTTTACCTGTCATAATGTTATGCCTGATCAGTGTATGTGTGCTTGTTTTCAGAGCATTTGTGTACGCCTTTAGCTAACGTTATCAGGGGCGTAGCCAAGGGGTGGCCATGGGTGGCCATTGCCACCCCTGTTTGAAGCTTGGCCACCCCTCTGGCCACCCCTGATATGCAAGCTGAAAAGCACTTTTCACAATGACAAAGAGGTGACTTTTACTTCGCCGCTCTGACACAAACAGTCTGCGCTATTCTGAACAGCTCGATGATTAATGATGTTATTGGTTATGTCAATCCCAGTACTGACCAAACACTGATCCCTAAACCTACCCATCACTGTAACCTTAACCAATGAAATAAGCTGCAGGGCGGGGTTTCTGGTGAAGCGGTTTGGCACTGTGGTTTGTGCACAGACCTCCAGTAGAAGCGAGCGGTAATATTTCAAGTTCAGCACGAGTGAGCAACCAAAGAGGATACGGTGATGATCAAGTTAGGAAAGACAATGTTATTTACCTTTTTTTTATAAATTTTTTTATTTACCCAAGTTTTTCCTGCCTTTTTGGGAAAGTTTGTTAAAGTTGAGGTAATGCGAATGTTTCCTTAGCAGAAACAAATGAATGCATCGCCGACACCTTCCCGCCGGAACACGCCCCCCCCCCTAAAAAAAAAACTAAACAAAACAGTTAAACCTAAAGGTTTGGACTTGATATAGTGTTCCTTACAACTTACCAAATATCCAGAGATCCATGGATATTGAAATGCACCCAGGAATCATGTTTTCCTGACGTTTATATTAGCCTGATTTCTATACAAAAATATTTTCAAGAATAGAGAACAAAAGAATTATTCAAATTCTGAATATGTCATAGGCCTGTTAATAATCTTTTTATCGCCTAGACAGCATGCAAAGAGCGCTCCCTTTATAATCACTAAAAGCTGTCACTCATTCAGTGAACTTGATCTCACAAAGTTCTGTTATATTAATCAGTGAAGCTGAAATATGTCTACACTTAGAGAATATTAGCTCATGTGCAGAACTCGGCACTGGACAAAAACTCCAGCGGTGAGTGGATTCTAACTTCAACACCTCTGATTGGCCATTGCAAGGCTATAGTTTCTTTTTTTTTTTACAAACTTCTATGTTGTTTCAATTTTGTAACTTTTCTATTTTTGTAATGTTACTTGATATCTGTTTTCTTAGGGCAAATTTTTGGTTAGCAAAGGACAATAAGCATAACACGTTTGAGAATACAGACAAAGCAGGGAAAGACTGTGTGAAGTTTTTTTTTTTTTCTTTAAGCTTTTTGTCTTTTTTTCCCTAAAATTATCAGCATGAATATTTTCCTTATTTTGTATGACATTGTAAATAAATTGACAATTTTAAATTATTTTTGTTTGTTTGTGATCTATAATTTCTGTAGAATTTCCTTTGGTACAGCAAGTCACAGTCAGTGGTAAAAAGAATTTGGCCACCCCAATAAAATCACTCGGTCTTACCTGGCCACCCCTGAAAAAACGTTCTGGCTATGCCCCTGAACGTTATCATCCAGGATGCTCACTTCTAGGGAGTAGAAACTGTGCTGAACATATTTCTCCTGCAGTGGACTGATAAACATAAAGCTTTCAGAAATACTTTTATAATCTTTTACAGCTTTACGCAACAATTCCTAAATTCAGCTTATCTGAGATCTCTTTTGTTCGAGGCTTGGTTCACATTGGGCTCAACATTTGTGAACTCGGACACCTTCAATCCTATCTCATTGGACTCCATGGTTAGCTGAGGGATTCACATACTTTTTCCACGGTTGGTAAAGACATGAAAATGCATCGAATATAGCTACAGATCAGGTCAACTTGTTTTTACAAACCAGCAATCATATTTAATAGCTTAATCACTTAACTACTATATTGAAAAATAGCTAACCTGCAGTGTGCAATTCTGAGGCAGATTTGTGTTCTAGTAGAATCAAAGCTAATAATACATTGTACTTCCAGTAACTCACTCAAATCTTCCATGCCCCTGGTAATGGCTTGGAAGCTCGTCTACATCCTTCAACCAACGAGGAAAACGTGCCCAGACACATCTTTCCATGTTGATCAGCATCTTAATGCACATTACAGATTCATTTACAAGACCTGGAACTCAAGAGCCCATGGGATTTCAATGTTAACTTGGCCAGATACAATAAGCATCATGGCTGTGCTGCTTCATCAGTTATACTTTGCCCTCCTGGTCAAACCATAAATGCTAGTCAAAATAAATAAGCAAAATCATTACACTCTCTGCTCTCTGAATACCACATTCTGACCACTAAACTACTGACCATTGACCATTAAACATATATATATTTCAACAGATGTTAACATGTCATGTCTCTTTATTTACATATTTGGTAAAAACCCATGTTATAAAGTTCAATAATGTGCAGTCAGGGTCAAGAATTAATCAGTTTTGAGGTAAAATGCCAGACACAAATGCTCCAGAAAAAATGTGAGAGAAGAAATGAATACTTCTATTCAGCAAGGATACATTAATGGTGCACTATGTAAACATTTCTCAGTAAAATATTCAAAAACCACTAGAACAGTGTTATATATTTTGTTCAGTTGAGTACTTACAATATCCCAAATGTTTCCAACTATTTGTAAATCGTGAGAAATTGCTATTTTAACCAAGGAACCGGGACGTGTGAGGGAGTCGCCTGTCAATGGGGTCATATCTGCGTCACCCTCGGTTTCCGGTTTTATTCTGCAGAAACGCTTTACTCTCACTGCAGTGTGAACAAGTGTCATAGCAGCTGCAGAGCGAACACACAGAGCAACGTCATAACATCATTTTCAACACACTCAGATCTAATATGATAAACAGAGCTGCGTTACCTCATACTCATGACCGTAAAAGCGGAAATGGCGCCGGTGGCTGTGTCATAATAAAAGTCTCGCCGGCGACGACGCCATAATAAAAGTCCTGCTGCTTGCAAGGCTTGTGTTGCGCTCTTCTTATTAAACGGATAGTTCACCCAAAAACGAAAATTTGATGTTTTTCTGCTTACCCCTAAGGCATCCAAGATGTATGTGTCTTTGTTTCTTCAGTGGAACACAAATGAAGATTTTTAACTTCAACCGTTGCTGTGTGTCACTCATATAATGCTTGTCAATGGAGTCTAATTCTATTAGAGTAAAAAAAAACATGGACAGACAACTTCAAATTAAACCCAGCGGCTCGTGACGACACATTGAAGTCTTAAGACACGAAACGATCGGTTTCTGAGAGAAACCGAACGGTATTTATGCAATTAATTTCATCTCATATCAGACGAACACTTCAGCTCTCCAGACTGCCATCACTTCCTGTGAGTGAGGTCAAAATAGCGGCCGGGTCATAGATATATACATAGATACCTCATTAGTGCCTGCGTGGATCATGGCGTGGATCACTCGAATGAGGAATCTACGTATATATATCTATGAACCGGCCGGAATTTTGACCTCACTCACGGGAAGTGATGGCAGTCTGGAGAGCTGAAGCGTTCGTCTGATATGAGGTGAAATTAATTGCATAAATACCGTGCTGTTTCGTTTCGTGTCTTAAGACATCAATGTGTCGTCACAAGCCGCAGGGTTTCATTTGAAGTTGTCTGTCCATGTTTTTTTACTCTAATAGAATTAGACTCCATTGACAAGCATTATATGAGTGACACACAGCAATTGTTGGAGTTAAAAATCTTCATTTGTGTTCTACTGAAGAAACGAAGACACCTACATCTTGGATGCCTTAGGGCAGCGTTTCTCAAACTGTGGGGCGCGCACCACTGGTGGGGAATAGAGACGTGACAGGTGGGGCGTGCCAAACGGGAGGACATTTTCCTTTTTATGCCTTATATGGTAACGTGAGATCAAATCTTCCGGAATCTGGAGCAAGACCGCGCACTAGACTAAAGAGTGACTGCGTGGTGTGTGTGTGTGTGTGTGTGTGTGTGTGTGTTCAACACATCTCAGTTTCATTTTTGTATTAAAGGTAGGGTAGGTAAGAATGATCTAAAACACTTTTGTCCAAATTTGTTTAAACTTTCTTTATATGTCAATACATAATTAAAATGTAAGTACTCTGAAAAAGAGAGTATAAAAATCGAGTGACTCTAGACTTTTTAATCTGCAATAAACACCGCTCATTATTTTCGTTCGGGCCGAAACAAGTGATTGGCTTGGGCGCCTGTCACTCTCTCTCGCTACCATGGCTACCACCGCTTTTGCTCCAGGATCTGCCCACATGCGCGCACCCCAGTGTTGCCAAGTCGGGCTACTTCAACACTGTTGCTGCGGGCTGTTTTTCATGTCCGCGGGTTGAAGCGACCCCAATATATGTGATATTTTGCCCCGGGATTTGCGAATTTTAGCAGGCTGCCCTACCAAAAAGACACATATTTTACCCCCCAAATGCAAATTTTTACCGGAGAAACTCGATTGGGCTTGTTTTGGGCTAGTTTTGAGTAGCAATTGGGCGGATTTTGTTGTGAAAACCTGGCAACCCTGGCGCACCCGTTTGATTTGAGGTGTTCAAGAGGCTGTATTCCTGCTGGACAGGTAATCTTTCATTTTGATTATACATTTTTTTGGTTTATGTTTTCATGAAGCATGTCTCACTAGCACACGTAGCTGCCTAATATAGCTAACATAACATTACTTAGCATAAAGTTACAATGTTATACACTTAGCGAACCATTAGTAGAGATGATAAATACTCAATATGCTTAGCTCAAGTTGATCGCTGTCGTGTTGAATTTCGCAAAATGTAACTTTAGATAACAAAATGCATGTGTAAAAGCTAGTACACCGCATCCAGGAACCTTTTTAGAACTAAGTCAGCTTTAGCTACTACCCTCTGTCTAAACTCTTTTACCATGTTCACCGGGAACTTTACCTGCACGTTTATTTCGGCCCTTGGTTTGTTTTTATATTCTCTATCTATGTTTACTGATGTTTTTATCTTGTATCTGTGTGTGTCGTAGACACTGTGTTGTGTGTGTATTTTAAACTTTACCAGTATCGTTATTCTAGCTTGATAGTGAGTACTAAAAGATCTTATTTGTTTATATTCATAATGATAAAGTTAGATTTTTTTATTACATGTGATTCTGACATGATGTCACTACATGCACTTCTTCTCCGCTCGTCTCAGGTAAATAATGCGTCTTTCAGCTGCGTAGCGCGTTCATGTGTTTTGGGGGCGTGGCTTTGGAAAGAGCCCAGAAGGGAGAAGGTGGAGTGAATGGAAATAATGAGCGGTCTTTAAAACAGTCGTGAGAGGTCTACAGGCACTCAATTTTTATACTTTCTTTTTCAGAGTACTTACATTTTAATTATGTATTGATATATAAAGAAAGTTTAAACAAATTTGGAAAAAAAGTTTTTTTAACCAAATCTTACCTACCCTACCTTTAATGGTTACAAATGAAATGTTTAACCTTTTGTTTCAAAAATACTTCCCGAACAACAGTGCTCAGTATGCCTGGGTTATGGATTCATTCAATGCAGCAGGTTGGTATTTTGACATTTTATTGAATATTATACTCATATATTATACATGCATTTTATTTATGGTATACTTACTAACTGGAATAGACTGTTGTCAAACATATTTCTTTGTCTTTATTATGCAATGACAAATAAAGTAAGCCTATTTATTTATATTCTGTCTGCAGCACCTGCTGATTTTGGGTCTGCTGAGGAAGACCAGTTTATTGATCTGACATCTGACTCCACCCTGAGGCTCAGGTTTAAAGCTCAGAATCTTAGTGAATTCTGGTTTGGAGTGGAGAGGGAGTATCCACTCATCGGGTAGAGAGCTATGTGCATTCTTCTTCCCTTTGCCACATCATATCTCTGTGAGATGGGGTTTTCAGCTGTTGCTTCACTGAAAACGAAGTACAGATCTCAGCTGAACATTGAGCATGACTTGAGAGTGGCAGTATCAAGCCTGCAACCCCGCTTTGAGAAATTGTGCAATGCAAAACAGGCCCATTGCAGCCACTAATGCAGGGATAACCTGCCGAATGGATTTCTCTTCTTTTCTTTTCTTTTTTTTTTTTACAGATTGCAAAGTGGCACTTTTATATCTTATCTATTTTTGAAATTAGTAAAAAATTTGACACAGCTGCACTTTTATTTTCTCTATTTTTTTTAATTTCATGCAAGTTATGATGACAGCTGCACTTTTATTTTCTTTATGTTTGAACATTCTGTTATTTTATGTATATAGTTTGTATTTTAGATACAACTTGTTACTCTGATAATACTTGTTAGTTCAATAAATTGGAACATGTTAAACTTGTTGCGCATTTCATTAGCATTGTGTTGGGGCGATGGGGGTAGGTGGGGCTTTAAAATTCCCCCTTGTCTAAAGTGGGGAATGACCAAAAAAGTTTGAGAACCACTGCCTTAGGGGTAAGCAGAAAAACATCAAATTTTCGTTTTTGGGTGAACTATCCCTTTAATAATCGTTATAGTGCATAGTGCACCTTTAAACTAAACGTGACAGTAAATACTTTTACTTTTTTTTTTCTCATTTAAATGCTGAATGTTCTATTTATCAAAGAAACCTGAAAAAAGGGTATTGGTTTCCACAAAAATACTAAGCAACAAAACTGCAACATTGATAAGAAATTTTTCTTGAGCAGTAAATCAGTATATTAGAATGATTTCTGAAGGATCATGTGACACTGAAGACTGGAGTAATGATGCTGAAAATGCAGCTTTACCATCACAGGAATAAATTACATTTTGAAATATATTAAAATAGAAAACTATACTATACTATATTTCACAACATTACTTTTTTTTAACTGTATTTCTGATGGAATAAAAAGGGTTCAAAATACAGTTTGAAAACAGTTGATTGCAGAGGACAAGTGGGGTGCGAGGATTTGGGGACTTTGTGTCTTTATAATTGTGTTGTAAATCCTGAAGCAATACACACAACTTAAGAAAGTACAGACACCCTAGCCTTCAAATGTATCACTGAATTATCACTGAGACAGCCTTGCTGTAGTAGGGTTATAGTTAATGTTCAACACACTTTGAAAAAACAGGTCAAGTATAACTGGATATATAAAATGAGGCTAGTTACAGTCATGGTGTTTCCCTTGTCCAAACATCAAGTAATTTCCCGCTCCTACCAGTAAAGCAGCATTTTTTTTAAACCACAAGCCGGCTAAAGAAATTGGAGCAAATGTGCCCCCTTCTGGACATGAAGAAAACAGACAGCAATCATGAAGACTTTTTTAAAGCCAGCCTCGCATAACAGCTCTTAAAGGGTTAGTTCACCCAAAAATGAAAATTCTGTCATTAATTACTCACCCTCATGTCGTTCGACACCCGTAAGACCTCCGTTCATATTCGGAACACAAATGAAGATATTTTTGTTGAAAGCTGATGGCTGAGAAAGGCTTCAGATAGGCCTCCATTGGCATTCAGTACATTTACACTCCCAAGACCCATAAAAAGCACTTAAAACGTCGTTACAAAGTCCATCTCACCACAGTGACTCTACAATAATTTTACGAAGCGGCGACAATAGTTTTTGTGCGCCAAAAAAAATCTAAATAACACCTTTATCCAACTTGTTCTTGTCTTCCGTGTGTGCCTCCACGACGCATGCGTGAGAATATGACGTAGCGTCGGGGTTCGGGAATCCATGAAATGCACACTTTAGTCCCATTTTGAGAACTACGCCGAGACCTAAAGCACGATCAATGTAGAATTCAACAGCTTAGACACGCGCAAGCCTTTCTCAGCCATCAGCTTTCAACAAAAATATCTTCATTTGTGTTCCGAATATGAACGGAGGTCTTACGGGTGTCGAACGACATGAGGTTGAGTAATTAATGAATTTTCATTTTTGGGTGAACTAACCCTTTAATCCCTTCTTTGTGGACACATTTTGTCACAATTGTGATTCCAAAATTAAAAAACAAAAAAAAGTTATATCAACATCTTTGATCAAATAAATTCTATCAATTTATGCCTTTTTTGTGATATTCATATATTTATTTACCTCTAAAAGTACCATATTTATGTAAAATATGCTTATTTTTATGTTACATTTAATATTTCTTTAACTTCAGTAAAAAAAAAAAAAAACATCAGCAAGTCCAGAGCGCCAAAACCTAAAAATATGGTGACATCTGGTGACCTATGATGGCATTAATTTCTTTTTAAAGCTACAATATCAATATAGCCAGTAGATGGCAAAACTCAATGGCTGCATATGGGCTGAACTCTGTAATCCAATGTTTTAACAACTTTATTTTTTGTATATTGCCCAGTTATTGGCTCATTTAATTATTTTGTTTGTGTATGTGTGAGTGACTGTTTTTTATTTGACAAAAATAAAAAAATAAAACTCACTCTGTAATAGGCTCATTCAATGGCTTTCAATGGAATGCTTTTGTGGATGTGTGTGTTTGTGTGTGTGAGTGTTTGCCACATTGAGAATGTTGTATAGGCTCACTCCTTCATTTGTGTGTATGCATGCTCTGCATTGTGTTGGATTTATTGATTTTTATTGGACAAATAAAAAAAATATGCTCGGAATTACAGTTTTTTCCATTCATTCCTATGGGTGCCCATTTTTGTCCACGAAGGCGGGATCTTTTTTTTTTCAAGCACTTAACATTGTAGAATCGAGTCCATTTTTTTGTGTGTGTTCAGGTGGCAAACTTAGGAAAAGTAGCCAAGTCTTGTACCACTCAGATTAAAGAAAGCATTTGTCCAGAAGATGGCTTTAGGGTTAAATCGCTACAGCAACAACAAACACATTTTGCACCGGCTGCTTCACCAAGAATTTATTAATTTTTATCTGTACAAAAAAAAAAGTTTGAGAGAGAAATGGAGACTTCTTTTCTATGGTGGACTAACAGACTGAACACACCAATATCCAAAGTCACTTGTTCAGTCTACAAAACTGGAAATTCAGAGGGTGCGATTTCCATTGTGGGCTCTATCTTTTTTGAACATTTTTTAAGGGCTTTACCCGTTGAACAATTGATGAAGGGTACTTCAGGCATGTCCGGCACCAGTTGTATTCTGGGAAACGTGCTAATTCCGATGTCCTCTAGAGGGAGCCTTCTGCCACTCTCCTGAATAGTGTCTGTCTCTGTTGTGAGGTCATGTTCTCACATGTCTCCAGAAGATTGGCCACTATCAGCGTCTGCTGAACGGTCTTTGCTTTCACCCACACTCTGCCATTCATTCCAACAACCAGCTCAAAGGGGAAAATCTTCTCCAGGTCCTTCACTATTTCACTCTGAGGAGCCAGAAGTCTGATAGAAAGGACAACAACACATTTTTATTTTAGCTTTTTAAGTCACCATGAAATCAAAATAGACAATTCAATTTAATGGAATATTGCAGTATTTATCAGTGCGCATATTTTTTTAGGCAGTGGCTAAATAGTGATAAACTATGTAAAAATAGCAGTATTTTCTTTGCTATAAATGTATATAGTATATGCCGTTTAAATATTAGCAGGTTCTATTTGCATCTCAGTGTTGTTGTACATTACACAGTATGCAATAATAACAGTGTGTAAATTATTATATTTATAACAATTATTAAATGGATGCCGCCTTTGGGACAATAAAGCCCTCCCTACCCCTAACCGATAAACACTTTATTATTAAAAACGTTAGAATAGACACTTTATTTACACTTTTTGAAAATGTTCTTTATTTTTATTGAAATTAAATGCCTTTCCAATCTGATATGTGATGGGAAAAGGGAGTAGTGCGAGTCGAACTTAATTTGCGTCAAAGCTTTACCCCAACACTATTCCTACTGTTGACAATCCAGCGTCTTCCGTAATTTTGTCTGACCCAACCAGACGTCAGTGGGAGGAGTTAATGTTAATAGCCTCTGATAACAAGGCAGGTTATTTGCGCTTAGTTTTTTATTCATGTGCCCTTGTGATCTTTAATAAAAAAATATATATCCTACTTAAATTCATAATCAATATTCATCCTCCTATATAATTATTATGATTTTAATGATTCTTTCCAGTTATGATTTTGCTTAAATCAAGAGGACCAATGATTGTTTCTTCCTTTATATTTTCTAGTTTCATCACACACCTCTAACTCGACAGGAATGCAGTAACAGTGATTGCTCATTTAGCCTGAATATGATTTAGATGAAATATGGATATTTCCTTTTACTGAAACCCTAAAGAATCTAGATGAATATGGTCTGTACTATTGTCTGCATCTCTCACTGAGAGAAAAGCACATGTTATCAATATGTTTTGGAAAACTTTCTCTGGTTGGGACCAGAGCTCAACCAACCAACCTTGAAGTACTGGACTGACTGTGATTGACTGTGTATCTGTGTGTGTGTGCAGTTTTCAGTGTTACAGATCAGTATTGGATGTGGATTACGGGCATCCTAAGAGATGAGTGTTTTCTGGGCAAGCTGGCGCCTTCTCCAGAATCTGGAAGGTCATTGCGTGCCTAACTCTGGGGTGAAAGCATCAACAAGTGATAACTGTACACGTGAATCTGATTAACTGACAATGTGTGGAAATTTACCATGACTGCCCATTTTCTCTGAGCCAATCAGAATCATCCATCTGGCAGTATTGACGTGGCTAGACCTTGAAAACAGTATAACTGTTGAGAAATTGTATGTACGATAGGCGGAGGTGGCTAGGCTGGTAGAGGGAGCGCGGCCTACAAACTCCTTGTGAGACTTGAAGCTGGCTTCTGCTGATGAAACTGCAAACTATTCTTCAGTACATTTCTTTTTAATTAATTACGCTCCTGACTCTTGGTCTTCAAAATCTTTTTGTTGGCTGTTACCCCAACAAAAGTTTTCCTGTTTGAGAAACTGTTTAACTTGGATATACATACAATAGGGAAGAAATGGCTATCACAATTTCCGCAGCTTTAAGTAAGCTAAGCTTGGATGTGTACAGATCACAAAGTTGTGCATGGATAAATCACAAACCTGCGCACTAGTCCCAGAGATACTTTAAAGAGCAGCCCATCAGCTCCAAACACCCCCATCCCGTTGGCCCTGCCACAGCTGTCTATACACACCAGCTCGGGTTCCATATCCTTGTTTGCAATTGTGAACTGGCTGTACACCAGATCTCCAACCTGCAGAACAAAGTCACAATATCAGTGTGTACAATCATAATGCAAATTATTAATTCACGTGAGGTCTAAGAGTGTTTGTATGAGCGAGTACCTGCACATTAGGCCTGTTCCTCTTGGTAGCTCCCTCGAATGCAAGGTACGAAAGAGATGCTTGCTCACTTCCTCCCACGTCCACTTTAAAGATATCTCCAGACTTTGCAGTCACAATACCAATCACACTTTCACCCTTGGCTGGTACATACTGGAATAAATAGACAGATTACTAAAAGTGAATATTTGGTTCAAAATTTGGTTATTTGGTTAGCCCCTACTGTGTGACAGCTTAATTTTTGCCAAATGTATTTATTATTATTATATAAAGTTTTATATATATATATATATATATATATAAATAATTTCTGTCTAACGAATAATTGCATCCAAAATAAAAGTTTGTGTTTACATAATACAGGTGTACTGCTGTGTATAATTATGTTATCATGTATACATTTAAGAAATATTTGCATGTATATACTTTATATATATTTATATAATTTATGTTATATACATATTTTATAAATAAATATAATATTTTTTTCTAAAATATGTACATGCATGTGTGTGTTTATACATAATAATTGTACACAGTACATATACATATAGTATGTAAACAGAAACTTATTTTGGATAGTTAAACTGCATTCAAAAAAAGTCCCAAAAATAAGTTACCATTTCTGAACGTTAGGCACATTTTGATCATTTGTTGGGGGAAAAAAAAGATAACTTTTAAAAGTCTGCATAAAAGCTCTGGGGTTACTGGTCCAGTTCCTCACCCGTCTCTGCTGAGAGTCTATCCAGTACAGATTTGGTTGTTTATGGCGCAAAATTCCACTTTTACACACTAGAACTTCATCTCCGTTTCTCCGAAGCCCTGGACCGCATATCATCTTTTCGGTTTTGATAATACCATCTCCAGCTTCAGGAAATCTGAATGAGAAAACATCTCCGGGTAAAAGTACTTCACCTATTTTCTCTTTGAAACGAGCATGTACGGTGTCCATTGCAGAAAAGCAACGTGAGCGCCCCGTGTTTGTGTACTTCCGGCATCGAGAAACGCTCTTGTTATTTCCAAAATAAAAGTTTATAAATAAAAATGTAAAAGTTGTTTTAAAACAATTAACGATTAATTTATCAATAAAACCAGACAATTTAATGAATCAAAGAATGAATTAATAAATAAATAAAGCCAGCAAAACAAAATGAGAAAGTCATATAAAAATTCTCTAAAAATATTAGGATGTATATACACAAAATCAGGATTTTACTGATAGAATCAAATCGGAAGGGATCAGTTTTTATAATTTTGACGTAACGTTAGTCCTATCGCCTGCCCTTACACCTCCTTACAACATGTTATGAGTACAGTTCCCTCGTCTCTCTGCAAATCTAAATTAAAAAACATTGTCCCGATGAAACTAGTTTGGGGGAAATATATATATTTACAACCAATTCAGATATATTGATCATTCAAAATTATGTGTAATGAAAAGGTGTCAGCTTCCATGACTTTTTGAAAAACATTTGGCGGTTAGGCCTTACACGAGACACCAACGGAAATGCGTCAAGGGGACTTTTGTTGTACTATTCCCGTTATGGCGGAGCACACAGAGGCAGAAGGCATTGGCCTGGCCGCTAACAGGTGCGGATTTTGCCTTATATTTCATACACCGGTTAACACAAACGACCAGTTATATTTAGTCTTGTTTTTTCCTTGATAGTCAACTGGGTAGTGTTTCCCAGTTGGCTAATTTGAATCTTTTTAAAGCCTCGTTTGGCCTGTTGGTTCGTGGACAATGAAAGCAGCGTAACAACACACGACTGAATATTCTTATATCGTTATTTCTTGATTTTTTTACATTTAATTTCAAGGTATATAACGTGGTTTAAGATACAAATGCATCATGTGAAGAATATTATGCCAGCTCAGGAGGGTTTGATGGGGGGTGTGGTTCGTAAGAATGAGTTAAACTGTTGTTTTGCTTTTTAGTGCATGCCTGTCTGCAGCAGTCGTTGTGTACTGTACAGATATTATATGTTAAAGTTTTGTTTTCGCTCCATCAGCATGGCTCAGCAGCCATCACTGCGTTTCCCTGCCACTGCACCTCCTCCTGCCAGCACCTCCACCCGCAGGCAGCCTTTACTGAGCACCCCTGTGCCTCCCTTTGCTATGATGAGGGGTCCTCCACCCGCTGCCCGACCGCCCTTCGGACGGATCCCCTTTGACCCCAGTGTGCCCCCTCCCATGGGTGCCCCACCTTTACAGGTATGATTAGTAGTATATCAGCTGCCGTTTATTGTGTAATTCCTCAACTTTGTGTTAATTGGAATGGAAAGAGAAGGTTGGGTATTGGGAAGGTTTTGCTGACATCTATGACTTTCACTTTAAGAGACCCCCGTTTATGCCTCCACCCGGAGGATCCATGCCTCCTCCACCTGGCATGATTTTCCCTCCAGGAATACCGCCTACAGCCTCTCCTACTCCTGCTCCTCCTTCCCTGCCCTCTACAGAAGAGATCTGGGTGGAGAATAAGAGTCCAGAAGGAAAGGTATAGCTTATCATTCTTAATGGGATTTCCACGGTTATAGAGTCTGGGAAACTACGTCATTGCGCACTGCATTATGGGTAGTCGCCGCCATGTTTTAGGACACGCTCAGGAGCGTACAATGATAACAAATGCGAATCACCTGAGGAAAAAACGACTGTATTTACTTTAATACTTTTTAAGAACTCTTGCTTGCACTCACTTATAATAAATGGACTAATATTTGAATCTCTTACATACATGAGCGCTCAGTCGTGCGGCCAGGATACTGCACACATTCATCACGTTTCATACAATCAGAAATCAGACGGCCGCCTTCTATCGCACCACACATTGGTTTGTCTTTTGCAGTCTATTTTTTAATAGCCTAACTAAAAAGTCTGTATCTGATATATAAAATAATAAATATACTTATAGCTTGATCTCAGCCAGTGGATAATTTATTCAATCAACGTATATCATATCGCCCTAATTCCTTAACGTTAAAGCATTAAAGGATAACAGATTATGGCTCGTAATGCAGCTTTGAAAGGATTTGTATTTGAAAGCGCTTTAGCCTACAGTACTAAAAAGTTTTACTGGACTTAAATGGAACAAGTACAATATTTCCTTCTACTGAGAGAAGCTGAACAATGAAGCATTTCCAGACGCGTTTCATGCATTATTTATGGTGTGAGCACATTCAAGCGGTTCAGAAAATATTCATCTGTAATATATCTGTTATAAATAATAAATACAAATTATAAAGACACATTTTGGCTAAGTTGTTTATTTCCGAGTGTTATGCTGCCTTCACATGCTCTCGGAATTATCGTAAATAGGAGTTTCCTAGGTAAAAATTGCACGTGAACGCGCTCCACTTTCGAAATATGAATGGGATGAGCTCGTAATCACGACTTTAGAAGTGGGAATTGTCCAATTTCCGATAGCACGTGAAGGCAGCATTACTTTCTCTTACTTTTGTTATTTCCAAGCTAGTAAACTGAAATATTGCGCGTGATTTGAGATATGTTTTCCACGCAGGTTGTAAGAGCGGCTATGGCAGTTCATAACACAGCAAGCGTTCACCATTCTAATGTGTTTTTAACTGTATAATACAAGTTTTAAAGTCTACCTCCACTACTACTCATTCTCTAATGTAGTGTAGTGTCCTAAAGTCCACGAATGCATTGCGTTGCTGACGTCAAGTTCCCATTCTCTATATTCACTTCATATGGAGAGTTGCTATTTCTTGTTCTAAAAGTCTTGAGATGTGAGAATTTGTTTAAGAGAGGTAATATTTGTTCGGACAACATTAGATTTGGATTATAGTTATTTCCTAAACACTACCATGTTTTATCTTTAATGTTTTATGCTCACCAAAGCTTTAAAATAAAATAATTTCAAAATGTAATTTATTCTTTTGCTGTCAAAGCTGAATTTTCAGCATCATTACTCCAGTTGTGTCACTTTCGTTGAAATTATTCTAATATGCTAAATTGGTGCTCAATAAACATTTAATTGATTATGATCAATGTTGAAAACAGTTAAAAACGAACAGAAAGTTCAGCATTTTAAATAGAATTTTTGTAAAATTATAAAGGCCTTTTCTTGCTGAACAGCAGTTTATATTATATATTTTAAATAATATTTTTATATGTATATGCAAAAGGCTTTGATGTATCTGGAGAGGCAATTGAATTTCTACAAGAACAAAAAAAACAAGAAATGAATGCATAAACATTTGGATATTTGGAGTTCATGATTGTATTTTTTTCCAGCCAAATCGCAAGCGCAAAGCAGTGTTGGATTGCTAGTCTCTTCACTTGATGCAGTTAGATGATACTATAAATAAATACTTTTACTTTCTTTACAGTGCACACAGTTTGACCTAAAGTCCCTATCCATTTGCTTTTATTCTCTATTCAGGTGTATTATTATAATGCACGTACGAGGGAGTCGTCTTGGACGAAGCCTGAAGGCGTGAAGGTGATCCAGCAAGCTGAGCTGGGCCCAATGATGCTGAGCCAGGCGGTGGCGGTGGCGGCGGCAGCAGCAGCCAGTGGAGGTTCTACCGGGCCCGGTCCATCTGTCAGCATCCAAGTTGCAGCCAACAGCACTACAGTCACACACACCTCCCAGAGCCTCAACACATCCATGAGCTCCACCTCCTCTCCCAGCATCACAGCAGCCTCACCTCTCCTCCCAACACCTGTATCAGGTAAATGTCATTCCAGTGAACTTCTAAAGCACAAGTATACTGTGTACCTAGTGTATGCCTAAAGCTTCTGAAGACGGCAATAGATGCTCGTGTTGACAAGTGCTTTTGTGAGGGCATTAACCAATACCCAGAACTCTTGTCTAAACGAGTTATTTATTGCTCATAACTTTTGTAGAGAAATTGGACAAGGAAAAAACATGTGCATGTTTCAAGCACCTAACTTATTATTATTATCATTATTTATTATTATTATTAAAAATAACGCGTTAGTGTGATTTATCGCACCCGCCCCAGAACTACGTAGTTCATCTTACATTTCATACAGTTGATTGCTGACGAACACGAAGCAGGGCAACGACTCACTGCATGATGGAGCCTATAGATGCTTTTTCAGTTAGTAAACATTGTGACTTTTTTTGTGGGTGGAGCTTAGCTGGGGGCAGAACGATTCCCCCGATCGCTTCACTAACGCTAGCCAGCAAGTTTTTTTAAGGTGAGCTTTTTTATAAACAATGACTGGAGTAATTGTAACTGAATATGTAAGGTCACTCTCTGTCCGGGATCGTGACTGTTATTTTAAAAAGTTAACCTTAACGGACGGAACCAGATTGACCGACCCGTACACGCTCACTCAATTGATCAATCTGACAGCATTACCTCCGGTTGAGTGGCCTGGCATCCAGGGCCGGCCCGCGGAATAGGCAGATGCTTATTTTTACCTTAAACTTTATGCAAGCAGCTGTTCTGGGTACTCCGTGTGATTTTATAAAAAAATCATGTCAGTTTTTTATAAACACATACCGCTTTTTTAATAGCCTAATGTTTTTACTAGTTGTGCAGTTTTAAGGGGATATAGGGCATTTTTAAAATGTATTTGCTGAAATTAGTAATGTTATTTATATGCAGGTTTATTTAAAATAGCAACATTTTATGTAAAATTCACAATAAATATCTAAATTTCTCAGTTTAGGCTACTTCATGGTGAAAACATGAATGCGCATAGTTTAGATCGTTAGATGCCTATAACTATGCGCTAAATGGACACGTATAAGACTTAAAATACAAAGATTTAACAGATGAGTTTTGTGTCGTACTATCCGAAGTTCTGCCTAGCCAGCGCCTGGCACACTCACTCCAGTCCGCTCGTTTTATTGCGTTTAACCACAGCTGTCTTGTTTTTTTTGTCTGGCAGTAGCAGCAGCAGGTATGTAGTAAAAATTTCAATTTGGAGCCTGTACTCCGTCGATTCTGGTGCCCAAAATCACAACAAGATAACATTTTGAGCTCCGACTCTGTGCTGGTTTGTATTGGCCGCCTCCAGTTTTCCATTTGTTTTGCCTCCGGCTATAGAATGCGATTAGAATGCCTCTAAAATGTATGATGTTTTGTCTATTGTATTTATGATCATATGATGTAAAACAATATCACGAGTAATGAGCACAATATTGCACAAGTGCTGTTTTTGTCTCAAATAGCACAAGTGCGAATGTGATATTGATTTTATACAACAGTTAATTTTGTATTGTATGTTAGACAAAACATTGTCTTTTTTTTGCTCAATTTTACCAACGATAATATCACCTATTAAAGCCAGAGCAGAACTGTTGTGTGTCTTGTGAGCAACACACACCAGTGTTTCTTTTCTGAATGAATCAATCAATCGTGTGAACCAATGATTCAATGGCCCATTCATAAAGAATGGCCCATCCTTTCTTTTGAACGAACCGAACAAATGAATGACTCAAATACGTCCTCATTTAAACATTTACCGCCACCTACTGACAGTTCTAGTTTCTTATTTGGAGTATCATTTCATTTAAAAAAAAATATATATATTGGGGATAGTTTGCACAAAAATGAAAATTCGGTTTATTTACATTGACTCACCTGTTGTATTTTTTTTTTTTTTGTGGATCATAAAAGATATTTTGAAGAATGCTGGTAACCAAACTATTTAAATATGTCTAAATGCCAATTCAGATGCAGCTTTTGAAAACATAAAAGCTTTTTTGTAGCCTAAAAGTTTGTGTAATAAATTGTATATTGAATAAAATAAAATATTTCTTGTCTAGTTGATGCTTTTTTTCATTTAACACAATAATGACTTTAAATGTTTTTTGGGTAATTTCTCAACCAAATGTTTTATGTGCTATTAATTAATTGGCACATCATATAATTAGATTAAACATTTTAATCTCTTGACAGCCCTAGTCCTAACCAGACACGACACCGCAACATGCATCAGTTGTAACGGCGACCCCAATAGTCAATCTGCCACCTTTACATGTTAATCCGAGTTTCTGTCCTCACCAGCCATGACAGCGACGAGCGACCGGGTTCTGTTTTAGAAGCAGTTTCTGTGACGTAGTGGCAGGAAAAATAAAATGCATTGTATGATAATGGTAATCTCACATACTGATTATATGCTGAATCTAATGTGAGTTTGAATGTCATTTTGCATGACTTTTATAGCCATACTGAAAGCGACATTGGATAATCTCTCATCCTGAAAAATAAAGGAAACAAGAACGTTCATAAGTGCACAATGTGAACAAACAAGTGTATTCTATGACAAAAGTTGTTTGTTACCTCTCATTTTGTATTTTTAATGGTGTAATATTATGAGCTTTATTATGTACTTGTGATAAGCTTGAGGGGAGATGAGAGATTTTTTTTTTTCTGAATTTGAAATCTTATTGCATTAGAGTTGGCATACATATAAAAAATGAAGGGTACTTTGGGTTAGTTATTAATAATCATAATCTTTTCTATCATCTGGTTAGAAACAGCATTCTGGTAAAACATTTTTTTTCACTCATCACTGTTGGTTTTTGCAGAAACTTATTTAAACAGCTCAGCAATTGTATAGTAATTTTGTTTAATCAAGTGTTATCATTCTGTTCAATTGTTTGAACTGTAGCTCCTGACGTAGTGGAGATGCCGTCAGTCATAACCACAACCCACAGTGCCATGACAACCCCAATGGCAGCTGTCAATCCGCCAACGGTTACGGTCGCCATGACTACAGGACCACCACCTCTGTCAGTGGCATTGTCCCATTCTGTGGCACAGCCCGCTGCTCCAATGCCAGGGTTCCCTCCTGTCATGGTGCCACCCTTCAGAGTGCCCCTGCCCGCCATGCCCATTCCACTGCCCGGTAGGTCTGACCTTTGAACTCTGTTGAATCAATCATACCTTGGTAAAGGAATAATTCCCCCTAAAATGAAAATTAAGGGTATGTTTACACAACAACGTTGTACTAAAAATGGAAAAGTTTTTCCTTTGTATTTTTTCGCGTACAGACGACAACATTGTTAAAATGATCCCCGTTCACACTGTGCATTCTTCTACCAGGCCAGTAGTTGCTGATGTCACTTTGTAAAGTAATACTACTCGCCCGTAGACTGAACATGTAATATGAATGCGCATAATGTCACCGTTTTCACAAATTCGCGCTTTGGTAATTTACACCGAAACAGTAACGGTATCGTTTTCAGAAACTTGCTTTTTTTTGTTGTCATGTAAGTGAAGAACCAAAACACATACGTTTTCCATTTTTAGTTGAAAAAGGTGTTGTGTAAACTGCCCCATAGTCATCCTTTACTCACTCTGGTGTTGTTCTAATGCCGTATTCCCTTCTTTCTTTTATGGACTACAAAAGATGTCCCGCTCACTCTCGACCATATAATGGCAGTGAATAGCGACGCGACCAGCATCAAGTTTTTTAAAACAGATGCAAAAGTATCACAGAATGATCCCATGCGACATGTGGCGTATATTCCAAGTGTTCGGGGGGTATACGATAGGGTCTGGTGAATTTTTTTTTTGTGAAACACGACATATCCCAGAACACTTGGTATATACGACACATGATCAATCTGTGATACTTTAGCCTCTTTTTTAATTAATTTTTTTAAGTTTGATGCTGGTCGCTGTTGACTGCCATTATATGGATGAGCGCTAGCGGGACATTTAAAAAAAAAAAAACTCCTTTTGTGGTCTATAAAAGAAGTGCATAGAGGCAGAGCGATACGCGTCATAATCTGAAGACCATGCCCACTGGGGGTGGGGGGGGGGGCAATCAAACCGTCTCCATTGACTTTGTTTTGCGTGAGGCTGCCTCCTTGTCATTTCGGACTTATTACAAAAAACGGAATAATATATAAAAGCTGATATGTGACAAAGTGTACGGCAAACAAGCTAAACAAAACCCAGAACCAAAAACCCAATAATTTTTATAAGCTTTTGACCCAAAAACGAGCGTTTAATTGACAAAAAAAGTAGATTCAGGCCATTGAGACAGAGCGCAACAGGTCATATTACACTGAGAACTACGGCGACTAGAGGAGAACGTAATAAGTGACAGTAAATATAATATATAAAACGGACATTTGGATATTTGACTTAACAGTGACAAAATGTTTACTGCACACAAAGACATATTGAGGCATACTGAGTGTCAGGATCCCAAAATGTACCCATTCTTCCTGCTGAAGCTTCACTTCGTATTGTCTGTATCCACTTTTATCTTCTTAAGTGCTCGTTTTTTTGAGTCGACAGCTTATAAAAACCTACTTCTGTGTTTTTTAGCTTGTTTGCTGTACACCTTGTCACATATCAGCTTTTAGACATTGTTCTGTTTTTTGTTATAAGTCCGAAATGACAATGAGGCAGCCTCACGCAATACAAAGTCAATGGAGGGCGTTGGATTGTTCCCCCCCCCCCCCCGGTGTGGGCGTGGCCTAAATACGCTCTGTCTCTATACAGCATTAGAGTAAACGATGACTTTATTTTCATGTTAGGGTGAGCTGTCCCTTTAAGAATTCTTCAGCTTTAGTATGCTCTGAATGCAACTGCCTTTCTCTCCTCTGTTCCTTGTCTTTCTGTCTTTTTCTTACTTATCCAGAGCATGTCTGTAGTTTGACAGGAACCTGTAGATTCCGAAAGATTCCCTTGTTTTTCTAACTAACATATTTAACGAAATTGTATGATGATTCTACAAAGCAAAGCTAGCTGTATCGTATTAAATATATAATAATAAGTGATAAATGCAGTCTTCACTACTGCATTAATGTCGTAGTGTTGCAGAAGTGATGTACAGTGTTCTATAGATGGCAGTAATTTGCCATTTTCATGTGCAGTTGTTGCCTAACAACACAGGCTGCCATTATTGCCTAAATTCAACTGAATATAGATCAGTTAGCAATGTTACATAATATTGTAGTGTTTTCATCATAAGTGATCTAGTATTTAGTCTCCTGACACCTGCAAGCAGTAGATGACGTATGTTTGTGTTTTTTTCCAACACTCTGTGCTTGCTTATACGCTCTTTCAGGTGTAGCAATGATGCAGATAGTCAGCTGTCCCTATGTAAAGACTATCTCTCCTACCAAAAACGGTAATTCCCTCCCCGTTATGGCATGTTAGTAACTGTTGTGCATCTCTATGCTTTCTTTCAGTGTAATTATTTCAAATTTGAGGCCCCTCTGTTTCTTACAAATGAGACCTTCATTTAACAACATCATGCCACTTTTATGACTTGTTTTTGATTTAATGTTAAACATAGGTGAAGTAGATCAGTTTTTGTCCCTTTAAAAAACTTTTGACAGTTGAGCTGTAGGCAGTAACAGATAATAAACTGCTATAAAAATTCAGATAAGTGTTTTAATTTGTGGTAAATGTGTTCCTACCTTGTCTCCCTTTTTTCTTTAATGGCTTTAATGTGATATTGTGGTGGTAGTGTCATTGCATGCCATATTCTCATATTTAATTTAATGTTTAGATTTTTTTGTTATATTCCAGCACAGATTGTATAATAGCTAAATATATATATATATATATATTTTCAATTCTGACATTACCCCTTTTTTTGTTTCTTTTTTGCCATGTTAATACAACTATGCAAAATATTTTATTGTGTCAGAGAAGAGCTACATGTCTTGAACTGATTCTGATTCTGTGTATGTTATATCAAGGTATGCTCCATGGCATGGCACCACCTTTAGTACCCATGATGCCCCCTCAAATGGCAATGGCCGGGCCTTCAGGACTGCCTGGAGCTCTGAGCACATCCGACTGGACTGAGTTTAAAACCCCAGAGGGAAAGTCCTATTACTTCAATAAACACACACAGGAGACCACCTGGGACAAACCAGACGAGCTAAAAGAGACAGGTTAGAGACTGGGACAAAGGCTGCATTTACACTGCAAGTTTCAATCTTTTGATCATATTTGATTTTTTTTTTTTTGTCCTGTCTTCTTACCTTCACGTAAGACACGACTTGTATCCGATATTGATGTTTACGTTAATTTCCGCCCAACCTAGAATGATTTCATTGGTGATCGTTTGTAGTGACACAGTTGACCCATGGGTATTGAATGTCTGCATATACAAAACAGGTGATCTTTTTTTTCCTTTTTTAATTTTTTTTTCTTTAAAGACCCATGGAATTATCCCACTTATACCTTTATCACTTGCCAGCAAGGAAACGTTAAAGCTGTCATACAGTAGATGTTTGCAGTGGAAAATTTGACTGAATGGATAAAAATAACAGTAGTTTTTGGTAGTTATTTTATTTATGGGTCGTTAGATCTAGAATTCTGAAGTCAAAATAAAGCAGGGGTAAGATTACATTTATTTGAAGCCCACATATTAGATTTGGAAGTGGCTCTGAAAGAATGTTGAAAATATGTTTGTGTTTGCATGTGTGCAACAATATCCAATCTCTGCCATATGTGAGTAAAAAAAAAAGTGTGGAAGTGTAAATGCATCCAAAAACATGACTTGTAAAAACAAAATAATAATATTTTAAATACCAATGACATTTTCTTTTAAAAGAATCGTTTTTGCTAGCGCTTAAGCACCTGTTAAATGCAGGGTTGAAGATCAGTCTGAAATGTCTTGGCTAGCAAATATGATTTTAACACTAGTAATAGTCTGTTTTCTTGAATGCAGCCTTCTGGAATGAGTCTTTTATGAGATTTGAAATTGCTCATCTCCATGTTTCTATAACAGAAAAAGAGAGTGAGAAGATGCAGAAGGATGTAGCTATTGACATGCTTGATGCTGAAATCATGGATATGGAAGATGGAAGCCCAAAAATCCACCCACCAAAAGAGCAGAAAGAGGTTGGTAACATACATCATACACAGTCTGTTTTGTATAAACAAGAGTTTCTGACAATATCTGTGTATTACTCTTAGGAGCTGAAAGACGAAGAGATGACAGAGGAACAGAAGGCAGCGAAAAAAGCAAAGCCTGTTGCAACCACACCCATTCCTGGCACGCCATGGTAGGTTTTTTTTTATTTTATTTTTTACTCAAAACAGATTTACTTCATTCAACAACATTAAATATGCAAAAGTTATATTATTTGTAAATCACCTTGAAAATTAGTTCACGAACAGTTAAATGCCAAGTGATATAGTTGGAGCTCTTGAATGCTTGCTCTTTGTATTGGATTGACCTGTACCCTATGCTTATTCCTGTGTGTCAGGTGTGTGGTGTGGACGGGCGACGAGCGGGTGTTCTTTTATAACCCCACCACACGTCTGTCAATGTGGGAGCGACCGGAGGAGCTGGTGGGACGGGTTGATGTAGATAAAGCGATTCAGGAACCTCCGCACAAAAGAGGCCTGGACAACAGCCACAAAATGGGTAAAAGTCATCTCCGTGTCAAGTATTTGCATTTTTATCATAGAAATGACAGATTATTCATGTATTTATTAGCAAACATCTTGAGAGAATTAAAATTACACCGTATCTGAACCATATGCAAGTTTACAGCATCAAGCAATTGACAAAATAAGTCAATAAGAGCACTACACTCTAAAGTGGGGAAAACTTTGTTGCCTGTATGTCATGTGTGAGAATGAAGCGTTCTCTATCCATGTCTGACTCATTCAACAACTTGTTAATAGCTGTCTAAACCTTCTGTTGCATGTTTGTGTTTCCTGTGACACAGTGTTGGCTAAAGAGGAACAGGAGTTCGCTGTTGCAGAAGACATACCTGATGATGAACCCAGTAAGGCCAAGAAACGAAAGTGAGTTGTTTTTCTCTATACTTTCTCTGCTTGATAAAATCGTGAACCACAAGACCAGGAATGTTCCACGTTAGAGGAAATTGCATTAACAATACTTAATGTCTCCCCGCTTTTAAAGGCAGTGCACACCAAGTCAAATACAAATAAAATGAAAAGTAAAATCACATCACATCACATCAAAACTGTCAAATTTCCATTATTTTCGGGAAAAAAAATTCGGGTCTCGTCTCTTACTAATAAAGACAGCAGATTATTATGAACTTAATTATGATGAGATTATTATGTTTTGTTTTGAGATCGTATGCATGTTTTACATGCTGAAAATTCAGATTTGATGCGAATAGGCCTGCTTATGCTTAGACATGTCTTCTGGCTGATTAGTTGTTTTGTGTATTAGGATAGAGGAGAAGAAGGAGGTCGATTCAGAAAAGGAGGCAGCCATGGAGGCTGAGCTGAAGGCAGCGCGCGAGAGAGCCGTTGTACCTCAGGAAGCTCGGATGAGTCAGTTTAAAGATATGCTGCTCGAGCGAGGGGTAAGACATACATGTGTATAATATGCACATACACTCCCGTTCAAAGGTTTGTGGTCTGTAAGATTTTTTTTTTTTAAAGAAATTGATACTTAATGCGCATTACATTGATCAAAAGTGACAGTAAAGACAATGATTTGAACTTTCTATTCTATTTTAAAAAAGTCAAGAAAAGTGTCACAGCTTCCTCCTAAGATATGAAGCAGCATAACTGTTTTCAACATTGATGATAAGAAATGTTTCTTGGGCACCAGATCAGCATATTAGAATGATTTCTAAAAGATTATGTGACACTGAAGACAATTTAATAATATTGTATAATAATAATATGTATTTTTTTTTTAAATAAACAAAAATAAATGCAGCCTTGGTGAGCATAAGAGACTCCTTTCAAAAACATGAAAATAAATCTTACTAACCTCAAGCTTTTGAGAGAGTGTATGTCTTTTTTCATTCAGTACTCAATGAGTCATGTGAGAGATCATTCAGAACTCCTCAAAGATTCTTGTTAGGGATTTTTCTAAACCCATTTTTAAATCCAGTTTATGATGATATACCTAAAATCAACACAAACTGTTTAAAGCCCGATATATTTCATAACATAATGGAGAAAAGATTTGTCTGGGGTGATTCACTCAGTGTAGCTTATATATTTATTTTATGGTCTGAAAGGTTAAACCCATCATTTGTTTTAAGCTTCGCTCCTCATTAAAATACTTACCTGACATTTTCTAGTGATCAGAGAAGCACTGATCAGTGGAGTCTCACATCTCCCCCCCCTCTTGGCAACAGATTTGATGTTTCAACTATGAAATATGGATAAACGCATATGTCGTTTATGTAATGGAGATCCCTTCAAGTCTGTAGTAGAGAGCTGTCTGCCCTTTGCCTCACCATCCTATGCCAAAGATGAAAGGCACATTTGCAGTCAAAGGGTCTCATCATCAAGGTAAGACCCCTTCCCCCTTTGCTTATTCCTCGGACCCCCATGTGTCTGAGAGGTGCCGTACAGCAACATATAGTCATCACTCCAATAGACAAGTGGCCCGTTCACTCCTCATTTAATTACACCGCTCTCAATGCACCAATTAGCATGGTGGGAAAAGAAAGGGTTGGAGGCTGAGAGAAGGAAGCTGAGAACCACCTGTTGGGTTTGTGTCATTCATTAGGGATGGTGGGATTGAGGATGAAAAGCAGTGGGCTCACACACCCTGACTCCAGCGCTGCAGGAGGGGGACACGCTCAGAGGGGCTCACCTACTGAACGCTCTTTTCTCGTTATAATGGCCCTAATTAAGAGCAAGGGGGGTTAAAATGGCTCTGACTCCTTTTCTCCATCTCTCAACACTTTTCTCCTCTTTTATCAGGTCTCTGCTTTCTCTACCTGGGATAAGGAGCTTCATAAGATTGTATTTGATCCACGTTATCTGCTGCTCAATCCCAAAGAGAGGAAACAGGTACACACTCTACTGTATTTAGCCTCTGACATGTCCACAATGTGAAAAATGTATTGTACGTTAGCCCACTCATCTCATGCTACTGTCCCCATCTGCAGGTGTTCGATCAGTATGTGAAGACACGTGCAGAGGAGGAGAGGAAAGAGAAAAAGAACAAAATCATGCAGGTCAAAGATGACTTCAGGAAAATGATGGAGGAAGCTAAACTTGGTGTCAGGTAAACAGTACACCATCAGGATAAACCTAATTTTTCAATGTTGTTTAATATCGTTGTGCACTTTTGTGTTGGTTCATTTCTGATAAACGCCTTGAAAATGAAGAGTTTATTAAACAATAATATATTTAAAAATGTTGGGCTTTGTGTGGCATCTTAAAAATGTGCAATGGGCATCTGTCTGCATGCTTGCATAGACAAACAATTACAAAATAGCATAGGCAGAATACAAGAACACATCCTATCTGAACGGCATTCAAGTTATTCAAGTCAAGTTACATCAACAAATATTGACGCTTTACTGTCACTTTTGATCAGTTTAATGCAATCTTGCTGAATAAAAGTGTTAATATCTTCTAAAAGAAAATCACACTGGCCGCAAACTTTTGATCGGTAATGTAATTAATTTGAATATATTTAATAGATTGGCAATCAATGAGCACGTTTACATTCACACTAGTTCGCCGATAACTCACAAAAAACAGCTGATGGAAATATAGGGTGGCCATTTCCATAACACCAAAAAGGAGGAAACTTTGCGTCATTTAGTGAGGCAAGAATAATTGCAACTACAATACAATTTTGTCCATCATATCGATGGTATCATGATACAGTGATTCTAAAATGGCCTACTCTATTCATTGCTAGACAAATTTGATCTACGATATATATTGATATAGACCTGCTATGTGTAACAGAAGAGGCAAAAAAGTGTTTGTTCACAGTATTTGTATTTATTCAAGATATTGTGATGTCTGTTTTAAAAACTGACCACTGAGAGGAACCTGTCTTGCAAAGTTCACAGTGCCTGAAAACATAACATTTCTGGACTTCTGGAAATAAAAGAAATGCATAAATAAACAAATAATCTGGCACGGTGCCAGAAAACATAACATTTCACAGCGACACAGCGTGCAAAATCCATGAAAAGCGTCTCTACTGCTTTTTGATATAAATTTGCGCTCTTTTGTCCATTCCGGATTAAATGAGGTCTGACGTTTCGGCATGTTAACGTTATGATATGACGTAGCCAGAACGTGAACGTGGAGGCTTGTTTACACTTTTAACCAATGATATATCAGATATGTATTTGACACCGCTTTCAGCCAATCATTTGTTTGACCAGAGATCTTACGGCATTCGACGCTATGCTGCTGCATCCCAATAAAGATTCTAGAGCAGTGGTTTTTTGAAAGGAGGACAAATGAGTGTCCGGTTTGAGGCTGCGCCAGACACCGGACAGGGGGCTTAAAGTCCGGACTGTCCGGCCAAAATCCGGACGTATGGCCACCCTATTGAAATAACCTGTTTTCCGGGTTATATGCAACGCAAGTAAACTGCATTTAAATGACTTTATTAATAAATCAGTTATTTCCCGCTAGTGAAATCAAAATGTGATAATTTGCGTATCTGCCTCCAAGTATTTAATTTATGTCGGTTGTGTTGTTAAATAAAGCATTACAAACCAAAGAGTATTGCAACATGTCAGCGGGAAACTTATGGCTCATATATTGTCCTCTCATGCAGTTACAGATGAAGCATTTTACACGTTCCTGTCACATATCACACATGCACTTCAATAAGGCGGCAGAAAGCAGGTTAATACCTTTACATTCTGGGCAAAATCAGCGTATGGGGCAAAAATCTAGCAGTGGCGATCGGTTTATGCGTAAGCCGCTTATGACCTTACTCCGATAAAGGAAAACGGGTTAATGCGTTTACATGATCATGTGCATTGTCGGCTTATTAAAGGGTTAGTTCACCCAAAAATTTAAATAATGTAATTTATTGCTCACCCTCATGCCGTTCCACACCCGTAAGACCTCCACACCCGTTCATGTTCAGAACACAAGTGAAGATATTCTTGGCTTGCATAGCCAGCAATGACATTTCCTCTCTCAAGATCCATTAATGTACTAAAAACATATTTCAATCAGTTCATGTGAGTACAGTGGTTCAATAATAATGTTATAAAGCGACGAGAATATTTTTGCTGCGCCAAAAAAACTAAATAACGACTTGTATAGTGATGGCCATATATGGCTTATATAGTGATTTCAAAACACAGCTTCATGAAGCTTCGGAGCATATAGAATCAGCGTATCGATTCACGTGATTTCTGCGTGATTTCAGCAGTTTATTCAGTGTTTTGAAATCGGTTATCACTATTTAAGTTGTTATTTAGTTTTTTTAGGCGCACCAAAAATGTTCTCGGTGCTTTATAATATTAATATTGAACCACTGTACTCACATGAACTGATTTAAATATGTTTTAGTACATTAATGGATCTTGAGATAGATGTCATTGCTGGCTATGCAGGCCTCACTGAGCCATCGAATTTCAACAAAAATATCTTAATTTGTGTTCCGAAGATGAATGGAGGTCTTACGGGTGTGGAACGGCATGAGTGTGAGTAATAAATTACATTATTTTCATTTTTGGGTGAACTAACTCTCTAAGCATACTCAGGTTAAGAATGAGTGCATTTACATGCACAATGTTAACCTGATAAGGGCTCAGTTGCCACAACCTCAGTGTTAAATCATTTTTATGTTATGTAGCTCTTTTCACAAGCTATGTTATTTTTAAAGCAACTTTATAAAACAACGACTAATTTCATTAACGTTTAAACTGAAATTTTGCAACCGACTAGTCGACTACTCGAACCCCTTCCCCCAGAGATAGACTGTATATGGCATCCATTTGAAATGCACTACTTAATCTATGAAGTCAAATCCCATACTGAATGCTGCTAAAAATAGGTCCGATACAATGTGCTTGCCTTGCATTATGGTCATTGTGTATTAAACTTGAGTGTTCACTTAAGCAACATTAGCCATTATAGACACATTTATTCAAATCAATGAATCAATAGGCAGCGCAGGACCAAACCTAAAAGCCTATTATAAACAGATTTCCTCAAATAAAAGTTACCCAATGCAAGTCATTTAAACGTAATTTAATGATGTAGCCTTTGTAAAAAAAAATATAAAGCAAAAAAAATCGACTACTCAAATAGTCTTGCATCAGGTAGTGGAGAGTAAAACCTTGTGAGGAACCCGACTCCGAGAGAAGAGAACCCATCCTTTTCTTGCATTGCAATGAATGTGAAAATGATAAATGCATAACAAGAACCACTTTTTTTCTCTTCACAGAACAACGTTCAGCGAGTTTGCTGCCAAACATGCCAGGGATTCACGCTTTAAGGCTGTTGAAAAGATGAAAGACAGAGAAGCCATTTTCATAGAATTTATGACAGCCTTCAGAAAGAAGGAGAAAGAGAACTCAAAAAACCGTGGGGAGAAGGTGAGGAACCGAAGTTAATACACAACTATTACCTTATTTTACCGAAAGTTGAGATGCCAATCTTATTAAATATTCAGGAGTGGCCCTTGTTATTTAACTGACATTTAATACAATAGAAACAAGTGCTCAATAGGTAGACAAAGAAAAAGCAGGACAACCTACCAATGCATTGCACGTTGAATATCTCTTGGTAACTTCACATTCAATGTCATGCAATCACATGCATGTTCACAGGCGAATACACTCGTAGGCTGAGACTAAGTCATGAGCTGTAATCTGCCCTGGTGTTTGGTCTACACACACACGCTGTCTTTGTGGCTAGGGTTAAGTGCAGAAAGTCTGGGCTGATTGCCTTTGGCAGCTAAAGGTCAGCCATCAAACATTAATGCCAGTGAAATGTCGCCTGTGTAGGGGGGCCATAGGTTAGTAGGGAGTGTTCACCAGGTGGGGTTCACCAGAGGATGCCCGTCTAATTCCGTTATTATTAAACCGTATTAACAACGATCAGGCGATGTTTCAGTCACATTTGTGGAGCTTCTTGACAGTAAGTGACTCATTAACCACTGGCCTTGGAAAGGTATAGTTCACAAGTAATGAAACTGTCCCATTCTCCAACAATATATTACTCAAGTAATACAAGTGATCATTTAGCATTTAGCAGACTTGCCCAGCTCCATGGTGCAATTGTGGTGGGGAGTTGTTGTCCCATGTGGGATTTGAACCAGCATCCTTTAGCCTACCAGCCTAGATGTACACCGGCCATATTCAAACCTGCGTGTCGGCACTCTTGTGTGTTGGGGACATGTCCATTACCCACTACATTTATGTTGCTATTGTTTTCTTTAAGGTCAAGCAAGACTTTTTTGAGCTCCTGTCAGATTACCATGTGGATGGTCAGCAGCGCTGGAGCAAAGTGAAGGAAAAGATGGAGACTGACCCTCGCTACAAGGCTGTGGAAACCTCTGCAGCTCGAGAGGAACTCTTCAAGAGCTACGTGGAGCGTCTTGCCAAGGTTAGAGGAGCTGCTTTACTTTACACTATTTTTTGGTACCAGCCCTGTGTTATTTTTAGACGGTAAGAAAGGCATGAAAATATAGGGATTTAGATACTTTTACAGAAAGGAAAGAAACATGTAATGACAAACATGTATTGACAACTCAAGTTCACTTCACAACATTTAATTTATAAGCATTTACTGTGTCTGGTGAGGAATGTTTTTTCTTCCGTGGTGAATTCTTCCTGATCCTTGATTTTGATACTCCTCCAGAATCCAAACTCTGAGAAAGAGAAAGAGCTAGAGAAACAGGCCCGGATAGAGGCCAGTCTGAGGGAAAGAGAGCGGATGGTGCAGAGATTCCGCTCGGAGCAAACCAAAGAGATTGACCGTGAGAGAGAGCAGCACAAAAGGGAGGAGGCCGTCCAGCATTTTAAAGCACTCCTGTCTGATATGGTAATAGCCAGATTTAATATCTCATACCCATATCAAATGGAAATAAGCTTGTTATAACTCTATACAACCACTAGTGAAAATGTCAAAATCTTCCAATTCATGAAAAGTGTATATTGTTTAGTAATGTGGTCAAAACTGGTTAAATCTAGTATTGTAAAAGTTGTCATTGACAATTGTTTACTGAATGTGACAGGTGAAGACGCCTGATGCCAACTGGTCAGAGACGCGTCGCACCCTGAGGAAGGATCACCGCTGGGAGTCATCCTCATTGCTGGAGAGGGATGAGAAAGAGAGGCTCTTCAACGAACACATCGAGGGTCTTGCAAAGAAGAAAAAGGAGCATTTTCGCCAACTTCTGGACGAAACGACCTCGGTACACTGCCCTGACACCATGACATGGGTCACTTGTCTATAGGGTTGGGTATCGTTTGAAATTTAATGATTCCAATTCTGCTTATCAATTCCTAATTTCGATTCCAATAAGGTAAAAAAACAAACAAAAAACAAAAAATCTTTCAATTTCATTCACTTTTATTCTAGGTCTTATTGTAAAACATTTCATAACAGGCTAAAGAACTTACACAATCAACTTTTGCCTATTAAAAATTAGGGGTGCACCGATCCGACTTTTTCAGTCCCGATACCGATACCGATGCCTGGGCTTTGTGTATCTGTCGATACCCGATACCGATCCGATATATTGTTGAATTAATAATAAACTGTATATCTTCCACCTTATACCTTCCTTGAAGAGACTAAAGGCACCAGACTTTACTAACTAAACATAACTAAGACAAAATAACAGATGTATGTAAGGTGTTGAATTCTTATTTATTTAAAAAACAATTGTGCATTCAAATCTAAAATAGAATGTAATCTAACTTCTTTAAATAAATAAAATGTAGCAGTGGAAACAAAAAACAGTGTATTGGTCAAACATACAATAGTAATCTGACAGTTACCAAACATTTTTTACACTACAGATAATTGTTTTGGTATATAATCATATCAATATTAAAAAGTAGCATTACAAATTAACAAATAGTCTAATTTTCTACCATATGCAATTTAATAAAAATTTTCAGCTAGCTAATAACAACTTTGTTCTGGTTTCACCTCACTCCAGATTAAATGATTGTAGGCTAGGCCTATTTATTTTACTACACATTGTCAACAGAAATAAGATGAAATACTGTTGATAATTAAAAATAATTCTTACTACCCACTCTTGCTAAAATGGGTAAGCACACTTGTGTTCTCATTTCAGTTGCGTTCTGAGTAAATTAATAAACTGAGTTCATGAGTTCAGTGTTGGACAGATCAGTTGTTCTGGCCAGTCGTTAAAATGATTCGGTTCAAAGGAGTCATTAGGTCACGAATCGGACATTAGCAGACGCGTTGTGTGCGAATCCCGTCTGTTAGAACATCGCGAAAGATGTCAACACACAGAAAACACTTCATAACTGGATATAATTTGTCTCCCGCTTATTGAAAGTATGCTTTATGTCAGCTGGTCAGAGAAGAGTCAATGTTTTTTGAGCGCAATTCACACCCAGTGATAATTCAAGGACAAAATTGTCCGAATGTGTCACGTGCAACATGGTTTCGGTCTTCCGAGCTTTTGATTTGGATTAATATGTGAAATATGAGAGCGAACACTGATTATTTTGAAGACCCAGAGAGCGCGCGCGGGGGAGGAATTCTCTGATCGTTCTCTCTGTCACTCAGTCACAAGCGCAGCATCTGTTCTACATCACTCGTAAATCACAATAACTCATCAAATTAGGCTTTGGCCGTCAAAAAAATGTCAATGCAGGAAAGACCCTGACTTTGCAGTAATACCCTCGAAACAGGACCATCTGTGCTTTTGGAACTAAATCCTCTGCAGAGGTGAGAGCTGATCCGTTGCTGGTGAACGAGTTAAACTCTTTCTACGCTCGCTTTGATGGTAATCGCGGCAGCGCGACTCCGGCGAGTGACGCGTCAGAGAGAGTCCCTCAGAGCAGCAACGGTCACGTGATCTCTGTCTCGGAGGACGAGGTTCGGAGGGCACTCAAACGTGTGGATGTCAGGAAAGCTGCTGGGCCGGATGGTATTTCAGGTCGTGTTCTGCGGTCCTGTGCTGATCAGCTCGCAGGGCTCTTTACATCCATATTTAACGAGTCCCTTGCTACATCTGTTGTCCCCACCTCCTTCAAACGATCCTCCATCATCCCTGTACCTAAGATCAGTAAACCCTCTTGCCTAAATGACTATCGTCCAGTGGCTCTCACATCTTTAGTCATGAAGGTCTTTGAGAGACTCATTAAAAACAACATTTGCTCCTCCATTCCTGACACTTTGGACCCTCTTCAGTTTGCCTATCGTCCCAATAGATCGACTGAAGATGCCATTTCTCACGTCCTTCACTCCTGCCTCACTCACATCGACAGCAAAAGTGGGAACTATGTCAGGTTGCTATTTATTGACTATAGCTCAGCCTTTAACACCATAGTTCCCATTAAGCTAACACACAAACTCCTGGATCTAGGCCTGAATTCTTCTCTCTGCCTCTGGATTGAAGATTTCCTCACTGGCAGACCCCAGGCGGTGAGAGTAGGCCAGTTCACCTCCACCTCCATCACCCTGAGTGTTGGAGCTCCACAGGGCTGTGTGCTGAGTCCCCTGCTCTACTCTCTCTACACCCATGACTGTTTGTCCACACACAGCTCCACCTCTATCATCAAGTTTGCTGATGATACTGTTGTCCTGGGTCTCATCTCCAACAACAATGAGACGGCATACTTGGACGAAGTGGAGCAACTGACATCATGGTGCCAGGACAACTGTCTCTCTCTGAATGTTAACAAGACCAAAGAACTGATTGTGGACTTCAGGAAGAGACAGCATCGGTCATACTCCCCTCTCATGATCAGCGGGACACCGGTAGAGAGAGTGAGCAGCTTCAAATACCTGGGTGTGAACATCTCCGAGGATCTGACCTGGACTACACACATCCAGACACAGGTGAAAAAAGCCAGGCAAAGACTGTACCACCTGCGCCAGCTGAGGAAATTCAGGGTTTCACCAGCCATCCTGAAAACTTTCTATCGAGGGGCGATAGAAAGTGTCCTGACTCAGTGCATCACAGCGTGGTACGGGAACAGCACCAGTCACGACTGCAAAGCCCTGCAAAGAGTGGTGCGCTTATCCGAGCGCATCTCAGGCTCAGCTCTCCCGTCTCTGCAGGACATCTACACCAAACGCTGCAGAGGTAGAGCTACTAAAATCATCAGAGACATTAATCACCCTGCAAACTCTCACTTCACCCTGCTGCCATCTGGTAAGCGCTTCCGTAGCCTGATGGCAAAGACTGAAAGACTCAGGAGGAGTTTCTTCCCCCAGGCCATCAGACTCCTGAACTCAGTCACGTGACTTCACTTCACCCCCGCACACGCATAAACATCCAGTCTTTTAACATTAACATCCACATACTGCAATTGCACTGCACTTTACGTCCCTATTGTTACTGCGTAACAACCTGTAATAAACCTTGCACATTATACTTCTTTATATATACATATATATATATATTTTATGTTAACCACTTATTTTTAAGTCTACAGTTTATCTCACTTATCATATCCACATATTTTTTTATATTTTTATTTTATCTTATTTCCAATTTTTATCTTTACTTGATTTATTTATAATCCTACTTATGTTAATACTTTTTATTCTTATTTTATTCTATTTCTATTTTAATTTCTTGTAACTGTTATTTGCACTGTCCATGGAGCGGACCTGTTTACATTTCACTGCCAGTTGTATATTGTGTATATAACTGTGTATGTGACAAATAAAACTCTTGAATCTTGAATCTTGAACAGCGACGAACTAGTTGGCGTGGCAAGCGTGAAATATCTCCTCCACACAGCCGACTCTCTGGCTCGCTCCCTTCTAGCATGCGACACACGTGAAGCTGACGAATGACGTAGGTTCTGCTGCGATGGAAAAAAACACCTGGATCGGCTTGTGGATCTGTTAATTTTTCCGATCCCCGATCCAGCTATTTTGTCAGTATCGCGGCCGATATCCGATCCTAATATCGGATCGGTTTACCCCTATTAAAAATACCATAGCTAAAACAAGCATTATACGCATTATTAAAGTCCCTGTAAAGTCTAAACTAAACATGTGTTCTGAGTTTCTCACACCACAGATAAATGTGTTATTAACCACCCAGCCAAATTTTAATCATTAAAAAATCCGCCAAGTACATAAAATAGCTTATCAAAAACCTGAAAAAATGAGCAGCATTCTCTGCTCTCAAACGCTGGGGGTGTGTCCGCTGTCGGCGCTGAAACCACGCCCACTCGCGGGAAAGCTGCAGTAGCACACAAGACAACACTCACTGATCACGAGCGTCTATGATCACGACGCACCAGATGTCGGCAGGACGGGAGGATGAAGGCCTGGGCGGGTGATAGTCGGTTCTGCAGCGGATTATCAGTGAATCCCTGTTGTCTCCGGTTAAAGTTTGTAAAACGATCCGGTGTATTGTCACTGCAGACTCGGAGGCAGGCGTCGGTGGTGATCCTCAGCTCTCCATCAAGATGGCTGTTCACAAAATTAATCCACCTCTTCTTGATCATTGTGTTTGTTTTGTAAGCTGTTTTGTAAGTTGTAGACTATAGTAACTAACAGTACTGACAGTAACTCGCGATCGAGCGGGCAAACTGATGCGAATGTGCTCTAGTTATGATCGTGTTAGGGGAGGAGCCAGGCTCGGTGGCTCCAGTGCGTCATCGAGCCACCGTTTTAGCCCCGCCCAGAAAATCCTGAACACAGCAACGGTGAAAAACTGTTTAACGGTCTAACTTCTGAATTCAGTACTACATAGTTCACAGTCTTTGTAATTTGTTTCAGCAATACATTTCTAACATTTATAATGTGTTTAGAAAAAAATCTCAGAATTGCCTTTAAAGGGACTTTAAAGACAATTAAACACTCAGTAATTAAAAAAGAACAAATAATCAAATTATCAATTGCACAAATAAATAAAATTGAACAAAGATACGATTGAAATAAACATTCAGGTTCAGAAACGAATCAAATGTAAAATAACAGCACTTTATTAATAAAATATTGTCTATACATTACAAATATAGTTAAATGTTATTCTGTCTAGAACAGCGAGTGACTTTTCTCAATATCTTTTGTTGTTTGATTAAAGATATGATTGAGACGGCATCAGGAAAATCTGCTGTCACCTTTAAGAGCTGCACGGATCCCGTACTGTTACACATGCATTTTCTTCTTAAGACATAACCGACTGCGTTTACGAGAATATTTTGACAAAATTTTCTGTGTATTTGTCCGTTCGTGTGCTGTACAGAAAGACAAGGAAGAGAACTCCTGTTCATTATCGTGCAATATTGAGGAGCCGTTCTGTGCGCACATGTGTGTGCAACATGTGTGTGCATGTCAGCAGAACAGAAAACAGCGCGCGAGTCGTCTTTGTGCTCTAATAGTTTAAAATCACAATAAAACCACCTTTTCTGTTCGCTCGTTTTGGATGTGTGCAGAGCACAGAAAACAGCGTGCAAGTCTTTTGTGCTTGAATGATTAAAAATCACATTAAAAATGCGCTCACGGGAACCGATAAGCGGAATCGAAATGCATGTTTCTTATCAAATGACCAGTTCTGGGAAGTTCTAGTTCTAGATACCCATCCCTACTTGTCTAACTCGGTTTGTTGTCTGTTAATCTGTTGTATCCAGCCTACTCAATTGACTCAAATTCCTTCCTCTACATCAGATCACTTTGATGACGTCATGGAAGGAAGTTAAGAAACTTATTAAAGAAGATCCGAGATGCATCAAGTTTTCAAGCAGTGACAGAGTAAGGCCTGTCTTTGCCTTTTTGTTGTACTTCTTTTGTCAAAATGTTGTCTTTTTAAGTCTATATAGTTATCTCTTTATAGTATGTGTTTATAGTTAGTATATGCAAGTCTTTCTTTATAGTATGGATGTATTCACACCAGGAAAGTCCACTAGTTCACTTGCTTTGGTCCGGACCAAATACAATGTTGATTTTTTTTTTTTTTTTGTGGTTCGCTTTGGTTCACTTTTACACTGCTCTTTTTGCAAGTGAACCGAAAATTTTAAACAAAACCACATGTGTGCTAAGGTCATCCATTCATGGGACAGAAATTCTCAAGCAGGGAAAAGCAGGAAGTGCAAAAACAGGCTAATTATGGATATCTTTTGTGCAATTTTTATTCTTGTACTGATTAGGTGTTATCAGCTATGAACACAATATGAAGTACTGTCCCACGAATGTGATTTACTGATGAATAAATAGGCCTGTAAGGCTAAATCGCAGTCCCAAACTAGTTTTTGTTAATACAATAAAGTAGCCACCACACTAATTAAAAAATATACAGAGTAACTAAGTGAAAATAAAGTGGCATTTTGGGGTTATGGAAACAACAGTTAATGCACTGTTAATGAAACCTGAAAACTGTCCCTGATGAATAGAATGAACATCGTACCTGCATGCAATTCCTTCCCAGCTAACACACGTCGTACCAGTTACGTGATTTATGGGTACTTTACTTTTATTTCATGACATACTAATGTACAATATAACGTTGCATGCTCGTAGTTTCGCTTGCGCTTTATATATGAAGTGATATTATACAGCGCGCGCCACCGCTTTTGCGCGTGCAATTGAAGAGTGTGCGCTACGAGCACAGTTTAACGGCTGACAGGACAGGAAATTTCGGTTTTCTGAGGTGAGAGACTTTTTATTTCGTATCAAGCTACGAAAATAACGTTAAAATAATGACATTGACTTGTGCGCCTACCATGGCATGCTGACAGTGGCACTGCGCAGAAGATGGATGAAGTATTACATTTTCATTCATAGAGAGGGGCTTCGCACCAGAGTTAATTTGGAACCGGACCGAGACCGACTCTTCAGCTGGGTCTCAGTTATGGTTGTTTGATCTGCATAGTGTGATTGCTGTATTCACACCTGCCCAAAACATCAAGGGGGGAAACGAACTTGAGTTCAATTCAATCGAACCAAACAAGACTGGTGTGAATATACCCTAAGTCTATATAGTTATGTCTATATAGTTGTGTCTTTATAGCAGTTCCTATATGGTTATGTCTTTTATAGCAATTCCTATATGGTCATGTCTTTGTAGTTATGTCTATATAGTTATGTCTTTATAGCAATTCCTATGTAATTATGTATTTTATAGTTATGTCTATATAGTTATGTCTTTATAGCAATTCCTATGTAATTATGTCTTTATAGCAATTCCTATATAGTCATGTCTTTATAGCAATTCCTATATGGTTTTCTTCATAGCAATTCCTATATTGTTAAGTCTTTATAGTAACTGTATATTTATCTTTATACACTCACCTAAAGGATTATTAGGAACACCTGTTCAATTTCTCATTAATGCAATTATCTAATCAACCAATCACATGGCAGTTGCTTCAATGCATTTAGGGGTGTGGTCCTGGTCAAGACAATCTCCTGAACTCCAAACTGAATGTCAGAATGGGAAAGAAAGGTGATTTAAGCAATTATGAGCGTGGCATGGTTGTTGGAGCCAGACGGGCCGGTCTGAGTATTTCACAATCTGCTCAGTTACTGGGATTTTCACGCACAACCATTTCTAGGGTTTACAAAGAATGGTGTGAAAAGGGAAAAACATCCAGTATGCGGCAGTCCTGTGGGCGAAAATGCCTTGTTGATGCTAGAGGTCAGAGGAGAATGGGCCGACTGATTCAAGCTGATAGAAGAGCAACTTTGACTGAAATAACCACTCGTTACAACGGAGGTATGCAGCAAAGCATTTTTGAAGCCACAACACGCACAACCTTGAGGCGGATGGGCTACAACAGCAGAAGACCCCACCGGGTACCACTCATCTCCACTACAAATAGGAAAAAGAGGCTACAATTAGCATGAGCTCACCAAAATTGGACAGTTGAAGACTGGAAAAATTCTGCATGGTCTGATGAGTCTCGATTTCTGTTGAGACATTCAGATGGTAGAGTCAGAATTTGGCGTAAACATAATGAGAACATGGATCCATCATGCCTTGTTACCACTGTGCAGGCTGGTGGTGGTGGTGTAATGGTGTGGGGGATGTTTTCTTGGCACACGTTAGGCCCCTTAGTGCCAATTGGGCATCGTTTAAATGCCATGGCCTACCTGAGCATTGTTTCCGACCATGTCCATCCCTTTATGACCACCATATACCCATCCTCTGATGGCTACTTCCAGCAGGATAATGCACCATGTCACAAACCTCGAATCATTTCAAATTGGTTTCTTGAACATGACAATGAGTTCACTGTACTAAAATGGCCCCCACAGTCACCAGATCTCAACCCAATAGAGCATCTTTGGGATGTGGTGGAACGGGAGCTTCGTGCCCTGGATGTGCATCCCACAAATCTCCATCAACTGCAAGATGCTATCCTATCAATATGGGCCAACATTTCTAAAGAATGCTTTCAGCACCTTGTTGAATCAATGCCACGTAGAATTAAGGCAGTTCTGAAGGCGAAAGGGGGTCAAACACAGTATTAGTATGGTGTTCCTAATAATCCTTTAGGTGAGTGTAGTTATGTCTATATAGTTAATATAATTCCTATATAGTTATGTCTTTATAGCAATTCCTATATAGTTTTGTCTTTATAGCAATCCCTATATAGTTATGTCTTTATAGCAATTCCTATATAGTTTTGTCTTTATAGCAATCCCTACATTATGTCTTTAAAGCAAGTCCTATATAGTTAAGTCTGTATAGTTAAGTAAGTCTATATCGTAATTAAGTCTGTATAGTTAGTAAGGTCTCTATAGTTGTCTTTATAGTAAGTCTCTCTACCTGTTGTTCACCATTTCACCATAGAAACGACAGAGGGAGTTTGGTGATTACATCAAAGACAAGTACATCACAGCCAAAGCAGACTTCAGAACTCTCCTGAAAGAGACCAAGTTCATCACCTACAAGTAAGAAGCTTCAAATATGTGATTATGAAATCTATCATAAATCCAACTATTTGAAATAAGAAAAAAATGGTAAATGTAACCACAAACTATCCTACTTTATATATCATAGTATTTCATCTTACAATAATGCTATTACTATTATAATTGAATAAATGGAACTAAGTTTTCATTTTCTGAAGAAAGTGTAGGAAAGTTAAGGTGTTGTGGGTTTTTTTTTTAGCATGGAGCTAAACAGTTTCTAGGGTTTTCTGAGTGGCTGCTTGGTGTTTATTTATTAGCCCAGGCCAAAAACCACCTGCAAATCTATAATATTCTGGTGGTGGTTCAGGATTTTTTTCCACCAGTTGTACCACCTATCAGGTAAAACGATAAGAAGTAACAGCGCAATCTCCTCAACAAGTTGAATGATTTGAGTTAAGTCTTGAAATTAAATTTTAATTTTGTCTTCAGATCACGCAAGTTGATGCTGGAGTCAGAGCAGCACTTGTCGGACATTGAGAAGATCTTGCAAAAGGATAAAAGGTACCTGGTTCTGGACTGTATGTCAGAAGAGAGGCACAAACTCCTCATGGGATACGTGGAGGAGCTGGACCGCAGGGGACCACCTCCTCCTCCGACTGCCTTTGAACCTGCTCGACGCTCCACTAAATAATCTCACACATCTCCCAGATATTTTTCCCATACCTCGGGCCCACACTACCACGGACTCTCAGAAACATAAAGATAAATCACTCCAGTCCAAAGGTTTTACTTGTCAAACCTTTGAAAGTGAATGGTACATACCCACCTGCCCCTAGCTTATGCCATAAAGAACATCATGGGAGTATAAGACACAGAATAAGTATTTGGACCAACTGGAAGTTTTTTTAAAAATATATTATATGATGCATTTCCAGGTCTTCTCCATAACAAGCCACAGTGTTGTCCTTATCCATCCAGTCTAAGGGGTTAAATTCGCATTACATGATAAACGGTGATTGTACAGAATCTGTCTTGTGTTTGGGTAACTGTCCTGAACGTCTACCGGAGGTATCGCCACCTGGTGCCTGTCAGCCCTTTTTTCCTCCAGCCACTGCTGCGATCTCAAATCCCGAACATCAATTCAGGTTCACGTGTCACACCTTTTGCTCCAAACTGTTTAGAAACTGTGATTCGTTGAAATTGGGAGAGCCTCCCGGTTTTGTGAACATTTTTTGGTGACTTTAGTCACCCACAGGGATATTCACGAATTATGAAAGCCTCTCTGTGTATATGTCATTTTAACTGACTGTTGGGTTAACATGAAAGATGTTTCTAGATGATGAATATGTATGTGTAATATGTATTCATTAGTTCGTTTACAATGTGATATGACTGACCGTATGAGCACTGGCAGTTGGCCATGTCAACTGGTCTTACGGTTTAATTTAATTGTTCAGATGTTTCTTAAAATGATATTGTTTTTCGGACTTGCTTTATGTACAGCTGAAGTTGAATAAAAGCAACCCATTTTTTTAACTTTGTTCATTTTGCGTGTGTTTGCAAAAATGCGTGCAGAACAGCTCATAGCAGACCACAAAAAGAACACAACTCCTTAGTAGGTAATATATTACAATTTATTTTACACAAATGCATTTCCGAAATACTTTTCATTATTGCCATCTTATTGTGTGAATGTTGTCACGATAAACAAAAAGGGGCAAAATGCAGGTAGCAATAAAAGTAAGATTTCAACAAATATTTTTTTTATTAATACTATAGGCAGGAGAGAGCTATGCACAGCTTTTCGGCATTGTTATTGTCTTGGTAGACCTGTGCGCACAAGACGTCACAACACACTTGTTTCTTTAGTGATATCTCTACCTATTTCATTATATAATACATAATTTTTTAACAACATGATACAATACAAATAGTACAGTCATCTCCATATACTTCTAAAAAATTATACCATGCCAGTTTTCTCTTTTTAAGAACAGTTAAACACAAACACTAAATCAAATAAATTCATCATTTATGAGTTCAGGTGAGGTCTGATCTGTTGTTGTACGTGTTTTTTTTTTCTTTTTTGTTGACAAAATGGAAGAAAAAAAAAGGGCGGCTGGATTCACACTGTCTTACTGTTTTCCTTACTTGGGATCCTGGTGCTCCCAGGGTATAGGATCATTTTCATGTGACTGGGAGCCAGTTTCCCTCTCTTGCCAAAACTGCTCTACATCTGGCAGTACAATTCCATCCTTGTTGGTCGGGCTTTCCTGCTGTCCTCCACACGGGTCTGGTTGCTTCTCAGGCTTTTGCTCCTCTGTTTGCCCCGGCCGGTGTGGAGGGAGGTGGGCTGATCTCTCAGGTCTTGGGGTGGGCGACTTTGGGGCGGTCGGGTTGTGTGGTCCTGGCTTGTGTTTTGCCGGTTGCTTGCGGAGGGTGAGCCTACGCCACAAGCCAATGTAGCCCTCCCTGAACTCCTCTGAGAGGGCGAGAACGATGAGAGGGTTGACTAAAGAGATGGAGAACATGAGGAGCTGGGCGGAGAGAGTGAAGAGGACCGGAGGGAAGGCACCTTCGGTCTCCAGCGCATGCCGCATCCAAACCCAGGACACCCATTGCGGGAGCCACATGGTGGCCATGGCCACTGTCAGGCTGAATAGCATCAGGGTGAGTTTGCGGGATCGGATCTGTGTCCGCAGGTTCTGGGTCTTGCTGGACCTGTGCTGGCATCGTCCATACGCCTTCCAGAAATAAAGCAGTGCAAAGCTCAAAGGTGCGCAGTAGACCAGAAGAGGATACGCCTTGGCATACACGGACATAAAATCATGGGCATCGAGAGGCACTGCTTGAACACAAATCATTCCGCTTCCTTCTCTTTGAAGGGTGGAAAAAAGCCACTGGGGAATTGGGACCACACACGCCAAGAGCCAAGTGAAGAGGAGGACTACCAGGATAGTCTTTAAACGGATGGCCACTTGCTTGGTGGGGTTACTGACATACCTGTAGCAAGCCTTGGCCATGATGGCCACGGTGAAGCTCTTTGCTGCCATGCAGGAGTGCAAGAACCAGTCGCAGGTCTTGCAGACAAACAATCCCAGGGTCCAGCTGGCACGGGAATAAGCAGTGGCTTTGAAGGGAACAGCAAATGCCAAGACCAGACCATCAGCCAGCATGAGGTTGAGGATGAGCGCGTTGATCAAGGACAGCTTACCTTTGCGCGCGTTGGTAATCAGGACTCCCATGGCAGTTACATTCCCGGTGAAACCCAGGACGCAGATGATTCCCAGCACCACTGGAATCAGAACCTTCAGATGTCCGTGATCCAGGTGCTGATAGCCACTTCTCTCCAGAAATGAGCGTCTATCCACGGAACCGTTTCCAGCGCTGATGTTCAAAGCAGGTAATTTATCCATTTCCTCTGTGATATTGGTCAAATAAGAGGGAGTTGGCAGTATGTGCAGAGAAGAGAGAAAGATATGCTCTCTCAAACTGCGTCTTTACGCGAGTAAACTCCGCGCGCGCGTATGGAATGGATCCCTGCGCTCTTTTCCCGCGTTTGACTAGACGGCGCGAAAGAGGAGCGACTTTATAACGGACATTTTGATTGACAGGTGCCGTCCCCAGCTGACTGACAGCGTTTAATTTCGCCCGTCGCGATCCTCCCGAGGCCAATTAAAATGATTTCGGGTAATAAGCACAGACAGCTACACACGGAGTTAAACTTATTGATTTTATTGTCACAGGAAATTATGGATTTCTTATTTCCTGCCGGAGTCAAAGGCTTGATGATTGCAAATGGAAATATGGTGAAGCGATGTGAATGAATTTGATGAGAGATTTTACCTCAGTAACAATGTCAAACGAATATAATGTAACGTTAGGTTAGTCTACTTTGACATATTTATTGTTTTGGTAACACTTTATAATGCGTTATTAATACACCTTTTATAAGGTTTGCCATATTTATATATCGTAGCAGGCTCTTTACAATAAGGTTTCATTAGTTAATGTAGAACTAACATAAACAAACCATGAGCAATACATTTACTGTATCTTTGTTAACATTAGTTAATACAAATACAACTGTTCATGGTTTGTTCATGTTCGTTCACAGTGCATTAATTATGTTAACTAGATTTTCATAAGATAGCCTATTAGTAGGCTAAATGATAGGAAATATAAATAAATGCTTTATAAGTGCAGTTCATGTTAACTAATGAACCTTATCGTAAGTTACATACTTTTCCATTTAGGACGACGGGGATAGTTTTCTTCACGATAGGCAGCCTAAATGTTTAAAGTTGAATTGTATGTATAAACACAGTCCTACATTGAAGTGGCAGAGAAATGAATGACACACAGGAAAACCATATAGGGTTTATTGTAGGTTTGTGTCCTGTTATGAGCGTATGTAAATACATTTAACGTTCATTTACTCATGTGTAGGCAATGTCGTCTTGTCCATTTTTTATCCAGAAGCTATTGGAAAAATCTGATACTGACATTTTAATTTGGAGGAAAGAATTCAGAGAATTATTATACATTATGACCAGCATTTGTGTAATTGGACCTTTGACTCAAACCCTTAAAATTATACTGAGAATTGTGTGTTAAGGTGTAGCCTACCTTACTCCCAGTTTTATTACATTTTTAATACATAACTAATAATCTATAAAGAATTATTATTTGTTAATGTTACTATTAATAAAAGTTATTATAAAGTGTTATCAGTATTCTTTATGAATCCAACAATACCTTACATACCAACCCAAAATACTATATTTACATCAATTACTGTTCCAACTGTAAAATCATAAATGAATGTGAGATCTTCCTCTGCCATATAACCTTTCAGAATTTGTAGTTGTAAATGTGTTTACTATTGGACTGAAGGTGATGATTGAAGATGTCCGCCCCTAATATTCTGCCAAATATATTATTTTGTGTTTTGCAGAGGAAAGAAAGTGGTTTTGGACAAACGTGGCTGAGTAAATGGCAGAAATGAATTCTTTGAATATGTATGTCTCTTAACCTGTCACATGAGGGCGCCATTGTTTCATTAACGTGTGGTGAAAAGGTAAGAAACAGCTTTATTTCAACTTCCTTTTTCGTTTCTTTTTATTTCAACGAAATCCATTAAGCATAAAGACTGCATGGCAAATAATTGGATGTAGATACATTCTGAGCTATAAAACTTTGTTTCATTAAGAAGTTTGCTGAAGTTTTTATTCTTCAGAAGAGAACATTACAGGTTTATTTGTACATAATAAAATTCCCTGATATCATTTAACCTTCACGTCATGTATAGGCTACATCATGATACCGGCATTCCTGTCATCCTCAGGCCAAAGTGACGTAATGATGACGTTTTAACAGTCTCAGACAGATGCAGCAGAAACCATGTAAAAAGATGACATCTGATTGTTACAGGTTCATTTGATGGTGCGGAACATATATTCTCTTCATTGGCTCATTATAGATGACATGTTGCATGCAATACGGTAATACTTTTCACCCAGCACGGCACTGAAGAATAAAAAAATAAATAAAAAAACAAACAGGGTATACTGTAAAGTTATGAGCATATTGAGATTATAATGCAGAATTCAAGTACTTCAATTCTGTGTACTGTAAAATCATGTCGCTGCAATTCTTTTCCCTTCTTACACAAAGCTATTCTTCACATTTCTTGTAAAAACATTCACACTTCACAACCCGAAAACCCTTCCACCCACCACCCCGTCTGCCGCCCAAGTACCCACATACGAAAAGAAGGCACCACAGCTTATTAATGGTTACATCGAAATAAGAGGACAACATGGAATGACAAAACATGACCAATGGGATTGACTTTTACTTCAGAGCTCCTTTCAAGAGGACCAATCAGGACACTAAATACTGTGATTTCCATCCACAGATTGTGTCTCAACACTACAATCAGCGCAGAGTCACATTCTTAGTCTGTTACGAATCAGTTAGACACTTCGGAGGAAGTTGGATGGCGTTGTGTTTCAAAGGGGATGAAATCCATTGTTTTTTGTAAAGGCACCCCTTTGTTTCCGTCTTATTCGAGGTTTGTTTTTGCCTTATTAAAGATTCTTCATATCGTTGCAATGAAAATGCACATTTGTTCAGATTTAAAGAGTCAGGCCTTTCCTTCCAGCAGAGAAATGAATAAATACGATAAATTAACAAGAGTTTATGGAAGAGGAAATGCAGATACATAATAGCGGAAGAATGATTGTGCAGGGCGGGATGCTTCTTGTTTCGTGAAAGTCTGGAAGCATCCTTGCACAACATGGCCTTCTTATCCAGCATCATCTGTTCATACTTCTCCCCACATCACAGGTAACTTCATGTTTCTCATCACAAAACACACCCTGCAATATCCTGCTGGGTTATAGCCTTTCCCCCTCTCTTTCTCTCTCTTTTCAGGATCATGTGGAGGTGGTACAGTTGTGCTAGTTGACCTTATCCTGGAATATGTAAAGGTTATTGGTGGCTGCCACAGCGATGATGTTTTCTTGAGGATGCCAGGCGGTGTGGAGAATTTTCTTGCTGAAGTCCAGGCTGTCCACACTGATTTCATCTTTGCGGCGCTTTCCGCCCACACACACCTTGCGAGGTTTCAGGATTGCCCGAGGCTTGCTGTTCTCCCGGGACGCCTCCAGTGTCACGTCACGCTTCGTATTACGGTCGAACATTCGGAAGAAGTTGTTGTAGGAACCAGTCATGATCACGCTGGGAATGAACAAAATGAAAAATAGTTTTTATTTCAATCTTTTGGTAACACTTTACAATAAGGTGCATTAGTTAACTACATTAGTTAACATGAACTAACGATGAACTGCATTTATAAAGCATTAATTTATCTTTGTTAATGTTAATTTCAAAATTTACTAATACATTATTCAAATCTTAACATTAGTTAATGCACTGTGAACTGAGAACAGCTGTATTTTTATTAACTAACGTTAACAAAGATTAACTAATGCTGAACAGAAGTGTTGTTCATGGTTAGGGGTCGACCGATATGGATTTTTTTAGTGCCGATACCGTTTTTTTTTTTCATCAGCCTTAGCCGGTGACCGATACGGGCTGCCGATTTTCTTGAGCTGATATTTGGAGCCGATACTGCTTTTGCTCCCTCAATTTACAACATAAAAATGACACAATGATCATGATGATAATAATTTAAAATTTACAATTTAAAAGGGAAGATTTATTGAACTAAAAAAAATTATATTTAACAAATAGTAAAAACAGGCGAGGTAGAACAAGAAAAAAAAGAGTTCAGTGGTTAAAATAAATTCTGAAAATAAATATTTAAGCATAAATAATATAATGACACTATTGCACACAGTATCAACAAGCAAGCAGCATAATAAAGTGCACACTGACTGTACTATACTTAATTTTAAAACTATTTACAACCTAGTCATTTAATGGTTACACTCTAAAAAATGCTGGGTTAAAAATAACCCAAGTTGGGTTGAATATGGACTAACCCAGCAATTGGGTTGTTTTGACCCAGCGGTTGGGTTAAATGTTTGCTTAAAACAACCCAATTGATGGGTTAGTCCATTTTTAAATTTCAAAAATCTCCCAATGCTCCACGTGAAACTTCAGTCTTTCGACCTTTTACCATCGTGTTAATTCTCAGTTGATTTTGATTAATATGCACAAGGGAGGGAGAGCAAGACAGTTTGAAGACGGTGAGAGCTGCCCTGTGGACGCCTGTCTGTAAATAATGCAGGGAAAAAAATATCGGTGACCGCAGCAGCCTTATATCGGCCGATACCGATACACGTAAAAATAGCAAATATCGGCCGGCCGATATATCGGTCTAACACTATTCATGGTTAGTTCATGTTAACTAATGCATTAACTAATGTTAACTAATACAACCTTGTTGTAAAGTGTTACCAATCTTTTTTATCTTTATTATAATTAGATCATTATTTTTCTTTTGAATACTGTAACCGCGCACTGATTTACTATTCACAATAAGACCAATATGTCCATCAAAGTAAATATTTAATACAGCTGTGTAAAACAAACACTGACCTGTCTGATCCATTCCAAACACATTCAAATTTGTCGAAGATGCAGTCGTTCTCATACAGCGAGCAGAGCTTACTTCTTAGGTAATCGTGTACCTGGTGGAGGAAACAATGACAGTTCATTTAGTAAACTCTGGTTATGAAAAATTCTTCTCTTTTAAAGACCCCATGATATTTTGATGAGTATTTTTTGATTTCCTGTGTTGACTTATTTTCCAGCTCATTGGTGGAAGATGTCCCACTTTGTGCCTAGCAGGGTGTTAAAGTGAGTTAAGACACCGAAGAAGTCATTTTTGAGAAACCAAAGATATCAGTGAAGCGTAATTTGCTACTTGCTATTGCTGATTGGAGGTAGGTGGAGTTTATAATTTGGGGGCGATGACCTCATTTTGGGCAACAACAATATTTTCGGTCTGTTTTTCTGACTGTAAATATTAAATGTGTATGTGTTCTAAACGTTTTTATTTGTCTTTATTTAGGAGTACACAACCATATAGATGACCTCAAAACAAACAGACATGGATTAAAAGCCAGAAAAGCCAAATTTGACTTCACAGGGCCCTTACAATTAGCCTGGCTCCGCCCTCCTACATACTTCCGCTCAATTTTCATTTTCCTTCAGTACTCCGGCTGAGACTGCGGTATATTCTTAGGTTTTCTCCGAACAAATTTTTACCGGTCCAATCAGCGAACAGAGGGAGTGGCTGAGAGCGATGACGTTGATGTCGTGCGCTAGTTTGAGTTGTAGTTCAGTAATGGCGGCGGAGAAAGATGCGAGCGAAGCCATGCGTTCCGTTGTGCCACCGCTGCCGAAGTGGTGAAGGGGCTGAAGCCCTATTCAGACGGTTATTGTTTCTTGTGGGGTCAGAAGGCATTGTTATCATTTACAGGGGCTAGTCAGTGATTTTATAGCCGTCCGTCTCCCACCACCCGCGTAAATATCCCCGGCCGAATTACCTACTGCTTTAGACAAACGCCAAGGTCGTGTGGTGATTTAATTGCTGTCCGACTCCACATCTCTGAGTTTTCAAGAATATATCACTTCAAAATTCACTGTTTATTGACCACTGCAGAACACTGTGAGGTGCTTTAAATTTCTTTAAGTGCTGGCAAGTATTTACAAGAGCAATATATTTCATCACCGCTCAAAAAAAAAAAAAAAAAAAAAAACGTAAATATTTCAATTGGGCAGTTATTTACGGCAGCATTTATTCTTATCATAGCCTACCAAGCATATGACCTTTTATTTACAGCATACAATCATGTCACGGACCACGTGAGCAGTGCGTTCACGATCACAAAACTGTGAATAAATCACAATCCGAATGCGCAAGTTTTAGGTTTTATCACTGAGGTGGCGTGCAATCTGCACTGTTATTTTTAGGGATTTCCATGTGAGAAACAAAACAGAGGCGAATTGCGCATGACATACGTCACGACCAAACGTTAGCGATTGGTTATGGCAGGTCCAGAGTGGCTCTGGGCAAATCCAATAGTTTTAAACTTCAACAGCGTACCCGCCTTCAAGCAAGTAAACGCTTGTCAATGGAGAGTGGCCAGACTCTCTGTACAAATGAAATGTACGACACCAGGCTACCTTAAAATTATGCATTAATCTAAAAATGGTTAAATCCATTGAAATGATTAATTGCCTCACCTGATAGGTTTCCAGTGGTTTGCTTTCCATGTTCAGATCCCAGACCTTTACTGTCAGGTAGTCACGTGTCATCAGGTACCGCCCACTGTGGCTAAACTTTACGTCGGAGATGGAGGAGATGATTTCAGAGAAAAAGGAACGATTGCTTGGGTCTTCTGGCTCCTCGAAAACTAAATGAGAATAATTGAGAAATCAAATAAAGAAAGACTTTAAAATGAGGATAATTTTTCGTTCAGAAATGTCACATCGCAGAAGTAAAATAGATTGCGGGTGCTGTTTCATGTTGGCTTTAATAATAAGCGACTGGAAGTAACTTCCAAAGAAAGTTTTTCTGAATCAGTTTCACCGCTTGCGTCATAAATCTGCTCGGCTCGCCAGGGAAATAAAACACCTGTCAGAGCAGAGAAACTGATATTTATCATCTACTATCGATTATCCCCTCACTGCTTTGTTGACTTAGTCGTGGATTATCCTGTGATGTGTCGGCAGGCATCTACACAGCGGATGAAAAAACATGTGCAGAGGGGGAGGAAACCGATCGATGCTTGCAGGAATATTTGGGCACTGGTGGACTGCAGGTGTTTGTCATGAGTGTGCCTTGTCACATTGTGAGCTTGTCCACCTGCAGTGTTGCTGGGTGTCATTCAGAGGGGGCTAATGAGTCCTCTGGGGACTGATATGAGGGGATATGACCCTCCGCCCAGACTCTGCTGCTGCTCGGAGCCCTGCTGGGCTTGGTTAGCCTCCCCCGCCTGCCACCGCAGATTGATTTTTAAGAATATTCTCTGGGATGTCTGGAAGATTTATTAGTGTGGATGGAAGGAGCAGCACACACCATGCGATAGAGAAGACATTGAGGAGGTCTTTCCTGAGGCAAACTGGCAGATCTGCCTGCTGTGAGATCATGTACCAGGGAAAAATTTGACAGATGTGTGTATAATTTCGGTCAGTGTGGTTCTGGAGATACAAACCAAGGCAGCTAAAATTGAAGCCCTCACAGTTGTTACCCCCTCCAGCAAATCTGGCCCTTTAAAATTCAGTAGCAGTATGTAAATGTCTATTCAACAGGAGGCGAACACATGGACCAGTAAGCACGTCGATAAAACTGAGGAAATGACTGAATTCTTTCAGCGGTGAGAAAACTATAGGCATGGCTATCTGCCCTTGAGCATTGATTTTTATGCCAAGCTTAAATGTCAATGCATTCAATCTGATCATCAAATGCACATGGAGGTTTCCCACCTTAAAGTGGAGACCCGAGCATCTATGACTTAAGAAATGGAAATGTGTCAATTTGTGGTTATCAATTCAGCCATGTGCAGCCAAAGGGGATGCCACAGTATACCGCCAGGACAGGTTCATCAGTCTGCATTGTGTCCAATCCGCGAATGAAATTAGCCAGTTAAGCTCAAGGAGACACAATCATATTAAAAATTAGCATAATCCTCACCTCCAACGCCCTCGCCCTAGGTGGAAGAGAGGCTAATCCCTGTCGTGGCGTATGTACTGGCTGTGCTCTCTAGAGACAACAGTGTTTCTAGAGCCTTACTGCCCCATGCATTTGTAATATTACAATAAATTGAATGGTAGAATGCAGTAAGCACTCATTTAAACTAGAATAAAAATGTCTGCAATATGTTAAGGACCCCAAAGAAGCTTTAGTAGTGTTTGCTATTAGCTACCTATTGGGGGTTTGTTCAAATCCCTAATCCTAAGTATTAAATGTCGGTGCATAACTCATTCCGCACCATTTGTGCTAGAGACATGAATGGTACTTTAAATCCTACAGTATGGTGATGGGATTGGACTTTTCTAAGCAATCAGCCTTTGTTTCTTTTAGCTGCATTTTTAAAAAATCTCATTTGTCTACAGATTTGTCTCAGATGAAGTCTGAGATTTCAATGTGAACTCAAACATTTCTCATCAAATGAATCCTTCCATAATCCAAGTTATCTGAGCTAAACTATACACTGCCATTCAAAAGTTTGGGGTTGGTATGATTTGTAAAATGTTTTTGAAGGAAATATTTTATGCTTACCAAGGCTGCATGTATTTGATCATAAATGTGCAGTAAAAAAAAGTAATATTGTGAAATGTTATTACAATTCAAAAAAAATTATTGGCGCATATAACTATATTTAATATAGTTAAATTACATTATAAAATATATTTAAATAGAAAAATAGTTATTTCTTGAATATAATTTAACTTCCACTTTTATTACAGATATTTTGCGCCAATTTCCCAGGAACACATGGGATGGCAATGCTGCTTTAATCGCAAATGTTTTATTTAATATTCCAATTTTATTAATTCCAATTTATTTAATTAAGTTAAATTCGCAACTTTGGATGGAAACATAGGTAGTCACATGATCCTTTAAAAAATCATTACAAATATGCTGATGCTCAAGAAACATTTATTATTTATTATAGCCAGCAGCCATATCATCCTGTAGCCCAAGACTGGTTTTCCACTGAAGCTAAGCAGGGCTGAGCCTGGTCAGTACCTGGATAGGAGACCAACTGGGAAAACTAGGTAGCTGCTGGTAGAGGTGTTAGTGAGGCCAGCAGGGGGCGCTCTCCCTGTGGTCTGTGTGGGTCCTAACGCCCCAGTATAGTGATGGGGACACTATACTGTAACAAGCACCGTCCTTCGGATGAGATGTTAAACCGAGGTCCTGACTCTCTGTGGTCATTAAAAATCCCAGGATGTCCTTCGATAAAGAGTAGGGGTGTAACGGCCAAATTTGCCCATTGGCCCCTGTCCATCGTGGCCTCCAAATCATCCCCATATATATATATATATATATGACACATATATACACACACGATTGGCTTCATCGCTGTCTCCTCTCCACCAATGTGGTGAGCGTTCTGGCGCAATATGGCTGCCGTCGCATCATCCAGGTGGATGCTGCACATTGGTGGTGGATGAGGAGATTCCCCCTTCTATGTAAAAAGCGCTTTGAGTGCCTAGAAAAGCGCTATATAAATGTAACAAATGATTATTGTCAATGTTGGAAATATTGTACTGCTTAATATTTTTCCTAAAGAACAGCATTTCAAGTCAAAATAGAAATCTTTTATAACACGGTAAATTTCTTCACTGTCACTTTTGATCAATTTAATGCATCCTTGCTGAATAAAATTAATTTCTTTAAAAAGTATAAAATAATAATAAATCTTACTGACCCAAACTTTTGAACAATAGTGCTTTTCAAAAAAAAATTTTCTTCTAGGGTTGCACTGACTCACATTTCGAGTGGTTGTCACAGAGCGCTGCTGCCCTCATGTCACACAGACGTATGGAGCCTTTACTGCTACTGTAGACCAAGGTGTTGCACTGGTGAGGGTGAAACTCTGCTGCCGTTATCACCTCCGTCAACTCCTCCATGTTTGCTGGCTTAATGTCTACAATGTCTGAAAAAGCAGTTCAGGAAACCTTCTCAACTTGTAGGTCTAATAGTAGCACAATGAATCATAAATAATAATGGGGAACCGGCAAATGGGCCTAGTATTGAAGGTAAACTTTCTTTTTCAAAAACATATTTCTGTCAATGTTTAATGGCATAAAAAGGATACTGAAGCTTCTGTTTGTGATCTCCAGGTTCCACAGGTTGATCCTTAAGTCATCAGTGGACATGAAGGTCTCGTAGTCACTGTTGACGGAGATGGAGTTGATGTGGTACGTGTGCGCATTGGAAAACACTCTCCGAGGCATGGCCTCAACCATGAGGTCCATGGGCTGCAGTACTGGCACCTGAAGAATTGAGAAGACAGAAAAAGGTCAGAATCTGCAATAACAATTACAACTGCCAAGAAAAAAAGTTGTTGTTTTTTCAAAGATTGTTGGTCATATGACCACTAGGGACCTTCTTGTTGTTCATCAGCAAGAACTGGGACATATGTAATAAATCACAACTCTATTTAAAGAACGCTGAATTGAACAGCAGGTCAGAACAGGTTTTGCTTATTTTCATATTCTACTTTAAAAGACCCCATGAACCCACATTTTCTGGATGTTTGCATCATTCTATTAGTTTTGAGGCCATTCATATGCTAGCATACTCCAAAAACAAAATTAACTTCATATGCACCAAAAACATTGACGCATATTGCACTATACAAAATACTTGTTCTCTCTAAAAAGAGAACATTACATAATAAATGAATTTGGCTACCATCTACTTCCTTTCCCAAACAATAGTTGCAAAGAAAGTGGCTGGATTTTATTCATTAGTGTCATTGCTTTCATCCATAGTACAAGCCGCCAAGTGTCATATTCCGGTCTGAAATGCAAACTAAAGGCTATTGACTACGTACATTAACAGAGGAACGAAAACTTAACTCCTTGAACCATTTAATGAGGGTCTTAATAATTGGTATAACTTATTAAAAATGCATGATTAACCTTTTTTAGGGTTCCATATTTGGCACCGACTCGCATCTAATTAGGGCTAATGACCATTTTGATGGTGCTCAATGTGCGTTTGGCATTTTGTGAGCTGGGACCATCCAGCGGGACACATTCATGAGAGTCCACTGCACTTCCTGCTGTTAGCTGGTGCCCAGAACAGGACCAGCGCTCCACCCGCAGGTCCTAATTGCAGTATGCAGATGCGGGCTGTTTAACTGACGCTTATGTTTAGAGGCAGCGTGTTTTATTCTAAAAGAGAGTCACTCATTACCACATCACAGAAGCACCTCTGCCTTGTGTGAGAGGCATTCAAATCAGCTCTGAAATTACCCTTCAGGCCTTTAAACCACTATTGTAACGTTGCATTCAAATGCAGAGCTAAATGACTCTGTGGTAGAGGACAACTGCAGTTAGCTTTGAGAGAGGAATATGTATATCAGGATGGTTTGGTTTAGCTGTGCACGCCTAAGTGCACAAATTAGCATTTCATGCGCTGTTTGTTTATCACCCTGACAGATTTATATGTCATTCTTTTATTAGTCTCAGCATAAGATGGCACACCCATGGACCACCCACAGTTTATTCACTGACCATCTGATGCATATTTTCATGAGTAAGTGTACAATACATATCTTTTAGGAAGGACCAGCCAATGGATTTGTCAGGATATCATAAACTATTTGAAAGAGGAGGCACTTAAATCAAAAGAGCAGAACCATTATTCCAAATAACACCACATTTTTCATAATTGTGTTTGTTTTAGCAATTTAATAGGTTAGATTGTTTTAATGTATTTAAATCATCAGTTTAAATCATTTCAAGTACTACAACTGGAATACCTCTGGAAGTTTGCTAAATTGTTGAGAACAAAACAAGATGACAGTGGGTGATTTTTAGCCAAAATACACTGGAGACATGCCAATACTCAGAAGTCTGGCTACAAGAATTTGTCCTTTTCTTTATGTAGTTTCTAATTTCTCCTGAAGGAAAATAACTTCCTGTGCCAAACTTAGCCATCCCACAGTAGTTCAAAGAGCAAACGGATCACGGGGGAGGAAAGGAGAACATGAAAGACCATGGAAAAGAAAAGAAAACATATTTACTATCTACCCCTAATACAGGCAGGGGGATGGGGCAACACCTAGCTTCCTGTTTTTATGGCACAGACAGGATTAATAGGTCAAATTGCACAAGAATCCATTTTGATTTGCTGTATTGTTATAAAAGGTCAGGTAACCGCTGGCTTTAAATGGCACGGCGGTCACACCTTGTATCATGTCAGCTCATGGATTGTAGAAACCAGTCCACTGCAAACCTTATGGGTAAAATCGCATACTGAGACAAGAGTAAGATCACAGCGCTGGCAATGGACACTGCCAGAACACATGACATGTGTGTCTCATCCTTCCCCTCCTCCCTCCATGATAAACCGCACATACATTTCACGGTCCAAATGGGATTGCCGCCCGCTCCATGCCATCACCCCGGTGTCAGGCTAATCTTCTGCCCGGACAGACAATGGCGGAGGAGTGGAGTGCTTTAATCCATTAGGCCGTGGAGCAGAAAACAGACACCACACCAAACATTAATGGGTACTCGGAGTCGCGCCCTCTTTGTATCTGTATTCAATTTGGAGGGATGAGTGGAGAACGAGTGAGAAGGAGAGCAGAGGGAGGAATGATTGTGAACCCCTTCACTGCACATTATCATCTCTCTTTGTCCTTGCTGTTTGATTATGAATGAATGCCTTTCGGTCGCTGACATCTCATCGTTTGTCAGCATCAGTGCTGAGCACAGAGAATGAGATTTTCATGTGAGAATTTGAGCGAACAGCAGCAACTCCTCATAGCATTAATGAGAACATGCACCGGCAGATTTATAATAAACCCCTGACTTCTTGGTACAGGATTCAGTGGAAGATGAAGTGTAACTGTTCAGCTATGTGCCATTCCAGCTTAAAAACGAGAAAAACGACAGATTTCATCATACTAAACTGCTTAGACAATGATTGTAGGAGTGCATCTTAAGAAACCTTTGAAGAACATGTCATGTTAAATTCTAAAATCAAAAGAAATAAATGAGAAATTATATTGTGCTTAAAGAAAATGAAGCCTATTTAAAGACCATTCATCTTTTCTGTTTTTCATGACAATCAAGGACATTCTCATTTTTATTTCTTCTCATTACAGTGGAAGAAATTTAAATTAATTACGAATTATATGAAAATAATAGAAATAGGCTTCATGTTTTTTAATGTAAAATATATTTTCTTTATTTTAATTTTTTTGTCAGTGTCATCATTAGGTGTTCTGACATTTTGAGTATCCATATTAAACATTTTGCTTGTCTTTAATTGTGAATTTGCAGGTGCTGACCCGTAATGAGGTGATGGTGGCCGGGTCTCTGATTCTTCCATCTTCATCCTTCAGGTTATATCCCTCCGGTCTCTTATCCCTCTCACTGATCTTCCACAGTTTCACAGTTTTATCTGAAAAACAAACAGTTACACGCAGAGCAGCTTTATTATACCATTTGGAGGGAGCCAGACATGATAAAAGGAGAAGAAATTAAGGGAGAGAAGAAAATAAGATGGTGGGCAGTGAGAAATTTAGCAGTCTGTGGGACACAATCTGGCACATGGCTGGAAAAGATCCAGCACCAACAGAGTATATAAACCGTAGCCATACCATCTGAACGTGGGGAGATGTATGATGCCATTGTAAGGCTTTACTGTTCCAACAATCTTTTGTTGAAATGACAGCAGCTATTATGAATACATAAGTTGTTGTTTGGACCTCACTGGCTTTCAAATATCTTCTTTTGTGTTCCACACAAGACAGTCAGTCAGGCAGGTTTGGAACAATGTGAGGATGAGTAAACAATGGCAGAATGTTTGTTTTTTGGGGGGATAACATCATTATTATTTGCACTGAGATCTCAAACGTCACTCACCATTGGTGGAGAGAAGGAAGTAGGCAGCGTTCTGCTGAGGCAGCCAGCGTATCTTATTGATCTTCTCCTCAATCTCTAAACTCTTCAGGTAGTCAAACTCCGGCTCGTGACTCTGAAATGTGCTGTAAACATTATACTCCCCACGTCTTTGAGGCTGGTTCTTGCTCTGTGGGTGAGAGGAGAGAAATTTCAACCGTTTGTTCAGTTGCAAAGACCAACATAGCTCATTACTATCGTTTGTTTTGTTATGCTCATATTGGTATTAAATATGGGAGGAGATCTGCAGTACTATGCAAAGCGGCTACATTCTTTCTGGTAACAGAAATCTAATTAGCCGAACATATATAATAAATAAGCTTGCAAGGTACACAGGATCTGTGGAACTTTGTTAATAATGAGCATTGAGATTAATGGAAATCTACAGGGCTTTCTGCCTGTGAATATCCCATAATGTGCTGCTGATTCTGTTAACAGTTAATTGCAGGTTTCCTGGTCACAGTTGGACTATTACATTAATGCATTCGCAATCAATGAAAGCATGGAAATAAGGACGTTTTCACGTTGGGAACCATCAAAATCAATAATTGTGAAAACCACTCATGCAGTTAAATTAAAGTAAACAGAGAACAGTCCCTCTCTAGAGGGGGTTATAAGAATGTGTGTGTGTGTGTGTGTGCACAGCTTTTACACAGCTTTACTGTTGCACCTAAATGGTTCACCTTCTCATACAGTATGCTGGAACGTCCAATCTATTCTAGTAAATCTGGTTCCTTTTGGACAGTCAATTACAAATTCACTGATTTGGCATTTTAGGCCTTTTAGAGCTAAATATTTACAATGAATACAGGACATTAATTTGCCATTAACATTGTTTTTAAAACGTGATTCAAATAGCTACATCAATAACCTCCCATACTAGTTTAGGATGAATTTAATGCAGATTTTTTGCACACACAGTATAGGTATAAGTTGAACTTTAGTAAAATTATTGTGTTAAGTACTACTGTATGTTTTTAACTAAATTGTGTGTGTGTTTTTTAGTCTGGTTGTGTATTTAGTGTAAATTTGTCTGTTTGAGTTTGATGCTGTCATCCTAAATTCAGGTTATTCAAAAATTCTAAATAAATAAAAATAAATAAAAATTGGTTACCACTGACTTCCAATATGTGGGGGGAAATTTCTCAAAATATCATCTTTTATGTTCCACAGAAGAATGAAAGTCATACGGATTTGGAACGACATGATGGTGAGTAAATGATTAAGTACTTTATTACTTATGGTTAGTAACTTGTAGTTTAGCTAACCTCTAATTCTAAAGAAGCTTCCCTTGCTGTTCGCTGTTTAATGAATAAACACCTGAAGAAAGCTTTACGTCTGAGCATGTGCACCTGAGGTTTATCGAGACCTCACCTGTGTTACCATTGTGTGTCTATTGAAACCTTGTTAAAAACCACAGGAAGTGGTGTTACAGGGTGCAACCCTGTGGTTTTTGCTCACACAGTAAGAAAAGTACAGATTTTATTGACCTGCTGACTGAGTGCCATCCTTTTACAGGAATGAATGCACGTGAAAGATTTGATGGTTTCGTCTTACCTCTTGCTCCCTTTGGAAAACCACAACTCTTCCTCCCTTGTCTCCCGTGGCCAAGAGCTCTCCAGTAGAGTTGAACTCCACAGTAGAGATGATGTCAGCTGCAACCGAACACAAAAGAGCCTTTATGTATACAAGATTTACCACTCTTTGTAAGGGTTAATGTCCAGCTAGCTGGTCATTATCATAAAATAAACCACAAAAGATTGATCTTGTATCTCTCTTAAGGGGTTTATTTGGTGATTAATGACTGGCTCTCTGTACATTATCCCACTAGTTACACAGCTACTTAGCAAACAAATAAATAGACATGAAATATTGATTTGAGAGTAAACTATTTTATTAAGCAAGAAGAAAGAAACCAGAATGAATTAATATGAAACATCTGGAAAATTGGTTAATTATTCAGTTTAGTTTTCTAAAACATATTTAACCACATAATGCTCAATCAGAGAGCTGTGTAATAAGTTAAATATATACAACAAAGCCCACACTCCACTGGCTGCTAATTATAAGTCTTCGAACATCACACGTAATATGCACATGTATTCACTTTGATGTGTTGCAATTGCTCACAAGAGACATAAAAAAAAACAAAAAAAACAATGACATGTTTGGCATCAGACCTTGTGTGCACGTCTTGACATGCCATATATGAATGTAACAACATGGATTGTGAAAAGTGCGCTACAAATACAAATGGCTTGTCTGGACTTGAATGTCAATTAGATTTGAGAATTGAAATGAAGTAAAAGATGATCAATTGGTAAATCTCTTTTTTTTCTTCACACAAAGCTATTGTATGAGCCGTGACAGCGTGGAAATTCTGCTAAACTTCATGTATTGAAGAAAGAAAGTCACGCAGGTTTGGAAAGACATGAAGGTGAGTAAATTATTTTTTGTTAGATTAAAATAATGCAGGTGGCCAGAAGAATATAAATTCATAGTAGTTATTCTTAGGTCTCCTCGTAGTATCCACACTATTCTTATAACAAGGTGGTGGTATATATGAAATATTTAGACATTATTTAGGCTATTTATAAATATTTAGGTTATTGTGTTCTGTAATGCTAGAATACAGTAAAGATAAGCATAATTAAAAGCAACAGTGGTTAGCAATCATAAAATGCATATGTTTGTCAAACAACATGTGATTGGTTGAAAAACAGCAATTACGCCTCCATCTAAATTCCCATATCATATGTTAAATCCACGTGTTATATTTGCATGTTAAATGCCTGCCTCCCTTAAAGGGTTAGTTCACCCCAAATTTCTGTTAATTACTCATCCTCATGTCGTTCCAAACCCGTAAGACTTTCGTTCATCTTCAGAACACAAATAAAGGTCTTTTCGGAGAAATCTGAGAGCTTTCTGTCCCTCAATAGACAGCACAACTACCACTTTGACACTTCAAAAAGTTCATAAAAAGATGGTAGGTGAATGCAGCTGTTGAGTAAAAATTTTCTGAAGAGACTCGATCGCTTTAGATGATGAACAGATTGACTTTAGGCTTTTATTCACATATAAACATTGATCAGCAAACATAAACAGAAGCTCAAACGTGCTGTGTAACGCGAGAATTAACCTCATTGGTTCTTGAGGAAGCTCAAACGTGCTGTGTAACGCGAGAATTAACCTCATTGGATCTTGAGGAAGCTCAAATGTGCTGTGTAACGTGAGAATTAACCTCATTGGTTCTTGAGGAAGCTCAAATGTGCTGTGTAACGTGAGAATGAACCTCATTGGTTCTTGAGGAAGCTCAAACGTGCTGTGTAACACGAGAATGAACCTCATTGGTTCTTGAGGAAGCTCAAATGTGCTGCGTAACACGAGAATTAACCTCATTGGTTCTTGAGGAAGCTCAAATGTGCTGTGTAACGTGAGAATTAACCTCATTGGTTCTTGAGGAAGCTCAAATGTGCTGTGTAACGTGAGAATGAACCTCATTGGTTCTTGAGGAAGCTCAAACGTGCTGTGTAACGTGAGAATGAACCTCATTGGTTCTTGAGGAAGCTCAAACGTGCTGTGTAACGTGAGAATGAACCTCATGGGTTCTTGAGGAAGCTCAAACGTGCTGCGTAACGTGAGAATGAACCTCATGGGTTCTTGAGGAAGCTCAAATGTGCTGCGTAACGTGAGAATGAACCTCATGGGTTCTTGAGGAAGCTCAAACGTGCTGCGTAACACGAGAATTAACCTCATTGGTTCTTGAGGAAGCTCAAACGTGCTGTGTAACACGAGAATGAACCTCATTGGTTCTTGAGGAAGCTCAAACGTGCTGCGTAACACGAGAATTAACCTCATTGGTTCTTGAGGAAGCTCAAACGTGCTGTGTAACACGAGAATGAACCTCATTGGTTCTTGAGGAAGCTCAAATGTGCAGTGTAACGCGAGAATTAACCTCATTGCAGTGATGGAGTACTCGAGTCCTGGACTCGTATGCGGTGCGTATTTTTTTCCGTACCCATGTTAACGGATTACAGCTTTCACACTGCGCGCGGATGCTGTCCGTCAATCCGTTCCAGGTGCGGTGCGTCTGCAGCAGTCCGGCGATCGTTTCCGTACCGAGTCTATTTTTTGCTGTGCTGCACTGCGGAATTAAAGTGACAGCACATTGTTCGCTTTAAAATTAACATGTACTGACGCGAAAATCTAGTAATTTTACCACAGATGCATATAATTTACAATATAGCCTACTCTGTTTCAAAGTCAACACATGGCTTTTTTTTCTCGGGTAAAGCAAGGAAGCGACACCTTACCTGGCATTTAGGTTAAAAAAAATTCAATAATGAAGAGCACATACGTTCCTGGAGGTGGAAAAACAAAGGTCTTTATGACCTGCTTTTAAAAGGGTTTAAAAACGAAAGAAAAGAGGAGAGTCGGCTGTTTTTGTATATAGCCTATTGTAAGTTTCTAATTTAAAATGTGTATAGGCTATAAGTTATATTTAAATGTTTTGCCACTTGTGTGAGCTAAATCTATAGGCCTATATATAGGCTATATAAATATAAAGTAATTAATTTAATAAAACGTTTAAATGTACTACGTTAAAACATGACATCTATGAAAGTGTAAACAAAGAGAATTGCAATTCTGACAAGCCATGTTCAGTAACAACTTTTGGATTTGAAATAAAAAAAATAATGAATAAACGCTGTGTTTGTGGTATACAACCGCGTATCAGTTGCGCGCTGCAAACGCAGCATATATGAAAGCACAACAGCGCGTGCTGCTCCTGCACCACATACGCACCGCAACACGCACCGCATACGCAGTATGTAACACGAGAATGAACCTCATTGGTTCTTGAGGAAGCTCAAATGTGCTGTGTAACGCGAGAATTAACCTCATTGGTTCTTGAGGAAGCTCAAACGTGCTGCGTAATACGAGAATGAACCCCATTGGTTCTTTAGGAATGTGCTGCGTAATACGAGAATGAACCTCATTGGTTCTTGAGGAAGCTCAAATGTGCTACGTAACACGAGAATGAACCCCATTGGTTCTTGAGGAAGCTCAAATGTGCTACGTAACAAGAGAATGAACCCCATTGGTTCTTTAGGAATGTGCTGCGTAACATGAGAATGAACCTCATTGGTTCTTGAGGAAGCTCAAATGTGCTACGTAACATGAGAATGAACCCCATTGGTTCTTTAGGAATGTGCTGCGTAACATGAGAATGAACCCCATTGGTTCTTGAGGAAGCTGAAATGTGCTACGTAACACGAGAATGAACCCCATTGGTTCTTGACGAATGTGCTGTGTAACACGAGAATGAACCTCATTGGTTCTCACACGTCAAAAGAACATGCTTGAGCTTCCGTTTACCACAACTGATGTGTGAGTTGATGAATGTTTATGTGAATAAACATCAATGTGTGTGTGTATGTGTGTCAAAGTGTCAATTGTGTTGTTGTCTATGGAGGGACAGAAAGCTCTCAGATTTCAGTCTTGAGGCATGAGGGTGAGTAATTAATGACTATCCCTTTAATCATTTTAAGCTGTCAATACCAATTGGAAGAAAGGTGTTGTGTTCTAGTGCCCCAGATTTGTGAGAAAAAGGTTAAAAGAGACTTAGGAAAAGTACTGCATTTTTTGTGCTTACAAATATATATAATAATCCCCAACATTTTTTAGCAGAAGATTAAATACTTAGTAACCCTTTTTTGGAATCCCTGCATCAGACCAAAGGGCTGAAAAAATATTCAGTGCACTTAAACAGATAAAGAGAGCAAGAGCTGCCGTTCCCTCAGCATGAACAGCTCAGAATTCTCCGCCCCTCCACAGAGAGCCGACGCTCCCCTCCTCCGACTATGATTTTCCTTCCATTCATTATCATCTGACACAGAAACACACAACATCCTTCACGTTCAACACTAAATCCACGGGATTCACCGCAGAGGACAGAAACTGCCACATCATTTACATACGACAGGATTAACTCGAGACATCTAATAAATCAGTTTCTAGAAAGATTGATTTTAATGCTGGTACACACAGAGAAAGATAAGCAAGTCTTTCATCTTTTCCAGACATACAATACAAAAATGAGCAATAGTGCCACAAATTTTGTGATTGATTGTATTCAACCAAATGTTTCTGCACCTCTGGATCTTAGGTTACTATTCACATCTGTAGGAGAGTTTCCTACCTTTAAGAAATCTTCTTTTATCTTCCTCTAAAAGATGCATTTGTTTGAAGGGTGATGAGTTTAAAACAGCACATTACATTGCTTGATTATTCTGCATTGCTCTGCATACAGTAGAAATCTACAGACATTGCTTTCTTGGATGATATTGCGTCTTAAGTGGCATCCGCTTATGAAAAAAGGGATTGAGATGTAACAAGTAGGAAAGCGTGCTTCAATTTTTTTTCCCGAGAACCCACACACCCTCAATGAATTTATTGCTTGCCGAATTGAAAACGGGAGGAAGTGGTTGCCATGGAGACCCCTTCCATTACTGTTGTGCTACATTTGACTGGAAGACTTTGCTGTGTATGTTAAACAGCCTGAATACGTGGCTTACAGCGTCTGATGCCGGTCAATGGCACAGTGGGGGAGAGACTGATAAAATTGAGTCTATTTTTAAACATGGCTGCTGAACGCTGAAATACACAGTCTTGAAACATTGCACTAATAGCTAGTGTGATTTATTCACAGCGGTACATTCTTTCCGACTGTACATTGTGATGCTTATTGTATTTCCAAACTAAAAGAGTTTGTATTTATTTTGTCTATTTTTACTTTTATTTTAATTATTGTATTGCATTAATGGATATTAACAGATGGATATACGGATGGATGGATATACAAATGGATGGTTGGATGGATGGATGGATAACTGTATAATCAAAAACTAAGAGAGTTTGTAATATCTATGTTTATTTTGGTTTATTTTGTCTATTTTTTTATTAATTTTAATCATTATATTGCATTAAATGGATGGATATACGGATGGATGGATGTACGGATAGATGGATGTACGGATGGATGGATAGATGGATGGATGGATGGATGGATGGATGGATAATTGTATTTCCAAACTTTCTGAGTTTGTAATATCTATAATGTTTATTTTGGTTTATTTTGTCTATTTTTAAATTAATTTTAATCATTATAGATTGATGGATGGACGGATGGAGGGATGGACGGATGGAGGGATGGAAGGATGGATGGATAGATGGACAGATGGATGCATGGACGGATGGAGGGATGGATAGATGGATGGATGGATGGATGGATGGATGGATGGATGGATGGATGGATGGATGGATGGATGGATGGATGGATGGATGGATGGATGGATGGATGGATGGATGGATAGATAGATAGATAGATAGATAGATAGATAGATAGATAGATAGATAGATAGATAGATAGATAGATAGATAGATAGATAGATAGATAGATAGATAGATAGATAGATAGATAGATAGATAGATAGATAGATAGATAGATATTTCCAAACTAAGAGAGTTTGTGATATCAATAATGTTTATTTTGGTTTATTTTGTCTATTTTAAAATTAATTTTAATCATTATAGATAGATAGATGGATGGATGGATGGATGGATGGATACATGGATGGATACATGGATGGATGGAGGGTTGGACGGATGGATGGATGCATGGCCGGATGGAGGGTTGGACGGATGGATGGATGGATGGATGCATGGATGGATGGATGGATGGATGCATGGATGGATGGAGGGTTGGACGGACGGATGGATGGATGGATGGATGGATGGATGGATGGATGCATGGATGGATGGAGGGTTGGACGGATGGATGGATGGATGGATGGATGGATGGATGGATGGATGCATGGCCGGATGGATGGATGGATGGATGGATGGATGGATGGATGGATGGATAGATGGATAATTGTATTTCCAAACTAAGAGAGTTTGTAATATCTATAATGATTATTATTATTATAAGATGTATAGTATTGGACAGTCTAATGTTAAATGTTATTTCACAGGCATGTTACTTAATGAATGATGCATTGTCTAATAGTCGGCAATGGCATTAAGATACATCATTCCAATGCCAAAAGAAAGCAGATATTCAGCGTCTAAGCCCATTGATCTGAATGCTGTATTTCTTATCTTTGTTTGCACAGAAAGAGACTATGAAACCCCCTGCTTCTTGAGGGAGGGCGAGTTGAAGTCATTACAGTCAGAGTCAATTTTATTCATATACTAATTATCTTGCTGTTCTTTGTTTCTCAACAGCGAGTGGCTCTTAAAAAGACTCAACAAAACGCCCTGAAAAGAGTAGGATGTTGCATAAGGTAATAATCCAGAAGTAGCTCTTGGATACAGCAACATTTCATCAATCGTTGAGGTGCACCTGACCGCACACCCTCTGCTTGGCAATAATGCAGGCCTTTCTCTCATTATAAACACATTAGCACACTGCAGTCTGAGACAGGGAGAAAACTGATGACAATGTTTTAATGAGTTTGCTCAATTACAGACATGTTATTTCTCATCTTACTCTCAAGGATAGATGGGACAGCAGAGAAGGAAAGGGAAATAGAGAAAGACAACAGATAGAGAGAGAAAGAGAGAGAGAGAGGGAGAGAGTGGGGGTGTCCTATAATCAAAGCATGTGTTGACTTAGAAAGAGAGAGTGATTTCATAAAAGCAATTTCAAGGCCCTGTGGTCCAGCGATCCCTTGCGTGTTACTGTTTGACAAGGAAATATCCAAGTTAAGAGTATTTCACAATTTGATATCCCCGTTTAACTTGCTTCAGTGACTCAGAAGAACACTAGGGATGTGAGTGAGTGTCACAAAAATGTTCAGATCACATTTAACTCAAAACTCACTTAAAGTTATAAAAAAATATATTATTTGCATAAAGAAAAAGAAGCCTATTTTAGGGTCATTTGGGTCTTTTTTGCATTGTGATATTAGTTTCATGATAAATTCTCATAACCATAATATAAAAAAGGACTAATTGTACTTGTTTAACAGCTTTTAGTTTGTGATGAATTAAATTTAATGAAATATATATATATATATATATAATATATAGGACATCAATTCTATATAATAAATTCTATATAATAAATTAATCCTGTTAATAAATCCTGCGGGCACCCATGTCTGCAGGGTCAAAGGTCAGGGTCTCATATACCCTAAGTACTTCTGGGAAGAACTGATCTCTCGTGCTGTAATATACAGACCTCCAAACTTTGTGTGGCCTTCAGATTAGCTCAAGAACAGTGCGTAGAGAGCTTCATGAAATGGGTTTCCATGGCCGAGCAAGTGCACTGCAAAGCGTTGGATGCAGTGTTGTAAAGCACGCCGCCACTGGACTCTAGAGCAGTGACCAATCACGCTTCTCTGTCTGGCAATCTGATGGACGAGTCTGGGTTTGGCGGTTGCCAGGAGAACGGTACTTGCCTGACTGCATTGTGCCAAGTGTAAAGTTTGGTGGAGGGGGGTTGTTTTGTGGGGATGTTTTTCAGGGGTTGGGCTTGGCCCCTTAGTTCCAGTGAAAGGAACTCTTAATGCTTCAGCATGCCAAGACATTTTGGACAATTTCATGCTCCCAATTCTGTAGGAATAGTTTGGGGACGGCCCCTTCCTGTTCCAACATGACTGCGCACCAGTGCACAAAGCAAGGTCCATAAAGACATGGATGAGCGAGTTTTGTGTGGAGGAACTTGACTGGCCTGCACAGAGTCCTGACCTCAATTTAATAGAACGCCTTTGGGATGAATTAGAGCGGAGACTGAGAGCCAGGCCTTCTTGTCCAACATCAGTGCCTGACCTCACAAATGCGCTTCTAGAAGAATGGTCAAACATTCCCATAAACACACTCCTAAACCTTGTGGAAAGCCTTCCCAGAAGAGCTGAAGCTGTTATAGCTGCAAAGGGAGGGCCAACTCCATATTAAACCCTACGGGTTAAGAATGGGATGTCATTAAAGTTTATATGCATGTAAAGGCAGGCGTCTCAACTTTTGGCAATATAGTGTATATGTGTGTCAAACACATGTTTCCAAACCTAAAGATATATATTTTTTATTTCTTTTAGGGTGATCCAGAATCCAGACATGTTGTTTGTTTTGTGATATTCAGAGGGAATCCGAGTTGATGTCCCACAGGTTAGTCATCTATTTTAAATGTCTTTATACTTAGCTAGCTGCCTATGACGAATAAAGTGGGCAGTGCATTACAGAGTGCAGTTAATAAATCCTGCGGGCACCCATGTCTGCAACAGCAGGGTCAAAGGTCAGGGTCTCATATACCCAAAGTGCTTCTGGGAAGAACTGATCTCTCTCGTGCTGTAATTTGCAGCCGCTCTCATTACTCACACACCATAAAGTGGGTTACCGTGCCAACCTGTCTAATCCCAGCAGCCCCGGCAGCTCTTGAACATGTATGATCATGGCTTCCCCACCACAAAGGCATCATGGGAAATACCAAAAATATAGCGTTCACAATGGCATATTAGCATAGCATTTCAGCAGTATGTATAATGTGCACAGTATGTACATATAACATTAACCAAAATGTTTTACATTTCTGTTTTGACTTTGAAAATATTTTTTTTTACACAAAATTGGATTACAAATGCAAAATAATCATGTAAATAAGCCAAGATGTCACTCGCTGTTTCAAATGTTTAGCATTATACATGCATACTGTATCACATACTATTTTCAATACAAAAATGAAGCTGTATGGAGTATATTCTACACAGTATGTGGTAAGCAGCTAGTATTTCAGTCCAAACACAGCCGGTGTCCGACTGTTCAAAGCATGCTAAGAACATCCCCAGAACAAAGTCTAATATAGTCGCACTTAGCTTATATTGATTTACAAATTGATTTTCTTTGCCTTCGCACAGACACAATGAGAACGAGATCAAGATGATGCACCATATCAAGACGTTAAATGCCACTATGCAGTGAAAGGGCGACAGTAGGTCAAAAAAGATCCGTAGGAAAAACAGCAAGTGGAATGTGTTTTAAAATATAGCTTCTACCGTCAGCCCTCACAAACAGCCGAGATCTCATTGAGGTTTCAGCAAAGCACAGCTGTCTGCAGCATAAGAGAGAGGCTGGTTCATGGAAAAGTAGGTCAGTCGGAGTCTACTGAGCCAGTCTCGAGCTAAAGAACATCCAATCATTTCCAAAGGACAAAATCAATGCTTGTTTTGAAGTTAAGCCAAAATGAAATGATTCTGTGTGGGAGCATGTCTGCATGGAATCTGCAATTATCACAGGACCTTATAGAGGACTGTGTTATAATGTACAGTTACACGTTTAGCACTGTCTGTGAGATTAGAGGCATTTTGCTGAGTTCAGCGTCTCAACGGATAAGCCCGAAAGAGAAGATTACAACTGCCTTAACCTATCAGACATGTTTAACATCTATTCAGAATGATAGATTGGTTTGGTGAGCAAACAGTGAGCAACAAGATTGTATGAGATTAAAGGGTTAGTGCAGCCAAAAATGTCTCCATTTAATGACCCACAAAAGAGCAGCATGAACATCTCGTATGAAGAAAGCCATTTCAATTAAACGCATGCAAATGGGGGCCGATGCCATCAGACTCAACTGGAATAAAAGTAGACCACAAAAACATAAAAATAGCTTTTAGTGAGAAACAGACCAACATTTAAGTTATGACGCTATTATAAATGGAAAATTCCAACGCTGCTCTCTATCTCATTTGAGCCCACAATCCACATATACTAAAAAAAAACCTGAATAGACACAAGAATACACCAGGTTTAGCCATATATATGGATACTTAAGAACACTCTATATTTAAAAATAGGTTTTTAATTTGTATTATATTATAGTAAGTATAAATAAAAGCTATGCTACTGTTCAGAAGTTTGATTTTTACTCAGCAAGGATTCAATAAATTGATCAAAGGTGACAGTAAAGACATTCATATTATAAAATTATAAATAAATGCTAGGGCTGCACAATATATCGAAATATTGCAAATGTACATATTGCAATATGCATATTGCAAGGGCACGCAATATCTGAATGATTTGAATAGGCTACTTCAACATTGTGAAAAGTGTACGTTTTAGGTCATCAAAGATTCCGATTTCTACAAAAAATATTAAGCAGTTTTCAACATTGATAATACTTTTTTTTTCTTGAGCACTAAATCTGCATATTACAATGATTTCTGAAGGATAATGTGACACTGTAGACTGGAGTAATGATGCTGAAATCTCAGGAATAAATTACAGTATATTTTCAATTGAAATAATATTTTGCAATATTACTGTTTCACTGTAATTTTGATAAAATAAACAGCTTTGATGAGCCTAAGCCTTTTGAACGGTAGTATATTTACAAATAAAGTATTTTTTTATATAAATTAAATATGCATTATTTTTCATGCAATGCCTCATTTTCATTTATGTTTTTTTTCTCATCTAAATGCATTATCATTGAGGGTGTGTTAAAATATTACATATTTTTAATTTTTGGATGAGCTATTTCTTTAAATTTCTTCCACACTGTACAACATGCACACTGAACCTCCCCCGCAAGTTAAAGACTGCGCACAAGACTGGTCAAGTGTGCCCAGATCTGCCTTTATAATTCAATTTTAATGGATCTGTGTCCAGCAAATTCCCCATATTCACTCTCGCTGCACTGTTGCCTATGTTATTTCGACTATAGATTTAACTGCTGGCCAAAAGATGCGTTTCCAACGGGGGTTCTGTTGTGAAAAGAAACCATATGCCATACAGTCATAATCACTTAGATTCAATTAATATCAGAGAGTAAACACAGGCAGTTTTTGATGTCCCTTCTTTTCCTTTGGATTGTTCGGCATGAAAATCAAATCATATTGATTGATGAATCTATACTTTACAGCCAGAACAGCAAACAAAACAACATGCAGTCGACTGTGCCTGCTGTTTTGTTAACGTGCCTGGATTGTATCGATGGAGGACTCCATCGACTTGCTTTAGTCAATGTCTGGTGGTTTCAAAGCCAGTGGAATAAAGACTTGCCTTTGGCCCGCTGCTAAATGATGCAGGTCTGGACTAATTTCACCAGACATGGGTGTGATTTGAGCTGGTTATAATAAGCTTGACCACCTGCTGATCAACAACAATGTCAGTGACTCTCTGATACACACAGTCATAGCACAGCGCTGCCTGCATCCGCAGAGAGAGAGAGAGAGAGAGAGAGAGACCAAAAAAAAGCTAATTAACCTTATTTCTTGGAAAAATGCCCTGTGGAAATGGGAGAGAGAGGTGGCGTAGGCCTCCAGGGAATGGGAGGGGAGGGTGAATATGTGTTGTGCGTGTGTCTGAGAGAAAGGCCGCATGTAGGGGGTTGAACTTAAAGCGGGGGAAACTGGTTTGAATTTCACACGTCATTAACAGATACATAATTTAACTACAGATGTGGAGGACTGAAGCTGTAGGATACCACAGAGAACATAAGAAAAGAGACAGACTGTGTGTGTGTTTACAGTACCTCATTTACATTTACTGCTTCTTTCCTCATTGCCAGGGTACTAAAAAGGAGTACATTATGGGATAGTAAAATATAAAAGGATAAATGAGCTCTGGTCCAAAACCTAGTGAGCGGACTACGCCACCGTTTAAGTTTGGGGTCGGTAAGATTTTTCAAATGTTTTTGAAAGAAGGCTCTTCAAGGCTGCATTTATTTGATCAAAAATAAAGTGAAAACGGTAATAATGTGAAATAATATTACAATAATAAAAAAAAATCAATTTGAAATGAATATATTTAAAAATGCTAATTTATTCATCAGTCTTCAGTGTCACATGATCCTTCAGAAATCCTTCTAATATGCTGATTTGGTGCACAAGAAACATTTCTTATTATTATCAATATTAAAATTTTGTGGAAATCGTGATACACTTTTTCTGGATTCTGTGAGGAATGGAAATTTCATGTATAAATAGAAATCTCGAAGAGTAGAAACTTAAAAAGAGTTTCCCTCCACCCCGTGCTGCTAGAATGTGTGTATGTTGCCACTCGAGATCGATCATATGTGTGTCGCCTGCCTGCCAGTTTCTCCGTAGCTTGCTAAACGCACTATTTGAGTGATGTGAACACATATTAATAATAGTTAAATATATCTGGTCATCCTTCATAACGCAATCGATATTTACATCACGTATCGTCTGTAAACTCTTGTGTTAACAAGGCAACGACTGACTTGATGTATAACGTATGAACATTGTCGCAGCACCACAGTAGATAACAACCATATTCGTAATGGCCGGCTCAGATCAGCACGGAATGGAACAGTTAATAAACAAAAGAACAGTTTGGCCCATTGGAAAAGCGGCTTCACTAGTCTTGTATGTTCTGTATCATTTTAGGAAACTCTAGGCTCATAAATTTTTTAACTGAAAGCGAGCGCCGTTTTATTAAGTCCAAATACAGCGCAAAACTCTGTTGGAATTTGTTAAACTGATATAGCCTACGCACTTCATTGCTGTTCATACTGGTTAAATGTCACAGGACACTAATGAAAGAAAAGGGGTATGATGACATGTTATGGTATGGTAGTGGTGTTACATTTCTTAGGGGAACATTTTCACATCTACGCCTTGCCACTCTGTTTCAAGGGGCAAGGGGAACGGGTAGGTGTAAGGAAGGGGAAGGGGTATAAAATAGAATTGGGATTGGGCCTAAGTTTCTCATGTTTTGTTTCATTGACTACATCCCTCAATAAAAGCCTCAATCTGAGTTTGACAGCAGTTGAATGTTTAATGCGACCGGCCTCTCGCTGTTTGTCCTCCTCTTGCACTCAGCCTGACGCCGGGGAACAACATTAGTGCCTCACAGTTTCCCACTGAATTATAAATGGGGCCCTTTTGGGCTGGAGAAATATTTCTCTTTATGATTAAAGTCTTAAAGTGTAGCCTGGGGCCGTTTGTGTTGGCAACCACCACTGATGCGGTCTGTCTGTCTGTCACTCTCTCTGTCTTGAATAATAGCACCAGGCCCATGTGGGATAGTGCATGTCATTATCCCTGATGTGAGAGCATGGGGGTGTAAATTGTGTTGCAGGGGTTAGAGTGGCAGGGTCACCCCCGCTGGGCCGCTCTCTGCTGCGTCCTCCCTACTGATGATCTGCACAGATATTTTAACTAGGCCATTACATGGCGACAACAGGGAGGTCTATGAACCGTTTGAGGAGGCATAACACATGGTACAATGTAGAGACAAACATTTGATAGCACATAGAAAATGAAATGGGGTTAGATGCCCTCAAGGAAGAATGTAAGGTTTATAGTTATGACTATGGTGTGTGTGTGTGACCATTTTATTCCCCTGATGTGAAGCAAATGTGTACGTCCAAACCACCAACAATTCCATTAACTACATGGCAGTGTGGTGCGATTGCATTGAGGTTGGGAATGGGTTCAGGATTAGTGAGGTTGACAAGTAAGTTTATCTAGATTAGTTTTTTGGTTTTGCTTTGTTTTTAGCTTTTAGCACCCGGGATTAAGATGAGTGGTTTACACATGGTGTTTTAATCCACTTTCGCTCACTTCTGTCCTGATTTCCTCAAAGCTAGGGTCTATGGGCGGGTAAATCTATGGGTTTGTTCAGATCTTTAGATCTAATGAACAAAATAAGCTTGCGCAAATTACATATGAACACAATCAGAGATGACGGAAAACGCTGAATGCGGTAAGTGCGTGTTAGAAATCAGGAATGGTGAGGTGGTCTTCAAACCAAACTTCTTCAGCCGACAACGTTTAAATCCCATCCGTAATGTTTGCGCATTAGGTCAGTAGGCAGAGGGTAAGCGGTCATTTGTGGCTGTTCGAACACATTCGACCACATGAGCGTCTACACCGCAAAATAAATTTGGCTCAAAATGTTTTAGACTTTTGCATTTGGCAGGCATGTGACTAGCACTGTATTCAAGGTATGCTTTTTTTATCCGTTCATGCCTTCCCTGGGAATCGAACCATGACCTTGGTGTTGCTATCGCCATGCTCCACTGCTTGAGCTACAGGAATGTGTTACACTGGAAATCATTTACAGTACTAATATTACTAAATTGATTCCATCCCACCACAGCCCATTGGGTACCCACTACAGTTATCAAAACAGTAATTTATCAAGATAAAATATTTGAGTATATATATAAGTGAAAATAGCATATTTTCTTAGCGATAGATGCTATTTACATCAAATGGAAGTAGCAATAGATTCTATCTAGGCTACACTAAGTGATAATAGCAACATTTCTTAGCAATCTGCTATTTACACTGTGAAAAATAGTGATATATTCTATTTACACTATGTAAAAATAGCAGCATTTTCTTTGCAATAAGTGTAATAATATAATATTTATACTTATAAATAGTGGCAGATACTGTCTGCACCTCAGTGTAGTTGTACATTAAACGGCATGCAATAACAGAGTGTAAATGATTATATTTATTACAATTATTAAATGGATGCTGTCTTATTGGGACAATAAAGCCCTCCATAAACCTACCCCTAACCGATAAACACTTTATTATTAAACACTCGTTAGACACTTTATATCCCCTTTTCGAATATTTTTTTCATTTTATTGAAAGTAAATGCCTTTCCGATCTAATATGTGATGGGAAAAGGGAGTAGAGCGAGTTCGGTGAAAGGCGGATTAATAGTGTAACTAGCTATTGATACCATGTAGTGTACCAATAAGGAGCCTTTATTTTTAAAAGTGTAAAAGGCTTTTGCATGTGTAACGGAGTCCAGCTAGTAGTCGCTGTGCGAGTAAACCTCACTCCTCTGATCTCAAGAGATGCTCTAGCGACTGACACTAGAGGTTGCAGCCTTTAGCCTCCTTGTTAGAGTGTCCGACTCTCATGCCGGCGGACCGGGGTTCGAGTCCCGCTTGGAACAGGCGGTTCGAACAGGAGGGGTTACATTGGTGCCGTGACCCAGATGGGAGTGAGGTTTAGCCTCCTTGTTAGAGCGTCCGACTCTCATGCCGGCGGACCCGGGTTCGAGACCCGCATGGAGCGGGCGGTTAGAACAGGAGGGGTTACACATGCTCTTCAGCTATTGGAATATTCCCATGTATATGGAATCAACCAAAATCATGGATATGTTCTTTCATGCATTCTTGTCATTTTATTCAGTAACTTGCTCAACTCATTACTTCTCATTTATGTTCTTAACAGTAAAACAAAAGAGCATGGTGATTTACAAAATGCAGGCCAAGATGTTTTTAAAATTCTCGTAAGCAAAAGAGTCTTCTGGGCGGAGTTAGTGTAAATAGCCTCTGCCAACAAGGCGGGCTTTTTGCACTTAGTGTAAACTCCGAAATTGGGTCCAAAACAATATTTATCAAGACAAATAGTGTTTCATGTGTCTGTTGTGAGCTATATCCCTGTTATTTTATGTCCCCATCAACATCCCTAGTTGAGGTAATCTTGGATTACAACGTAGTGAGGTATTCTTGCAGTGAGGTAAGAATGAGGTAAGACTGTGATGAGGTTAGACTATATTAAACGAAGATAGGATTGGCCTAGAATGAGGTGACCTTACATCTTGATGCTGCAATCTCCTCCTTTTAGTGCACAAGTGCCCACATAAGCAGTAATGTAACTGAGCCCGGGCCAGCTGCCTGCGCAGAACCATGAGGCCGTTACTGTCTATCCAGGCTAAGTTCTGCTGGCTTTGGGCCCTGCAGTGCAGATTGGAGTACCGCAAAGCCTTTTCTCTGCCAGGCAATATTTTATCTTTCTCTCTCCCTATGAGTTTCAGAGCTCAGCTACTTTGCTAGCTTGCAGCGATTGATGATCTTGTCAGTGTTTCAGGGCGTTTTCTCATTCATTAGTGTGTTGTGTAGCGTGGGTGGTGGAATGGACTGATGTGTAAGCAAGTAGGGGGGAGCGTTCTGGTCAATTACACCCATGCAACCTAAAAGACGAACTGAATCCCTTTCTCTTTCTCAGCATGGTCGCATCCATCCTCCAGCTATTAGTGCTGTCATGCCGAAAGCATCTGTGTTATGCTAATGAAACTAAATTTCATTTATTTCAGAGCGTTTTATTCCACTAGACGATGTCTATCGCTGCATATGTTCTGCGTGTGTTTCAATGCAGGAAAGGTGTGAATCGCAGGGATTCCCTGTGCAAATTAAATGCGGGAGAATTACGCCACTGCACCATGAATGTTCCCCAAGTGTGAGCGAACACGACTCCCGTGGATATAATTTGGAAACGCGCAATATACAAGGAGCTATTAAAAAAAAACCTAATATCCAAGTCACCTATGCATGAGTTTTCATTGCATATGTGAAATATTAACTCCATACCTAAAAGGTCTTTATGAACCCCCATGGCGTAATTTGATATTTCTCTTTAGCGTAAGAAAGGGGATGCCAATATTGGGTGTTCCTGAAACACCCCTCTATCACCTATCTGTCAGGGCTTTATTAGGTTTGGGACCCAGCAAACCACTACTGGGACTACGAAGTTACCCCTGCGAAATCCAATTACAACAGCCATGGCACTTTAGTGAATTAGACAAATTGGGGAAGAGAAGAGATCCTTTAGTAGGTCACGTAGCCGGGTCATAGGGCAGAAAGCACTGGTTGTTTCAGAAAAGAGTGCACTCGATAATCAAAATCAAACCGTGCCTGGAATGTGCATCAACACACATTACTCTCTGGTGTAAGTGATCCCAATGAAGAATTCCAAACCACTCCGAACTCAGATGCCCATTTTCTATGTGTGTCTATAGACAGAAGCACACAAGGGTTATAGTGCTGCTTTATTGAACTCTGTCTATCACAACCTTCGGGAGAGAAACACGGAGCGAGAGTAACCCTGGACCTCAATTACGCAGTGGGGAAATACCACCATCATCTGCGGCATTACGTGAGCAAGGCAGTATGGGTATGCACATAGCGGCGAGGGGGGCGGGGTGAACGACACATTTATTCAGTCTAGACTAGGGCAACCTAGATTGTAACAGTTAAATGCAAACACATTTGTGCGGGATTTTGGGAATGGCATATTAAAACCATATTTTGCCTGTGTGGCAAATATAATATGAAACAAATCTGTCTGTTTTAAGTAAAGACCGAGAGATGATGGAAAGAGTTGTTCAGTGCCATGCCAAAAAGCGATGAATACTTAAAGCTACACTGTGTGGTATTTTCTCCCATCTAGTGGTGAAAATGTATATGACCATCCAGTGAATATTAGTTTCTGTTCCTCTCAATTCCGATTTCGTTTTAAAGGGTTAGTTCACCCAAAAATGAAATAACTACAATAACTTTATGAATCGGCGAGAATAGTTTTTGTGCACAAAAAAACCCTAAATAACGACTTATATAGTAATGACGATTTCAAAACACGGCCTCATGAAGCTTCGAAGCATTATGAATCAGTGAGTCAAATCAGCGGTTTGGATCGCCAAATTTCAGCAGTTTGGCGGTTTGACACTCGATCCGAATCATGATTCGACTCACTGATTCATAACGCTTCGAAGCTTCATGAGGCCGTGTTTTGAAATCGTCATCACTATATAAGTCGTTATTTAGGGTTTTTTTGCGCAAAAAATTATTCTCACCGATTCATAAAGTTATTTTAGAACCACTGTAGTGCGATGGACTTTGTAACGACGTCTTTATTACCTTTTAAGGGTCTTGAGAGTGAACCGTGCATTGTGCCAATGGAGGCCTTTCAGTATCTTCATTTGTGTTCCGAAGATCAACGGAGGTCTTACGGGTGTCGAACGACATGAGGGTAAGTAATTAATGACAGAATTTTCATTTCTGGGTGAACTAACCCTTTAACTCCTACGGTGGCCGATTTAGTCCAAGATTAACATGGCTTCCAGTTCGACCTCGTCCACATTCGACACGGTGCCATCGTGTGTTAAAACGCGAAAGGCGAAGCTTGAATTTACGGGTATGTCCCTCTTTGGCTAATGTACTTTCAAGATGGAGGGGCAACATGGCCACCGGCATTCGAACCCATTACCCGTATGTATTTTCAATGGCATATTATAAACTTACGAGAATACTTTATTACTTGAAAGAAGTAAATATACATTAATGTATACATTAATATATTTTTGAAAGAACTAAGTGTTTTTAGCTAAGAATAAACAAAAAAAAGTTACACAGTGTAGCTTTAAAGGTGCACTATGTAAAACATTTTGAGTAAAATATCCAAAAACCAGTTGAGTACTTACAATATCCCAAATGTTTCCAACTATTTGTAAATTGTGATAAATTGCTACTTTAACCAAGGAACCGGGACGTGTGAGGGAGTCGCCTGTCGATGGGGTCATATCTGCGTTCCCCTTGAATTTCTGGTTTTATTTTGCAGAAACGCTTTACTCTCACTGCAGTGTGAACAAGTGTCATAGCAGCCGCCGAGCGAACGCACATAACATCATTTTCAACACACTCAGATGTGTCTAATATGATAAACAGAACTGTATTACCTCATACTCATAGCCGAAAAAGCGGAAATGGCGACTGTGTCATAATAAAAGTCCAGCCGGAGACTATGTCAAAATAAAAGTCCTGTCGCTCTTATTATCAATTGCTTCTACTTCATACTACAGTAACGTTAATAATCGCATCCATGAACATGATTTCTGCCCGAGTCCTATCCCGATTCTTTCCCAGCGGCTGTGAGGTGAAGACCACATGTCCCAAGATTCTGCGCTCAAACGTGACGTCATCAAACTACGCCTTTGTTTTGAACAGGCGACCTCAAGTGGACGGAAAAGTTACACAGTGCACCTTTAAACCCACAACTAAAAAAACACAGACAATGATAATTTTAACATGCACATCATTTTACGAATTCCCATTAAGATCCATAGTCTAGTAATTCCCTTTTTCTGTCATTTTGGGAACCTTTTAGTGAACTTTAGTGAACCTTTTAGTGAACCATTAGTTTCTTAGTGTAAAAAAAACCCATTTGAATAATCTAAAGACCCTTTTGTGCAATGGACCATGTTAAAGGTTCTTCATGGAACCATTGATACCAATAAAGAGCCTTTATTTTTATTCAGAGTGTAAAGAGCGTTTGCATGCTCTTCAACTATTGGAATATTCCCATGGATATGTAATCAGCACGTGCGCATTTCTATCTGAAAATCCTGGATATGTTCTTTCATGCATTCTTGTCATTTTAGCCAGTAACTTGATCAACTCATACACTCTAAAAAATGCTGGGTTGAAAATGGACTAACTCAGCAATTGGGTTGTTTTAACCTAGTGAATGGGTCGTTTTAACCCAGCGGTTGGGTTAAATGTTTGCTTAAAACAACCCAATCGCTGGGTTAAATCAACCCAATTGCTGGGTTAGTCCATTTATTAACCCAACTTGGGCTGTTTTTAACCCAGCATTTTTTAGAGTTTAACTTGTTCTTAACAGTAAAACAAGAGCGTGGTGGTTTACAAAATGTACACTCTAAAAAAAAAGGCTCGTAATCATAGGGGAACCTTTTTTAGTGCTATATAGCACCAATTTTGGTGCTTCAGTGGTTCTTCAGCGGTTCTTCAGAGGTGCTATATAGCACCTTAGTCAAAGAACCGGTGAAGAACCTCTGAAGAACCGCTGAAGAACCTCTGAAGAACCGCTGAAGAACCACTGAAGCACCAAAATTGGTGCTATATAGCACTAAAAAAGGTTCCCCTATGATTACGAGCCAAGAACCATTTTTGGTGCAATATAGAACCTTTTTTTTTTTAGAGTGTAGGCCAAGATGTTCTTAAAATTCTAGTAAGTAAAAGTTCTAGCTCCAAAAATAGTCTGAATCTAAAATCACCCAGAATCATCTTTGTTTCGGCATATAAATGAATAGGGTAATGTGTTCAAATGACACTCACATCATTGGAATATGACCAAATTCTAATGAATATTCTTGTGCATGTAAGCACTGTCATTGTGAGGGACGTGCACCCTCATTTATTCAGAATAATGGTCAATCAATATGTTTTTTTTTTTAACCTCCCCGAACTTGTACCAATAGTCATGCAACTCTAAAGCGCCAACTGTGAGTCTGTGTAATTAGGACAGATATCAAATTGTAGCTCTCCGCAAACAGCAGCAAAACATCTGGAAACGGTGGGTGAAGCAACATAGACTGCTAAGAGAACTGGTAGGGTCCAAAATGTATACGAGATGTCTTTTTAAACCTAATTTACACATATTTAAATTCCAAACTGCCAGTGATTAATATAAACTGCTTATGATTGCCGGTCCCAATCTCAATGCAAACAGAATGCAGTCAGCCGCACTCCTTTGAGACTGTACATGCACCATAAATATGCGAGGGCCACATTTGCCGGTAAAAGACGCTGTGCGGCGTATGGTGTGTGTGTGTGTGTGTGTGTGTGTGTGTGTGTGTGTGTGTGTGTGTGTGTGTGTGTGTGTGTGTGTGTGTGTGTGTGTGTGTGTGTGTGTGTGTGTGTGTGTGTGTGTGTGTGTGTGTGTGTGTGTGTGTGTGTGTGTGTGTGTGCGAGTCTGGGCAAACGCTCCATTGCTAGTGTGTGATTTACAGAAAAGCCGGGGTGGGCACAAGACAGGCCATAAACCAAGGAAACCAGGGGCATTCGAGTCCAACAGCTAAAGATTGATTCTGCTCATTTGGTCTGTTTTGCAATACCTCCCACAGCCATTAATCACTGCCCAGGAAGATGCCCACCACCGCCACCACGCCCAGAGCTTGCTTTTCTCCTATAGATCTACGCTCCAAAACATGACAGGAGATTGTTAACTTCAAATGTTTGCATAAAACACGGCAGATTTTATCATGGTCACCTGCATTTTAAACACGCGTGTCCTTGCGTTTACAAACTCCCATACATTATGAAACTGCTTCTAAAGTATGCATAACTTCCAATGTACTGTTAATGTAGATTATATTATATCTTATAAAGACACACCCTCACTTTACAAACCATACCATCTCTGCATCACTGCACTTCTAATACAGGTTTACATTATTAGATGGGAAGCTAAAATAACCTAAGAATAATGAATACAGTATTTGATTTACTTGCAAAAGTTATATGGGAGTTGTTAGGGCTATATTTATTATCGAAGATGAAATTTCAATGCAGATATTGCCACATGTACTCAGTTTGATCCTCAGTTGTCTTTTAATAATAATCATTCCCCCAAAAATGTCTGCGGTGTTCTGTTATGCCAGTCATATCTGACTCATTGTACACGTCACATCTCAATGGCCACTGCCCCATAGTAACACCTAAAACCAGAGCTCAGACTAATGCAAGCTCTATATATAGTCCTAATCCCATAAAAACAGGAGAGGCATCTGGGGTCCTGCAAAATCATGTGATCTAAAGTACAATGCACCTCACATAATGCACATGATCCAGTGCACACTGTAAGACTTTCAGATCACCAAGTCTGAGGATCATCAATGCACCAACAAGCACTAACGCCCAATGTTCACGCAACACATTCATATACAGGAAGGGTCTTGCCGAGAAGTCCCCCGCCCCCCACCGACATTAATACAAGTGAGAATCGAATTCAATTCGATTTTCCAAATACCTTCGGTTGCATAGTTGTGGTCCCGAAGGAAGCTGTTGTTAATTTTGCGGCTGTCACTCTCCTCCTCCATTTATGATTCCGTTATATGGGAATGTTGAAGTAGACACGCAGGAATCCATCGTGGACCCTGAACATCAGCAGGCGGTTTGCGGGTCCATCGCGCTGTCTGTCGTCCCTCTCATGAACGTGACGGATGATTCGATGCCCGGGGTGATACAGCTGGAGCTCGATTGGCAAAAAAATAAATACAAATTCCCTCAGCAATTCATACTTAACGCATGTGAAGCACTTCTTAAACAGGTGCACTGACGAATCCCTTTAGAAGATCTCCTATCTTGAAAGAAGATCAATGGAGAACGAATGCGTAAACGTGTAAGGAACCCTGGCACCCTGGTAAACGAGCTGTGCTGAATGTGGTAAACTAGGGCAGGATTTCCACCTTCTGAGCCGAGGAGGCGGGGTTATGCGTCAATCTCTCTCTCTCTCTCTCTCTCTCTCTCTCTCTCTCTCTCTCTCTCTCTCTCTCTCTCTCTCTCTCTCTCTCTCTCTCTCTCTCTCTCACGGTCTTGGTTTGCTGCTGAGGACATTCAGTCTGTTTGGTGGTTTCATGTGGTTCTAGAAGTTCTGCTGAGCGCGGGCTCCTCCCATTCACACAGGCGCTGTCCAGTGCTGAAATCTCCGCACGTGCCAATACGAATGTTCACTGACCACCACAGCGAGCAAATAAACACGATAAATGCCACTGCAATTTGCATTATATGTCATTTGATGCACTTTTATAGCCCCTGAAACCAAAATATACCATGAACGAAAAACTCTATTCCCTTCAGTTAATTCAGACTGAAACTAGACGCATTGGCAGTTGGTGGTAAAGCGAGAACTTTGGGGACGAGTGAGATATAATCAAAACAAGGTTGAGGAATATTATTTTTAAACATTATGTACGTTTAAACAGTTTTTACAAACCGCGTTCCACTAATCCTCGTGAACACGCGCATGCGCCTGAAGAGGTAGCCCAAAATTATGCGCTTTTCGTAGGATCACTATCGGGAGGTAGCCTGCATTGACAAACGTAAGTCCTGTCAGTATTTATACTTTATTATAGATTTACATGTAACAAACATATCACAAAGAAACTTTAACAGCATAAAGGTTTTGTTAAAAACGTCAAATTACAAAACGTTTGGATGGAAACGTCTTTATTGACTGCGACTAGCTGCGACTATTTACGTTGCGCGAGATTAACCGGAAGCAGTTTTTGCCTACAAAAATACTATACTTTTTATTTAATTTTTATAAAACTACAAAAATTCTTCAAACTTCGACAACCATTCATTTAAAAAAAATAATAATTTGCATACTTGTTGATATTTTCTGTGGGACATGCCAGGCTACTCCATCTAAAACCATTTTAAACAGCATTTTGCTGATTCTTTCACAATTCTTATGTACGCATTAGTTTAATGTCTTTTAATTTATTCAAGTTAAATCAAGAAACTACATAGAATATTTGCATTTTAGTGAACTATTATTTGTCACCCATGCTGGACAATGTAAAACGAGCCAGTGGTGAAAAGACAACAAATGAAAAGACAACAAATGGTGATGGTTTTAAAACAACTTTTAAAAGTAAAGGCGACAAGTAGGCATTTAAACCTAAAATCTTGATATTGATAACAAAAAACAAACAAACAATTTGTGGATATTGATGATGGCATATATAGCATTTTACTATTAAATCTCACTCCCCCTTGCTTTCTACCTTTCTGCAGTAATTTTTTGGCACACTATCCTTGAATCACTGATATTTCCTTGAGGAAAGGCAAATCTAGTTCGTTTTCAAATGTGAAAACAATCCACTTGATTTGGATAAGTGAACTGAGGATTCGCAAATCTGTCACACTGGATTCTAATCAGATCCCTTTAGGGTCTCATTCTCCTTAAGTGTGCAGACCAGACGATGATTAATTCGATTAGAGCCTAGCCGCTGGCGCGTTTATTTTGGATAGATTTGATTTACATGCTGATTTTAATATGAATCTCTGCAGGGACTTTCCCCTGCTACTCTCAGTCTGTCTTTAAGCATATTTTCCACTGTAATCTACCTGATGCCAGTGTCTAAAACAAATCTGCTTTGAAATTCAAAACCAAAACACAGGCATAATAAATATGCAGAGGATCCAAAATGCACCAGACATTTAATTCCAAAAGCCAATTTACAGATAAAATCTGTCTATCGGCCCTTTCAGACAATTTCATAAATATAGTCCATCATCACATGCCATTTTCCACTTAATCACCCATTAGTTTCCATTAGAATGCATGTGCGCAGCATCTGAGCTGTAATCAGGCATATTGCATGGCACCTGTTTTCATGTGATTTTCAAACCTTTCCACCTCACTGTAAGTATCTGAAGCATCTAAGCCCCAAACCTGCATGCCTTTCCTCTCCCCTGACAACAATCCTTATCATTATTCCAACAGGGTGACAAAAATCAATGATTTTCTGTCAGGGGAGAGGGAGGACCAGGACGATGACAAATTCCAGTTGGCATCTTTTAAAGATCAACAGGGAGAGCAGCTATCTGTCAGTCAGAGGGAGAGAGGGGGCGAGAGATACGGAGGTAAAGACGGAGATGCAGAGATGCATTAATAAAAAAAGAGGGAGACGGTCGACTGGGGCAGACTGTTTTACACAGTATAATGAGAGAGAGAGCTGTGCATTGCCAAGAGCATCAGCAGTCTGCTTTGAGATCAATGGTGGTGTTTTAATTAAAGTCCTGCCGTTCTGAATTTTCCATTTCTCTGTAGCACTGTCATAAAGAAATAGTTCACCCAAAAATGACATTTTAGTGTTATTTACCCATTCCCTTAATTTTTTTTTCAGTGGGACACAAAAGGAGAATTTTTAAGCCTCTTCACAAAGCTTTTTACTAGGACTGCACGGTTTGGGGAAAACATCTAATCGCGATTATTCTGGTTAAAATTGCGATTTAAAATGCGATTTTTTTTATTTTTTTATTTTTACAAATGAAAAGTGTGTATATAAAATGTTGTGTTTATATATTAATATGGCTAGTAATTATGATTATTATTGCTAAATAAAAATAAGAAATATTACTATTACAATAACATTTTCATTATAAAAAATAAATAAAACAGTATAATAAGAATATTTATATTTTACAGAAAACTTAAACAAAAATAATTATGGGTTACCTGTTAGTATGCAGACAGCCCATGACTAAAAATCATTAGAAAGGTCTAAGAATTTACTGTAAAAAAAAAAATATATATTATTATAAAAATCTGTGCTTTTTATTTGTGATATCAATTTCTTAAAGTCTATGTCTTTAATATGAAATATGAGCCTCTTATGCGTTCACTGTGGGGATTAAAACTCCTGTACATTGAAGAAAAACATAGATTGTCATATACATTTATTTAGAAGTATTATTTTTCATATTTTCTACCCAAAAGTTTAATTCATACTGGAAGCCAGAGGGCGCCCTCGAGCAGAAACTCCACAGACGCCTCAGAAAAGTAATTGTTTTCAGGAAATGTGAAGCTCGCGCTGTATGCTGAATAAAACGAAGATAGAAACGCTTTGACTGATTAAACATGAAGATAATAATTCTGATTCAAGATATGGTGTATTGAGTTCTTCAAGCCTTCTCGGGTATTAACATAATAATAAAGTATGGAGTGCTGATTGACATTCTGTGATAAGAAGCCACATCAGCTCAACTAACGATATGAAGCGAGTTAAAACCTGTTATTAAATGTTGTATTTTGTTGGACAACAAGCGTTTATGAACGCTTCACATTACTAGTTTGTGAAGATGTTTGACGCGTGTTGCTTTTTCAAAGCACGTTATAAGCGACTCAAACTCGCAGTGCTTTCAGATGGAGCAGCGTTTACTCCTGATCACAGAGTCGCTCTTCACTGACACGCTGGGCATTTATTTATTTAATTAAAATCGCAGCCTTTGCGCTTTCATAATCGCGCATAACCTAAATCGCGATTGCGGTTCGATTTCGATTAACGCGATTACTTTTTACTATACAACACAAATTCAATTATATTAATAATGTATATTTAAATAAGTATATTTATATTGATATTTCAAGTTTTTCAGTCAGTAATAATTTATTAATCGCACAAACCCATCAGAAAACTAGCAAAGTAATGCACAATTTGTATAGACAACTTCTCCCAAAATAATTTTACTGAATGTTTGTCCTTTTGGAGTCTGACAGATGTAGTCTAAAGCAAGGAACACACCAAACCGACGCTGACCAACTAGTAGTGACGAAAGCAGACTGCGGAGTTGGCTCACGTTGACTCACGTCGGCAGCGTCAGGGTCCAAAGTTGCCCTGACACACCAAGCCGACGCTTGACATCCGACAGCCAAGTAGCATGTCCGTTCTGCGCCTGCGTACAAGTAAATAGCTTTCTGTACCAGCTGGTGGCAGTATTCAAAGTGGGAAACCGTAAGAGCTATCCTCTATACCCTATATAAACAAAGCACCTCATAATCTCGCTCAACACAGACGGTCACTTCTGTTTTGTTTTTTCTCATGCACTGGTTCGCTAGCAGAACAGCCAATCAGAACGATCAGATCTGATCAGATCCCGACTGACCGACAAGCGCCGACGCCGATTCAACATGTCGAATCGGCTGAAAAAGAGCAGACGAGGACCAACGTCAGCTGACGTTGCAGAACACGAGAAAACTTAGTTGGCCGACGCATGAAAACTGCGGCTTGGTGTGTTCCAGGCTTATGAACTGTTTCCTATGGAACAGGAAGTGTAAAAATTAATCCCCCAAAAATAAACCATTGTTGGGGGTAATGCATTACAAGTAACTTGAGTTACGTAATCAGATTACTTTTTCAAGTAACTAAAGTAAAGCATTACTTTTAAAATTTACAACAAAATATCTGAGTTACTTTTTCACATTTATTTGACTGACAGCTCTCCTGTCCCCATGTTGAGAAAAAAAGACTTTATTGACCAATGTCTTGCTGCTAATCTTCCATGATTCAGTTAAACCATGAGTAAAAAAAAATATATATATATATATGTATATATATATATTTTTTTTTTTTATTGGGGAAGTAAGTGTTAAACTCCTGCGACCTATTCTTCCATTATCACAGCTGAAAGATAAAAGCTGAAAGGTTTGTTTGAGCTGCGCCCTCTACTGTACATGTGTGAATTTGCATTTTTACCTCAGCCTGAGGCTTATTATTTCAGTTTTGGTGTAAAGAGGTCTTTACATTTGCACAAAAATAGAAAAAAAAACAACAAAAAAAACAAGCCCAACCAAGGTGAGAAAAAGTAAAGTAACACATTACTTTTATTAAAAAGTAACTAAGTAACTCAATTAGTTACTTTTTAAGGGAGTAATGCAATATCGTAAAGCATTACTTTTCAAAGTAACTTTCCCCAATGTTGAAAATAACAGCATGTAATTTTGAAACAACATGAGGATGAGTAAACAAAATTGTCATTTTTGGGTGAATATTCCTTTAAGAAAAGCACTAGTACTGGCCTGCCTGTGCACATCTCTTATATTATGAAATATTCTCTTAAAGGCCACCTGAGACTCTCTTCCACTCTGCGTTTATACTCTGTGAACAATGACGGTTTTGGTCTTTGCTTCCTGAATCGCATATTACAACTAAAACAGCAGTGTGAAATATGAAAAGATCAATATATATACTCTCACAAATGACATTTCTGTGCTCCTGGAAAACCTTTGGTCTCACAGAGATGTATGATGCTATTTAAAACACTCAAGGCCTGGGGCTTTCTCTTGCAGCTTAGCCCATGCAATGGTGTGCATCAAGGCTACAACACAAAACATGAAGATAATTACAAAGCTGTGATATCTTCATGGCCAGTTGCTCGCACTGATGTGCAGTAATTGTGTTGGCCTGAGGACGTCGGCCCTTGAAAGCCTGCAGCGCTACAGACCAATCACTGAAGCCGTAACAGTCATGGTCATTTCACAATGGTTAATCAATACATCACTATTGATCCTCAATCATGCATCCTGCAGAAATTGATTATTTGTGGGCTGTGATTAGTGGCTTTTTCAGTTAATAGAAAAAAGAACAAAAAATACAGGATTTAAAACATTTGAGTTGTGTCCCAAATGACACACTATACACTCTATATGGACTGTGTACTCTGTTGTCTAGTGTATGATCTGATCTGAGGTTATTTTGTCATTCGACATCAAAGTCTAATAGAGTGCAACAGTGCCCGTCCTCTTTTTCAGCAGCGCTGGTTCTGGAAGTATTTTTTACATTCATTTCTCTGATAGGGATTTAAAAAAAAAAGCTTTAATAGTGTTATAATCCATGAACCATATCAACCAACAACGAGGTGAATCATAACATTACAAACTTTCATTTGAACCAAAAAAAAAATTGAAAATCAGACAAAAATACAAAGGTACAACCATAGACTGTAAAAAAAAATATGGAAGTAGTGTCCGTGACGTCACCCATAGGATTCTGAATTGCAGTTTTGAAGCATAAAGTAGGGTCGAGCTGGCCGTTGCCATCTTGGCAGTCACTCCCGGATAATAGAAAATGGGCAAAGAGGCGGGACGTGGGCGGAGCTGAGGTGACGCGATGACTAACAGACAGCAGATAAATGGCTATCCACCTGTCACTCAAAGTGGTAACTCCATTAAATTATGCAGAACGTTAAGGCTTTATATAATGTAATGAGTTATAAAAAAATTCACCCCCCTCACAGTTGTCATGAAGGACAAAATTAGCTGTATAGACCAAAACCACAATTTGTACCAGGCTGGAAACGTGTGTTTCTCTGCTGTAAAATTGGGCATTTTAACATGGGGCTCAATGAGATTATGTCCCTTCTGTCTCTAGCGGTCAGTCGATGAATTGCAGTTTAAGTCACTTCCGTATTGGCTTCAAGAGAAACTGGAGGTTGCCGCCGCCATGGTTGCCACTTGGGTACAACTTACAAGACTGTGTATTTAACAGCTTCAGTGAGGGAAAGAACTACAATCCCATGGAGCATTGCAAACCGAACAGTCAAATTAATAACAATGGAGAAGTTACCAACATATAGCGCTGCACTTCAGGCGACCCGAGTTCGAATCCCAGCTCGTGGACCTTTCCTGATCCCGTCTCACCTTGCTTCCTGTCCACTCTATACTATCCTGTCACAACAAAGGCAAAAATCGCCAAAAAAACCCCAAAACAAAACAATGGAGAAATTTAAAGCTATTAATAAAAAATGTTGATTGTATATAAAAACAATACATTTTAAGTTTATTGCAAAATACTGTATATAATAAAGCATTTTGAGAGCGTAGGCTCGATTACGTCATTCCCAGTGCGTCACGGGAGTGGGTGGAGCTAAAATTCTCTTTTGGTGCGTTTCGCTTGTCGCAACTCTCTGATTGGTGGAATGTAGTTTTTCACGACAAATTCTGGTGGTAAACATAATTATTTTATCAACAAGTTTAAAGGTGTCATGAACTGGCTTTAAAAAAAAATTTGATACTGTTGTCTGAGGTCTACTTGTGACGTTTGCGTGGTTTTTACATTCAAAAACATCATAATGAATAAGTAATAGGCTATTTCTACCCTGGTTTTGAGGCTCTCTCAAGGCACGGGCGGTTTTGATGGGCGTGCCGCACTGAAGACTTGGAAGTAAACGCCCACTGCTAGGATTGGATAAGCTTTGCATATTTAATGAGCTTCGGCTCCCACATGAGTACGCGTGAGGCATTGTTTTGAAAGTGTGTGACAAACGGCAACTGAAACACCGGAACAAACTCAATGATTTATCTCTTATCCACCTGCAATTAATATGAATGTTATTTTATATTACTTGGCCCGCCCCATCGGTGGATATACGCACACGCCAAGTACTTTGCGTACAGTACGACAGCATGGTCAAAACTTCCGCGATTGTATTTTTCCTTCAAACATCAAGTCAAGAGAGTGACAGCACATCAAGAAAGCAATGTTATTTCACTATTTATGATGATATGTATTGGTAGCCCGTCGGGAAAACACATGCCCTGTGACAGTGGTAAGTTATGTTTAGTTAGACATGTACACAATGTAACATTGTATTTGATCTGTAACAATGCAATACTATCACATATAAAAATGTTTTACTCACATTAGTGATTAGCTTCATACATTCGTAATATCATCCTGTCTGCAAATCCAGTCCCTTATTTACAAACGAATCCGGTGAAATGAACATACGTGCAACGTCTTTTAAAACGCATCGCCTTATTGTTTCCATGGCGACGCGTCATGCTTCTCACATGACACACAGCTGCCACAATAGCGCTGTATGACTGCCCAGCTGTATCGGGTTTATTTGTTTTTTTTCTTTTTTATTAAAAATATTCACAAACTTGCTAACTATGTCACGAACTATCTGATTTTCTGATTTTCAAATATGTGTTAGTGAATGTGTGTTAGTTGATCTATACTGCGCGATGGGCAGTGCCATGTTAGTTTGCGCCTCAGAGAATCGGATTTGTCGGATTTACATCACGTAAATTCATTCACGTCTCACAAAATACATGAACCGGTGAACTGGGAGAAGAATAGAGTAAACTATATAGTTACTATATAATGTGTATCTGATATGAATAAAACACGTAGTCAAGTTATAACTGTCTGAAAGGATTGTTTTTGCCGCTTAGAATAGACATCAGTGTGTGTTTTTTGCTAGTACTTATTAGCATTTAAATGTCTGAAACCTAAAATAAGCATTATGTGGTTGAAAACACTGAATTGTTGTGATATGTGACGAGCGTTGAGCGCGTCTGTCTCTGGCTCGGAGCCAGCCAAAGCACGATAGCACGTTTGAATTTAAGTTGCATCGAAATGAGGCACCGAAATCTGCGTACATACCGGTTGTATAGGTACCATATTGGCACCGGGTTTTGGTACCCAACCCTACTCTTCGGCATGTTTATTGCTCGGTAGCGCGATCCGTTTATCTCCACAAGTCGGTGGGCGTGGCTACAGAATCAGACGTACATATTTATCTGTAGAGGCGGCGTTTCTGCATCCTATTACGTCAGTGGTCGACATATTCTGAGAGCTCTCGTTTTCTGGGCCTGGTGTCAATAAAAGCTTTTCTTAGACTAACAAGGAAGTTTTCAGCTCGGAAACTTACAGGATATTCTTATATCACGATGAACTTTTATATATCAAAGGCTCAAGGGAAAGTTGATTTCTCAGTTCATCACCCCTTTAAATAATGCAGGCTGACAGCTTCAACAGAAGCAAATGCCGTCAATTAGCAACCTTGTTGCTCATAAAAGGGCTGTTTTAAAATGCTGTTGTGCTCTATTCCACTCTGGTATGTTAGGAAAACTGCGACAGTTAAGTGCAAGAAGCTGCAATTCAGTTAAGTGCAAGAAGTAACCTTTTTCGGTTAAATAAGTGCATCATCTGGGTATTTAAAGTGCATTTTTTTCTTTGCACTCAACACTACTCACTCAAAATGTCATTAAATAGTTCATAAAATAATACTCAAATTGGGTATTTATTTTAATGGGTCCATCTGTTGAAGGTGCGTAAGGTCTAACCAATACTGACTGAGATACATTTCAGAGCAGCTGACTCAACAAGACCTTTCTATCTAATATGTGCTGCTTCGCTTCATGAACATATACATTATATGAAGTATAAACCAACTGTGAAATTTATCAATGTAGACAGAGGTGACAAACGTTATAAACAAAGAAAATAAGATCATCATGGGAAGAGAATGAAAAGAGAGTGAAATAGACGGAGCGAGAGAGAAAGATGGGGGTTGGGAGAGACAACCAGATGGATGCGTAGTTTGGGCTGAACGTTTTAAAACCAGCCCAGAGGCAAGTGGCTTTGTCAGGCCAGTTTACATGTGAAGTCATTCCAATTAAAAGATTGAGTAGCTCACTCCATCATTCATAAAACACACTGATACTAAGACTTGCATGCTGGGTAGATTATTTATAGGACAGACAGGTCAACGACACAACAATATTTACATATACAATTAATTTGATTAATTAGATAAAGGAGTTTACTGTTTACCCATGAAGGCAGGGTGTAGTGGGTGTTTGCAATGGCATATAATTGAATATAATATTTAAATGTTATATATACTGCATACCAATGTGAATGCAGCTTTAGTGTATGGGGATTGTTCAGTGACTCTTACTTTCCAGTAGATTGCTTTATGACTTAATTCATTCAAACACCCTGGCTGAATCTGAAATCACCCCCTATACCCTCAAATAGGGCACTATTTGAGGGGACAGCCATTTGTAGTGGTGTCCGAAACCATAGTGGATGTTATCAAGTGCACTCATTCAATCCCATAATGCACTGCATTAACAAATACAGCCAATGTACACTCGACGGCTGTCCGGATTCTCTCACTCGTCTTCATTCACTCCTTCAAGTGAACTGTATATGTGGACTAACATACGGAATAGTGATTGAGGGTTGAAGGGGCGATTTCGGATTCATCCCGATTCATTCAGGAACTAAAACTATTGAGCTGCGTCCGAAATCGAATACTTCTCTACTATATAGTATGCGAAAAACAGTACGCCAACAGAGTAGTATGTCCGAATTCATAGTATTCGAAAAACAGTAGGCGAAAAGTACCCGGATGACCTACTACATCCGGCGACATTCTATGGGGCGCAACTGACCCTGGTAGGTCACATGATCATGACAACATGACGGCTGTAGTATGTCCGGTTTACATTAATACTACATTCATTCATACTATATAGAACATACTTTTTTAATGGTCGCGAAGTTCGTTCAAATTCAAATGTAGTACCTACTCACATAGTACACGATTTCGGACACAGCATTGCTGAATTCAGAAACTAGCATACTACTCTTAGCATAGAAAGATGGTAAAAATATTAAGAGTAGTACGCCAGTATGTGGTTCTGAATTAAGCATAGCTGTGTTTGAAATCTCTCGTGCCAACATTACACCACTAATATTGTTCACTTGAAGGAGTGAATGAAAACGAGTGAGTGAATTCGGGAGTGTAGCGGAAGGGCTGGCACTTTTGTATAGTTTGTTAATAATCAAACTGGCAAACTGGCTCTAGTAGTAATGAAAATATTTATCTTGAACTCTGCCATGGAAACTAGCATGTATAATCAATTAAAAAGGAATTTATACCTATATAATATTATGCTGTACCCACATTGGTCCAGCGGTTTGGAAAATGGATCGATGGATGATTCAGATCCATCTTCTGGCGAGACGCGGTAATTCATTCGGTACGACCCTCACAGTGCATTATGGGTATTCTCTAGCCGTTAAGTGTACATTGTTTTTGCGGCGCATTATAGGATTGAATAAGTGCACTCGATAACATCCACTATGGTTTCGGACACCACTCAAATGGGTGTCCCCTCAAATAGTGCCCTATTTAAGGCTATAGGGGACAATTTCGAACACAGCCCAAGGCTGAATCCGAAATCGCCACTACAAATGGCTGTCCCCTCAAATAATGCCCTATTTGAGGGTATAGGGGGCGATTTCGGATTCCTGTCTTAATGTGAAGTATTGAATCACTATTATCGTATTACGAATCAATATTTACTCAGTTGATTCATTCAGGAATGAAACACCACAACTGTGTGTTGCTCTGAGATACTGTACTTTGGTTCATTTGAAACTAAATAGAAAATAGAAAAGCAATATCAACAATTGTGCTGTTGTTCCAAATATCATAAAAATGTAGGCTAAATTTATATAGGCTTATTTAAACACACTACTGTTAAAAATTTGTGTCAGTGAGATGTTTTTTAAAGAAGCCACTTATGTTCGCCATGGCAGAATTTCTTTGAGCGAAAGTACAGTAGGATAATTTTATATAAAAATATTTTATTGAATTTTCCGCATCATTACTCCAGTCTTCAGTGTCACATAATCCTTCAGAAATTATTCTAATATTAATTTGCTACTCAAGAAAAATGTATTATTATTATCATCAGTGTTATGCTGCTTAATATTTACATAATTGAATATATTTTTTATATATATACATATTATAAATAGAAATGATATCAAAGAACAAGAAAGTCCAAGAGAGAAAAGAACAGAGCAAATACAAACAAGTGTGTGCTAATCTCAAAAGACCTGTGTAAATATTCTGTTTGTGCCCCAGTAACACACGCACAAACATTTCCACTTGTTTCCAAGGGAATGTATTACTCTGAATCCCAGAATAATATTACAGAAAACACAGCCATTCCCAGTTGTTGTGATTGAAAGGAAGATAACCATAGCTGTTCAATCCTTTACAGTTATACCGGTTGCTAGGAAACTGCTTATGGAACAAAACATTGCTATGCAGCACAACAGCTGTCTGTGTAATTGGATCATTAAAAAACTTAAACGTCATAATTTAAACCATAGCTGCTCTAATGCAGTTCAAGCATGCCTAACATGAAGGTTAATCGTGCAAGCAAGAATGGCCGCTGAAATTACCTGTTTTAGGCGGAGAACTGATTTACTACAGTATATGTAGTAATAGTATTTAATACGATTTTGCAAATCATATTAAGGATTAGCGGAGAATATTTTCATGCACATGCATCCTTGTGGCTTATTTCAGGACAATTTGAGACAGACCTGGAAACTACTGTCTCTTATATTGTCATCTAGACTTATAATTGGCCCGCAGTGAAAAAAAAAATAGCCTTACGGTAAGATAATAGATTAAACTAGGCTTGTATGTCAGAACAAGGTTTTTCCATGTCTGAATGATGCCCAAATGTGTACCATTATAGTAATTATGTGTAATCATTTAATTGTGGCCTGTAGTAATTATCTACAATGGCTGCACCATCACCCGTTGTCTCTGCTCTATACCAACAAGATCTATTTTTCGGTCAGCCAATTATGGTATAAAAAGCATAGCTCTTCATGTTGGCAGTCAGTCTCCAGGGTTTTCTGTCTGGCATGACTGGAATAACTCTACTCCAATGATGAATATTTTAATAGAGACTGGGAGAAAACAGGGGTTTAGATCTCTCGAGTCTGTCTCAACAACTGTGCTCTGCCAGAGCCCTAACAAGCCCCACTAGAGTTACCGGCAGGTTTTTACACAGCCCTGCCCAACTCAGAGCCCCTCCCCTCCCTTCCGGACCCCTCCCCTCTCCTCTGCCCCAACACAGACCCTTAATCTGCAGGACAATCCCATTTGGCCGAGCAGCTGCCAGGACTGATCACAGGCAGGCTGCAGCAGTCTTCCCCCGCGGGGATGCCAAGCTGTCCACCGAGAACCCCACACGGGCCACCCGCTCTGCTTTCCCGCTCCTTCTCTTTCTGTCTTCTTCAATCTCTCTCTCGCTCGGTCTTCAAATCTCTCACTCTCACGTATTCATGCCCCCTTCCCCCCTTTCACGCTTCTGTGCCCTGGGGCGCTTTAGGACCCTAGTCTTCCTCACTGTTCCTGCTCTCTGGCACAGATCTAGGGTTACCGTCTGATCGCGTGATGACAGAACCATTATAACTGTCATACATATTATTTCTGTTATTTAACATGTTTTTTGTTATATTTGTTTAATCTATTCATGAATATTGAGTGTTGAGGTTAACAAGGAACTAAAAGACATTTGCGTTGCACACGGACATTTTCTTAAGGTGCAACAGGAAAAGTTTTTTTTTGTGAGAAGTTGTTCTCCGTGTGAAGATTACAAGTGTTACTCGTGTTTTGAGTAAAGAAGTCAAGAAGATGTTTTTCTTTTTTGTGTTTTGAAACGGGTATTTTAAAGTGATCTCATTCCCTCTTGGTTATATGCAGCCAGCGAGGTGTGTATTACGTTTGTATTTCCCGAGTGTATTTGTATTTACCTCTTTATAGTGTATGTGAACGTGTTTATCTTTTACATTGTCATACTGTAGTTTGACGGTGGATTTCATTGACGGTGAATATGACGACGGAGAAAGGGATGACAAATGCAATAAATCCATCAGTAACCAGAACCGTGGTGTCGTTTATTTCCTGGAGGGAGTGATAGTCAAACTCGAACCTGCGTCAACGTTCCCGAAGCTGCTCGTGCCCGGCGCGAACCCGCGTCAACCCGCTTCAACGTTCCCGAAGCTGCTCGTGCACGGCCCAGACCACCAGCTGTGTCACACTCGGAAGGACGGGATGTAACGTTACACAGATAAGCCCACGTTTATCGTTAAGGACCTGCAGTTCATCAGTGTTTCATTAAGACGTCCATAAGTCAGACACTTAAGCTTGTGTTCTGAAAGGTGACAATAAGTTTGAACACTACAAGGGACTGTGTAACCTTAATAATAACAACTGTGGTTTAAATTGTATAAGGGGAATTTATTGATATTGTCTATTGAAGAAAGTAAGTGATTACAAAAAACAAAAAAAAACATTTTTGTGCACATTTAAGCAAGCCAATATCTTTCAGGGTTTTTTTTGTTGTTGAGTTTTTATTATTTTCTAAGGATGTTCACTTAAATGCAATATTACCAAGCCTTTACAATATTGATTTAATCAAAGGGTTGATCTAAAGGACATTGACCAAATTTAATTTGATTGTTTCAAAATAAATTCTGCTGTTAACTACACAGCTAATTGTAAGTGTGTACAGGCAATTCCCAGATAATGTAAGATGTCTCAAGCAAGTGAAAGGGAACTAGTGTCAGGGAAGTCTACCATTGTACAACAAGCAGTACAGCCTGCAGAGCCTCGTAGAAGTGAAAGAGATCGAAGATTAACAGAAAAGGGAAAGGAATTTCAGAAGGACAAAGTGAAAGGATTATTACTTCGCTTTGGCAGTATTTATGAACGCTGGAAAGTTTTGACTAAGGTGGCTAAAAAATCTGTAATCAAACAAGATCCCAGTGATATCCTCCAAGAACACATTAAAGGTATTCAAAGAGAAGAATCTGAGCTGAACAGTGTTTATGATGAATACCGAAAGATTGACAGCCCAGCTCATGACCTGAGACGCAAGTTGGACAGATGTGCATCCGTCACCAGAATTGTAATACAGAATGCACAGTCTCAAATTCAAGGAAATGAGGAGGAGATTATTTGGCCTGATGCTTCATCTGTATTCGCATCTTCAACCTCCAGTGTTTCATTTCAGAGCAATAATTCTAAGTCTAATTCCATTCACTCTGCTGTATCCTCATCCAAAAGACAAGAAGCTGCTGCTGAGTATGCACATACACAGGCTGTATTGAAGATTATGGGTGAGCAAGAAAGCCACCAAGCAGAACTGCAGAGACTTGAAGCTGAGGATAAGTTAATAGTTGCAGACCAAGAAGCAGCTGCATCGACTCGCCGTCTTCAAAGAGAAAAGGAAGAAATCGAACGCAAGATAGAAAGAGAGAGACAAGAGGCTGCTTTGTTAAAGAGACAGCATGAAGAGAATGCTGCAAGAAAAAGGTCAGTTGAAAATTTGAAAAGAGAGCTTGAGCGTTTGGAAGAGCTAAAGAGGCTTAATGCAGCCAAAGCGAAGCTTCGCGTGTACAATGCAAATGAGTTCTATCCAACCCAGGACTTTGTACCACAAAACTCTGAGGCTGAGTTGCCTACAGATATGCAGATAATCTATCAAGCGAGTATTGCTGATCAGCATCCACCACTGCCAAGAGATGTGACTCCAAGAGGTGAACTCCAAAATGACATGCGAGAGCTGGTGAAGGTCTTAGCTGAAGCTATGACAGCAAACAGGCTACCCATTCCAGAGCCTTCAATATTTAGTGGGGATCCACTCAAGTTTAATCATTGGAAATCATCCTTTCAGACACTTATAGAGAAAAAGAATATTCCTACCGCAGAGAAAGTCTTCTTTCTTCAAAAATATGTCGGAGGAGCTGCAAGAGAAGCCCTAGAAGGTCATTTTCTGGCTGGTTCAGAAGATTCATACAATGCAGCATGGGACCTGCTCAATGAAAGATATGGCCAACCCTTTGTAATTGCCAAGGCTTTCCGAGACAAACTACATACATGGCCAAAAATAACTTCAAGAGAGAGTTTTGAGTTGAGAAAATTTGTAGACCTTTTACGCAGTTGCGAAAGTGCTATGGCTAACAATGACAGTCTCCACATTCTTAATGATGGAATTGAGAATCAAAAGCTTACTGCCAAGTTACCTGACTGGTTAAGCTCCGGATGGAACCGAAAGGCCACACAATATCAACTTGAACACGGAAGGTTCCCAAACTTCAGTTATTTTGTGACGTTCCTTTCAATGGAGGCTAGCATCGCTTGCAACCCCATTACATCCTTCCATGCATTACGGCAAAGTGAATCTGATAAATCGAAGATCAGGAGCCAGAACATTATAACTTCAAAGAACCAAACCGTAGGTGCCAAGATCTTCACAACAAACACCACTGAAGGAAAAATAGTCACATGTGTGTTTTGTAAAAAGCCAGGACACAGCTTACACAAGTGCTATAAATTAAGAGAGAAGCCAGTTGCTGACCGCGTAAAATTTATGCAAAGTGAAAAACTGTGCTTCGGCTGTTTGAGCCCTGGCCACCAGTCTAAGAGCTGCACTAACCGGATGGTCTGCGATTCATGCTCAAGGAGGCACCCCACATGCCTGCACGAAGAACGTTCGAAAAGGGACCAAGAACTAAAGAAGGAACAATCTAAGGAAAGAACTCAACCACAAGACGTCACAAAGGAAACAACCTCTAACAGAGTTGTACAAGATACTAATAGTACACAGACGTCGGCAATAGTACCTGTCTATGTGTCAACGCCAAGTGATCCAGACAAGGAAGTTCTCGTCTATGCTCTGTTAGATTCACAGAGTGACTCTTCATTCATTCTTGATGAAGTGGCAGATGTTCTTGATACAAACACTGAACAAGTTAAGTTAAAACTATCTACAATGTCATCAAAGGGGACAATCATTCACTGTAAAAGACTTAATAGCCTACAAATAAGGGGCCTATTTTCCTCCAAGAAGTTAACTGTGCCGACAGTTTACACTCGTGACTTCATTCCTGCTAATCGCACACACATCCCAGTGCCTGAGACAGCAAAGGCATGGCCTCATTTGGAGCATCTTGCTGACCACATCGCGCCTCAAAAGGATTGCGAAATTGGTCTGTTGATTGGGTACAATTGCCCACAAGCTTTAATGCCACGAGAAGTCGTTTGTGGAGAGGAAAGCCAGCCATTTGCTCAGAAGACCGACTTAGGATGGAGCATAGTGAGCTATGGTGACCCAGGTGAACACTACGGTGATGCAATTGGAGTAAGTCATCGCATCATTGTAAAACAAGTCATGCCTGAAGTGAATGCAATGGTCAAGCTTAAAGGAGAAGTCCACTTTGTTTGCAACACCCAGGTCAGTGAAATGGTCACTCCAGATGACATAATTAAGATGTTGGAATCTGATTTCAGTGAGAGAGCTGGAGACGAGACAACCTTCTCTCAAGAAGATCTTCACTTCTTGGCTAAACTGAAAGACGGAATCAGACAGAAGCAAGACGGTCATTTCGAAATGCCCTTACCTTTCAAACAAGACAGACCAAATCTACCAAATAATAAATCATGTGCTGTTCAACGCCTAATGTCCTTGGAACGAAGGCTCAAGAGAGACCAGCAATACCGCACTGACTACTTGGGGTTTATGAAAGACATCATTGCTCGTGGCGACGCAGAAAAGGTCCCTGGAGAAGAGCTTCACAATCAACCAGTCTGGTATATTCCCCACCACGGCGTATACAACCCCCAAAAGCCTGGGAAGATACGAGTGGTTTTTGATTGCTCAGCAAGGTTCCAAGAAACGTCACTGAATGACCAACTTCTTACTGGTCCAGAGCTCACAAACACCTTGGTGGGAGTCCTTTGTAGGTTTCGCAAAGGCCCGATTGCCATCATGTGTGACGTAGAAAAAATGTTTCACCAGTTCCATGTAAGGCCTGAGCACCAAGACTACCTCAGGTTTTTATGGTGGGAGAACGGTGATCTAGAGTCTCCACCCTCAATTTTTCGGATGAAGGTCCACCTATTTGGGGCAGCCTCCTCACCTGGATGTGCCAATTTTGGACTTAAGCATCTAGCCGCTCAAGGTCAGGATAAATTTAACCCAAGCACTGTTAAGTTCATCCAAAGGAATTTTTATGTTGACGATGGATTAGTGTGTGCAACATCTGATGCTGAAGCAATCCAACTGATTAAGGAAGCGAGAGACCTGTGCAGCACAGGCAAGCTTAGACTACACAAATTTATCTCCAACAGCAAGGAGGTGTTGAAATCAATACCGAAGGACGAATGTGCTGAAAGTGTCAAAGACATGGATATGGCTTTGGGAGAACCACTCATGGAAAGAGCTCTTGGCGTTCAATGGTGTGTATCCTCTGATGACTTCCAGTTCAGAGTGACCGTCAAGGAACACCCAAATACCAGAAGAGGAGTGCTTTCTACAGTAGCCTCCATCTACGATCCATTGGGTTTCGTAGCGCCTTTTATTCTCCGTGGAAAGCAGATCCTACAACAACTGTGTCGAGACAAAGTAACTTGGGATGAGCCGCTCCCACTAGAGCTAAGAGCACAGTGGGAAATCTGGCTAAAAGATCTTCGAAACTTATCTAATGTAAGGATCAGAAGGTGCTATATCCCAGATAACTTCAAGGATGTCAAGCAGTACGAACTTCACCACTTCTCAGATGCAAGTGTCATCGGTTATGGGGAATGTAGTTACCTCAGAGCAGTCGACATCAAGGGAGATGTTCACTGCACGCTAGTCATGGGAAAAGCACGGGTTGCTCCTACCAAGGTAACCACAGTACCACGGCTTGAGTTGTCAGCTGCAGTCGTAGCAGCAAGAACAAGTGTTATGCTCAGAAATGAGCTCGAAATAGAGGGTCTTCAAGAACATTTTTGGACTGACTCAAAGGTTGTCCTCGGCTATATAAACAATGATGCCAGGCGGTTTCATGTGTTTGTTGCGAACAGAATCCAAAGAATCAAGTCCACTACAGATCCTGCACAATGGCACTTTGTAAAGTCTGAAGATAATCCTGCGGATCATGCGTCGAGAGGTCTCTCCGCAGATCAGCTTGTTGCTTCAAATTGGTTCACTGGCCCAGATTTTTTATGGGAAAGAGAGCTACCCAGAGGAGATGTTATGGTGGGAGAAGTCTATGATGATGATCCGGAACTTAGAAAGGCCCTGGTGCTCAACACCAAGGTGAGGGAGAAGAGGTCATTGTTAGACCGCTTAACAAAGTTCTCTGACTGGAAAAGAGCTGTCAAGGCTATTGCTCTTCTAAAGCGCCATGCTAAGCAGATCAAGGGCATCAAAGATAAAGTAAGTGGAGCTACAAGTATTGAGGAAAGGCAGGAAGCAGAGCTGTTTATAATCAAGTTGGTTCAGAGGGAAGCATTCAGCAGTGAAATCAGAAGTATAAAGCAAGGCAAGGAAGTAAAACCCAAAGACAAGGTAAACAAACTACACAAACTGAGTCCGTTTGTAGATGAGCATGGTGTGCTTAGGGTTGGAGGACGTTTGACAAGATCTGTTCTTCATCCTCATGTCAAGCATCCTGCCATTGTGCCAAATAAGAGTCATGTATCGTCGTTGCTTATTAAGCACTACCATGAAAAGGTGCATCATCAAGGAAGAGGAATAACTGCCAATGAATTGCGATCCAATGGGGTATGGGTCATAGGATGCAGCAATGCAGTTGCCTCACATATTTACAAGTGCACAACATGCAGAAAGTACAGAAGGAACACACAAGATCCAAAAATGGCGGATTTGCCAGAAGAAAGAATGGAAATGACACCTCCTTTCACATATTGTGGCATAGACTGTTTTGGACCATTCTATGTGAAGGACGCAAGAAAGGAACTGAAGAAGTATGGTCTTGTTTTCACCTGTATGTGCTCTAGAGCCATACATATTGAAATGCTTGATGACCTCACTACAGATGCTTTTATCAACGCATTGCGTGGATTCATCGCAATACGAGGACACGTAAGACAGTTGAGATGTGATCAAGGTACTAACTTCGTAGGTGCAAAAGGAGAGTTCATGAATGCAATGAAGAATTTGGATCATGAACAGTTAAAGGAATATGGATGTGAGTTCATAATGAACTTCCCATCATCAAGCCACATGGGAGGCGTATGGGAGAGGCAAATAAGGACGATCAGAAGTGTTCTAACTGCAATCCTTGATCAGTCTGCTAAACGACTCGACAGTGCCTCGCTCAGAACCTTTCTGTATGAAGTGATGGCTATTATAAATAGCAGACCTCTGACAATCGAGCATTTAAATGACCCAACAAGCCTTGAACCTCTCACGCCCAATCACATTCTTATGATGAAGTCTAACATAATATTCCCACCTCCAGGTGAGTTTGTGAGTCAGGATCTATACTTGCGCAAGAGATGGCGTCAGGTGCAGTTTTTGGCAAACGAGTTTTGGACAAGGTGGAAGAAGGAGTATCTCCTTAATCTTCAGCAAAGACAAATATGGCAGAAAGAGAAGAGAAATACGAAGGTTAACGACATTGTCATCCTGCAGGAGGACAGTTCTCCACGTAACCGATGGAGATTGGCTAGGGTGACTGAGGTGTATCCGAGCACTGATGGAAAGGTTCGAAAGGTGAAACTGTTAATTAGTGACTCAACCTTAGACAGTCAGGGAAGACGCATTTCCAAGCCAGTCTACCTTGATAGGCCTGTACAAAAGACAGTTGTACTGCTTGAAGCCGAGTAAAGGTTATGGTTGCCATTTCATGAATACAGTATTTTATGTTACTGTAAGGTTTAAAGGCATACTGTATGGTTGAAATTAAGGTGTGAAAAGGTTTAAATTGTGAGGTGAAATGACAAATAGTCATTTGGTGGGAGTATAACTGTCATACATATTATTTCTGTTATTTAACATGTTTTTTGTTATATTTGTTTAATCTATTCATGAATATTGAGTGTTGAGGTTAACAAGGAACTAAAAGACATTTGCGTTGCACACGGACATTTTCTTAAGGTGCAACAGGAAAAGTTTTTTTTTGTGAGAAGTTGTTCTCCGTGTGAAGATTACAAGTGTTACTCGTGTTTTGAGTAAAGAAGTCAAGAAGATGTTTTTCTTTTTTGTGTTTTGAAACGGGTATTTTAAAGTGATCTCATTCCCTCTTGGTTATATGCAGCCAGCGAGGTGTGTATTACGTTTGTATTTCCCGAGTGTATTTGTATTTACCTCTTTATAGTGTATGTGAACGTGTTTATCTTTTACATTGTCATACTGTAGTTTGACGGTGGATTTCATTGACGGTGAATATGACGACGGAGAAAGGGATGACAAATGCAATAAATCCATCAGTAACCAGAACCGTGGTGTCGTTTATTTCCTGGAGGGAGTGATAACCATTATAAGTGGAGAAGACTGACTGAAATGAATCGCATGAGAAAGGGAGCTCAACGGAGTTGTGGTATAACAAAAAAAAACTTTTTTTATGACAACATTTAGATTAATGAAATGCCTTAGAATGGAAAACTGTATTTACTTTGGCATAGTTGAATTATAAGAGTTCTGTATCCTTTGTTTCCTCCTTCATATTTAAATCTCAAGCGGCAACCTCCCGCAGTTTCTCTTGAGTCCAATACGGAAGTGACTTAAACTGCAATTCATCGACTGGCCACTAGAGACAGAAGGGAGCAGAAGGGAGCAGAATCTCATTGAGCCCCATGTTAAAATGCCCAACTTCACAGCAGAAAAAAACATGTTTACAGCCTGGTACAAATTGTGGTTTTGGTCTATACGGCTAACTTTGCCCTTCATGACAACTGTGAGGGGGGTGAATTTTTTTATAACTCATTCATTTACATTATATAAAGCCTTAAAGTTCTGCATAACTAAGGGCGTGGCCACTTTGAGTGACAGGTCATTTATCTGCTGTCTGTTAGTCATCGCGTCACCTCAGCTCCGCCCACGTCCCGCCTCTTTGCCCACTTTCTGTTATCGGGGAGGGATCGGATGCGCAATGACGCGCTGCCAAGATGGCAACGGCCAGCTCGTCCCTACTTTACGCCTCAAAACTGCTCTTCAGAATCCTATGGGTGACGTCACGGACACTACTTCCATATTTTCTATAGTCTATGGTAAATCTTGTGCTTGAAAAAGACCACTGAAAAACGGACGAATCCCAACATAACACAGACTGTGACATAACAGTCGGGATCATTAATATTTAGCCTCCCCAAATTTGCATATAACCAGCCCATGTTCAAAGCCAGTGCAGGGGAAAGAAGAGCGTTCAAGCGTTCGCGCTTGCGGTTGAGATTTCAGCTTTTCTGTTAAAAGAACACGTATTATATCCCCTGTTTTACTTAAACATGTGCAATCTGGCAACCATGTGCGTGCGGATGATCTGAAAACACCGATAAACAAGTAAGCTGCATTTCAGCAATCTCCATTTGAGATTTTCTGCTTAAAGTGTCATTCAGTAGGTCTGTATTTGCTGATAAGTAATGAAATATTTATTTATTTATTGGCAGGAACTCAACAGCATGTTATCACAAAAGAACAAATGAATGTATATATTTAACATCAGTTAATGCACTGTGAACTAACATGAACAAACAGTGAACAACTGTATTTTTATTAACTAACATTAACAAAGATTAATATATACTGTATTGCTCATTGTTAGTTCATGTTAGTTAATACTTTAACTAATGTTAACAAATGAGACCTTATTGTAAAGAGTTAGGGGTGTAACAATATTTTGTCACAATATATCACAATAAAAAATGCATTTGTGATAGTGACAATATATATAATGAAAATGATTAATGAAAATTACTGTGTGAGGAAAAAAAAATAAGTTTACAAAGTTTTAGTGTCAGTACTAAATGAGGTTACTATATATAATGTTGATTATAATGTATCATAATGCAATGGGGGAATATTTGTGGGTCCAGATAATGCCAAATGTCTTGTTTCCAGTAAAAAGCAGCCTACATTATTTTAAATATATCTAGTCAGTGACAAGCTTATTTGTCTAAAATGATTCTGTATTTTCAGCTTCAGAATCATAAATATTTTTATTCTGGTGTCACTATTGTCCTGTGCATTCGGTTACCAGCACCAAGTCCAAGCCTCTTTATTTCCACCCTCAATGTAATACCAAATTTAGCTTTTAATCAACAGTACATTTTTTGTTAACCTTTGTCTTTGAGTATCGCAATAATATTGTGAGTTCAGTATCGTGGGTATTGTTACACCCCTACCATACAGTATGTAGCCAAGTGAAGAAATATTTACTGGAGTATAAAGTATGACAACTATAATAAATAAGCATCACATAAGTAAATAGTCAAGTAATAAGAATAATGATAGTTCTTTTATAGAGCGCCTATCAAGTAATTCAACCAAGCTGTTATTGATTACTGTGAAGGTCACATCAATACAATGACCCAATAATCTGCTCAGTGTATGCTGCATGGTTTTGATCACACACAGACTGTGTGTAATTTATCAGTAGTGAGAGACATTGAGGTTGTTGTGACAGTAGAGCATTAGGAGGATACAGGTGCTCCAGGGAAAGCAGGCTTTGCACGCTACAGCGAGTCTGGCTGATGGGATGGGCTGGTGACATATGGTGATGGCCATGTGGCAGTCAGTGACACAATCCCGTCATTTATAGTGAGACAGACCCAAGTGTGAGAGAGATTTAAGCATACTTTAAATCATGTTTTGCTAATTCATTCTCATATTCTTTTTTCCCCCTATTTTGTTTTCCCCCTTCATTTTTCTTCACTTTATTTATTAGTGGTGCTTGCTAGTTTATGATACACTACATCATCTAAACAAAGTAAATCTATATCTAGTAAATTTCATAGCGTTATTCTCCCTGGAACGAAAATGTGTCACAGCACCATCTGCTGGTTTAAACTTCATACAACAATATTGTGAAACATGGGACACTGATTGCAATTCCATGCATGGTACTGAATTTTTACAATGATTTATTTATGAACTAAAACAACTGAATGTCTTTATAAGCGAGTTAACGGCAAAAAATGCTTTTCTTACTAGGTATTTTTGTCTTGTTTCCAGTCCAAATATCAAAAAAATTCTCACATTAAAAAGCATTTACTAGACAAGTAAAAGTTTTTGTCTTGTTTTGGGCAAAAATAACTTAATTTTTGCTTTAAATAAGATAAACAATCTGCCAATGGGGTAAGCAAAATAATCTTGTTTTCTGTTTGAATTAAGATTTTTTTGCTCACCCCATTGGCATATTATTTTGCTAATTTTAAGCAAAAACTCACTTAATTTTGAGTTATTTTCCCCCGAAACAAGACAAAATCGTCTAGTAAATGCTTCTTGTTTTAATTTTTTTAGATGTTTTAACTAAAAACAAGACAAAAATAGTAAGTAAGAAAAGCATTTTTTGCAGTGTAAATAATTATTTACTCGGTTGATTCAAAAACACTGATTCATTCGGGAACAAAAACCACAACTACAGTATTCTGTCCTGCTTTGGTTCATTTGGAACTATATAGACTAAAGTAACTGGCGATATTATGTCTAGTTAATATTAACTGCTGCATAAAAGCAATATAGTTTACACCCGCAATCGTGCTGTTAGCATACGCACTTTAAAGATATATGGTATTCAAGTGCAAAAAATGGCATTGCAAAAAAAATCCATGGTATTACACTCTTAAAAACAATGCCATAAACGAACCATTTTGAGGTCATTGGATAACCTTTCAGTAAACCGTTAACGATTGTTTTCTTCAAACGTTTTAATAACAGGGCTCCAGACTGCGACTAAATGGTATTGTGGAAGAAATAGTCAAATGTTGTTGTTTTTTTACATTATTCATCTCAGGGTTCGTACAACCTTTTGAGAGTGAAATTCAAGCACTTTTCAAGTGTTTCACACTTTTTCCAGCACTTCAAAGCTCTAAATATTATCCAATTTTAATATTTCTTTATAAATTAATATTAATTTTACTTATTCGACATTTCCACTCCTTAATATATGGAAAAAAGTAGGAAGTCACAAAGTCTCATGAAAAACTAAAACTTTTCTTCAAATTGTGACTGGATTACACAGAAAACAAGTAAAGAGTGTTCCTTTTATTTCAGTAAGATACTATAGAAGAACAATAGTACATTTAATAAGAGTGAAATATTAAAATTTTCCTTATAAAAATTAGGTTTTTGCACATTACTGCTGTTAATAAAAGTTATTTTTTTTTGCATAACAATTCAAGCTCATCGCTTCACTGTTAAATTTCCAATAAACAAACATATACTATTATTAGTAACTGCACATATTAACAAAACAATGCAAAACAATAGTAATGTTATGATTAAATTAACCGTATGATACATTTTCCACTAGCGCCACCAAATCAGCTGGTGTCACTGCTCTCAAATGTTAATCTGGAGCCCTGTATTATCAATTTATTATTAATACAGTGGAAATTAGTAGATTTGGTTAGCATGTTGATTTACGGTGTGCACCCCTAAAATTTTCAGTTGGGGGCTACTGAGCTCCTAGTGAAAAAAGTTAGTCTGGAGCCCAAAATAACCTAAATAAACTTTTTTCACTATGAAGAACCTTTAGGTGAATGGAAATGTTCTTCATGGAACCATAGATGCCAATAAAGAAACTTTATTTTTGAGAATGTACCCTAGTACCAAAGTAATCCTTTATAGTGACAGCAGCTCCCTTCTCTTTTCCCGGAAATCAAATGAAAGTAATTCTCCAAACTGAGCAGCAGAGAGCGCTATAACACAAAAATTAGACTGCAAGTCACTCCACATCACTTCGTTTTAAGAGCACACATAGAGTTCAAAGTGTGGTGTGCTGCTATATTTACCCCATCTTCATGACCTGCTGTTACTCACAGTTTGAGTCAAAGGTCAATCCACCAGCCTTCATGTAAAAGCAAAACACATTTTCTGCACAAATCAACACACACACAGTTGTCCACCAACAAATGTCAAAAGGATTTTGGATGTTGTTTGTGGGGACATTTTGTCCTCATAAGGGTTTACCTGGACCACACACACACACACACACACCAGTGACCCAGAGGATTATTTTATTGATCAGAGCGTTCCCTTTCAAAGCTCAGGACACTTAATTGAATTCTCAGTCATGTTTCATTGAAGCATTAACATTGCATCAGATGTTTCCTGGTGGAAATAAAATTAGATACAAATAGACAAATTACTTGGCTAATGACACAAGAGTACAGAGATATAAAATGTGAATATCAAAGCTCAGATTTTGATGATAAATGTTTAGTTTATATTGAGCTTTGTCCATATTTTGGCAATCCCATGCAGAGTTTAGGTGTTGGGATCTCTTTGGAAACTCAAAAAAGCCTCTATTTAATTACTGACTAGGAGAAACAATTGCGATTTCAAAGAGACCATACCCCTCATTCATGCTTGTTCAAATGTTTTTCTTGCATAACAAAGCAGACTTTCACTGTCCGAGGCCAAACAAACCAACAATTTATCTCTCTTTAAGACACACACTCTCATGCATGAACTAAAATTCACCCGTTTTATGTCATATTAAACAAAATGACAAGCCTGTGTCCCCGGTCTATCCATGAGTGCCTGGAGCGTGAGCTTTTGAGAGGAAGCAGAGCTGGATCAATGCTCTGCTGTAGGACTGTTTGCAGTCCTGAGGCTCCAACTGTTCCGCTCTAAACTGCATCAGAGCAACATCAAAAAGCTGTACTGGAGATACCGAAACGTCAGAGATGACAATGAATCCATTTTGTTTTGCGGATAAAAGCCGTTTGGCATGTGGTGTGTGAGCTGTGAGGCCAACACAGATGGTTAAGTGCAGAATGTATTTCAGATATAGCTTTAGCAAGGTTTAGTTTAGATATAGATTGGAGATTCCCATCTATATCAACGTTTCCTTACCAAAATCAATTCACGCTTACCCTTCATTAACCATATTGGCAGCTTTAAACAGGTCATAGGCGATAACGGGTCATTTTCTGTCTAATTGTAGTTTTTTTGATTGTTTTTTGCTTCTGTGCATTGCAAACCTCCTCTTTGCATGAAATAAGTAACAGTGCATTGCTCTGACTAGGGGTTTGTTGTTTGGTACAATATTTGTCATTTCGAACCCTGCATTACATTGGCTAATTTACATGTACACAAGTAGTCAGAAGCAGAATACGAAAACATGTTTAAACCTTTTTACTCGCTACTTGCTATTACTTTGATTTTTCACTAAGACATTCACTTGTAGAAAACCTTCATCTTATAAGCCTGTTTGCTGCTGTTTTTATTGACCTGCATTGAATGTGAAATGTTTGCCAGTTCTAGAACCGCCTTCATTTTGTTGCTATAAGCATAAAGCTCCACAAATATGGCTTCTTCCATTCCGGCATGTTTTTAAAGGGCCCGTGTTATGGTTTTTCGAATATTCTCTTGTGTAATATAGCTGTTCGTGAATGTAAACGTTCTGCAAAGTTATAAAGTCGAAAGTGCACCATAAATAAAGTTCTTGTCTCCCAAAGGAAAGAATTGACTCTGAGCGCCTATACGAGTCATTTGTGTTTTCGAATCCCACTACGTGACGGTTCTACATCACTAGAAAAGACATTTGCGTAATGCCCACCTATGTTGTACGTTTTCCGCCCGTGAACAAATTGACCCGCCCTCAAACATAATTTTACTCACGACTGCTTCTCAAATCCTGGAATTTGCAAAGCGCTTGCTCTTGAAAGATGGGTCAGTACCCAGTTTATTTGGACCAGCTCCTCAGAATCACACCCTGTATGTATTAATTTTTGATGTATTTTCTACCGGGTGTTCAGTTTTTTGTTTTATATTGTGTAAGTTTCCAGCTAACTAGCTAACTCATGTTATTACTGTCTTACTGCAATACTTCTGCTAAGCAGCTGTGGGCCACTATTACCTAAAATTAAAGGGGTGACGAATTGAGAAATCAACTTTCCCTTGAGCTTTTGAAATATAAAAGGTCATGGTAATATAAGAATCTCCTGTACGTTTCAGAGCTGAAAACTTCCTTGATAGCCAAAGAAAAGCTTTTATAGACACCAGGCCCAGCAAACGTGTGTAGTGAAGCACCGCCTCAACAGAAGAAGAACAATGGCTGATTCAGTAGCCCCGCCCACCGACTCGTGCCACTAACATAACACAGGCCTACATGGAGCTAAACCGCATCGAATTTCTAAACATACCGCATAAGCTTCATTCGGATTCCAATACTATGAATGCATGGATGAACTTTATTTTTAATGAATATTCAGCTCACGTGGGGAAGACATTGCGCGTCTGTTCTTTCATTTCACCGGATTCGTTTGTAAACAAGAGACTGGATTTGCAGACAGGATGATTTTTTGAAATTATTTTTTATATGTGACAGTATTGCATTGTTACAGATCGTTTGATATCTATTGATTATGTGTACGTGTCTTACTGAACATTAGCACGCTCTAAAAGGCTGAGGAATCCTGTATTTGTGGTGGTGTTGCGAATCGGGATCAGACTCGGACATGTAACGTTATGGGCTAGGGCTCGCAAAGCCCAACATCCCAGGGCTATGTGTTTTTCAGACGGGCTACCAAAACTTAATGCCCAAAACAGGCTACCTTAAATAGTGAAATAACATTCCTTTCTTGGGGCGCGTTGTTCACTCTCTTGACTTGATATTTGAAGGAAAAATACAATTGCAGAAGTTTTTATCATGCAGTCTGCAACGTACTTGGCGCGTGTGTGTGTTCACGCTTATATCCACCGATCGGGTGGGCCAAGTAATAAAAAAATAACATTGTTTGATAAAGATATTTTGCAAGCCCTGTGGGTCGAATCATTTCGGTTGCCGTTTCTCACAAGCTTTCAAAACAATTCCTTGTGTAGCCTACTCACAGGGGAGCTGAAGCTCATTAAATATGTAAAACTGTTATCCAATCCTAGCCATGGGCGTTTACTTCCAAGCCTTCAGTGCGGCACACCCATCAAAACCCAGTGTTTCTTGAGAGAGCCTAAAAACCAGGGTAGAAAATAGCCTATTACTTATTAATTATGATGATTTTGAATGTAAAAACCTGGCAAACCTCACAAGTTGACCTCAGACAACAGTATAAAATAAAAAAGCCAATTTCATGCAGATTTTCTGTCGTTCTTATTCAGCGGTGACATAGTTGTTGATCTCTTGTCGCAATGGCCAATATGTTTTCAGTTAGTCAGACTCCACTCATTGCTCAAACCGCCAGAGTTTTTATTCAGTGCTGAGTTATACAGGCTTGCAAAACCTCTCATGAGCAAACACACAAAATTTGATTATGATACCTGTAGACATAATAGTCCTAAAATAAGATAAGATAATGAAATTGTAGTTTTGTAATTTGTTTTTTGTAATTTATTTGAAAACCAAGACAAAATAGTTAAAAAGCTAATTTATGCGATGTGAAAAAATTGGCAAAAAAAATTGAAAAACAATGTTCGGTATTCGGCTTCGGCCAAGAATTTTTATTTTGGTGCATCCCTAGTATTTTTATGCTTTAGTACAGTCAAAAAGTTACATACAGCACCTTGCAGCAAGTTGCAGAAGTCAAGAACAAGGCATTTTTGGACTGTGGAGGAATTGTCGAACTCTGCAAGTTAAAGTTTGTTTTCATAGTACACTGAACTCAAATGACTTCTCATTATGTGACTCCTTTAAGGTAACAAATCAGGTAGTTGTGACATTCTTTAAAGAGCACCATGTATTGATTCCGGACTTCTGTTCCTTGCATAGGGTTCTTTAATTCCCCTGTTAATGTGCTTAAAGATCTTTGAATGAAGGCATTGAAGTATAACATTAATGAAGCTGTATTTTCATTTAGGACATTTGATGTTTGAATCACTCTTTTCCATACATCAGCTATAAAACTAAGAACCAACCTCCTCCAGCCTTGAGAGTTTTGATGCTGAGCCTTTGATGGAGAGCTGAAAGAGAGTTTTTTTTTTTTATAAACCAGAACAGCAGGACTCGAGCTCAGATACCAATTACCTGTCTGAACTGAAACCAAATGTGAGACGTAATTACCTTAAAATTAGAGCCCTCTCACGGAGTTCATGACACGAGAAGTGGTCCATAGGTCTTACACTGTTGAAAAGATATATCGGGTGTATTAATCTGAGAACAAAAGCCCAGACTAGAGCAGATATGGTGTGTTACTGAGGTTAAAAGAGGAAAAGCTCATTAGCTGTGTAAATAAGCACTAATGTGGCGAGGGCATTTTGTTCTGCTTTGATCAATACCAGCAAAATCACAGTGTCTCTATGACAACATGTGCTACGACAGAGCCTCGTCTCTCAAAGTCACCATGAAATCAAAAAGGACAATTCCTGTTTTTTATGGAATAGTGCAGTATTTATTATGATATGAATGATTTATCCCCCCAAAAAAATCATTTGTTCTTGTCATCTTGAATCAAAATAACTTCACTCCCTCTTGTAGCGACATCTCTTCTTTTCTCTGATGATGCGTTTACTGTCACGAGGGCGGGACAATCTGTCACTCACATGACATCACAGCTATAGCAAACCACAAACATCCAATCAATTCCCAGTGGACAAAATCAAGTCCTGCCCTACATTTTTCCTTGTTCGAGAAGCCGCTTCGCTCAGATACACATCACAATAGGGAAGAAAAGACTTCATGCCAACAAGTTCACACTTGTCATGTTTGGTTCGATTAAAACAAACCCTGGTGCGATTGCTCGGTTAGTGCGGTTCATTTGAACATATGCCATCAGAACCCTGGTGCGCACCAAACAAGCGGACCAGAACCGCTAAAAAGATGGGTCTCGCTCCGCTTCCAAACGAACTCTAGTGCGGTTCGATTGATATATGAACGCAACACGGACCAAAGACATGTAAATTAACCAAAAACACGACGTGATGTCACAAGATGCGACGCTACAAGTCAGCTGATTTGACGACGCGGAAAGATCGGTGTATCCAAAATGAGTAGAGGGCAAACGTGGAGCAACGAGGAGGTAAAGTGCCTCATCAATATATGCAGATCTTCGTTTCTGCATACAACGTAGGAAATCCTGCTGCTGTTTTGAATGTTTTGAACATTTTATGAGCTCTTCGTGAGTTCTCAGCTGGTAAAAATAAAACCATATGTACACGCATAAAATGATTGCGTTTAATCCAGCACACAGCGTTGTTTTGAATGTTCGGTAAGCAAGCTCCGTTGCGAAATATACGTCATAATAGCCGACCAATCAGGTTGTGACCGTATCCCTATGCCTTTGGTTTGGTAACTTTAGGTTCGCTGTAAAAAATGCCAGTGTGAACGCTAAGCGGACCAGGACTATATGTTTTGTTTTTTGGTCCGGACCAAACGAACTGAACTACAAGTGTGAACGCACCCTTAAAGGTGCTCTAAGCGATCCTGAGTAACTTCTTGTTGACGTTCGAAGTGTTGTCAAACAAAACAGAGGCTAGCTAGACCCTCCCTCCTCGCCACCTTTCGTAGGCTTTTCCGATGTAAATTCGGGACTTTGTGCGTCCCTTCTCCTTTTCCCTTTTCATTGCAAGTTGTTCATCAGAACTTCGTCTCTTTGGTCGTGTGTCGGCCATATCAAAATTAGGGCTGTGCGATATTGAAGAAAAATGCGATATGCGATATCCTTGTTAAATAATGCGATATTCGATATGCGATACGATATTGCTTTAAGTGTGTAAAATCTATTTCTTTCCCCAACTGATATCTTTCACTTAAAGCATAATCGACTGTGTTTACATGAATACTCATCAAGACAGCCATTTTGACATAACTGTGTGTGTATTTGACAGTTCGAGTGTGTAACAAGACATGAAAAAAAGAACGGCTTGTTTCGGTGTGTGTGTCAGACAGCAGACAGCGCGAGACTGCAAGGAGTTGTTTTTCGCAAGTTATTGCATTTAATAACTCTTTTTAATGCCAAGCGAGTCACATAAGTAACAGTCTATGTGCTCGGTCTATTCTCTGCTATATGCGTCGACCTAAAACGTACACTTTTCACAATGTTGAAATAGCCTATTAAAATCATTCAGATATTGCATGCCCTTGCGATATGCATATTGCGATATGTACAATTGCGATACTATATATTGCGCAGCCCTAATCAAAATCATATAATTCGAACTTCCCTCTTTATGCTTCTCTCTTCTATACACACTTCATGTGCACACGCACTAACCCCAAACCTCCACCCCCAAATCATTCTTGTCGGTTATTGGCTGGAGCGCTGTTTATTATGTTTCGTTGTCCAGACTGCCCAAGTTTGTTTTTGTTGCCATTTGTGGAGCTTGTGCTGACTACAGAGACCCTGTTTTTTTACAGTGTGTTCAGGGGACATGCAGCTAGCGGATAGTGAGGAGATGTTTGCTATATGTGACAAAAAATGTTTTGGCCTAAAAAACGCGTGACATCGCTTATAGCACCTTTAAATACTATACCTATTAGTGCACGTTATTCCAAAATTAAAAATGTTCATCTTCGTCTGTGTTTTTGATGAAAGACTATGAACACACAGTTGCAACAATATTACAGTAATATAAAAAAACTGATGTCCTCTGAGGTAATTTTCACTCAGCATCTGTTTTAGTTACCTGGAAAAGTCAAATATCACTAAATGCCGTGACTGAGCAATCAGAATCAAGCTTTCATGAGAGCGCCCTAAAAATATGAATCGACAGAGTAATGAAGCGTTATCATTTGGAAATGTCGAGATACTCTGGAGGGTGAACTTGACTTTAAGCCTCCACGTCTCGGTCTCTATCTCAGTTCCCAGCAGGTGAAGGCTCAAATAAACATGGCCTGATTTCTGGGGCAACATTTTCATCCTCCGCAAACTCACATTCAGGTTTCGTTCTGGTATGAAACATCCATTTCTCACAGATCAGTTCCTGATATATTCTCGCTCTGCATAGTTCACTAATATGTCACTTATGGAAGTAAAATTGTGTTTTATGCTGACAAGCGATAAATGTGATAAACGTGTCTTTGCAAGTCTTTTTCATTTGAGAAATTTTGTAAAATGGGCTACATTTAAAAAGTCTTTAGGAGAAAGGAAATCCCAACGGTGAGAATAATGTATTCTTTTCATTTTCATACCCTCTTCCCTTTTAAAACACATTTTCTTTTTAAAATAGTAAAGTCCCAACAGATTAGTTCTCCTTTTAAAGCTCTATCTGGCTTCCTTTGCCTTTTTCTTTTTCTTTTCACCCTATTTCTGTCTCTGTACATCATAGCCACACCAAAATATTAACTTGACAAGCATCCTGAAGGAGACAAAGCAGTGTTTGCTGAGATGAATATCATATTAGCACAAGACCGCATAAGACCTTCATGTCTCCTTTTTATCTCTGTACATGTCTGTAAACGTTTTAGGCTCTTTGACCTGGAAGTGCATGACCCAGATGTGCATTTTTTTCCTGATCCCAAAGATTCCATTCAATCATGCGAGGACAATCCTCAATCCCTAATCCCACTAGCCAGAGGGAAATCACGCAGAGTGGTGAGTAAAAGGGGGATTACCAGACGCAACACTGCTCCGGGACCTTGCATGCAAAACACTTCCCAAAATCACAAACACTGACTTTTTCAGAGCAAATGCAATCTCTGAAGGAAAGAAGTGACCTCAGTACACAATTCGTGAACATGCACTTAAATCGATTAATAGACATACAGCACTGCCTGACCCAGTGGAAATGATGTGAGCTAAGAAATGGGTTAGAAATCAGCAGTTGTGAGGTCACGTGTATGACTGTTACTTGGCAGCAAAACAACCTTATTTTTGCCATTCATTTACTTTCATAAATTATATGATATGATGCACTACAATGTATGATATGAAAAAGGCATATGATACGCGCTAATGTATGAAATACAGTCAAAACAAAATGTATTCAGACACCGTCAACATTTTCTCACATTATCACAGTTTATTCGCTATAGTTTAGAAAATGGGAAAAAAATATGTCAGATAACTTTGATAGAAAGGTATGTAATGGATTACAATCAACCAATCAGCTGTTAAATTTAAGCACACAATTAGATAATACCAATTTAGGTCAACCAATGACCATTTTGTTCAGTCTGTGGTGTAAAAGGTCACATTAGCAATTAAAGAAAAAACACTTCAGCAAAACATGGTCAGGTCAAAGTGTCTGAATAATTTTGCTCCAAAATGTTTAATCAATTTTACTGGTAGTCCACTGTATGAAGAATTTTTGGGTATAATATAGGGCTGTACGATTAATCGAAAAATAACCGAAACCGACATTCAGAACCTCTAACCGACGTATTTTTCCCATGTCGGTTATTTCGGTTTTCACATGACTCCGCCCCGTCAGTCACATTAAGTGCAGTTTGAAGGCACACTGAGAGATGCATGAGCAGTTATCTGTGTTTATAGATGCCCAGAATCACTATAGTAACTGCATGTTTTACACAGTTTATACAGGTCAGTTAATTGCTGTTCTTATAGCCTACCGCTGACACACACACACACACAGACACAGACGCTTTCGCTTTCGTGCTCATAAAGTTTGTCAAGTAAATGCGTTTAAAGGCTTGCCAGTTTCAACATTTAAAGCGATTGTGAACTATTCAAAAACAACAATACGGAAAACTCCTCCGTTCAGTGCTCAGCTTTTTTCAGTGACACAGAGCCGAGCCGTGTCGCGTCTCTGAAAACGCGCGCGCCCTGAAGGCAGATCTTTCACCTGCGTCCTCACAAAGCTTTGTCATTTGTATGTGGTTTAAGCCCTGCCAGTTTGAACATTAAAGCGAGTTTCGACCATCAGATGTGTATTATGTTGAACTAATGCCTGATATATTGTGACAAACGAACACTCAGACAGAAGCTGTGACTAAAGTAAATTCACTAAAGTAGCTTAGAAACTCAACCGTTATAGGCATACATTTTAATACCTTTGAAGTAAGTACAAACCACAGCTTCATAATGAATAGAGATGGTAAGAGTAATTCACACACAATCACTCTCTCATTAATGCATTCAAATAAATGTAATGTAGGCCTACAGTGTTAATTTATCTGTATCTGATGTACAACAAACAGAAATCTGCTCCATAGACAATAACTGCTGAAAGTGAACCGTTTCCTTCAAGTATTTTAAAATCACAATGCACTTTTTCATTAGAAAAAAAAATTCCACCTTTAATAGTAGAAAATATTTACAGTACAAACCTTATCAGTGAACTTACTCAAAAACCTTAAAGGGTTAGTTCACCCAAAAATGAAAATTCTGTCATTAATTACTCACCCTTATGTCGTTCGAGACCCGTAAGACCTCCGTTCATATTCGGAACACAAATTAAGATATTTTTGTTGAAAGCTGATGGCTGAGAAAGGCTTCAGTTAGGCCTCCATTGGCATTCAGTACACTTATACTCCCAAGACCGATAAAAGGCACTTAAAATGTCATTACAAAGTCCATCTCACCACAGTGACTCTACAATAATCTTACGATGCGACGACAATAGTTTTTGTGCGCAAAAAAAAATCAAAATAACACTTTTATCCAGCTTGTTATTGCCTTCCGCGTGTGCCTCCACGACGCATGCGCGAGAATATGACGTAGCGCCGGGGCTCGGGATTCCATGAAATGCACACTCTAACCCCATTTTGAGCACTACGCCGAGACCTAAAGCACGATCAATGTAGAATCCAACAGCTGAGATACGCGCGTCTTCCTCTGATTGTAAACAAATCACTTCTGGGTCATCTGTCCGAACGCCGGATCTGCGTCATATTCTCGCGCATGCGTCGTGGAGGCACACACGGAAGGCAGTAACAAGTTGGATAAAGGTGTTATTTTGATTTTTTTTGCGCACAAAAACTATTGTCGTCGCATCGTAAGATTATTGTAGAGTCACTGTGGTGAGATGGACTTTGTAACGATGTTTTGAGTGCCTTTTATCCGTCTTGGGAGTATAAGTGTACTGAATGCCAATGGAGGCCTTTCTCAGCCATCAGCTTTCAACAAAAATGTCTTCATTTGTGTTCCAAATATGAACGGAGGTCTTACGGGTCTCGAACGACGTGAGGGTGAGTAATTAATGACAGAATTTTCATTTTTGGGTGAACTAACCCTTTAAGAGGAAAAAAAAAAAAAAAGAAAGAAAAGCAAAATAATCGTTCATTAATCGTAATCGAGGTCAAATGTTCAATTAATCGAGGTTTTTATTTTTGGTCAAATCGTTACAGCCCTAGTATAATATGCCACAGTTTACTTTATTTTGCTATCTTCACTTCACATAAACTAACTATAGTGTCCTGCACCCTCTAGTAAAAAGTGATATCTGGTGTCTGAATAATTTTTGACTGTATGATATGATGTGACATGATTTCATGCGCAATAATTTGATGCAATGTATGATTAGAAATATACACTATCATTCAAAAAATTTGGGGTAAGGCTGAATCCGAAATCGCCCCCTATACCCTCAAATAGGGCACAGCCATTTGTAGTGGTGTCCGAAACCATAGTGGACGTTATTGAGTGAACTCATTCAATCCCATAATGCACTGCAATAACGAGTGTACAGCCAATGTACAAACAACGGCTGTCCGACTTCACTCACTCGTTTTCATTCACTCCTTCAAGTGAACTATATTAGTGGACTAACGTAGGGGATAGTGAATGAGGGTTTAGGGGGCGATTTCAGATTCAGCCAATGATTTTTAATATTGTGAAATATTATTAACATTTTAAATAGCTATTTTCCATTTGAATATATTTTGAAATGTTTATTCCTATGATGTCAAAGCTGAATTTTCAGCATCATTACTCCTGTCTTAAGTGTCACATGATCCTTCAGAAATCATTCTAATACGATGATTTGATGCTCAAGAAACATTTCTTATGCATTTTTTTCCCCAGTATTCTTTAATTAATAGAAAGTCCAAAAAACAGCATTTATTTGAAATGGAAATCTTTTATAACATTAGCATGAAATATATTTACTGTCACTTCCAATTGAATGTATACTTGCTGAAAAAAGTATATATTTCTTTAAAAAACCCAAACTTTTGAATGGTAGAAATCATATATACGATATATGGAATTTTATACAATATATGATATGCTTGAAATGTATTTTTTCACTATTTTCCATTTTCTCTCTGAAATGTAGAATTAAACACTGTTTTTGCTACTGTAGCTTTAAGACTTCTATATGTAAACAAACTGTTATGTCTGGCAAACCTCTGATTACTGTTGAAGTGTAAATGTCCTCATTGTTGTGACATTATCACTGTGATGTTTACCTAATGATTAGTTTTTGGTGGGTCATAAATGTTCTGGATGGACTATAGAGAGAGCTTTGTGAACATCACAGTAGGTCTACAGTCTTGGTTTCCAAGTTGTAAGTGTATGATACTGTTAACAGATTTGTCTGGTTTTGCTGTTTGACAAGAGAAAGCCAAAAGTGAAACCCACCCTCCTCTTAAGATGGTCTGAATGAGCCTGTCAATCATGTGTTTCTGCATGGCTGTGTTTGCGTCCCTTGAGTGCGCTGCTGTGTGTTAGCTATGACTCACACACCACTAACAGAGCGAGGAGGAGGAGGAGGGTCCTCATCGAGCCCCTTTTAGATCTATTCTGAGTCCTCCAATCCAAAGGTCATTAGCATAAAACTTGTTAGATAAAAAGCGCCGGTGGAGGTTGATGGGTTTTGCGTCACATCGCTCAATTAGTCAAATGAATTGGACATGAAATAGCAGGTGTCTGATCATCTCTCCTAATACACAATGTTTCAAACATGCAGCGTGCCGATATATGTCACCTTTCTCCGTCTGATTTGAACAAGCTTGAGCTTTAAACTTAGGCCATAGTTTTGATCAGACATGGCAGATATTTCATGTAAAACAGCTTTATTTATGATGTACTATGTAGACATGCTCTCTTCTAGCTTCTCAGCTCCTCCTCCGTGCACCCAGAACATTTGGAAACTCAGCTGCAAAAATTGGTTCATTCAGAAATCATAATGGTTATGACGTCATCACATGCACATTAACATATGCCTGCCAGATACAAAAGATGTTGGCCCATTTAATAAGGGATAATGTATCAATAAACCAAATAGAAGAGCAAATGGACATTAAATATTGATTTTCTTGATTTGAGGTTTTTCTTGTTTTACAGTACCATTGAAAAGTTTGGGGTCGGTTATATTAAAGGGATAGTTCACCCAAAAATGAAAATTAGCCCATGATTTACTCACCCTCAAGTCATCCTAGGTGTGTATGACATTCTTCTTTCAGACGAATAAAATCTGAGTTATGTTAAAAAGTCCTGGCTAATCCAAGCTTTATAATGGCAGTGATTTTTGTTTCGTTTTTGAAGTCTATAACAGGCACGTGCAGAGGGGGGGGGCTTTGGGTGCTCGAGCCCCTGCCCTTTTTCAAAATGAATCAAAAGTGCCCCTCTCAGACAGATATCAATGATAATATTGTGGTTAATAAAACTAAATAAATGTGATTATTATAACATGACAATGTATACAATAGTAACGAACGGCTCAAAAGTCGGACAATTTCTGTTGAGGCGTTGTCATAACGCGTTGCTATGGGTCGCGTGCGTTTTGATTGACTGCTGAGTTTCCACTGTTCGGAAACGACTCTCGAGCCAAATATGGTCCTTTCAGAGAGTGTGTGGCCTTACGGGAAAAAAGTAAACCAATATTTTTTTTATATCGATAATCAGAGCTAATGTGTTGATTTAATTACAAAGCTATATACAGTATTAGCTATATATTTTAAAGTATTACACAATTCACCAATGCCCGTTTGTCATGTATATACACCAACCAATCGTGATCTGGCAAAGCAAGTTCAAATTCCATTGGGCGATGTGAAGCGGTCATTTTCTGCTCTTATTCATAAATCGGTTGAAAATTACATGGACAGACGAACTAACGTTTGTGGAACAATTTCCTGCGGTTTGGCTCATTTTATAAATTGCATCACTGACAAAATGGATTTTAACAAACAACAAACAAATCCCTGCACAAAACCACAGCAGCAAAAGTCGCATTAATGGTAAGTAGTGTTAAATTCACTTTTATGTATATTGATACACCGTTTACTATTACTATTTTATTTATGAAACTATCAAAGTAAAGAAAACCCAAGTGACTGGCGAAATGGTTACGTGAAAGGACTTTATTATACTATTTTTGAATATTATGCAGCATTATGAAATAAGTCTCTTATGTTCATCAAGCCTACATTTATTTGATAAAAAACAGCAATATTGCGAAATATATTAAAATAATGGTTTTCTATTTTAAAATAATTTAAAATATAATTTATTCCTGTGATCACAGCTGTATTTTCAGCATCATTACTCCACTCTTCAGTGTCACATGATCATTCAGGAATCATTCTAATATGATGATTTAATGTCAATGATGGAAACTGATACTCTTTTCAAGATTCTTTGATTAATAAAAAGTTAAAAAGAACACAATGTAATAATATTTCACAATATTAGGCTACTGTTTTTTCTGTATTTTTGATTAAATAAATGCAGGCTATATATACACACATGTATATATATATATAGCTATAGGCTATATATTTACATATTGCCCCTTTTTTACATTTGAGCCCCTGCCCCTGACGAACTCTCTGCACGGCCCTGGTCCATAAAAGTGCATCTATCCATCATATAACTGCTCCACACGGCTCCGGGGGAAAAATGTAGAGCCTCTCGCAGTTTAAAATGCTTATGCTACGTCTTTGTACACCAGTTACGTAGTGTAAGCATTTTGAACTGCGAGAGTCACTACACTTTTTCCGCAAATTGAATACGGATGAATATTGAATATTGAATATAAGTTGAATATGGCGATCGGAAGCTAGATAATTTACTTTATAAAGTTTTAAATATGGATATTTTTCTTACACAAACGTACCACTTCGCTTCAGAAGGCCTTTATTAACCCCCCGAGGCCGTGTGGAGCAGTTATATGATGGATAGATGCATTTTTATGAACTTCAAAACTAAACAACAATCACTGCCATTATAAAGCTTGGATTAGCCAGGATTTTTTAATATAACTCAGATTTTATTCGTCTGAAAGAAGAATGTCATACTCCTAGGATGACTTGAGGGTAGGCATGTGCCGGTATCAAATTTTCATGTTGCGATTAATTGCTGAAGCTTTTATCACGGTATACGGTATTATCTCGATATTGAAATAAGTTGCAAAAAAAGTGTTGTCATACTATAACAGGTTAAATCACTTTCTTATAACAAAAGAACCAAACATTTAAATACAATAAAGCAATAAACAAAAATGTATAAAGTAAACAAATATTTAAAACAGATTAAAGTGCAAAAGAATTATAAAGAACAATAGGTATGCTGAAATGTACATTTAACTAAGATTAATACATGCTTTAGAAGTATTTTTCATTGTCAGTTTGTTAATGAAGGAACTAATGTTAAATACTGGAGCCTTGTAAAGTGTGTGATTGAACAACAGTCAGAACATATTCAAACAATATCTAGGGCATGTAATGTAGTCCAGATTAAAATATAAAATGCAAGTTTGAAAATGAATAGCCTTAAGTCTTTAAGTATTATGGATTAGGTTATGTGATTACTGGGGAAACGGCTGCATTTCTGCTGTTCCGTCTGCGCCCTCTGCTGTCGAAGAGTGAATGTGCACTTCAGCGCATCTCCTCATTCCGCCATGTGCTCGGCTCATGCACGGTCTATTTACATCAGTGCACGTTCCTGTTTGATGTGTTTTTCATTTTAAACGGTTGATGGGTAAAGTATTCTTAAAATTCATTCTAAAAATCTGAATAATTCATAATAAATAATTATTGACGGTATTTTGAAGTGCCCACGATAACAATATTGTGCATGTTCATTATTGCGTATATCGTATTACCGTTTACCGGCACATGTCTACTTGAGGGTGAGTAAATCATGGGCCAATTTTCATTTTCTGGTGAACTATCCCTTAAACCCTTAGAAATTAACACTTTTATTCAGAAAGGCTTCAATAAATTTATCAAAAGTGACAGTAAAGACATTTATATAATGTTACAAACGATTTCTATTCATCAAAGAAATTTGAAGAACAAAATGTATCATAGTTTCTACAAAAATATTAAGCAGCACAACAGTTGATAATAATAATAAGAAATATCTCTTGAGCAGCAAATCAGCATATTAGAATGATTTCTGAAGGATCATGTGACACTGGAGTTATGATGCTGAAAATGCAGCTTTGCATCACAGGAATAAATTACATTTTATAATATATTCAAATAGAAAAGCTATTATTTTAAATGTTAATAATATTTCACAATATTAATATTTTTACTGTATTTTGTATCACATAAATACAGCCTCTATGAATATAAGAGACTTCTTTCAAAAAGATTTGAAAAATCTTACAGACCCGAACTTTTAAACGGTAGTGTATATAAAAATATTTTCATAAAGTAATTTAAAAAATGCTATTTACAGTATATACATCCAGCTGGCCAAGACAAACAGTAAATTGACATGACTTGACTTGAATTATACAGTTTAAAAGTCATTTAAACGAAAACATTTGACTGCAGAATAGTCCAATTGACATCAAAATGTAACACTCCACAGCTCATTTACATATATAATTTTAAAATGGTCCGAGACTGGAAAACTAAATTACAAGGTTGACTAACAGTATTATTAGACTGCTGTGAAAATATGGCCCCCTTTGAAGGGTGTGTATGACAGATTTCCAGCATTTGATTGGTGGTAAAGCAAGATGACCTTACAGTCTGTCACTTTCAATAGTGTGGGAGTTTGGTATCGATGTGTTCTCCAAACTGCACGCCGCTCGTGATTCATCGGCTGCAACGGGCCTGGCGCCTCTCCGAGAACTTTCATTAAACGTGAAGAGAAGCCTACTTCTGTATACGGCCATCCTGGGCATAAATAATTTTACACGGGGAGGGAGGGAAGGAAGTGAGGATGTATGTTTTTTTGCATAGCATATTAATGGATTTTCCTGGCCAACTTATTCAAGTACGCACGCATGAACACACACAGCATTATGGAGTAACACAACTTGCTCATACTCTCACCTGCAGTATGTTACATCAATAATTAAAACTGGCGTCTGTGCCACTGCCTTTCCTTCGAAACAAGGAGCAAAAATATGCATGTGTGAAGTAGCACAATGACACATCACTGCAGAAATCAAGAACATGCAATAAGGAACTATACAGAAACAGTGCTGATTCATTTGGCCCATGTCTGTGTCTCCATGCTTAGTCATGTGCCAGAAGGGGAAAATAGGTAATTGATCCAGCAGGTTTCTTTTTAAAGCTGTGCTTCTGCTCAGTGTTTCCTGGATGTGCAGAATATAGCCAAGACAATAGAGCTCCTTATCTGAGAACACTGCAAAGCTTCAGCCCCCAAAAAATGTCTGCGAGCCGAGCATAAATATAGGTAACATGCATTGAGTCTCTCTTTCTCTCGTTCCCCCTCCCTCTCTCTCTTTCTTCCTGGAGTCTCTTCACAAATCTGAATCAGCTGACCTGCCCTCAGTCTGGAGAACACAAAGCAGGATTTGTGCTGCTGTGGTTTCTCGTCTCTCTCGCTGAAAGAGTGGACGGAAGACTAATGCATCCACCTCTTTAGAAAGGAAACTGATGCAGGATTTAGACAAAGACAAAGTGTGTGTGTGTGTGAGTATGTGTGTGAATGCACAAACACCTGGCTCTGAGAATTTCAAAGCTTGAGCTGATGAACCTCGGCCTACTGTGAGAGATTTTAGTTTGAAGTGGCCCCAAAACATATTTGAACATGTAGGCCACACTTAAAAATGTTTCAAAAGTGGAATGTTTGCCAAGCAACACAGACGCAGTGGCGCAGTATACTGATGTAATGCGGTCACAGGTGTATGTTTGTATAGTAATTTACAAAGGCTTTGAAGGCTGCTCAACCAATCATAATCAAGGACCGGAACTATCCTTTTTAGTAATATAGTTTTAACATTTAAATACTTTGTGGGAAATATTTTACTTGAGAAGTGTGCTTGTGCTATTTTTCTTTATGATATATGTGGCTTGTTTGATATTTTGCATAATGCAAGAAACATGACTTACAGTAAGTGTCCAAACACTTTTTTTGGGAGAAAAAAAGCTATTAAATGAAATAAAATAAGTTGAAGTAAAATTAAATATAAATTGCTGAGTAACACACGAATGAACCTCATTGGTTCTTGAGGAAGCTCAAACGTGATGCGTAACACGAGAATGAACCTCATTGGTTTTTGCTGAAGCTCAAACGTGATGCGTAACACGAGAATGAACCTCATTGGTTCTTGTGGAAGCTCAAACGTGATGCGTAACACACGAGAATGAACCTCATTGGTTCTTGAGGAAGCTCAAACGTGCTGCGTAACACGAGAATGAACCTCATTGGTTCTTGTGGAAGCTCAAACGTGCAGTGTAACACGAGAATGAACCTCATTGGTTCTTGAGGAAGCTCAAACGTGATGCGTAACACACGAGAATGAACCTCATTGGTTCTTGTGGAAGCTCAAACGTGCTGCATAACACGAGAATGAACCTCATTGGTTCTTGTGGAAGCTCAAACGTGATGCGTAACACACGAGAATGAACCTCATTGGTTCTTGTGGAAGCTCAAACGTGCAGTGTAACACGAGAATGAACCTCATTGGTTCTTGAGGAAGCTCAAACGTGATGCGTAACACACGAGAATGAACCTCATTGGTTCTTGAGGAAGCTCAAACGTGATGCGTAACACACGAGAATGAACCTCATTGGTTCTTGTGGAAGCTCAAACGTGCTGCATAACACGAGAATGAACCTCATTGGTTCTTGTGGAAGCTCAAACGTGCAGTGTAACACGAGAATGAACCTCATTGGTTCTTGTGGAAGCTCAAACGTGCTGCATAACACGAGAATGAACCTCATTGGTTCTTGTGGAAGCTCAAACGTGATGCGTAACACACGAGAATGAACCTCATTGGTTCTTGTGGAAGCTCAAACGTGCTGCATAACACGAGAATGAACCTCATTGGTTCTTGTGGAAGCTCAAACGTGCTGCGTAACACACGAGAATGAACCTCATTGGTTCTTGTGGAAGCTCAAACGTGCTGCATAACACGAGAATGAACCTCATTGGTTCTTGTGGAAGCTCAAACGTGCAGTGTAACACGAGAATGAACCTCATTGGTTCTTGAGGAAGCTCAAACGTGATGCGTAACACACGAGAATGAACCTCATTGGTTCTTGAGGAAGCTCAAACGTGCTGCGTAACACACGAGAATGAACCTCATTGGTTCTTGTGGAAGCTCAAACGTGCTGCATAACACGAGAATGAACCTCATTGGTTCTTGTGGAAGCTCAAACGTGCTGCGTAACACACGAGAATGAACCTCATTGGTTCTTGTGGAAGCTCAAACGTGCTGCATAACACGAGAATGAACCTCATTGGTTCTTGTGGAAGCTCAAACGTGCAGTGTAACACGAGAATGAACCTCATTGGTTCTTGAGGAAGCTCAAACGTGATGCGTAACACACGAGAATGAACCTCATTGGTTCTTGAGGAAGCTCAAACGTGCAGTGTAACACGAGAATGAACCTCATTGGTTCTTGAGGAAGCTCAAACGTGCTGCGTAACACACGAATGAACCTCATTGGTTCTTGCAGAAGTTCAAACGTGATGCGTAACACACAAATGAACCTCATTGGTTCTTGAGGAAGCTCAAACGTGATGCGTAACACACGAGAATGAACCTCATTGGTTCTTGAGGAAGCTCAAACGTGCTGCGTAACACGAGAATGAACCTCATTGGTTCTTGAGGAAGCTCAAACGTGCTGCGTAACACGAGAATGAACCTCATTGGTTCTTGCAGAAGTTCAAACGTGATGTGTAGCACACGAATTAACCTCATTGGTTCTTGCAGAAGTTCAAACGTGATGCGTAACACACGAATGAACCTCATTGGTTCTTGCAGAAGTTCAAACGTGATGCGTAACACATGAGAATGAACCTCATTGGTTCTTGAGGAAGCTCAAACGTGCTGCGTAACACACGAATGAACCTCATTGGTTCTTGCAGAAGTTCAAACGTGATGCGTAACACATGAGAATGAACCTCATTGGTTCTTGAGGAAGCTCAAACGTGCTGCGTAACACACGAATGAACCTCATTGGTTCTTGCAGAAGTTCAAACGTGCTGTGTAAAGGCCCTTTCACACCGGACGCGTAACAAAAAAGCGAAGCGGAAAAAGCGAATATTTCGTGTGCGAATAGTTTGGGTCAAAACCATTCACATCAGCCGCGAGTTTGCGACGTTTGAGAGCTCCAACATTCCAAAACATTCGCGGCGACAGCTGAGAAAACACGGACACTTCATCATTCAGTGGAGACGAGCTTTTCATTTTCTTTAAAAGACCGAAAAGAAGGTTTTGGGTGCACCCAGTCTTAAAGAACAGATGCTAATCTTGTACAGGAGCTAAAACTTTATCATGGCCGGTTCCGCACTTACTTTCTAATGTCCATGAAAATATTAAGCAGCACAACAGTTGATAATAATAAGAAATATTAATAAAAGTAAATTTAGAAATCACTTCTTTTTTTTTTTTTGCGTTTTCCATACTGTCCCAACTTTTTCTGATTTGGGGTTGTATAATGTGATCGTGTCTCTTCAGAAAATGGACTAAACCACTCAATTCATTTGCATTAGTTTTATGATCTCTTTATGCGTAGCTTCCAATGGAGGGACAGAAATCACTCAGATTTCATCAAAACGATGAGCAAAAGTCTTATGGGTTTGGCGTCGACATGAGGATGAGTAATTAATGACAATTTTCATTTTGGGGTGAACTCTTTAATAAGAAACATCAGAGACAAAGTTGATACATAAATGAAACATAACTTCAGTCTCTTCAATGATAAAAAAGCATCCTCTGAGCAATAAAATGACGCTGCCTCTCTTACAATCTGTTTAGTTGAGAGGTTATGTGAGCACTTCGAGAGATCGACCTGTTCTCTGTGTAATGTGTCTACAGTCTGGTGTCTCTCCTCCCCCACTTAACCTCTCACAAATCTTCCTCTCATATCACGATATCTACTTTACAGCTCGGGCCGCACACACACACACATGCTCTCATGTTGTATAATTCCCATCACCAGTGAGGCTTCTCATATGTGTGCGCATATAACAAGCCAGCCACTGCTTGTTTTTCCCTGACGCAAGCAAAATAAGTGGAATTCACCAGTGTTTAAAAGTTAATACATCAAAAATTGTTATTGATCGTCCACCACACACGCATATACACTCATGAATCAACCCATCAGAAAGCATGCAATGACTAAGCATGCTGACTTCCTCCTCGAGACAACAGGGGTTTCGAAAAACAAATTTATCAGTCGCCACACACCCAGGTTTCTGCCCCCGTTTGCTTGTAGGTGCTCTAACAGCGGTTCTGGTTCAATCCCCCATTCATGCTGAAATAAACGATCTTCTGCCCGGCCTCTAGGCCAACACCCTGATATTACATTAGCCATTCGTCCGACAAACACCAACAAGCAACCTCAAAACAAGTTTGCATCTGTGGCAGGGCTGGGTGGATCACTGAGAAAATTCACTTCGGGGCCTCCGGGTCATTTCACTAATGAACGACCGGATATCGAACGCTGAAAGCTCAGCCGGACCCCTGGGCATTGACAGACTACGCCGTTCCATCCGTCCTCATTGGATCAGTTCGGCTCCCAACCTTCCCAATTTATTTGCTCGGTGAACAGAAGAGCCAAAGTGCACTTCATTAGCACTGATGAAGCTTTTTTTAAGATCCATAACATGCACGCACATGTCCTCAGAGTCATTGGCGCTGACCTCTGTTACACAACCACGAGCTCTCTCGCTCATTCACTCATCAGTTTTTCTGCACACTTGCTGGTGGCTACAGCTGAGCTTTTAATGCCGGTCAGCATACAGCGTCTTTCAAACTGTGTGTCAGCTGTATTATTTTGTCATTTAGGGTCGGGAAGCCAACATGACCCCGCTTGGTGTTTTGAAATGCTGGATTATAGAGGCTATTATAGAGTTTCAAAATGACCAGGAGCGCAAGGCTTCTCTGAAACAGACTCACTGGAGACTGCCAACAAAGTGAGCCAGCGATGAATAATTAATCTACTGTTATATCATTAAAACTGCCCAATAAATTTGTGACTATCACTGGTCTAAACAGAGGCATATGATAGCTAAATCTAGCACAATCACTATAAAGACTCACTTTAATGTGACTTGTTTACACCACACTGTAAAATAATATAATAGATGGAGAAAGCTATCAGTTAGTTATCTCAATGGACCCTTAAAGGGGTGATGAATTGAGAAATCAACTTTCCTTTGAGCCTTTGGTATATAAAAGTTCATCGTGATATAAGAATATCCTGCAAGTTTCAGAGCTGAAAACGTCCTTGTTAGTCAAAGAAAAGCTTTTATAGACACCAGGCCCAGAAAACGAGAGCTCTCAGAATATGTCGACCACTGACGTAATAGGACGCAGGAGCACCGCCTCAAGCCCGCCCACCGACTCGTGGGGCGAAACGATGAGGAATCGATTGTAAACAAGATAAGAGGTTGAGACTGTATTTGCAGACATATTGAGATTAAAACACAATGCTGTGGCTTCTATATTGGATCGGACAGGAACGGTGCAACACACTTATGTGAGTAAAACATGTTTTTATTTGTGTTAGTATTGCATTGTTACAGATCGTTTGATATCTATTAATTACATACATTAGCACGCGGTCACAGGCTGGTGGAGGTGTTATTGGTTCATTCGTGATCAGACTCGGACTTGTAACGCCAGCTCGCAAAGCCTGAGGTCCGCGCGTGTGTGTGTACGGTTCGCATTATATTCACTGATGATCGAGTGAACTGATACAGAAATAACATTACAATCAATCGTGGGTGGATGAGAGATGAATCATTGTGTTTGTTTGATATAGACATTTTGCGAGCCCTGGCTGTGGGCTGGGCGATTCATTCCGGTTGCCGTTTACCACACGCTGTCACTGACAGGAGAGCAGAAGCTCATTAAATATGCAAATCATATCCAATCCTAGCCATTGGCTTCCAAGTCTTCAGTGTGGCACGCCCATCAAAACCGATTGTTTTTCAGAGAGCCTCAAAACCAAGGCAGAAAGTAGCCTATTACTTATTCATTATGATGTTTTTGAATGTAAAAAACACGCGAACGTCATAAGTTGACCTCAGACAACAGTATAAAAAAAATTTAAAAAGTCAGTTCATGACACCTTCAAGTTGCAGTTACAATCTGCCATTTTTATTCCTTGAAATTTTTGAGTGAATCACCTGAGCAGTAAAAAAAAAATCCACGCTAGAAATTGTACGTTCTCAGAACATCCCCACTGGTGTCAAGGACGTCACCTAGCAGTTATGTTCCCAGAATGTTCCGATACGTTCATGATGTGGAATTAAAGAAGGTCCTGCAAAAGTTATGGGAATGTCGTGTAGAGACCACCGCACTGAACAAGATATGTTGCAGCGCTGTGCCGAATGAAACGTCCTCATCTGACTAACAGGGAACATCCTTAACATCCTAAATATCCTCTTTGTAATGTTGCCATGTGACCATAGAATAACCTAAAGGGAACGTCCCCTTAAAGTCATATCAGGAACGTTTTTATATGACCAACAGAGGATCATGTGGGAACGTTCTGTTAACATCCTAAATATCCTCTTTGTAACGTTGCCCTGTGACCATAGAATAACCTAAATGGAACGTCCCCCTAAAGTCATATCGGGAACATTATTATATGACCAACAAAGGATCATGTGGGAATGTTCTGTTAACATCCTAAATATCCTCTTTGTTACATTGCCATGTGACCATAGAATAACCAAAATAGAACGTCCCCTTAAAGTCATCGGGAACGTTATTATATGACCAACAGAGGATCATGTGGGAATGTTCTGTTAACATCCCAAATATCCTCTTTGTAACGTTGCCATGTGACCATAGAATAACCTAAATGGAACGTCCCCCTAGTCATATCGGAAACCTTGAACTGCAGCACTTTCATAACCAGAAGAGGACATTTTAGGAACGTCCTTAATGTTCAGTAAAGATTCAGGTTTAGAGAACTTTTAGGGAGCATTGTGCGAGGTCACGAGAACATCCCCTCCTACATGGGATGTGACTAGTGCTGCTTTCCAGAGGAATTCTGAGGAAGTTGAAATTTCCAACCTCAACAGGTTCCAGTCAATCACACGTCTTGATCACATGATGGCGCCATCGTCCAGCGAGAGTGTTTTATAAAATTGTAATTATATGCCATGCTAACCAACCAAACCTTGACCCCTTGGCATTATGCTTCATCTACTACAAGGAACATGCTAACGTTAGAGGCGCACTTTGACACACCAGGTGCCTTGACAAATGAACTTTGCTATAGTCCAAGTTTTGGCTTTTTGCCTTTGATTGTATTACAAATGAAGAACAAACAGGAAAGCGAGGGGAATATGATCATGACATGACGCAGGCCGGATTCAAACCTGCACAATGACTCTTTATGTTTTCCATGAGCACATGCACTGCTCAATGCACCACACTTCTGACATAATAATAGACCGGTTTAATTAGGATGGGAAGTTATGGCCGTTTGCTCACAGGAAACCAGGTTGCTCTTCAGATAAAGGCAATGCCGGTGATAATTCTAATAACAGCATCAGGATTCTTGCCCTCCAGTGCACTAAATCTGACCACAGTGTCCAAAGAAATAATCTAACAATGATTTACAATATCAGGCTGAGTAAGTGCAGCCTCAGGCACTGTATTTGATTCTGTTTTCATTCTTACACAGAGCAAATCAATAAAAACACAAACACGTCTCTATAGAGACAATACAGTGTTATGTGAATAGCCAGTATTGTTTTTGTGAACATAAAGAGGGTCACATTTTCCCGTTGAATGGTAAACAGCAACAGAGGGCAGAAATAAATCAGACTTTTATGGTTGACAAGCTCTGCTGTTCGACAGTGTTGTAAAAAAGATGTAGGGCACACACTCACAAGGATGTTTTTTGGACCAAATAATATGGCTTCCTGTAGATACGTTTATTTTTACATTTGCCTGTTTGTCACAGAGTTGCACAATATTAAAGCTGCTTTTATGACTACACAAAATCAGTCACAAAAAGGCTCCAGGTCAGAAGAACAGCATGGATTCATAATTGAAAGGTCATCGTTCGGGTACTGGGGGCTTATGGAATAGCAATAATCATCATACAATCATCTTTAATCTACATCTGAACAGCCTATAAGTTTCTAGGGAATAAACAGTCCCTCGAAGATATTATTTAATATATCCAAATCTACTTTAGACCAGAAGTCTGAGACGATATTGGGGAAAAACTGGATTTTTTAAAAACAAAAATAATAATTGGTTATACACACGTACACACATACACTTAAAACGTATCATTGTATACTTCAAATTTACAAAACTATCTTTTCCTGGCCACAACACATTCAGTTGTAAAATAAGCATTGCTCATCATGAACATCCCTTGCACTTCCAGACAGAAAGTTGTCATTACGCAGCATCCCTTCACTCTGACCCAGCACAATCAATCTCCAGCTGTCTGCGCGGATATCGGCTCTTACCTTCCGTGTGACAGCTCGAGGAGAGCAGGTTGCTCGGAGGTCGGAAGAGGTAAGGCAGGTACCGGGAGAAACATTTCATCTTTCTTTCGTCCGATTTCCTTTGGGAGGGTCCTTTCCCACCATCCGCGCTGCGATGCCAGCAGATCCGGGCCGGAGGAGGGATGCTGCTGCTGCTCCCTGGATGTGTGTGGAGTCACGGCAGCATCCTAAACACTTCTCACGCGTGTGTCAAGAAGACGTGCTGAGCATCCTCACAGTTCATCATGTTTTCCTCCCAGAAGGACGGAGGGTTGAGCTGTTTTCCTGAGCTTCGGTTGGGAGGGGCAGTGATGGGGGCAGTCACGCTATTTGGACATTTACCCTATGAGCAGGAATATAGTGCGCACAGCCCGGCTGATCATCAAGCTTTATTTAGATGAGCTCAAAGCGAGACATGAAATCACCCTCATGCTCATGAGAGTGACAGTAAACTTTTTGCTGTTCAATTTAAAGCTGCCCAAGAGCGCCATCTCGTGGTTGGCATGCTTTTTGAAATTTCTGTCCTCACAAGACAGAATTTCGTTTTTTTTTTTTTTTTTCATGTCAATACATTATTTAGAGCAGGGGTTTTCAAACTTTATGATGCCAAGGACCCCCAAATATGATGAACCTTTTATGAGGGACCCCCTTCCTAAAATCCATCTATATATTTTTATGTATGACAAAACATTTAAACTGTTAGATAAATAGTAAGTGTGACATTATACAACATATTGTTTCCAAACTTAAATAGGCTATACTTAATGTTGGATGTATAAACCTGAAGAAGAACATTTCACAATAAATGTAGCAGCCTACATACTGCATTATGAACCCCAGTGAGCAAGATAAAGGGGACTATAGTGACAAAAACTAACCAGAAAGATACAAAGTAAACATATGCAATTCTGGAAAGTATGTATCTGGCAAGAAAGGAGAGAAACATTTAGAAATGAAACAGAATGTTTGGTAGACTTTATCCATTTTTGCTTTGTCTTTTCTGGGGACCCTTTAGATCCTTCTGGAGGACCCCTGGGGGTCCCCGGACCCCAGTTTGAAAACCCCTGGTTTAGAGCATATGAAACAAATGGTTTAAAAATGATATTTTATTCATATCTTATGCTATGTCCTCGTATGTGGACACCGGGACTCAGTTGTGTAAAAAATAGAATTACATGAATTGATATATGTATAGGCAAAAACAATGGGATTTTTTTCATTCACCAATCAGTTTTCAGGTTTTTAAACCAAACTTTGTTTAAAGATGATTCTCAACTATGTTATGAAAGATATAATGGAATTCATTGATATACCATTTTACTTTATGCAATATGTGGGTAAAATGGCCATACATGGGTTTTCCCATTCAATACACTGTATCGAATTTGTATATTAATGTGTTCTTGGAGCAACATGTAATGAAAAAAGAAGTGTAATAATGGGAGTAATAATTGGCAACATTTTCATAATAATACACTCTTTAAAAAAATGGTGCTATATGGCACTAAAAGTGGTTCTTGGTCGTTATCATAGGGGAACCACTTTTGGTGCTATAGCACCATATCTTAACATGTTCTGTACATGGTAGAGGTGCTATATAGCCAAAGAACCGCTGAAGATCCACTTAAAAACAGCACTAAAAAAGGTTCCCTTATGATTACGAGCCAAGAACACTTTTAGTGCCATATAGCTCCATTTTGTGCTACCAGTGTATCTACAATTTTATCGGAATATTGGTATGTAATTTCTTTCCTTATTCACTTGTTGTGTCTCCCAAAATGCCTGATAAACATGTTTTAAGCCCTGGTGTCCTCTACAGTGGACATGTATGAAATCAATGCCCTGCTTCGTAACAGAAAGTCATATTGATTAGAAATAACATGTTGATTTATAACAAACAATTTGAAAATTAGATTTAAATGATAATTACAAAATAATTATTATTATTACTATTATCATCATATTTCCATAAGATTGCTAAATTTGAACATTCAGTCATTTTTAAAGACCAAGGAAAAGTTGTTGTCCTGGTGAAACAAATGGTATCTCTGAAAAGCCCTGAATGTGCTCTTTACAGGACACCCAGACATGTATGGTGTAAGAGAAATTCACTAAAATATAATGTCCTCGTACGTGGACAGTGGCACCTAGGAGGTTAATATTCGTTCAATTTAAGTTAATTTTCTGTTTAACTATCAAATGTTTACTTTTAACTAAAAAAAACCATAAAGATAACGTACTTAAACTCAAAACGCCATCAGAGTAACACTTACATAATGCCAAAAAAAGTAACATAATACATCCTATAGCCTACTATTAACAATAATAAAGACAGCGTTTAAATAAAATAACATCTGAGAAAATATTTTTACTGTTTTTCAGTCTGTAAATTAAAATGTTATTTGTACATTATACTTGTGATAGACTACTGTAAAAATGAGGAAAATGTACTGGTAATTCTGTGCCATGACTTTATCCATTAATTTAAGGACATTTCCTTTAACCCTAAACCACAACACAATACAACACGTGATTCAAAATACTGGAGAAAAACCCCATTATAGGCTACAGAAAATTCCTTTAGGCATACACTGTAAAAAAAAAAAAGATTCTGTAAAAAGTGCACAATTAACTGTATAAAAATGAAGGAATTTTCCGTTTTTTTTTGTTTTTTTTTACGGGTGTATTACGGGTGTATTTTGAATGACACATTGCATTGTGTTGTGTTTTAGGGTTAACGGAAATGTCCGTAAAATTACTGGATAATATATCCTGGCAAAAAAAATTCCATTTACTTTTTTCAGTGTTTATTAACACAGTATATTGGGTCCTCCTTTTACAGTGTGCAACTTCAAATGTTTTAACAATATTTTACTGCAAAAGTACATAAGTTGCTATGCAAAATAAAATATGTTGGTAACTATAAAATATACAGTGCATATCCACTGTAAGTAATTAGAACCAGGCCAGCCAGATCTCAGTAGATCAGAAGTTACACACAATCAACATTACCCTGCATATTAAATGACAACTTGCCATTGTTTATGCATCATATTTGTTTCTGTTTTGTATCACCATACTCAACCATCTAAAAGTCTAGTAACCACCCGTCTGCACCAGCATTATAAATGTCCACATTAAACAGAAACATATGTCTTAATTCTGATACTGAACTAACACATTGCTAATTGTTTATTCATTTATTTACACAAATGCCATCCGGACCCCCCAATGCAAATGTGAAGACTCATGTATGATATTTTGTGACGGAAATCGCACACTGGGTAGTCAGCGAGAGTGGCCAGAGCCTCTGAGAACAGGTGCCATCTGTGCTGGTCCCCTGGGTATCAGCATATCGAAATATCAAAGAGTTCACTCTCACCAACCGTCCCACTAACTCTCTCTCTCTCTCTCTCTCTCTCTCTCTCTCCTCCTACTCTATCTGACACAGGCTGCCTGACTCACTGTTGGGAACTCACGCTGGCGTCTTTTTTAAAGACAGCACTAAAACCTCAATGAATATTTATGAGCCACAAGAGCTTCTAAATATAGACTGACAGTCATGGGTATATTGAATCTGAAAAGCTGAAATAGAGATCGCCTACAGATATGTGTTGGTATAGTGTATATGCTATAAAAAGGACTTCACGGCTTATATAAACGGTACAGCTCAGCTGTAAAATGCAATTCACTGAGATTCTGATCTGAATTATTCTGCTTGTATAACTGTATATTAGTCTACATTAATTCACAGGCATTCTTCAAATTATAAGTGCAGCTGTTTGATAGGCCTAATTTGCTTTATATTCTGGCTCAGATCTATATTTCATACTCAAAATATGAGTATGAGGTGATAGCTTGGTGAGTCGAATTTAAAAAATATTGCAAATGTAGGATTAAATGAAATCAACAGGTGGTTGAGAGTGGATGAAGTATTCTAAAGTTCACAGTTTTCATACTTTTCTCTGAAAATAAGTAGAAAATGAGCCTATAGGCATTGCGTCAATATAGAGTATAAGACTCTGTCTCTTTTAACAGGTTTTCAAGAGTCCAGGAGGCCGTAAGTGGAGGATCTGCATAATAATAAAGCCCATGTTTATAACAGTAAGGAATAAAAACTAAGTTGTGTGGAGACAAAATTATGTCTAAATGTTTCTATTCATTTATGTATCTAACTGTACACTATAGTGTAGCTATAGAAAAAAACCTGTTTTAATATGCGTAATTATTTTAATTAACTTTAGTACTGACAATATAAAAGTCACTTATAAAATAAAAAAACGTAATTTTCCCACACGAAATATCTATCTATCTATCTATCTATCTATCTATCTATCTATCTATCTATCTATCTATCTATCTATCTATCTATCTATCTATCTATCTGTCTATCTGTCTTTCTGTGTGTCTATCTATCTGTCTGTCTGTCTGTCTGTCTGTCTGTCTGTCTGACTGACTGTCTGTCTGTCTATCCAGATGTTTGTGAGTTCCTACCTTCTGCTGCGGTCACCTCCGACGGTCCCTTCACCTGGACCAAACACCAGGTTCGTTCACCTGGACCACGTCCTTCTCGCATAATCAAACAACAGTAGGCTATTAGTCAGACTTAAAGTAGCGTTTTTCATCTGAAGATCATCGGTCGTCTTATCAGCCAAACACATACCGGGCATGATGCGTCCTCGTCCTCCTCTTGTGTGTTTTCCTTCACAGCTGTTCCTCGCTGCTTCACTAATATGATGGAGGCGTTTGACTCGGTTTACTGGATGTTCGTGTCCTGCTGATGGCGCACATGAGACCAGAAACCGACATGTTGGGCTGTCGTCCTAAATAAAAGTGTGTGTGGTGTTATTTGTTAGAACATTGCAGTTTGAATCGACACAAAGAATATCTACACATATATCCTCATTACACTGGCAAACATTTATCTTGCAATCATCTGAAATCATTGTAGGCTATAATGTTTTTAAAAATGGCAAAAAAAATTAGCGACCTTGCCTCAGGTAGGGTGTCATCTTGCCCCCTTTGAATAATTTTACATCTTGTGCTAAATTACAGTAAAAACTAAATTAGCTATTTTTTCTACCATGACACATTGGTTGATGAATCATCATCCTGCATAAACTTATATCTAAATAGCATCTGTTACAGTTTAAAAGTAAATGCACATAAGGGGGGCATCTTCCCCCATCTTACCATTTTTCTTAAAGGGGTCATGACGTGAAAAAAAAGACTTGATCTTTTGAGAGGTCTTTGTACAAGTTTCATAGCTTAAAACGTCCTTCTCATTAGAGAAAAAAAAACGTATTTAATCTGTAAAATATAAAATATGAAGATATTTTAGTTGAAATCCGATGGCTCAGAAAGGCTCCATTGGCACAATGCACTTTACACTCTCAAGACCCTTAAAAGGTACTAAAGACGTCGTTACAAAGTCCATCTCACTACAGTGGTTCTACAATAACTTTATGAAAAAAATGAAATAACGACTTATATAGTGATGACCGATTTAAAAACACTGCTTCATGAAGCTTCGAAGCGTTATGAATCAGTGAGTCGAATCATGATTCGGATCGAGTGTCAAACTGCTGAAATCGTGTGACTTTTTTCCAGCTTTTAACGCATATGTGCTCTTATAGATCAACACGTTCTCGTGCGTATCTATTACACAAATTGTATTTATCGTGCAATTTATCGCCAAAATTACTTTTTACATGCATATTATACGCATTGTCAACTAGGTTGAGTGGTGTGGGTTACGTGCGGTTACGCGCCAGCATCATGGGCACAGACAGCGCGCCAGAATCCAGTTCTCTTTCGCTCTTAAACAAACTATAACACACAGAATTCTGTCTAAATGTCCGTTTTGTCGAGTATCCTCAGAAGAACAGTTTTAAATGAGTTAAATGACGTCTTAAATGAAATGGGACGTGTGTGACAGTGCCATGTTCGGCAGCGGCAGATCTTAAAGTCACAGCAGCACTAATTACTAATGAAGTTTGAAGCCTAATAAATGTTAAAACACCTTCAATTACACTGTAATGTGGAATGGCTATAATTAATGTTTAAAATGGGGTGGGTCTATTTCATATAGACATCAGTATCAGTATTAGTATCAGTGATTCATAAAAAGATGCCATTAAAAAATATTTCAAATATCCTGTCTTTGTTTTTTCTACATTAATTTGGTGATTTACTGTGAATATAAAAATATATTAAAAACGAGTTTTAAACAGAAAAATGTGTGAATAATCTAGTTTAAAACAGCACTAAAAGAACGTTAAAAATATATTATGCCTACCCACTATCTATCTACCTTTTGTTTTTATTGCATAGCATATTGTATGTTCAGGGATGACAGACTGATAAGCAGACATGCTATTTATGACTGGATGTAACTTTTGAAACTTTGAGGTAAAAGTGGCTCCGATTGATTTAGTCCTATCAGTGTGGCTCTCCTGAAAAAAATAGCGAAGACCACTGCTCTAAAGCAAGATGAATAGTTTTACATCATCAGCATAGGCCCCGCCCACTGGTGTTCAGTCACTTACTGTAATGGCTAAGATTTGCCTACACTGGATGTGAGCGAGCATTGCCTCAAGTCAAAAGCAAATATAGAACCCATTACAATCTACACTGGATAGGCCAGAAGCACGTTCAGTTTCTGAGGTAGGGTCTACTACACGCACTCCAGTCTCGGTGCAGACTTCTGAAGGGTCCCAACGTCGGAAACAAGTGATTAATGGCATCATGGATCGTGTCGGAGGATTATATGTTTGTTCGGAGCATTTGACTGAAGATTGTTTTGTAAAAGAGGCACAGTGTAATGGAGAGTTGGCAAAGAAACTTTTGTTGAAAGAAGCCAACTGTATGATTTCATAATGCATTTTTGTGTATGGATAATGTTTTCAAAACACTAACTCACGTGCAAGTGGGCGTTGTTACTGTTTCCTATGCAATGATGTTAGCCAATCATAACAGCGGCTGACAAGCCCTTTACAAACGGATCGTTTCAGACAGAGGGTCAAGAATGAAGGTTGAAAATAATCGTTTTTCTGCAGATACTGATTGTTTTGTGTGTGTGTGTGTGTGTGTGTGTGTGTGTGTGTGTGTGTGTGTGTGTGTGCACGTGTGTGTGTGCAAAAAACTGTATTAACATTTAAAAGGGTTAGTTCACCCAAAAATGAAAATAATGTCATTTATTCCTCACCCTCATGCCGTTCCACACCCGTAATACCTTCGTTCATCTTCAGAAAACAAATGAAGATATTTTTGTTGAAATCCGATGGCTCAGTGAGGCCTGCATAGGGAGCAAATCAATTTACACTCTCAAAATAAATTAATGTACTAAAAACAAAATTAAACCAGTTCATGTGAGTACAGTGGTTCAATATTAATATTATAAAGCGACAATGATATTTTTTGGTTCGCCAAAAAAAAATGTTTTTTTCAACCGATTTCAAAACACTGCTTCATGAAGCTTCGGAGCGTATCGAATCAGCGAGTCGAATCATGATTCGGATCGCGTCTCAAACCGCTGAAATCACATGACTTTGGCGCTCCGAACTACTGAATCGACTCGCTGATTCGATACGCTCCGAAGCCTCATGAAGCTGTGTTTTGAAATCGGTTATCACTATATAAGTCGTTATTTAGGTTTTTTTGGCGCACCAAAAATATCATTGTTGCTTTATAATATTAATATTGAACCACTGTACTCACATGGACTGATTTAAATATGTTTTTAGTACATTAATGGATCTTGAGAGAGGAAATTGCTTTCATCCCTATGCAGGCCTCACTGAGCCATCAGATTTCAACAAAAATATCTTCATTTGTGTTCCAAAGATGGTGGAACAGCATGAGGGTGAGGAATAAATGACATTATTTTCATTTTTGGGTGAACTAACCCTTTAAGTGAACCACAAGGAACATTAAAATAATAATTTTTAAATTAATGACACCTTTAACACGGCAACAAACTTATTTATGCTTTTTATATTTTATTCATGTTAAAGACAATGATTTTGGCAGCTTTACGTCGCCGTAATAACAAATATGCACATTAAAAAGGTGAAAAACATACATTTCAGTAAAAAAGAGAAACGTTAGAGAAAAGATATCAGGCAATTTATTGAAAATACTGTAAAGTTCCTCAACCCCCTCCCCTCACGAAACAAAAGAAAAACAAAACAAGACAAAAATATCATCATGACATCATACAAGTAAGTTTCTCCTCTTTGTATCACTTTATTTTATCTTTAAGACGGTAGGGGGCGATCTTACACAAACAACAATGGTAGGCTACTATGAATTTGTAGCCTTTATAAATCACATAGGCATAGGGCCTATTATTGAAAATGGTCTATGTGTAGAAATATCAGCATTCAATTATCTTTATTTCATAAAGACACACTTTACAGTTCCATAACATACGCTATAGCAATCAACTAATGGAACTGTCCAACTAATAGAACGGTCAACTTTGTAAAACATGCCCCAAATGGCTATACAATTATATATTTTTAATTAAGCTTGAGATGTCACAATGCAATTTAATACTTAACGACATTAAATGTTCAAAATCTTAATCCCTTTTCAAAATAGAGAAGGCGCCTGCACAACTGCGTTTTATTGAGCTCACTCCTCTATTTCTTACATGGAATATGCATATTTAGGACCCGGATTCGTTTGCAGTCGGCTATAAAACAGGTTGAAATGTGTTGGTCCCACTCAGCTACCCCACGATGCACGTGCAGCCCACGGCGATGCTCTCCACCACCGATCTGTAACGGGGAACGCATTTCTTCCTCTTCGTCGGCTTCTTCGTGGGCCGGTGGCAGAGGAGTCTGCGCACGGGGATCTTGGTGTAGATGAGGGCGCTGGTCATGGTGCGATCCTCCTGCATGGTGAAAGGGTTGATGCATCCCCCGCACGAACACACGGCCTCTGGGATGTCCACGGGCTTACGGGTGTCATCGTGATTGATTCTAGCCAAAGACAGTGCAGAAATTACGTCTGGTCCATTTTTTTTCTACAAGAAGTAAGTTTTCAAACATATTTTTAAGGTAAAAGATAAACATGCTACTCTCAAAAAGTCTGGGGTCGGTTAGATTTTTTAATGTTTCTGAAAGAAGTAGCTTATGCCCTCCAAAGGCTGCATTTATGCTTTTATTTTTGTCATGTGACTAGAAAATTACTAATTTAGCTGAATTATCAGCAGTCATCCATCCAGTCTTCATTGTCAGGTTTGTTTCAGGACTCTTTGAAGAATTGAAGGCTAAAAAAAACAGCATTTATTTGAAATATAACTTTTTTTTTGTAACATTGCCTTAAATGTCAATTTCAGTCAATTTAACGCATTCTTGTTGAATAAATTTCGCTTTTTTTTTTTTTTTTTAATGCTGACCGCAGCATTACATTTTTAAAATATATTCAAATAGAAAACATTTTAAATTGTAATATTTCTCAATATTGTTTTTACTATGCACTGTAATTTTTTATTTTTAGAAGTCAACTTGGATGTTTAAGTAATTTCAACTTAAACTTAATTACTTAATATGAGTTATATATATATAATTGAGTTTTATATATTTAAAATTTAAAATTGCTACATATTATTTTGATGAGTTAAAGCCATGTAAAAACATATGTTGTCATTATTTATTGATCATATAATTTTTTGTGTAACTCAAAAACATATTAACATAATATTAAACATGTTTTGTTTACTAAACAGGGCTTTGAGGTCTCTCAATCTTCGATCAGAACATAAGAGTTAAATAATAATGATGATAAATAATAATAATAATAACTGTGAATCCTCCATTTCACCCACCTGTAGGACCAGGGAGAGAGGCTGCGACTGTTGGACATCCATAGTTTGCGATCCACCACACATTTGTTTATGGATAAGTTGGGATTGTTTCTGACCTGCGAGACCATGTCCTCGATACTCTTATCAAAGTCCGTTTCAATAGCACCGGTCATCACGCCTGATTCTGGACCTGTCATCATTGGATCCGGGGAAATTTTGGCAGACGAGGAGCTCCGGCGAGGATGTGATTCCAGTTTTCGTCTCCGAGACTTTCCTTCTTTGTCGGAGTACTTTGTGTCAATGGGCACAAGCAGATTCCACACCATCAGGACCATGAACACCTGCAATATGGAGTGCTGAGGGTTTAATTTAAATCTCCTAATGCTTTACTAAGTAAACAATTATTTCCCTTTTTTGAGACTCACCTTATTCCATATGTTTCTCCGCATTGTTTTCTAAGAGCGCAATAAGTTGTCACATTTGTCTCCTCGCTGTGAGCATGTATTGAATGGAATAAGCGAGGGATTACTCATACTGAAGTGTCACGCCTCACACTGACACAGTAGCCTACAGGGACACACCTGAACCCAACAGTTCAAGGTGGGGCCACACAAAGATCTGATTCAGTGTTACCCTCAGACTGACATCAGGCTGATCTTAACAATCAGCTCATTTAATAGCAAACAAGATACATGTTTCAAATCACTTACAAAACATAAAATACATAATGTTTGTACTAGTATCTATTCAGTGTTGACACAGCCATGAGGTTTTGTGCTAGAACAGAGTTTACTGCCAATACAGTAAATGTCCTCACTGTACCATATGACTGGATCTATTGACATTCTATATACAGTATGTAGGTTTGGGTACCATTGACATTTTAACCGGTATTGGTACCGGTACCCAACGGTACCTTTTTCGGTACTTTATGGATGTTTACATCAATAACTATAAAGAACCTGTAAGTCGTTTAAAGAAGTGTTATTGACATTATGCCAGAGCTGCCCTGGTCTCTGTCTGCCATTGTCTGTGATGTTTGTATACTGTAATAATTACTAGTAAATAGTAGGCTACTAGGTACTTAATTTAATTAATAAAAACAACCATATTATTATCTTTTTAATTTAATTTTTATGAAAATATTTTCCACAAATGATGTGTTGTGTATTTTCTGGTAATCAAATGAAGACAAAAGACAATTTAATTTTACAATTTTTAATTTAAAAAAAAAGTCAAACAGTTAAAATAGAAAAATGTTAATTTATTAGTTAAAAAATAAAGTTTTGATAATTTATTATTACATTAGTGTTAGTTTTATTATTACATTTAATAATAGTATTATTATTCTGATAATTACATTAGACGTATCTAAATTCTACTGTACAACAGGAATATATTTGTCAAGTTAGCCAAACTTTTATTTTGACAGGTTGCCGTGAAGACCTTTGAGTTTCTGTGTGTTAATGACATGACATAGTTTTTCTCAAATAAAACGGTAAAATGCTGATAAAGTGACTCTCAGTGGCTCTGGAGATGACGTTTGTGCGTTCATGTCCTCATTTGAGATGGCAGAGATGGAAACATGCCACCACGATTCTGAGTTAGTGTGTGTGTGTGTGTGTGTGAGGTAGGCTAAACCGCGTGTCTATGGCATTCATTCGCACAGAGACACGCAGAATTCGTATTTAAATAGTCTTTTTGCGGTTTAATACTCAGAGACATTAGTCTAAATCACCAGATGCGTTCTCCCGAAATTTAGTTCAGATTGTTTTAGTTCAGAGTTCGGTACCCAACCCTATATATATGGGTGAGTAACAGTAATGTGGCAGTCTCTTCCATGGCAATCTGTTTACAGTATCACATGGCATATACTGTAATGTAAAATGCTGTATTTGATGCCATCTGTCTGCCTTCTTCTGATGCATCTCTGATCAATCTGATGTTACACTGTTTCCTCTATATTCACAAATTGCAAATCTCTCTCTCTCTCATACACACTCACACATGTTGTGTTTTCATGTTTTATGGGGACTTTCCATAGGCGCAATGGTTTTTATACCGTACATACTGTATATTCTATCCCCCTACACTACCCCTGCCCCTAAACCTACCCCTCACAGGAGACATTCTGCATTTTTACATTTTCAAAAAATATCACTTAGTCTGATTTATAAGATGTTTTCCTCATGGGGACCTAAAAATGTCCCCACAAGGACGAGGATTTCGGATATTGCCATCTTTGTGGGGACATTTTGTCCCCATAACGTAGGGATTACCAGTCCACTCATACACACACACACACACACACACACACACACACTCTCTCTCTCTCTCTCTCTCTCTCTCTCTCACACACACACACACACATTTTGAAAATAGTGGTTATATAATCTAAGATAAATAACAGTTATAGACTAATGTTAAACTGAACAAAAAAATATGTAAATGACAGGTTTGACAGTAAGAGCTTTATGAAACATTTAAAGAGATAAAACACTTATTTTGTGCTGTGAAAAGGATACTGAAAAGGTGATTTTGTGTATTGTACTAACACAACTAAAAACATGATAAAACGTTTGAAAAAGTGCACTTTTGATGAATAGATAGATAGATAGATAGATAGATAGATAGATAGATAGATAGATAGATAGATAGATAGATAGATAGATAGATAGATAGATAGATAGATAGATAGATAGATAGATAGATAGATAGATAGATAGATAGATAGAGCCTATCATTAATCAATTAAAAGAGAGTGTATTATTACAGATTTACAGGTGCATGCGTTTTCAATAGAATTTTGGCCAATTTCACAGAACACTATAACCTTTGTAGCTTTGTTGTTTTCATGTGTGTCTATTCAATCGTACGCACTGAAAAGACCCTTTTTATTCTTAAGTCCCAAATAAGCCCAGAGAGAACAAATGACCAGACAGAGCTTTATGAGCCGTACACCCATTCTGGGAACCTATACAGCCGAGAGAACACTGTCTGCAGACACAGATTTGGTCAATCCATGTTTTCCCCTGATCTGGCTCATTCAATGCTATATTCATTTTCACAATGGCTGCTATTGAGTAGTGTAAAAGAACACCTGCTCTTATGACATGTCAGGACAGTGTAGTAGACCGGGAGTTTCAAAGAGAACAGTTGTGGCAAACTATGTTTTGCTATTTTTAAAGGTTTGTTGGATAAAAGCCATAAAAGGTGCATAATATTGTGTTGAATAAAAACTGTTTTCAAATTCACTGACAATTATATCATTCTAATAAAATGACAAGTGACTCAGATTTGCCTTCTTTCTTCCTCTGTATAACCTTTTGACAAAAGAAGTCCCTTGGATTTTTTTTTTTAAGTTAAAGCACCTGCGACACTTCACAGGATATTATAATGTTGTACATTCGGACTATGGCTATTTCACTGGCTGATAAATATAATGATATTTAATGACAAATATTGGAGCTAGTCTGTAAAAATTATTACTTTGTTAAGACAACAATTACAGGGGGCAAATGTTTGTTTATGTGCAATAATACTAAGTAATAATACTATAAAAGTTCATTTCCTCTTGTATACAAGTGTTACGTCCCTCATGAGTCTAGGGTTGAAGGAACTAGTAACTAACAGAATAAAAATGGTGTGATGTGTGGAGGCAGCAAGGCTCAATTCCCAGGCTTTGACAAAGACTGAAAACAACTCAAATGTGGGAGGATTTCAAGGCTTCAAGAGGGGGCAAGGCCAAAGCAACAAACAAACCCTCTAACTGTTAGGGAGAAACTAGCTAAACTACAAAAGAAAAGAAAACAAAAGTACAACACAAATACGGGGAGTAAGGCAAAAAGCAAAAACAAAACAGATACGTCCTTGGATGTTACAACAAGATTGTAAATTAAGTGCTGGAAAATCCAGTTTAAGCTGTGTTTTGGGAATATGGAGGCTGGTTTCTAAATGGTAGAGCATCTTGAAATAGCAACAGTGCAGTCAAGCTGGTTTTTAGGACACCAGATAATGACCACATTGGACCAGCTAATATCCAGCTTGACACTGCTACCAGCTCAAACCGGACCTTTGAGGAGGGAAATCATACTTTTACACATACTTGATGAGCTGAGTGCAGAGAATTTTCACTTTTGCTATAGCCAATTTACAAATGACTTGCAAAATATTTCAATAAAAGGACTAGTAACTGACTATATTCATTTCAATTGTATCAATTTTAACCCTCCTGTTGCCCTCAAATCTGGTTACATTTTTTGGGGGTCAATTTCTCCCCAGCAATTTAAACCTTCAGAATATGATTTTTTTTTTACAAGGTTTTTTTTACAGTATATCTGGTGGGCCCTGGAACCATTCTGATGACATTAGCAGCACTATGTGTACCCTGTCGTTCAAGTGGGGAGCGGGACCATAATAATGTGAACTTGTGGTTCTCGCAATACTACAGGTTTGGTTAGGTTAGGTTAGAGCCCTAAAACAGAGGGAAGTTGTTTGAATATTATATTGAATATATAAAATTATAGCATGTTACAGTGACCTCAATAAAACAATCATAACAAATGTTACATGTACATTTTTTATATTTCTTATGTTTTTATACAGCTAAAAGAGCCTGGGGTCAAATTGACCCCGAAAATGTGTACAGGACATTGGAAAAATATCATCATGTTAATTTTATGTTTACAGAGTTGTCCCCAATAAATTAGGAAAAGTAATTCAATCTGAAGCAAAACAATGTCAGATGTGTTTTTACAGATGTTAAACAATGAAGGAAAATAGGAGGGTTAAGAGTGATTATTTTATTTTATTTTATTTTATTAATTTTATAATTTTTTCTTCTTGATTTTAAAGAGTTACACTGTCAAGGAGTACATTGAATAAAAAAAAAGACAAATACATAAAAAACGGATAAACTTAAAGGTTTAAAAATATGAAAGTAAATGGCATACAAATGGAATTTTTTTTAAGCATAATATTGTGTTTAGGTATCGTTGAACTTTTGATTTTAAAATAAAAAAACAACGGCTTATTTCCTCCAAATTGACATTTATGAATACTAAATCAAATGTAGGCCTATTCATTAAAAAAATAGAGTCCACTTGATTTTGTAAAGCGTTATCATCATATTTGATACTTTTATGGTGTATTTTACTTTCTAATGTAGGCTAGTTTATTGATGTTCATGTGTCTGTATGGTGTGTGTGATAAAACACAGGTAGCTACTCTGAGTTTGAAATCGTATTGGAGGGAGTTTTGTAGTTTAATTGGACGTAGCTTTACTCAGATCTGAGAAGTTTGGTGGATGATTAAAAAGATGAGTGGAAATGTAAGGGAGTGGAATTATCCTGTTGAGCTGTTTGCCATTTTGATGGCATTAGAATGGATGGAAGTTAAACAGAACTTTAATTTGCAGCGACTGTCTCTGTCTCAAGTCTGGTAAGAATCATCAGGAGTTTTTTTATGATATTATGTCTATCTATTCAAAAATAAAGAATACAGGTGATGATGTTATATGGGTCTGCATATGGGTATTATAGGAAATGAAAAGGTAGACAAAATAGTAAATAAAGCACTGCAAAAAGAGAGTATAGAAGCAGTCATCAGCCTTTCAAGATCAGAAGGAAAGATTATAGCGTGGGGAAAAAATATTAAAGAATGGCAACAAAGGTGGGACCAAGAACTAAAACGGAAGAAATTTATACTCAATTAAAAAAAAGAGTTGGCACTGTGGGAAATAAGGGAGGAAACAGGAGAGACGAGACTATTGTAACCAGATTAAGAATAGGGGGTAATAAATCAAATAGCACTCTTCATATAATGAGGAAATCCTACTGGGTTTTGTGACCAGTGTCAAATACCTGAGACTGTAGCAGATGTGCTTATTACACGGTTTTTCTCAATTGTTTACACACAAATACTGGTACTTGAGACACAACATGAACCCCTGAACCAATTCTGCTAAACTAAAAGCACAATTCCTGCTTTACACTCAAACTGCAGTTCTAAAACACACTTTTTTCAAAACACTACACACAATTCTCTGCATTTGGCACAATTTTCATGCAGAAAATCTTTCAAATTCAAATATGCACACTGACTCGTCACATGGGCAAACACCCGTCACACAGTTTTACAATTAGCAAACAGAGCTTTAGCATAAAATGGCAACAGATGAGCTCTTCTGTTTTGGAGCATAGTTTTTTATAATGCAGTTTTTCTCGATTGTTTACACACATTTTCTGAAAGCATGCCTCACAGTCTCAGACCTCTACACACACACACACACACACACACACACACACACACACACACACACACACACACACACACACACACACACACACACACACACACACACACACACACACACACACACACACACACACACACACACACACACACACACACACACACACACACACACACACACACACACACACACACACAAAATGGGCAAAACCCCTCAATTCTCCTGCAAAATGAAACTTTACATTCAAAACAAGGTTATTTCTTCTCAACATGGTATTTTGTTTTCAAATGACACACACAAAGCATCATATGAATAGACATTTGAACCAGTTTAACACTGATGTGCTCAATGGAAAACACTTCTTCTCCATTCATCATAATAGGTCTTTATTTGGTTCAGTGTTACACTTACTACAGACAGTACATACATAAGTGTGTTGTAAAATATTTGAGAATATTGTTTTTATACACAGAACATACAAATACACAGTAACAAATATATACAAATTTTTCCCACAAAAATAATGTACACAGTGTAGCTATCCCAACCAACACAAAATTACGCATACAGTGGTCTACATACAAAACAACAGAAGAATTTACTGTGTACAGTTACAGTAAAAAATAAACAAAAATAAAAAACTATGCTGCTCAAAAACAAAGAGCACACCAGTTGTGCCCTTGTATGCTAAAGCTCTGTTTGCTAATTGTAAAACTGTGTGACGGGTGTTTGCCATGTGATGAGTCAGTGTGCATATTTACAGTTTTTTCCAGCTGCTTACACACAAAATCTGTTCATGTCACACGATTTTTGAAACCCCTCACTCAAAGTGCAAAACTACACACCAAATCTCCAAAACCATAAGCTAGTTCTCAGCCTTTGACTCATAAAATACTTTTTTTTTTCAAAACACTACACACAATTCTCTTCCTAAAACACAAAACGGATCAAAATGCTACGCTTATTCACCAGGTCACACACACACTCATCATGTTTACATATGTTTATGGTTTTGTTGTATGCTACTGTATACAACAGTAATGTTTGACCTAATAAATATTTTCTGTTTCTACATTGTTACCCCTCTCAGCAGATTACTTTCACTGTAGAACTTTGTATTGCAATGTATATATAAGCCTGTGAAAGACCAAAGCGCTTTAAACAACAGTGTTTACATGGTATATCCAAAAATTTACTATTATGAAAGAAGTGTTTGCCATTTGATGCAAATGCTCATTCTGACATGCGTTTATGGCATTTTGAACGCGGAGTTACATTTTGAAGGAGATGTGAGGCATTTTGCATTTTGTGTGTGCAGTTTTGGGAATTGTGTGTAGAGTTTTGAAAAAAGGAGACATGGTTTTGAAAATGTATGTAAGCAGTTGGAAAAAACTGTAAATGGCAGTGTGTTCAGTGTGAAAACAAGTGATTTTCTGCATGAAAATTGTGCCAAACGCAGAGAATTGTGAAAAAGGTGTGTTTTAGAAGTGCAATTTGAGTGTAAAGCAGGAATTGTGCTTGTAGTTTAGCAGAATTGGTTCAGGGGGTTGGTGCATGAGTTACATGTTGTGGTCATTGTGTCTCATGTACCAGTATTTGTGTGTAAACAATTGAGAAAAACTGTATTTTTTTTATTTGTAATTCTTCTGTTGTTTTGTATGTAGACCACTGTATGCGTAACATTGTGTTGGTTGGGATGTACACTGTGTACATTGTTTTTGTGGGGAAAATAAAATATATTTGTTACCGTGTATTTGTGTGTTCTGAGTATGAAAACAAAATTCTCAAATATTTTACAACACACTTATGTATGTACTGTCTGTAGGCTTAGTGTAACACTAAACAAAATAAAGACCTATTATGACGAATGGAGAAGAAGTGTTTTCCATTGAGCACATCAGTGTTACACTGGTTCTTATGTCTATTCATATGATGGTTTGTGTGTCTCATTTGAAAACAAAATACCAGTTTGAGAAGAAATAACATTGTTTTGAATGCAAAGTTTCATTTTGCAGGAGAATTGAGGGGTTTTGCCCATTGTATACGTGTGTTTTGATATGTGTATAGAGGTCTGAGAGTGTGAGGCATGCTTTCAGAAAATGTGTGTAAACAATCGAGAAAAACTGTAATTGTTCAAAATATGAATTACAGAGGATAGATATAATAAAATACATGGAAAAAAAATAGGACTAACAGGCGTAAAGAGTATAATGGACTGCGAGTGAAGGAATTAAATATTTGATTTGCTTTCTTGACTAAAATGGGACTAATGACAGAACCAGAAGATGGCGGTAATGCAACGTTAAGGATGCAAGCTGCCGTTAAACCCGAAGAAGAACGAGTTTGAAATCCCATTGTAACCCTGATGATCTCGCGAGGTTTGCGCTACAACTAATTCTGGCGGAAGTAGTTCTAGAGTCTCTTTTCCGGCGGCCATAGAGACAAGTCGGCAGGGTAAGCCAAGATTGCTAATGCATTTCTGAAACATCCAATGCCATCCTCGTTGATTTTACGTCCTCAAAGTTTAAAACACACATTATCGCTACACGTTATCCGTATGTTCAATATATCGGTGTTATTTTACACTCACAGTACAACATTACGGATGATTTAGTCTCCAAAGTTCAGGCAGTTGCTGCTATAGGAGCACTGTTCCCTCCCGTGTGAATAACGTTACCGTAACTTTACCCAAAACACATGGCTATGTTTTCCGTTTACGCGTCTTATATGTCGAGTCGTGTCGCGTTTAAGCACTCTTGAAACACAACATAAATATGAAAACGTAGGGATGTGTGCGCGCTTAGCGTCATGTCAAGTTGAAATAACAGTTTAGCTGTAGCACGAGCTGTTGGACGTGTTATCAAGACATGAATTCACAAGCTTTGAGTGCATTTTGTTAACGAATTTCTGATTTGTTCATAGAGAGATGTGCTAAGCTGCATCTAACTCAAATTAGTGACAGTAATTCTTGATAGTTTCATACTTACGCAAATGCTGTGTTGACTGAGGCTTATTTGTAACAATTGTATGTGTATACATTGATTCAATTAGCAGACTGAAGTTGAATTTGAATTGTCCTCTTTCATCACTAGCCATCATGAAGCTCAACAAATTTGTCACCTCCTCTCGGCGCAAGAACCGCAAGAGACACTTCAATGCCCCTTCACACATTCGCCGGAAGATCATGTCCTCTCCTCTGTCCAAAGAGCTCCGCCAGAAGTACAACGTAAGATCCATGCCCATCCGCAAGGACGACGAGGTCCAGGTGAGGACATTACTTTTTCCTACCTGATCAATGTATGACCATGTGATGATTTGAAATGTCATTTAGTTTCAAAGTATGTAGCCATAACTTTCCTTGCTTTATTTCCCCTCATCACCAGGTTGTCCGGGGACACTACAAAGGCCAGCAGATTGGCAAAGTTGTCCAGGTCTACAGGAAGAAGTACGTCATTTACATCGAGCGTGTGCAGCGTGAGAAGGCCAATGGCACCACAGTCCATGTTGGCATCCACCCCAGCAAGGTGTGTATCATATCCAGAAGTTTGTTTACATGCAAGACATGAGTGTCATTGGAAAAAAAGAACAAGTGGTTGTCCTGTGTCCAAAGGGCAGGATGGCTGATATATTATAAATGCAATTTGGTAACACTTTACTATAAGGTTTCATGAAAATGAACTAACGAACAACACTTCTACAGTATTTTATCAATCCTAGTTAGTCAGTCTTATTGTCTTCCTACGAGTTCGCACTTTAGTGCTTTGACAGTAGGGAAGTGCGGGCTCAACCAAAGTGCACCCTTCTGAATCCTAAATTGGCAAATGGGACACTCTACGGTCTCATGGACTTATTGGACACTCGCACTCGTCAGCCATTGCAAGTCCACAAGATTGGGCTAGATCCCAAATGGCACAGTTCATATGCACTTTCTGTCTTGTGGACTTAAAATGGCTGCTACGTGTCCGTTAAGCAGTCCTTCCAGAAAAATTCTGCTTTTTTTGTGATTTGTTGCGGGCAAAAATCCTTGATTATGCTGCACGTTTTCTTAAAAAATGCGTTGGAAAATGCGGGCTGTTAAGACAAAATTGCGGGGACTTGCAAAAACTGCGGTTTGATGAGAGAGAAAAAAAGCACTACATCACAGAAAGTGCTGGGAATATTTAAGTTCTCATCTTGATTTACTGAAGACCTTAATAAACACATGGGTCAAATTTACAAAACATTGAGTCAAACAATTTCTTTAGCTTTACAAAAGGAATATAAACTGAAGAACTTCTGAAAAAATGAATAAATAACTTCCTGTTTTACAGAGGTAGCTATACAAAACAGACATTTGAGTGCTTCCAATGCACAAAGTGCAATCTCTTAAAGGGTTAGTTCACCCAAAAATGAAATTTCTGTCATTAATGACTTCCCCCTCATGTCGTTCGACACCCGTAAGACCTCCGTTCATCTTCGGAACACAAATGAAGATATTTTAGTTGAAATCCGATGGCTCTTGTCGTTACAAAGTCCATCTCACTACAGTGGTTCTACAATAACTTTATGAAGCGACGAGAATAGTTTGTGCTAACCTAAATAACAACTTGTATAGTGATGACCGATTTAAAAAAACAGCATCATGAAGCTTTGAAGAGTTATGAATCAGCCAGTCAATTCATGATTCGGCTTGCGTGTCAAACCGCTGAAATACATGACTTTGGCGATCCAAACAGCTGAATCGACTCACTGATTCATAACGCTTCGAAGCTTCATGATGCTGTGTTTTGAAATCGGTCAACACACCGGGAAACTGCTTTGCGCAGTCTTTTACTGTTATTTTTGTTGGCAAATGGGAATTTGCGTGCTGCTTCATAGTTTCACCGATATCTATGGTTTCACCACGGGGTTTGCAGCTTTTTGATGACGTTCACGTCGGGTAATTACGTCACTTCAAAACGTTCCCATGGCAATAGGAGGAAATGGCGGCTCTTGTGTGAAGTAAACAAACATTTTTCAACTTTCTGCTAATATATATATGACTTTTTTGCAACGAAAATGCGGGGATTATGAAATCATGCTAGCCCCGCATATTTTGCACACGGAAATAGGCAATTTACGCTGCGAAAGTGCGGAGTATTTGAAAAAATGGGGCCCCAACATAAATATGCGGACTTTGGCTGATTATGCATTGAATCATGCGCTCGCATAATCACATTTTTCTGGAGGGACTGGTTAAGTCCACGAGACCATAGGGTGTCTCATTCATCATTTTAGGTTTCAGAAGGATGCTCGTGAGCACCCCCATAGCAGCCGTTATGCACCCTCGATGCGCACTTCAGCTGAGCCCGCAAGTTCCCGAGCTACGCAGAGGACTTTAGCCAGCAGTCAAAGCGGCATTACGTCGCAAAAGTACGGACTCTGAGGAAGACTGAATGTTTAGGGTGCCATTTGGGATCCAGCCGAGGAAGACTGAGGGTTTAGGGTGCCATTTGGGATCCAGCCGAGGAAGACTGAGGGTTAAAGGCCCGGGTATACTTCGGCCGTCCGCGTTCGTGCACCGCCCGCATGACGTTATTTTCGTCACTCGGAGGGCTCGCGGCCGGCCGCACACCCCGTCCGCGCGCAGCCAAAATTGTGACCGCGCGGACGGTCCGCGTGCAACAGCGCATGCGCCAGCAGTACAGAAGAGTCCACTAGGTGGCAATAAACACAGTATTGAGCACAGTGTTCAGCCGTCGAAGAAGAGTGTGCAAAGACCGGTTTAAAAACAACACGCTTGAAAAAAAAGAGAGATTTTTTTGATTCTTCAGTGTTTCTTCCAAACTATGTAGCAATGGTGGATGCACTACAGTTCTTCTCCGATCATGCCCAGCGAATGTCCCGTTGATGACAGGACTCAGTACTGCCCTCCGATGTCTGGTGGAGCATAGACACTTTTTTACTGCGCATGTGTCGAACGCGATCCTCCGCGCGCATCCGTTGTGTAGTATACTTTGAAAGACGTGACGCGTCCGGGCGCGGTAAGTGAAGTATACCCGGGCCTTTAGGGTGCCATTTGGGATCCAGCCGAGGAAGACTGAGGGTTTAGGGTGCCTTTTGGGATCCAGCTGAAGTCTGCCATTTAGGACAGGGCCTTGGATGATGCGACGGCAGCCACAGTAGAACGGTGCCAGTGCACTTACTATTTAGCCTCCTAATAATTTCTCTATTATTAAAAGGCCATGATTGAGAATGACCAATGGAGGGAATTGGTCCAGGACATCGGGGTTACACCCCTACTCTAAAGGAGAAGTGTCATGGGATTTTTAATGACCACCGAGAGTCAGAACCTCAGTTTAATGTCTCATCCGAAAGATGGCTAATACATTAATACCTAATACGTTACGATCAAATTTGTCTGTTAACATTAATGCACTGAACTAACATGAACATTTTTATTTACTAACGTTAAAAGGTTAGTTCACCCAACAATGAACGACATGGGTGTGAGTAATGGCAGAATCAAATATTTTGGGTGAACTATAACCCTTCATTATTAACAATTGTAAAAAATATTATGTAAAATGCATTACATTTTAGTTCATGTTAATGTTTTAACTAATCTTCTTACCAGTTAGTCTTAGACTAACTAGATTAATGCATTTCAATTTGTTTTTGTTCAGTGAGACTTTAGGCAAGCCAGTGAGTGTCAAACAATAGTCTGGCAAAATTTTGGCAAAATGGTCCATTGTCAGTGTTGTGGTGCATTAACCACTGCTCGTACACAAGTCCCTTTCAAACCAAACGGCTTTCTATCGGACAACGTGGTGAATTGACGTGACCAAATTGGGAATGAGCGACCTGTGGGGACTGAATTTCATCAAGCAAATGTAAATTACACCACTTTTATGCATTTGGGCAATCTGGTTATCGGCCAATGCCTCATCTATAAAAATATTAAATCTAGAAAAAAAAAAGAATATATATCTGATCAATTATAATCAATAACAATAAATACAACAATTTGCAGTACACAAAGATTAATAATCAGCATTATATAAACATCATGTAACCTAAAGTGCTCTGTTAGATATTTCAGTGTCCAAATGATGCATGTTTACAGTCATCAGGGGTTTATAAGAAATGAAGCATCTGATTGTTCTGCTTGAGTTGTCACCAATTTGCCAATGCAAAAGCTTACAGGATTGCATTTCAGTTACTTGTATTAGTAGAAAAACTGCTGATTTTCAACCAGCTTTGATTTGTTAAAATACAAGTAATGTATGTAAAGAACAATGTGTTCTCTTTCTCCGTTTAATTCCCCATACGTTTGCATTTTTATATCCCCGCTCATAGATAGTTGGATCAAGTCCACTGCATTATGGCTGTTGCAATTTTCCTACCTTTTTTGGAAAAATGTAATGCCATGTCCCATCATTTGGAGAGGAAAAAAAAAGCTTTTCTACTGCATAGACAGTCAAGTTTTAACAAAAGCCCATCTTGTCAGCAGTGAATTACGCTTTTAGATCAAAATCCTCTCTGAGATAACAAATTGTCTCCTGTATTAACCGCTTTATCAAAACAGAAATGCATCACTTGTCTGTAGGGAGAACAATTAAATGACTCCATGTCAAAACTGACATATGCAATAATTTATAATCAATTAAACTTTTGCATATTTGTGCTGTTTTATGTTGATGGAAAGGCTCACAAAATGAATCAATCTTTTTGTTCTTCAGGTGGTGATCACCAGGCTAAAGCTTGACAAGGATCGCAAGAAGATTCTAGAGCGCAAGGCCAAGTCCCGACAGGACATAAAGGAGAAGGGCAAATACAAGGAGGAAACCATCGAGAAAATGCAGGAGTGAAATGATTCTTTTGCTAACAATAAAAGACTGTAAAACCTGACATTTCTGTGCTTTCATCTTTATAAAAGTGTTGGCTTTGGTATGAAACAGAAGTGTGGTTTCCAATTGAATTTGAAATAAAAGAATTTGCCCCCCCCCCCCCCATTTCATATAACAGAAAATCACAGTTTTGAGCAATAGCTGGTTTCTAAACAAAAATGGGGGAATTTTTTTTTAACTGCTTCACAGATAGGCAAGACACAGGGAACTACTTACACTTCCTATTTGGCCACTTGTTTAACCGGGTTGTTTAAATGGGTTTTGTCAGTCTTTTTGTCATGGCAAGCAAAAAGCTGTATAATGTATTAAATGGGGTTCCCATGGCTTTTTAAAACTTGGAAATATATGGGAATTTTTTTAAATGTTTATTTCCAGGCATTGAATTTCCTTGGATGTATAATTTTTATAGTAAATATTTGGGTGGAGATCAGTATTTTGTCCAATAATTGCGAATGGCTAAAGTTTTAACCATTTAGATTTAAAGTTAATTTTTAGTACTTAGAAAACTCATCTCTTCCATGAGCACTTGACCATCTTAATTTTATATATATATATATATATGCGCTATTCCCTCTATATTCTAGCTTGTACTACTCTAGGTAATGTCCAAAACTTAGTATTTCAGGCATTTGTTGTGATTTTTTTTTCGCCTCTTCATGATGGATTGCTTCCTGTTTTCCTCAGTTGTAAGTCGCTTTGGATAAAAGCATCTGCTAAAGGAAAAGTGTTTAAAGTGTAAATGTTTAGTACATAAAGTAAAACTTTGTAATTTTTACTGAGAAATGTTGCATTAACAACTAGCTGAAAGTTTTATATTTTTATATCAGTTAAAGAAGTTTATTTATTTTATTTATTTTAAGTTTTGGTTAAGTATAATAACTGTGTTTCACATAGTTTATAATTGCTATAAAATATAAAAATAATTGCTTTTTAACAATGCAAAAAGGCAGCGGATAACATTTTAAATAATTCATACCGGTTAAAGGTTTCGTGTGACTAGAGTATATTAAATATATGCTAAGCACATACCCTACAGAACGCACATAATGTATCACCGAAACATCTGTAGTTAGTATGAAGCTTATTTGGTGTGATCTGAGTAATGAGGAAGAGGTGAGACATCAGTCATATGTCTGTTCTCTTCAGGCCCGAGGAGTCACATGACCATCGCCGTCCACACAGCAGCGGAGTGCGCGAGCGCTGTGGCGTCTACGAAGTTTGTTTTATAGAAAATAAGTCAATAAACCTCGATCTACAGAGAAATACAATGGCGGCTTCATCGTTTGCGATATCAGTGTCAGTTATGACAGTGTTTTGGGGTCTTATTGGTGGAGTTATTCCCTGGTTTATTCCCAAAGGACCGAATCGAGGGTGAGCAACATTAGCATTTCCTACACGAAAGTTTTCTGTAATACATCATCTATATTAACTTCTGTCTGTTTAGCGATGTATTTGAAATGTAAAAAGCCTGGCAAACTCAAAAAAATTAAAAAATAAAATGTTTGTAAACGATACAGTTTACTTTACGAAAACCAGTGACCGTCAGAATAAAATAAAGTTTGTGGTTTGACTTGCATGACAATTGGAAATACATTCAATTATAATCATGTCTTTAGTACAAATCAAAATCAAATATGTTGAGAAATATGTTAGTTTTAACATTCGGATATGTATGACTGGATCACGTGACCATGCCAAGTGACGAGGAACCTATTTTACACATTTATATTTATTCACAGTATTTTTAATAAGTGTTAAATATCTCTGTTTTTGCCCTTTAGAGTCATTGTGACGATGCTGGTACTAACTGCAGTCTGTTGCTACCTTTTGTAAGTACATTGCCTTAAAATGATCTCTGTTATCCATGTCTAGAGAGACTTGAGAAGATGTATAGCTGCTGTTTAAAGTGGTAATAGAGAGATTCTGTTCTGTTTAATTTGAAAGTCAAACACAGCCTTTGGGCAACTCCAGTATTGATTAGAAAAGAAATGCAACACACCCAGGCCAATGTGCTGTTTCATCCAGTTTAATAGCAAACTTATAAATAAATGTAAATAGTATTGTATGATGTGTTAAATAAGCTGATAAACTGTCTGCACTGTCCATGTTTGATGTGAATTATTTATTATTTTGAAGAAATATGATAGTGTTTGTTCTCTAACAGCCACTAGTAGGCAGTGCAGAATACTTTTTTTGCTGCCACATTTGTTCCTAAATTCAGTCTCTGTTGGCAGTATTGACTGCCATATTGTTCACTTTGTACTGTTGGTTTGATTTCAGCTGGCTGATTGCTATTCTATCACAGCTGAATCCGTTGTTTGGACCGGTACTGAGCAATGATACCATCTGGTACCTCTACTATCATTGGGCGTAGAGTCCAATGGTTCTTTTACAAAGCAGGTTAGCAGATCATTCTGAAAGTGCACTAACATCTTTCATTTTGTAAACTATTGTACCCTCACTTTGAGTTCCAGTCATTTTGACACGGAGAGGATTTTCTTTTCCTGTTAGACTAAAACTTACTGACTTTGCTCACACTGGACATAACAACTTCCCCCATCTTGTTACACTTGTGATGTTCCCGGTGTTCTGTCGATTTTTCCTACCTTGTCAGATTTTGCTACCTACCATTAAAACAGGCACAATTCAACAGCGGAAATCATATTCATGTGGTTAGAGGCTTTATTATCTAGCCTGGTTCTACCAGACTCTCGTACATTTCATTTGTACAGAGAGTCTGGCCACTCTCCATTGACAAGCGTTTACTTCCTTGAAGGCGGGTACGCTGTTGAAGTTTAAAACTATTGGATCTGCCATAACCAATCGCTAACGTTTGGTCGTAACGTATGTCATCTCAAACTAGCGCACAACATCAACGTCATCGTTCTCAGCCACTCCCTCTGTTCGCTGATTGGACCGGTTAAGATTTGACCGGAGAAAACCAGAGAATATACCGCAATCCCAGACGGAGTACTGAAGGAAAATGAAAATTGAGAGGAAGTACATAGTTTTCGATGCTTGTTTTTTTAAACAATATTGACGGGGGAACCTAGTACCGGAGTGAACGCAGGTTATAAGGATGTAGAAAGTATCCTTGTCTGAAACTTTATTTGTAAAATGAAGATACATTTCAATAACATAGTAATTATGGATGCTCCTGAAATGCATGGTAAATGCGATTTAATAAATGAACAGGATGGCACATTATTCAAGGATGTGCTTTTATTGCATGTTTAAAACTGCATGACATGTCTAAAATGCATGTGCACAGTTAAGATAAATGACAAAGTTTACTTGGGCAAGGCAAAATAACCACAATATTAGCAAAAACAATGATATAAGACTGCGCAGTTTTTGTCAATCAGATGCGCAAGGAAGTTGCGTTCATTACTATAGCTACAGTAGACTCTCGGCCATTAATCTGTGCTCTAGGTGCATTCTCTTTCAAAATTATCATTGGATTATAGAAAGAAAAAAAACAGCATTTTATTTCAAATGAAAATAAGACGCTCACATCTCCATCTGTTATTGTAGACCAAGCAGCGCTCAAAACCTACCGTTGTGAACAACATAACCATTTCACGATTTAAAGGGTTAGTTCACCCAAAAATGAAAATTCTGTCATTAATTACTTACCCACATGTCGTTCGACACCCGTAAGACCTCCGTTCATCTTCGGAACACAAATTAAGATATTTTAGTTTAAATCCGATGGCTCAGAAAGGCCTCCATTGGCACAATGCACTTTACACTCTCAAGACCCATAAAAGGTACTAAAGATGTCGTTATAAAGTCCATCTCACTACAGTGGTTCTACAATAATTTTATGAATCGACGAGAGTAGTTTTTGTGCGCAAAAAAACCTAAATAACGACTTGTAAAGTGATGACCGATTTCAAAACAAGGCATAATGAAGCTTCGAAGCGTTATGAATCAGTGAGTCGAATCATGATTCTGATCGCGTGTCAAACCGCCAAACTGCTGAAATCACGTGACTTTAGCAATCCAAACTGCTGAATCGACTCACTGATTCATAACGCTTCGAAGCTTCATGATGGATTGTTTTGAAATTGGTCATCACTTTACAAGTCGTTTAGTTTTTTTTGCGCACAAAAACTATTCTCGTCGCTTCATAAAGTTATTGTAGAACCACTGTAGTGAGATGGACTTTGAAATGACGTCTTTAGTACCTTTTAAGGGTCTTGAGAGTGTAAAGTGCATTGTGCCAATGGAGGCCTTTCTGAGCCATCGGATAAAATATCTTAATTTGTGTTCTGAAGATGAACGGAGGTCTCACAGGTGTCGACCAGGGGCGTAAATTTAATCTAACAGTTGGGGGGGACGATAAACATGAAATTTCTCAAGAGCAATTTTTGAAGGGGACACAAATAATACAGCCAAAATCGTACTTGTAAGGATATGTGTACCACAAAAAAAATATATAATAATATTTAAAAAAAACAAAAAAACATTTTGTGCTTATTTGGCGTTTTGGTGCACTGAAAAATGATCTAATGTCCGTTTTTCTTTTCTCTGTCATTTTATCTGACCAACAACACAAAGCGATAGTTGTTTAAATATGAGTAAGGTTCCCCACGCAGTCATATTATAATTATTAAATTATCTCGTATCTTACACATAGTATTTTATACTATTCAGATCTTTAGATATTCAACTGCAGCAAGCCCAACACAGATCTGGCGGAGCGACCGTCCGCATATACTTTAGATTTAGAATTAGCGCCAATTCGAGGGCGGGTTCGGGTTGCTTGAATTATGGGTTCATTAGCGTATTATTCTTAATGAAAAACACAGCAAGAAAACAGTACAATGACACACTCCCTTAAATAGGCACTTTTACATGTCGCTTTGAAACCAAATGTTCCGCGATCATCTTGTCTGTCAGCTGTTTGCTCTGGTGATTAATGAAATCTGACTCTCGTTCGGCTCGTGCTGTATTGAGCAGACACATTCAGTTTTTAACTGTTGTGTCTGTTCTCTAACTAAACAAAATTATTGTATTACTATAAAAATGAAAACGACGGTGGCCCTGGGCGGTGCCGCGGTGGGCAAGTGATGTTAACAGTGTTTAATCTGTATTAAAGAGAAAAGAGTCCGAAAGAGTTCATCTGATGTTTAAAGTGAATAAAATAGTATTGACAGCTTACTGGAGTTTCATAACTGCTGTCTGAAGGGCTTGTTGTCTCCACAAACTTGTGTTGTAGTTTTTTTTACGTTCTATGGGTAACGTCAGAGCCCGTCTCTGGTAACGTTAAGTTAGTTGAGGTGCGCAGTGGATCAAACCACTGTGGGGCAAGGGGGGAGGGGGGAACTCAACATTTTTCTAAACTTAAACGCATTTTTTTGTCCTGTTTGCTTTTGTATTGTTTTACTACTTACACATGTATTTTAAGTATATATCATTATATTATTTACAATACTCAGCATGGTTTTTAGGGGGGGACAGTCCTCAGATTGGGGGGGTCCTGTCCCCCCCGTCCCCCCCGTGATTTACGCCCCTGGACATGAGGGTAAGTAATTAATAGGGTTGGGTACCGAAACCTGGTGCCAATATGGCACTGGTACTTATATAACCGGTATGTACCGGACCAAATCAGAACGCAGATTTCGGTTCCTCATTTCGGTGCCAAAATTCAAACGTGCTTTTGCGCTTTGGCTGGCACCGAGCCAGAGACAGACGCTCAGCGCTGGTCACATCACAACTCATGACAACTATTCAGTGTTTTCAACCACATCATGTTTATTTCAGGTTTCAGACATTTAAATGCTCATAAGCTACTAGCAAAAAACACACTGTCTATGGAAGCGGCAATGACAATCCTTTCAGACGGTTATAATTTGACTAACGTTACGGGTTTTATTCACATCAGATACATGCACATTAAATAGTACCTATATAGTTTATAGGTATTCTTCTTCCAGTTCACTGGTCACTTACTTTCATGTATTTTGTGAGACGAGAATGAACTCAAGTGTTGTAAATCTGACAGATCCGATTCTGAGGCGCAAACTAACATGGCGCCGCCCATTGCGCTTTATAGATCAACTAACACACATTCGCTCATACATTTGAACATCAGATAGTTCGTGACACAGTTAAGAAGTTTGTGAATATTTTGAATAAAAAGAAAAAACGAAATAAACCCGATACAGCTGAGCTGTCAGCGCTATTGCGGCTGCTGTGTGTCATGTGAGAAACATGACGCGTCGGCATGGAAACATTAAGGCGATGCGTTCTAAAATATTTAGCCAGAGAATATGATCATATTTCAAAATAAAGCTGAAGCTCGAAGCTGGTTTGTAGCATACCAAGAATACAGTCTACTGCTGTTATTACTGTAACTGTTTAGAGTTATATTAGGCCTGTTGTAGTTGGGTTAGGTGGCTTAGGTTTTACTGTGAATTTGTAAATAAGTCAATAATAATTTGTAAATAAGTAAATTGTGTTTTGTATTTATTTATATTCATACATCTAAGTATACATTAAACTTTTAATAAATGGTTCAATTTAAATAAAAAAATAAATAGCCGTTTAAAGTCATCCACCTCGTTTTGTGGCCTTTTTTTTAAAAGTATCGGTTTGGCACCGGAATCGAAAAAAACCCAAACGATACCCAACCCTAGTAATTAATGACAGAATTTTCATTTTTGGGTGAACTAAACCCTTTAAGCTAAAATTATGTTTTTGGGTGCAAACTGTTGATGCAGGATCACAGAAGGAAACAATGACAATAAACACCATTAACCTAAGTGAATGAAAGGTAGGCTAATAATCAGCGATATGCGTTCACGTAGCCTATGGCTTTATTTGAATGTTTCAGCGTAGCATTCCTTAAAACTGTTTTTTCCCCCCATAAAACTAAGTAGTTCGAAGAATTATGTTCTACAGGGAGTGCAGAATTATTAGGCACGTTGATTTTCTGATCATATTTTTTTTCCAGGCACATTTGACCAATTCCAAACCACAGTAATCCTAATAACTACTATTGATTTAGTATTTAATAATGTATAAGTGAAATATAATTGTTCATGAAGGCTGGAAATGAAAATCACCTTATATTCAGGTGTGCAGAATTATTAGGCATGTTTTCTTTTACAGATAAATTGAGCCAAAAAAGAGATTTAACTCAGACTGAAAAGTCAAAAATTATTAAATGCCCATGAGAAGGATGCAATACTAATGCAATACTAGACATTGCAGTTAAGGCGTGACCATTGGACAGTGAAATGCTCGTTGGGTCAGCAGGATCTGACAAAAACAGGTGGTGAAGAAAAGACACCTGTTAACTGCAAAAGAATTAAGAATTAAGGTGAAGAATTAAGGGTGAAACCATCAGGAACCCTTTAGTCTCCAGCGCCACCATTTTCCAGAGCTGCAACCTACCTGGAGTCTCCAGAAGTGCAAGGTGTCAGGATCTCAGAGACTTCAGTTAGGTAAAGAATCCTAAAAAATGACCCCCACTAGATAAGAATCACAAGCTGAAGTGTTGTAAAATACATGAAGACTGTTTTTTTATAGGCTTAGAACCTTTCGAAAGAATTAAATTGACTTCCAATCATTATTAGTGAGCAAGAGACAAAATAATGCTAAACTCTGTTGAACTGTAAAGGGCTCTTAAAGAGGAGTCGATTCCCCTCAGGAAACTTTGGAATCGACTCTCAATTCCCAACACTTTGGAATCGATTCCCAGCCCTAGGTGGAGCCAGGCTATTTCTTATCATCCATACCTACCCTTTTAAATATAAATATAAATATATATATATATACATATATATATATATATATATTTTAAATGACGCAATATTGATCCCTGGTAGGACAATTTGACAGGTAGGATGAAATGTCAGGACACCGATCAAAAAATGACCGGCCAGCACAAAATTGCTTATAAATCTCTCATTATGATGTTATTGCCAAATTATGAATTCAGTCTTTTAATGAACTTGTTTTCTTTGAGTTAGGCCAGGTTAAATGTTCTGTTTAACCGTTTGCAGATGCCGGACGCTTGTACATTGCCAAAACGGAGAACATCTCACCATTAGGAAAACTCCTTGTGATTGAAGCTTTACATGCTGTTCTCTTACTCAAACGATGACTACCATATGACTGTTTGTGGTGTTTCTTTTTATTTATTTTATCTCATGTTCAAGGAAATTGCAATTAAATGACCTGGCCTGAGTTGAATGACCTGATTGTTGTTGGACAAATTAACCCGTCCCATTTATATATGTATGATTGTGTATGTCAAATAAAATTAAGAATCCAAATAATTTATATTTTATTGAAGATTTGCATTGTGTCCATTGGTACAACAGTTATAAAAAAAAAAAAAGCATGATCAGATTTCTTAAAAATCACAGTTACAGGCCATCTGAGATGATTATCAACTCGAGTTTGTCAGTGTATCTTTGGGGATTCTGGGTCGTGACATTGTGCATTCGCACTCTTCTCGATGAGGAAGCCCATCAGAGGAGACGTCACTGTGGTTTTGCTCTTTGGCTTGGCACACAGGACAGCAGGCCGTCAGCCCGCTCTCTCTGCAGGTGGTGCACGACAGCACGAGCTGGCAGCAGAAGTCTGTGGAGCACAGCTGATATTGATCCCACGGGCAACTGCAATATCTGCATTCTGGGGAAAGAGAAGTAAACGTTAGGTTTGTCACTCAGTAAACAGCGCTTATGAAAAAAGCATGCACTAGTACACACCTGAGATGATGTCTTTATTGAACGCAATGGCATAACGTTCATCAAACACAAAGAGTTTTCCGTGGTAGAAGCCGTCGGGGAACTGCTCGAGGTATTTATGAATGCCTCCCTTTAGCTGGTACACCTCCTTGCATACTTTCTGAAGAAAAAAAACACTCATGACTGAGGATGCCATTGCAGGGATGTGCATGTTTAGTCACCCCCCCCTTCAGACTCACTTTTGATCTGAGATAAGCCGAGCCCCGTTCACAGCGGATGCCCCCTGTACAGTACATCAGAACCTTTTTGTCCCGAAACAGATCCAAATTCTCATCCACGTAGTCTGGGAAGTAGCTGAATTTCCGGATGTTGGGGGCCAAACACTGATTGAACTGACCCTGAGAACAGACTGAACTATTAACTGTAACTTGCATAAAGTTGACATTATTGACTTTAAACTACTTACAATTTTGCTCTCGTAGAAGTTTCTGCAGTCCAGCAGTATTGTATCACTATTTGACGACTGATTCTCCACAAACGCCTTCACTTCTTTGTGAAATTCCTCTGGTTCCAAGTGTATTCCTTTGTGAAGTATAGCATTTGCATAAATACAAGAGATTAAAGGGATAGTTCACCCAAAAATGAAAATTAGCCCATGATTTACACACCCTCAAGTCATCCTAGGTGTGTATGACATTCTTCTTTCAGACGAATACAATCTTGAGTTATATTAAAAAAGTCCAGGCTAATCCAAGCATTATAATAGCAGTAATAGTTGCTCTGTTTTTGAAGTCCATAAAAAAAATGCACCTGTCCATCGAGTAACATGCTCCACGCGGCACCGGGGTGTTAATAAAGGCCTTCTGAAGCGAATCGGCGCGTAAATATCCAAAATATCCATATTTAAAACTTTATCAAGTAAAGTTCCAGCCGATCGCCTTTACTTTATAAAGTTTTAAATATGGTTATTTTTCTTACACAAACATATCGATTCGCTTCAGAAGGCCTTTATTAAAGGGATAGTTCACCGAACCAAACAGTATTTACGCTATTATTTCACCTCATATCAGACGAATGTCATCAGCTCTTCAGACCGCCATAACTTCCTGTGAGTAAGGTCAAAATACCGGCCGGGTCATAGATATATATACGTAGATTCCTCATTCGACCGATCCGCGCAGGCACTAATGAGGCATCTATGTATATATCTATGACCCGGCCGGTATTTTGACCTTATTCACAGGAAGTTATGGCGGTCTGGAGAGCGGATGACATTAGTCTGATATATGAGGTGAAATAATAGCATAAATACTGCTTGGTTTCTCGCAGAAACCGATCGTTTCGTGTCTTAAGACATCAATGTGTCGCCACGAGCCGCAGGGTTTCATTTGAAGTTGTCTGTGCATGTTTTTTTTACTCTAATAGAATTGGACCCCATTGACATGCATTATACGACTGGCACACAGCAACGGTTGGAGTTAAAAATCTTCATTTGTGTTCTACTGAAGAAACAAAGACACCTACATCTTGGATGCCTTGGGGGTAAGCAGAAAAACATAAAGTTTTTGTTTTTGGGTGAACTATCCCTTTAACACCCCAGAGCCGTGTGGAGCACGTTATTTGACAGACAGATGCATTTTTATGGACCTCAAAAACAGAGCAACAATCACTGCCATTATAAAGCTTGGATTAGCCTGGATTTTTTAATATAACTCAGATTTTTTTTGTCTGAAAGAAGAATGTCATATACACCTAGGATGACTTGAGGGTGAGTAAATCATGGGCTAATTTTCATTTTTGGGTGCATTATCCTTTTAATACACTCTACCATTCAAAAGTTTGGGGTCGGTAATATTTTTTTCATGGTTTTTCACCACAGGCTGCATTTATTTGATTAGAAATAGAGCAAAAACAGTAATATTGTGAAATAGCATTATGATTTCTGAACTATCTGAATTTTAAAATGTAATTTATTCCTGAGATGTCAAAGCTGCATTTTCAATATCATTACTCCAGTGTCACATGATCCTTCAGAAATCATTTAAATATGCTGATTTGTTGCTTGATAAACATTTCATATTATCAGCAATACTGAAAACAGCAGTGCTTTTTAATATCTTTGTAGAAACTTTGATAATCTGTTTATGATTTTTTTTTTTTTTGATGAATAGGAGTTCAAAGCAGTTTTTTTTAAACAATTTTTTTTGTAACATTATACATATCTTAACTGTCACTTTTGATCAATTGTATGCATTCCTGCAGAATAAAAATAAATCTTACCATCTCCAGTCCAAACTTATGAATGGTAGTATAAATACAACAGAATTACAAATTTGATCATATTTTAAAGATAGACACATTGAATAAACAACTGTTCTATGTATCAAGTGTTTCTCTTACCAGCCAATCGGTGGGAAAGGATATCCGGATCTACACCCATAGGGACAATTTCTTTGTAAACACCAACCTTCAGATCAGAAAAACACTCTGCACCTCCTTCACTTTTCTGCCAGAAAATTAAATGATGTGCATAGGGGATTTTAGATGCTTAATATCTAATCTCGGCCCACTTAAAATCTGAAGTAATTAACAGAAATGCAAATAAAAAATACAATTATGCCACAAAGGCTCAGATCTCAGGTTATGACATTGTTTAGATTCAGTTTGTGCCTCTATTGAGCACCTTATCAGTGTTATTCTTAACAGAGGCACTTGCTTTACCTTGAAATCCTGTACTTGCATTATTTTGAAGGTTGGATGTGACCGCATTGCCTTGATGTAAAGATTAGTGGCGGTTTTGGTGCCACCAACTGTCCCATTGATCCCCTCAGTAGCCACTCGTACCTGAGAACAATCGCAATCCCTTCAATTAGAAACATACATTGCAATAAAGGTCTTGTACGGATTTTATTAATGACTCCAGGTTATTTACCTTGCCTGTCAGTTGAAGTTTTGAACAAAGCTCTTTCTGCCACTGACAAATGACCCGAGGATCATTTAAATGACAGTAGCAGTAATACAGCAGAACTTCACCTGGACCCCTATAGAACAGATTAACTCCATGAAAACCATCAATCTTCACATAAGCACAGCAAAAGGTATCAGATCATGCAATGCACCTACTTGATAAGGCCATCCTCTGGGACGTGGCTTGTATCAGGGATCCAGGATGATATATCTGTTGATTCATCATTAATGGCCTCTTCCATTGAGTCCTCGCTGTGAGCCTGCAGAAGCATCACGTCCAGTGTCTCAGTGGTCAGCTGGTGAATCTCACTGGCATGGGTGTTGGCAACATGTTTGTGGACCGATGATGGCTCTATGAACGACTGTCCACAACAGTGCCAAAGATCTGGTGAGGTGTTTTCACAGGTTGGAGGAACTTTCTTGGAAGCCACAAATGCTGCAAATGTCTAAACACCATGGAGGAAAGTACTGCTATTAAAGGGATAGTTCACCCAAAAACCATAATTTACTCACCATCAAGTTGTTCCAAACAGGTATGGATTTCTTTCTTCTGCTGAACACAAAAGAAGACATTTTGAAGAATATGGGATTCCCATATTCCTCATTGACTTCCATAGTACGTCAAAATATATTTTGTGTTCAGCAGAAGAAAGAAATTCATCCCGGTTTGGAACAAATTGAGGGTGAGTACATGATGACAGAATTTAAAATGTTGGGTGAACTATCCCTTTAAAACACTGCAATCATAACATCAACAAGTATGACTTAAAAAGATCACTAACTCACCCTTTTCTTGACATAAGAGTACAGTTTCCTTGTTGCTGAAAAGTCAGGTTTGTCGTCTTTATGGACTTCTGGAGCAAGACTCTCAACATCCAAATCAACAAGCACACTTGCCATTATTAATTGTAATATTGTCGTCCAATGATTGTATATAAGAGGAAACCAACTATTAACACTCACAATCCTTCAATGTTTAAAAACAAAACACGCTAAAATGTCTCATATAAAGCATTTTCAACCTCTTTTCGTGCAAATGATTTCGTTAACCCTGAACCGATTAATGAAATACTACAGGTTAATAAAACTGAACACACAAGAAAACTTAACGTGCATTCATGTCTGTGAGGATAAGGATTCGCAACTACCGGTGTCCATTCGTGAATGAATCATTCGTTTGAGTGCTTTTTAGATCGTTTCAAAGCAGCTTTGCAGTAATAAAGAGAAAATAAGGAAGTTCAACAAATATAAGACCAATTCTGTTGTAAAGCAGCTGTACAGAAGACAATAGTGTCATTATTAAGCTCAGGTCAGTTCAGTGTAAAAGAGAAAACGCCATGGCGTAAAGGAATCGCTAGATTTTTCTTGAATTGAACTGCTCGAAGGAACCGATTCGATGGACTTCTTATCAGGAGTCGCAACAATACACGTGTTTCCGTTGACGCAGCTTCTAGCCCGGATGTGTTTTCCTCAAATCAAACCGCTTTTATTTTTCTAGTGTGTGGCTAGCTAACGGCTGTAATCATTCAAAGCTACAAGCTTTTCTGAACGCAATTCAGTGGATAAATAACATTTTGAAAAAGTGTGTTCTTTGTGTTTCTTTCATACTCTTTCAACAATTTGAATATTAAGTTTGAGAAATGTCCAGGCGAAGGCACAGCGATGAGGGTGGTGATGGTGAGTGGGTTAGCGTGTTAGCATGCACGTTGGCACAGCTATGTTTATGTAATTTACATATTGTATGTTTGTTTACTGTTATGAGTGCTTAAACAAGTCTGTATGGTTGCAGTGTTTGGCGTATGTAACGTTAGTCTGTTTATTTGCATTAAGTACATTTGCATTTAGAAAATGCCCAAAGTGACCAATTAAATGCTACTTTTTGGGCAGATAGGAAGCTTTCAGATAAACAAAGTTCTTTGAACTTGATTATAATCATTTAAGGTAATATGCAAATCTCATTTAAAACATTTTACATTTGTAGGATTAGTTTTAAATTCTATCAGAAATTCCGTTATTCCTTAGTGATTTTTGCTCCTTATACTTTGCTTATCTCAATACCATTTCATTTAACCTTATTACTTTAACATTTAAATGTTTATATTTTCGCCTACAACCTCATTGCAATAAGGCATCCCTTAAACCTGACCTTCAAAATCCAGCTAATTGTGTTGTCATGACTGTTAGAAGGGACCATAAATAATTCAAAATGGACAGTTCTTTTTTATTTTTATGAAATAATGCAGTTTTTATTATAAATTATTTTATCCATGCTTGTCATTATTTAAAAAAAATAATAATAATAATGTGCCCTTGAATCAAAATAACTTATCTTTTCTTTTACCATCCAATTAGTTTATTATATACACATTTATTTTCTGGTTTGAGAAGCTTTATCACAATAGGGAAGAAAAGACTATCGCAACTACCTCTTTGACTGATCTGGAGTCATTTCCAGCGATAGACCGAAATATCAACCGACCAAAAATAATCAATCAGATGATTGATATTGGCCGGTGACAGTGTTCGCTTTGTTGAATAAAATAAATGTTACTTCTAACTTGTCAATTACAAAATATACCTACGTCCTTGTTGCAGGAAAATATATATATATATTTTTGTTGATAGAAGTCACTTTTCTTTCAAATCTCACCTATAGGACTTTGTTCTTGACTTTTTCATTCCAGCCGCCGCCCAGCCTCACAAACGGAGGAGGACGTCTGAACCCATTGAGATTGAAGACCGCCTGGAGTCGCTGATATGTCGTGTGGGAGAGAAGGTATGTCACAAGAAGTGCTGTTTCAATTGTATTAATTACAATTTACAAAAGACAACTGATTAATAATCACATTTTTTCTGTGTATGCTTCCAGAGTACGTCCTCCTTAGAGAGCAATTTGGAGGGTCTTGCTGGTGTGCTGGAGGCTGATCTCCCTAATTATAAAAGCAAAATCCTGCGCATTTTATGTGCTGTGTAAGCAACCTACTCTTTAAAGGGATATTTCACCCAAAAATGAAAAATACCCATACAAACCCGTGAGACTTTCATTAATCTGAGAGCTTACTGTCCCTCCATTGGCAGCTCCGTAACTTCCACTTTGACGCTTCAAGAAGAGATTCTAAAACAAATCCATATGAATTGAGCAGTTTAGTCGAAATTTACAGAAGAGACACGATTGCTTTATTGAATTTAGACTTTTATTCACACATAAACGTTCATCAACTCACTCATCAGTCGTGGTAAATGGAAGCTCAAACATTTTTGGCTTCAGCAAGAACCAATGAGGTTAATTCTCGTGTTATGCATCACGTTCGCTTGAACGTCAAATGATTTGAACTTATCCGCTCAATTCATATGGATTGGTTTTACAATCTTCTTATTAACTTTTTGAAGCATTAACGTGTCAGTGGTGTAGCGGTCTGTGGAGGGCAGAAATGTCTCAGATTTCATCAAAAAGATCTTCATTTGTGTGAACTAACCCAATAATTCTGTGTGGTTTCATTTCGCTTGAAAAATGAATCTAAAAAAAATCTATTTTTTTCACAGTGCACGGCTTTTGCCGGAGAAGTTGACGGTTTACACAACACTGGTTGGACTTCTCAATGCTCGCAATTACAACTTTGGAGGAGAGTTTGTGGAGTCCATGATCCGACAACTCAAGGAGACACTAAAATCAAACCTTTACACTGAGGCTCTTTACTTGGTATGTGGTGTTTAGCTTTTATTAAAAAAAAATCTCTCAGAATTTTCATAATTTTGCTGGTGTTTAATTTCCTGTGTGATCCGCAGGTGCGCTTTCTCAGTGATCTGGTGAACTGTCACGTCATCGCAGCTCCCTCCATGGTCGCTATGTTTGAGAACTTTGTCAGTGTCACACAGGAAGAAGACATACCACAGGTAAACGTGACCTCTGGCTGCCTTGCAGATCATGTTCATAGATAATCAGGCTAACAGATGTGTCCTTACAGGTGCGATCTGACTGGTATGTGTACGTTGTGCTGTCCAGTCTGCCTTGGGTTGGCAAGGAGCTGTACGAGAAGAAGGATGTGGAAATGGATCGCTTGCTTAACCAAATCGAGGGATATTTAAAGTAGGTTCCTCTTTTAGTTGTATCATTTTAACTGAAGTTTATTAAACATTTAGACAAAATATTTAAAAAAGGAGAATATGGAGATCATACTCTGAAGAAAAAAAACTTCTGATGGCTTTTTTAATGAAAAACAATAGGATCTTGATAACAGTGTAGCAGACCACTTACATGAACTGCATTTAAATATTAGTGGTCACTCTCCTAGGGATGTATCAGCCGCCGATATTTATTGGCCGATTTTTGTTCAATTGACAACCATCGGTATATCGGCTATAGCATGAAAAAGGCAGATATAACAAACCGATGGTTTATTAATGAACTACGTGAAGGCACTGAGCTATATAATGTCTGCTGCATAATCCAAAATTATAATGTAATATTCCTGCTGCGCTGCTGTCTGTGTTTTAATGTTTATCAAACAACAAAAAACCAACAAACAAAAAAGAAATCGCTCTCTTGTCTAAACTTTCATAAGGATTCATTTCCGCGATGCGGACAACGCAGACAGAATCCAGTCATAAAAACGAAATTTACTGCAAATGCAGAATGGCATTTAGTTTTGATGCATAAATAAAACGTTTGTCAGTAGGCCTACACTTAAATAAAATTGTGATGTATACTAGTATCTGTGAAATATTAAGCCACAAAAAGCATGTTTAAATATGAATCCTGCATGTTTCTGTGTCTGTGTGACGCAGGCGCGCGGTTTCATTTACCCCTCTCTCTCACACACACACACACACACACACACACACTCGCTCTGAAACTCGCTGTGTTTTTCAGCCTCTGCCACCTCAATATGAAGACATGAATGCATCTCCAGTCACTTCATGAGCATTTTACCGTTTCATTCGACAAAATCTATCGCCATATCCTAAACACACACACAGTAACTCGAAGCACACAGCAACCCATCAAAATAAAAGTTCAGGTTTACAAAGTAATTGTGACAGGATTAATGTTGTACAGAAGAGTTGCGTCTCAATGTAATAATAATATATGCATTTAATTTATACAGTGAAGAATATGCAGTGTTATTTAACATTTAACTTACTTAAAAAGCACTGTTTATTTCATATTTTCTTTTGTATTTATGTTGGCCTGCTGAATGTTCCTGTCTGTGTTCATTAGAAATGATTTGATAATTCAGCAATAAACTAGCTAGTAGGCTATAAGTTAATGTAATGTTGTTTATTTTTATTTTGCTGATTTAAAACATGATCAAAACGCTCTATTTTAAAGAAAAAAATTCAAATAAAAGGGCAAGTAACAAATATCGGTATCGGCCAATAAGTGTTTGTAAAAATCGGTATCTGCCCCAAAAAATCATATCGGTGCATCCCTACTCTATCCCAATAATATGTCTTAGTAAGATGATGTTTAAATGCTTAGTTTTATGATGATAAGCTTTGTATTTTTTGGATAATCAAGCAAACCTACGTTGCCTCAGCCCAGTTAGTGTTTATCTTGAAATATTACTAACAATACAAGTAATTCTTGTATTTTACTTTATAAAAATCTGTAAATATTTCACAACAAAAAGACATGAACCACGACCTTTATACTAAAAGGCCTTTTACTTGCTAACAACGACAGAAGTCATGTAACTGATTGTGGACAACAGGTTTTGATCATGTTGATAATTTTGAAGAAATGTGCGTATCAAATGTTATACAGTAGGCTTTATAGTTTTTTTTTTTGTCCATTTGTAAAGTGCAGCGATGGAAAAGGTGCCAGTTTTGATACCATGTTCTCTTTAAAACTACTAATGTTTAATTTTGTAAATATTATGAGGTTTGACAGCTAAAATGTGGTTATACTGGTAGAGTACAAAGGAGTCTCCTGTGAAATGTCATGATCTGGGTTTTGCTACAGGCGGCGTCAGAAGATTCATGTTCCCATGCTGCAGGTGTGGACTGCAGAAAAGCCCCACCCACAGGAAGAGGTGAGAAACAGACTACTGGCTTCATCCAGGCCTGCTACTTTAAAATGTTGCATACTGAGATTTTTACACTGTTAAAGACATGGATTCCCATGCTAAACATGGACATGGTTTAAAAAAAAAAAAAAGTTGGACGTTTGATGGAGTATTTCTGTGCCAAAAATACTCCTTCCGGTTTCGGAACGTTTTTTTTCGAGTATGGGTCCATTTGACGTAAGCTAGGGCGGAATGTCCTTGTACGGGCCGTATGACGCGACTAGAGCGAGAGGGCAAATGCACGCCCATTATAGCGCTGTGCTCGGCTTTAGGGAAGCCGGCTGCGCTGCAGTCACAGGACGTCACGAAATCAACAATGTCACCAAAGATGTGTGTTTTTGTCTGTCTGGGACAACCCAAGACAACCCTGTACAGCTTCCCAAAGAACCCAGCGTTAATGGGATCACTGCATTTCGGCCCGGTTCAACTCCGGGTTTGTAGCTCGTCTAATGCTGAAAGATGGAGCGGTCCCAGCGATTAAGGTTCGCGGTCATGTGTTGGAAGCAGGCGGTGAGTAAAACTGCTTCAAATGTCTTGGTAAAAATCAAAAGTGTTGGTAGCTATCGACTCTCATACGCTACTATTCCATTGTTTTTCTATGTAAACACACACTAGTCTGATGTGCAAAACCTTTCCGCTTGCTACTGCTAACATTAAATCGCATACAATAGTCCATAAATCAAATTATGTCCTCATAAACCATGAGTAAACACACACAAATGTTACAAAACTCGCGCATGACAAGCCGCTATAAGCAGTTAACTTAATGGTATGTACTGTAAAACTTTTATAACTTTGAGACGTCCTGCTGTAGTCGTTGTTGCTTCTACTGTTCAATTTCAGCCTCTAGATCTGATTCTGGATCATATATATGTAGGCTAAATCCGATTGATCTCCATGGTTTATTTAGGATAACGTTTTTTCCACATTTAAAGTCCCTGTGAAGTCAAAACTAAACATGTGTTCTGAGTTCCTCACACCACAGATAAATGTGTTATTAACCACCCAGCCAAATTTGAATCATAAAAAAATCCGGGAAGTACATAAAATAGCTTATCAAAAACCTGAAAAAATGAGCAGCATTCTCTGCTCTCAAACGCTGGGGGTGTGTCCGCTGTCGGCGCCGAAACCACGCCCACTCGCGGGAAAGCGGCAGTAGCACACAAGACAACACTCACTGATCACGAGCGTCTATGATCACGATGCACCAGATGTCGGCGGGACGGGAGGATGAAGGCCTGGGCGGGGGATAGTCGGTTCTGCAGCGGATTATCAGTGAATCCCAGTTGTCTCCGGTTAAAGTTTGTAAAACGATCCGGTGTAAAGTCACTGCAGAGGCAGGTGTCGGTGATGATCCTCAGCTCTCCACCAAGGTTGCTGTTCACAAAATTAATCCACTTCTTCATCGTTTTTATTTTGTAAGCTGTTATGTAAGTTGTTGACTATAGTAACTAACAGTACTAACAGTAACTCGCGATCGAACTGATGCGAATGTGCTCTAGTTATAGCGTTTTAGCCCTGCCCAGAAAATCCTGAACACAGCAACGGTGAAAAACTGTTTAACGGTCTAACTTCTGAATTCAGTACTTCATAGTTCACAGTCTTTGTAATGTGTTTCAGCAATACATTTCTAACATTTATAATGTGTTTAGAAACAAATCTCAGAATTGCCTTTACAGGGACTTTAAGGATGTCACAGCTTTCACCTCTCAACGCAATCGCTGCGCGCGCTCCTGATTCTTTAGCTCCGACCAGACGATCAGCCGCTTTGTTTTTTTCCAGAAAGACTCGGTACAGCGTATCTTTCTTTTATAAATATAATAAAACTAAAGACTTTTCGGGGATGTGAAGGATGCAATACTACTCTATAGGTACTCAAGATTGACATGAGATTGACTGAAACTGAGTGTTTCACCCCCCCTTTAATATAATCTCGGTTGGATTTTAATTCTGCGTTCACACCAAACGGGAATAGAGCATCTATCACGTCTAGTTGGACGCCTGAACATTTTAAATCCATTCGCGCGTCCACAGTGAATTGTACGCACGTTTAAATCGAGCGTTTGAAGCGAAATAGACGCAACCAGTCCATTTTGGCTTCTGTCTAATTTGGCTAGCTTCTACAAAGGGACAGATGAATTTGCACCGTAGAGTTTGATTAGAAACACAACCTTTGACATCAACAAACAAGATATGTAAAGTGCTTTATCTTCCCTTTTAAAAGATAGAGTAGTTCACTTCAGAATTAAGATAATTTACTCACCCCCACGTCATTCAAGATTCATGTCTTTCTTTCTTCAGTTGAAAAGAAATTAAGGTTTTTGAGGAAGACATTCCAGGGTTTTTCTCCAAATAGTGGACTTCAATAGGGTACAACGGTTTGAAGGTCTAAATTGCAGCTTTAAAGAGCTCTACAAGATCTCAGCCGAGGAATAATGTTCTTATCAAGTGAAACGATCTGCCATTTTCTAAAAAATATAAAAATGTAGCCTATATACTTCTTAATTTCTTTGCGACTGAAGAAAGACAGACATGAACATCTTAAATGGAAGATTAATTCTAAAGTGAACTACTCCTTTAATAGGCTAAATTATTTTGCTCCTTGCCAGTGACCCTGTCAGAACAGACCTGCAACTAGGGCTGCGTATCGATTCAGATGTTCCAATTCGATTCAATTTCGATTCGCAAGCTCTCAAATCGATTCGATTTCGATTCTCGATTCAATTTTGATTCAACTCAAAGAATATAGATTTAATTCAAATAGCCTACTATATTTATTCAAAAGAACAGTGAACATGAGTTTACAAGTGGGTAATTAAAAAGAAATGAAGAGCCACAAACCTTTATATTAAACTTTTTTTATTTTAGGGACACTTGAGTAGGCCTACATTAAAACAGAACCCATCTCTATATTTCAAATGCATACAATTATGTTAAATACAATACAATGTAGTTTTTATGGATATTTTGATACACTTATTCTAAAACATAATAAGGATATTGAATGATTTTCAGTAAAGGACAAGCATTTCTTGTGATTTAGCCGACCGTCATTCAGACTGTCCGTTTTTATGGAGGCTTTTTCCTCCAGGGGCGTCTGAGCTTTGATTCATGCCCCGGATGATGCATTATATTTCGTCACTATCTCTGTTATTTGCGTGCCTTCCTTAGATGCGATTGCCATTCGATTTTATCTTAACGACAAGCATATATGCTATATCGGGCAGGATCGACTGGAAACCCCCGGGAAAAAAAAAAAATCTATTCTTGGCCTTGAGAATCGATTTTGAATCGACCACATTTTAAAAAACGATTAATCGAAAAATCTATATTTTTGCCCAGCCCTACCTGCAACCCACCAATTGAGAACCAATCCTCTATCTTTTCCCTTAAACTAATTCCTCTCTGTCTGTCTCTGTAGTATTTGGACTGTCTCTGGGCCCAGGTGCAGAAGCTGAAGAAGGACCGCTGGCAGGAGCGTCACATCCTGAGGCCTTATATTGCATTCGACAGTGTGCTGTGTGAAGCCTTGCAGCACAACCTGCCCCCCTTCACCCCTCCAGCTCACTCTGATGACGCTGTCTACCCCATGCCTCACGTTGTCTTCCGCATGTTTGACTACACTGATGCCCCAGAGGTACAGTAATGTTTTTACATTGTTATAATGGTCCATCTGAGGAAAATGCTTCATACTTTAAAACATGAATCTGGGCTCATTTAACTTCCACAATATGATGCATGTCCATGTGAAACAGAATATTCACGAGGAAGTAATAGGGATTGTTAGGCTGTGATGTTATTAGTTAAGATTATTTTTCCACACGTGTGTGGCTTTGTATATGTCAGCTGGAATTAGGAATTGAGATTTTTGAAAGAAGTCTCTTATGCTCACCAAGGCTTAGGGCTGGGCCGATAAACGATATCATATTGAATCGCGATAAAATTCATGTCGATAACGATGATAAGCTCTGGCCATTTTTACTCGATATAGATTACTCTTAACACCCAATCACACAGCAGAAATAGACATCAGCCAGTCAGCGTGCAGCTCTTAACATGCACATCAAAAGTACATGCTCTACTTGCGAGAAGGAATAAGTGAGTGTGGCGACGAACGTTAATTCAAAAGTGAAACTAACCTAGAGTCATCCAAAGACGACAAATTTGTTGATAAAAGGTAGCACGAATTGTTACTCATTTGAACCGCTTCACACAGACCATTAATCCGCTCGGGTCAAAGTCCAAACGGCAGCGAGCTCACTAGAGCAGATCCGTTTCTCTGATCGGTCACGCAAACACTGAACAGCGCTGTGAGATCCAAACGCATGCATTCAATGAAAAATACAAATGCCTTCGTGATTTAAACTAGTTTAAAGCCAGATTATTAAACAGCGCTGACAAACAGCAGAAACACTGTGCTCAATTATACAGTCAGAAGGCTTTTCCATCTTATCCATCATTTACCATGAATTTACTGTTGTGACTCTAACTACTGCACCATGGTACTGTGGCAGATCTGTGGGATATTCATATAGAATTTTATTATATTATTAATTTAGACATGTATTAAAGGAGTAATGGAATATTATTACAGTATTTTTTTTGCATCACAAAATGCTCATTCACATTTATACTATATATCAATATGCATTTATATCAGTATGCATTTATACTAAATGTTTTTAGGCTAGGTCTACTGTTTTTCATACAAATACCATAGAAAACATATAGATACATTTTACCATGGTATAGTGAAGAGCTATATGCATGTTTTTAACTGTGGTTATCATGATCTAAATCTATGATACTATGGAAGACCAATGGTTAATTTTAATAAAACTCAGTCATAATATTTATATTTTACAATATAAAAATACATTTTTTACAGTTGTCCGTGTTTTTGTTGATGAACATAAATTTACATCAGCATCCTCCTAACTCAAGCTACTACTACTGTCAACTCACTGTCAAATGTGCATTTCTAAGACAAAACTTGTAATATGATTAATACTGCACTGCAAACTGTGCCGAAGATATATGCCAAAGTCAGGCAACACAAACCTTCTTCATGACTAGAAACAATATCACCCGTTAACACATGCAGAAACTAACACATTCATTTTTTTCTATTAAGAAATGCATTTCAAAATGTCATATTAAAGGTCCTGTTCTTCGTGATCCCATTTTTCAAACTTTAGTTAGTGTGTAATGTTGCTGTTAGAGCATAAATAATACCTGTACAATTATGAAGCTCAAAGTTCAATGCCAAGCGAGATATTTTATTTAACAGAAGTTCCCTTTCAAAGCCTTCAGCGAACGGCCGGTTTGGACTACATCCCGGTACTCCCTGCTTTAATGACGTCAGTAGAACAGTTTGTCGACTAACCTCCGCCCACAAGAATACGCAAAAAAGGGGGCGTGGTTTGGTTGCTCTCCCACGTGGAGAAGAGGAAGTGTTGCGTTTGTAGAGTGTTTGTCGCCATGTCGCCGAGACCAGTCGAGATGCTGTTATTTTCATCCCGGAGGCAAATCACCTTGAAAAACGGGACCTTTAAGGAAAAATGACTGGAAAAGAGTAAGTTACTAAAAAATGTGAAATGTTTGTCATATTCTGACAATAAAAAATAGTTTAAAGCCACAATTAACAGTCTGGTTTCTACAACTTTCAAATGGGAGCAAAAATCTGCCTTTAAATTTGAAAGAGAGAAATATTTTACATTTATCGTGATAATTATCGATATCGACTGATATGAAAAGATTTTATTGAGATCACTTTTTGGCCATATCGCCCAGCCCTACCAAGACAGCATTTATTTGATCAAAAGTACAAAAACACTATTTTTATTTTAGTTGATCAAACATACAGTAAAAACGATATATATATATATTATACACACACAATTGTTTTTTTTAGATTGATATTTAAAACCTTTAACCTTATATCTTAAAATGTAATTTATCCCTGTAATGGCAAAGCAGACTTTTCAGCAGTGTCACATGATCCTTCAGAAATCATTCTAATATGCTGATTTGGTGCTTTAAATGTTGAAAACAGTTATGCTGTTTAATATTTTTTGTGGAAACCATGATTGTTTTTTTTGTTTAAATTTCTTTGAATCGAAAGTTCAAAAGAACAACATTGACTCAATTTAATCTGTTCTTGCTGAATAGAAGTAATTTCTCCAAACATTTGAATGGTAATGTATAAACAGTTGTAGTATTTTTATTTATTTTAAGGTTATACTTCATTCATGTTCTTGTGGATGCTGTTTTGTGTGTAAGTGTGTCAAAGTCTGTCTATGTGTTGTCAGGGGCCTGTGATGCCAGGAAGTCATTCAGTCGAGCGCTTTGTGATTGAGGAGAACCTGCACTGCATCATCAAGTCTCACTGGAGGGAGAGGAAGACCTGGTCAGTCATCTGCATATGCTGATACCATTAGAGTTTGAAGGCCTAGTGGGCTGATTTTGTTTCTTTGAAACCTAGTTTACACACTTGGCCTTCAACTGTTGTTTTTTTTCCTCTCTCTTTTTTCTTTTCCATCACAGTGCTGCCCAATTGCTCAGCTACCCGGGAAAAAACAAGATACCCCTTAACTACCATATTGTGGAGGTAAATGGCAATGTGATGCTTATCATTTTTATTTGATAATGTGGCAAAATATTTGACTTGGATATGGGACTTGGATTTGTCGTTTTAGTGTAATGCTAATCTGTATCTCTCTGTAGGTGATCTTTGGCGAGTTATTCCAGCTGCCCAATCCTCCTCACATTGATGTCATGTACACTGCGTTACTCATTGAGCTCTGCAAACTGCAACCGGGCTCTTTACCACAAGTCGTATCCTTGTTCATACTGACTGAAATCCATGTGAATTTGTGTTATTAATTGATTCCTCCTACATATTGTGCCACAGCTCTGACAGGAAGACCCATGTTTAGACTTGTGTAAACATGGAATGAGTGTTCCCTGCTCTTGTAGTTTTCTTTAACCTGCCGTTATTCAGCTCGCTCAAGCCACAGAAATGATGTACATGAGGCTGGACACAATGAACACAACCTGTATAGACCGGTGGGTCTGAATAGATGGCTAAACCACTCACATTTGTCGATTTACATTGGTTGAAATATCAAGAAGTAACGTTACCCAGCTGAAAGTCTAAAACTATGATGAGGCTTTCACACTGGGGGCCTTTGCTGCGATCCAAATGTGATTTGTTTCCGTCTCGCAGTGTTGGTCTGGTTTCAAACTCACTGGTGCATTCACGTTCATCTTGCATCACAAACGTGCATGGCGCATGAAAGAAAGCATTTTTTTAAAAACTAATTTGGTGCTATTATGCGAAGCAGAGTGAATGATACTGCTTCGCATTAAGGTTGCTTTCTGGAGCTTTCAAACGGACTCTTTTGAGGAGACCATTTCACTTGCTCCTCGGATTGCACTCATTCTGCACAATGACACTGTAGCTTGTATCCAAGGTAATTTATCTGTAATCCCTTACATGCGTTTTGTTGAACTAATGTTATCAGCTAAAACGCATGTGTCGGATACTTTACTTCCTGAATGAGCGCATCCGAGTCGCAGTTGCTTTCACATTCACACAAATCGTGCCACAGTTCCATTGCAACCGTAGTGCGCAAGCTTTTACATGATCAATTTTTAATGCGATCCGTGCTCTGTTATGAGCTAAACTGCCAGAGTGAAAGCACCCTCAGATTGACTTTAAAATGGATTGAGAATCTTCAAAGATTTTTATCTCTTTTAATGTTTCTCGAATGTGTTGGATTATTCTGCTTTTCAGACTCATCAACTGGTTCTCGCATCATTTGAGTAACTTCCAGTTCAGATGGAGCTGGGATGACTGGTGAGGATGACTATTTACTTCTGGGAATCACATTGATCTGATTCTCTTATATTTGTACAGGCTGTGCATTGTCTCTGTGTGACGCTGTATTTATGTATTGAACTCTGATCTGTTCAGGGCTGACTGCTTGACTCAAGACCTTGAAAAGCCCAAACCCAAGTTTGTTAAAGAGGTTTTGGAAAAGTGTATGAGGTAAATTTGACACGTTTTTCATTCAGTTGCATTGCAGCTTTTTATAATTGCTGCTCAGACCCAGTTAATTCATGATGTGCTGATTATTAACAATGAGCCTTGATTTATAAATCTGCAGGTTGTCGTACCATCAGCGGATAGTGGACATTGTTCCTGCAAGTTTCTCTGCCCTGATCCCTGCTGACCCTGTGTCCTTTTATAAATATGTTGAGGAGAACAGCTGTATGTTCAGATGCATGAACACATCTGTGATTTAATGCATACATACATACATACATACATACATGCATACATGCATGCATGTTTGCACTGAAACGAAATCTTCAATCTTTAATTCTACCTTCTCAAAATGACAACCAGCAAGTTTTACTATGATTTTACAGCTATATTATGTAATATTATAGTATAGATGTGATATTGCTGTATAATGTGACCATGGTTTTGTCTTTTCATTTCTGTTTCAGCTGCATTACCTGGATTTCCTGTGGCAAATACAGTTAGTAACTCTATCAAAAACCGGGCGTCTAATGAGGAGATTCTTATTGTTCTAAAAGATGTCCCTAATCCCAACCAGGATGATGATGATGGTGGGTCTGCCTTTGGTTTAGATAATAATTTACTTGGCAATCATAATCTTATGTCATTAGTTTAGGACTATCGTTTATTTTTAAAAGGTTATTTTGTATTCAGAAGGCAATTGTGATGTATTTACATAATGCATTATTGTGGTAGATTGGCAGTAAGATTTATTTTTAAATGATTGAATTGGGGATGTCCCGAGCCAATCTCAAGGATTGGTATCGGTCTGATTATGATGATTTAATCAGATTAATACTGTTTTTTTTTTCTGCTGTCCTGAGGGCAAATGAAAAGAAGCTGAAATGTGCATGGATGTGTTCGAAATCGCCCCTATACCCTCATTCACTATTACCTGCATTACTTCACTAATATAGTTCACTTGAAAGAGGGAATTTGGAAACTGAGTGTGCCGGAAGGGCTTTTGCGTAGTGTGCACTCATTATAGAGGTGCATTGTGGGATTGAGTGAGTGCACTCAATGTTCAATATACTTTCAGACACCACAAAAAATGTCTGTCCTCTCAAATCGTGCCCTGCTTAAAGGTATAGGGGGTGATTTCAGACACAGCCCATGTGTGAAGTGCGAGAACCAATGTGGTCTTTCGTGTCACACGCACGTTCAAGTTTCCGTGTTTAGCATGTTTGATGAGCATCATACGAATCACTCGAAAGTAATTTACTTAATTTTAGACGAAGATGTTGTTGCCATAACAGTGTGTCTTGCTTCGGACTCGACTGATAGACTGGCATTTTGACACCGCAAGCTTCATGCTTTCTAACCATATCGCTAACGTTTAAATTTTTTTTTGCTATTATGCTTCTTGTACATATAAAATTTATGATGAATATTTCATCAGTCCCATATTCATAATTGTGACCAAACAGCCTGTCTACAATATATAAAATAGATATAAATGGTGTGTGTGTGTGTGTGTGTGTGTGTGTGTATATATATATATAATTACTGTAGTAATTGTTCCATAGTGATAGACTATGCCCCTGAGGATCTCTCTGCATGGTCCTGTATACATTGGATTGATTTTAATCATTTGCATGTACTTGAAGTATGCACCAAGCATTAGGAAAATATTAGTATCGGATCGGGACTTGGTATCGGCAGTTACAAAACATTAAAATGTCAAGTAAATGCTGTTCTTTTTAAACATTTTATTAATCAAAGACTCCTAAAATATCAACATTGATACATGTTTCTTATTCTTTCTTTATCAAATAAATGTGGCCTTGAGCATAAGTGATTCGTTTTAAAGACTTTATTAGGTTATTAGAAGGTACTTTTAGGTCATAAAAGGAAATAATGATTTCATTATTCTTTGAACTTGGCAATGTGTGTTATGAGTATAGCTGGCTCTTGTGAAAAATTGATTGATGTTCCTCATTTGTATGTTGCTTTGGATAAGTGTCCCCTAAGTGAATACATGTAAATGTGTGGTGTTCTGTATCTAACCACACTTCTCCTCTCTATCCAGATGAGGGTGATGGCTTCAACCCTCTAAAGATTGAAGTGTTCCTGCAGACACTGCTCCATTTGGCTGCGAAGTCCTTCAGTCACTCCTTCAGTGCCCTGGCCAAGTGAGTAACTCCTGCCAAACCCCACACAGGCCTGCCAGCGGCTGGCTCTGTGTTCCCTCTCCTTCTGTTCTCAAAAGGCGCCTGCAATTGCTAAAAGCACAGATCATTAAGACTGTATCAGCTTGTAAAATGCTCAGGTGTTTTCTTCTAGTAAAAGGCGATTGGCACGTTTCTTTTCTCTCTCAGGTTTCATGAGGTTCTGAAGGCCCTCACAGACTGTGATGAGGGGAAACTGCACATCCTCCGGGTTCTGTACGAGTTCTGGAAGAACCACCCTGTGGTAGGACTTTATATTTTATGTTTTATTGTCTTGTTGAATGTCATTCGTGGCATCTGTGGAAGCTCATGTTGTGAACATAATCTTTCAGATGATCGCCGTGTTGGTGGACAAGTTTATTCGGACCCAGATTGTGGACTGTGCAGCCGTGGCCAACTGGGTGTTCTCTCCTGAAATGGCTCACGATTTCACCAGGTATACCTCAGACACGCTTACATGTAGGGCTGTAATCTCCCAATCGATTATTAGTCTATATGTTCTGGCTCGACCAAAATTCTGATTGGTCGATGTTTTTTTTTTTTTTTTTTGTGGCCGCGTTCATTCCATCAGTTTTGCTGGGTTCATTTCATCAGGTGGAAAGGAATGGGGGTGTTTTCAGAGCACCCCTGTTTCACAGGTAACAGTCTGTCTTCAGAACACCCCCCTTGTTTTCACTTCTTTTGGATTAGCCCAACCCACTGGAGACGAGAGACAGATTGAAGTAGGCTACTTTGCGGTTATATTATTTATTTAATTGTGAGAGTGTTTTCCTAGTCAGTCCTCTTCTACCATGTCAACAAAGACATCGGCAGTGTGGCAGCATTTTAAAAAAATAGAAAATGGGGAAAACTTGAATGCAAATTTTGCTAGCAACAGTTTGCATATCACAGCTCGACAACAAACATGTCATATCACCTAAAAAACGGTAACTTGTCAGCGTTAGGTTTCCCAGTCTGAGTAGGCTATATGAACATATCAGAATTCGTTTTGGACATTAATACAATTTTATAATTTTATTTTGCACATTTATTTGAAATACTTGTGGATTTGGGCATTTGATTTATTTCTTTTTGTATTTGTTCTGAGTGCGCCTACCTTATATGCGCTATTCTGTTTCGTTTAAAATTTGTAGCCTACTTTTATGGTTCCCTTTTATTATTGTGCAAACTGCAAATTTATTTCTAGTATTATTTATTGGATTTGGGCACTTAATTTTTTATTTGCAGCCTAATGTGCGATGCACTGTGCCCACTGTTTGTATTAGTTTTGAGCCTATGCTTTATTTTTCAGTTATGCACTTTATTTTATTTCTGCTCTTGATCTAGCTTGTTTAATAAATATTCCTTTTTTATTAAAGTGGACGTGCCTTTTGTGTTTAAGAGTAAAAGCTTTAATTTAATAGTCTATTCGTGTCTCAGCCGCGAAGCTGAGCTCCTATGTTCGAGCTGCACAGAGCGGCTGAAATGATTGTGTCTGTCAGTTATTATAATACATATGACACAAACAATTGTCTAAATTATGTTGCATATTGCTCAAAAGTTCTTATGATATCACTAGTTGACAACATAGCCTATGATTTCCGAAAATATAGTTCTATGATATTGCGCAGCTGCACGTGATGCAATGCTGACAGACTTGTGTGTCAGACTCATTTCAGTGCAAAATAATCAGGTCAAAAACGATTTAATATACTGCAAATAGCCTACTCGTTTTTTGTTTATTTATAATTCATTTAGGCAGACAATAAGGCTACCAAGTACTGCGCACAGTGCGCAGCTAATTAATTTTACTTTTTTTTTTTCCTTACGTCATTTTTAGTCAAAAATTTCAGACTTCAGTCGACCAAGATTTTCTTTGGTTGATTACAGCCCTACTTAAATTTGACTGCAGCTGTAATTGATTTACATATATTGGGTCTATGCAGGTTTTATGTGTGGGAGATTCTTCATTCAACCATCCGGAAGATGAACAAACATGTGCAGAAGATCCAGAAAGAGCTGGATGAGGCAAAAGAAAAGCTGGAGAAGCAGCAGAACAAAAAGGTAGAACAAACGCCTTGGGCTTTGCAATTCTGATCTTTAGGACTGACTGTCCTCGCTGTTACTTTTATAAGGGTTTAAGTTGCATCCATTTGTTTGGGCAGGGCAGTTAATATCCGAAATGTCTACATTGGTTGCTGTATTAATACCGTTGGTGTCGGCCTAATGCCAGCAGACTTTTTCATCCATCAATTGAGAACTGTTATTGAGAATTCACCAGATGAACAACTGGAAATTTGGCTTCTGGTCATGTCAGTCACAATGTTTAGACACGGTGCTGAATTTATTAGGTGCCTTAGGCATCATATGCTGTTTTTTTTATTTTATACATGCTATTGAGAGTCCCAGATACTACTATCCCAAAACTACTTTCAGTCAGACTAACTCAAATTTATAATGGATAGTAAATGGATTTCAGATCACACAGTATGCAATTCTGTTTATTTATTGCTTTCAGATTTGGTTTTCGGTCAGTATGAGCTATTATATTTTTTTAATCTTTGTTTTGTTATATATTTTGTTTCCCCTCTCTATCCCACTCTACAAAAGAGTAACATGTTATTATTTAGATATTTAACTTGCCTCACACTAGAGCTGCAACTAACGATTCTTTTTTCTGTCGACTAATCTAGCGATTATTCTTTCAATTAGTCGACTAATCTAACGATTATTTTCCAAATAAATCTGATTATTCCTTTTTCCCGATTATTGTTTTTCAAAGAGGGTAGTAAATTTGTATATTATTTTAACATGAAATCAATGAATGATGACAATTGTATTTCAGGAAGGGTAGTGTACATTTTATAATGAAATATATGAACACGAAGCATTTTAAACATTATGTATAACTAATGATACTATTCATCTTAAAATGTATACAGAGTAAGCCTAATTAGGAAAAGTTGTTTACTATAATAGTTGAGTATGATTTGTGTCAATAGTAAACGAAAATGCACTTGTATTTATCTGCAAAAGGTTCACATACAGGAGCTTTCAGCATAGTTTTAATGTATAACTAGTCGTCTATTTTGAAGATACATGTGCATAAACAACGACTAAAGCTGCCAGAAGTTTTTGCCCAAACTTCAAAGACACATTTAAATGATTAAAACTAGAGGCATATCTTAACTTTAATGTTACTTTAATCATGTAAACTACCTATATAAAGCATGTTATTATTATGCATGTGTGTTTGGGACAGAGAGGAACCCGGTCGCATTTACAGCAGATATATGCTGCCCATAATAAATAAAAGCACGAGACGTACTGGGGTCGGAGAAGAACCCCGTAAAATGTGACCGAATGGACAATATTTGTCTGTATTTGCAATACACACGGCACGGTTAAGCTGCGCGAGGCGAATGCTGGCAGTGTGAAAGCCCAACGGGCGCGCGCGGCTCCCGCTCTCCACGCGCACAGCTTCTGCTCTGCACCTCGTGCAGTGTGAGATCGGCGTTACAGAGCGAACAAAGCACAGTTTTATTCGGCTTTTGTTTAAAGTACTCCCACACTTTTGAATGTCGCGGTCTAGCTTTATATGATAAATGATCATTTTCACTATGCCCGGGAGCAGAAGCCGCCATTATTCTAGATCTGTTCTATTCTAGAATGTAAATAATGTGACGTCGACGCATTTCACGCATGTCGACATATTTTCGTAGATGACGTCGACGTGTCGTTGCAGCCCTACCTCACACTTATGTGCTCGCTTTTGAGAATATTAAAGGTCCTGTTCTTCGTGATCCCATTTTTCAAACTTTAGTTAGTGTGTAATGTTGCTGTTAGAGCATAAATAATACCTGTAAAATTATAAAGCTCAAAGTTCAATGCCAAGCAAGATATTTTATTTAACAGAAGTTCCCTTTCAAAGCCTACAGCGAACGGCCAGTTCGGACTACATCCCTGTACATCCTGCTTTAATGACGTCAGTAGAACAGTTTGTCGACTAACCTCCGCCCACAAGAATACGCAAAAAGGGGGCGTGGTCTTGGTGCTCCCTCGTGGAGAAGAGGAAGTGTTGCGTTCGGTTGCGTTTGTCGTCATGTCGTCGAGACGCTGTTATTTTCATCCCGGAGTCAAATCACCTTTGTTTGGCCTTCAGGGGCTGTACCTTGAGCGCGTGCATCTCCCCGTTATGGTAAGAGGCGTGACCTTTCCGGGCAACGTGCGCTAAGCTGCTGTCGAATCACAACACTGGAACCACTGGCACAATCAGAACTCGTTACGTATTTCTAAAGGAGGGACTTCATAGAACAGGGAAATCTTTCAAGCCGTTTTGAGGACCGTGAAAACAGCGGTATACAGATAAGTAAATTGTGTGAAAAATACTGTTTTTTTTTTTTTTACACGCGAAACATGAACACATGTTATATTGCACACTGTAAACACAATCAAAGCTTAAAAAACCCCCGGAAAAACGGGAACTTTAATTGGGGATTGATTTGGACTTATAATAACAAATTCTGTGTTAATAATAAAGTTAATGAAATATACTTTAAAATTATACATACAGTTTATCCAACAAACCGATCTATAAAAACGATCTTTCTGAATGTTGCACATTTTGTGAAACGGATACTGAAACTATTTTGCATCTTTTTTTTTTATGTATGTATGTATGTTAAATTCTTTTGGATTGATATAGAATATTTATTTAATATGCTAAGTGGAACCAAAGTTAACATAGAGAAAATAGATGCTATTTTTTATTACGACAAAAAGGATATAGAAAAGAGTCATGTTTTTATATTAAATCTTATAATATTACTCGGGAAGTTCTACATACACAAATAGTGTAAATGGTCTGACAGGATTTCCAACATCACCCATTTCAAGGCTGACATGAAGATTTATTTTAAAACTCTCAAAGGACTTTCAAACTGCAAAGCAATAAGAACTATGGACATTTACAAAGAATGAAACTCCTCTTCTTTAATTTGAATACACATGTATACCCTTTTTGTAATTTTATTATATTATGTTTTTTTATAATAGAGAAAAAAAGACGGAGTGCTTGGAATAAACTACGCATTTCTTAACATGTAGGCTATTGCATTAAAATAAAGTAATGAGTGGAACATCGCCCAACATAAAGTAACAGTACAGGTTTTCTTTTTTTCATTAGAAATGTGCTCGCGTTAAAGGACCCACATTACCCACTGCACTGACGGATATCTTATTTAATGAAATAATTTGATGGAAACAATAAATGTACCTTTTAAGGGAAATGTTTACAAAATCATTCTGCACCATTATTTTTTACAAGTATTTGTCTACTTATTTATATTTGGTTGTAACATCATGGTCAGTATGAGTATGTGTGGGTTTCTTTTTATATAAAAAAGCTCTGTTTTGTATCTGAACGATGCTCACTATGAACTACGAGGTTCTTGTTTTCTGTAGCAGCGGGACAGCGGTGATGAAGAGGAGATGGAGAAGAACAGTGAGGATGAGGAGGGTCAGTTGGAGGAACAGATCGAGAGGCTGCAGGAGAAAGTTGAGTCGGCCCAGAGCGAACAGAAGAACCTTTTCCTTGTTATTTTCCAGGTAGGCCCATGACAATGCACATCCATTTTACTGTTTTCATTATTATTGGTACTTTTTTCTGTTTTGTTTGTTTAATAGAGGCTTCAGAGCTACATTTTCAAAAAAATAATACAGCTGCAAAAGACCTCTTATTCCTTTTTGTCAGGAGATAATAAACTTTACATTCTTTTCATGTCTTTCTCTCTTAGTTTGCCTTTTGTGTTTCATTATGATAATTAAAGACAGTGCCTGGAGCAAAGAGATGACAAAAGAACTGTTTTTCTTTCTCTCTCTCTCTCTCTCTCTTTCAGCGCTTCATTATGCTACTGACAGAGCACCTGGTTCGCTGTGAAACGAGCGGTGTAGACATCAACACCACCTGGTACAAGAACTGCATCGAGAGGCTGCAGCAGATCTTCCTCATGGTAGTCCTGATCCAAATGTTTGCTGATCTATATTGTGCTTTGTTGGTCGTATAACCGCCCTTATTAATTGTCTTCATTGTCACCCACAGCATCATGTGATCATCCAGCAGTATATGGGCACCCTGGAGAACCTGCTGTTCACCGCTGAGCTCGACCATCACATCCTGGCTGTTTACCAGCAGTTCTGTGCTCTTCAGCTCTGAGATCCCAGAATGCATCACTTCAGACTGTCACACCTGCCTGTTTATGTGGCATTTCAAGGTTTAGCGACATCCATCAGTCATTGGAGATGGCTTTCTTTAGTAGTGATATTGGGAAATGTCAGACCTGTTTTGGGGCCGTTGATGTTTCTGTAGTGTTTCTTTTTTGTTTGTTTATCTTTTTTTTTTAAACCCATTGTCATTGGCTCTGTGGTAAGTGTAGATCTTTTTAAAAAGCCCAGCGTTTAGAAAACCATGATGAAGAGAAACCATGTTATGAAACTACTCGGCTGTGTTTTTATGCGTTTTTATGTAATTTCGATTGAAAAATGGTTGTCGAGTTGGATTACAAGTGATTCTGCATTATCAATTATTTGCCTCTGTAAAGCAGATGGAGGTCTTTTGCCACTGCAATGCCATGGTTTGGACGACGAAGTCTTCCTCCTTTTTCTTTTTTTTTTTTTTTTACAAAAAATACACACAAAAAACAGCCCTGCTTATGTCTTTTGTTCTTGCATGCATCTCACCATATCAGATTGTGGATTAGAAAATAGAGGTTGGGATTTTACAAAAGTAAATCCATGTCAAATCAATCATGTTTGGTTCTTAAGTGTGAAAAGAAAAAGCTTTTAACATTGTGGACTAACGTTTGCTTGTTCTGGGTATGATTGACAATTGTTTTGTGAGCGGTTCATACAATTAGATCAAATGTAACGAGTGTATTGAGTGAACAATGACATTTCCAAAAAACAATATTCTGGATTGTATAAAATTAATTTTATTACATACAAACAAAAAATAGCAAAATGCTTTGGTCAAATAGACAGCCATTTGGGGGGGGGGGGGGTGTTTTGAATGGGTCCTTGGCACCCTTTTAGGGTTAATTTTGTGTAAATGACCAGTTTATTGTACATGATCACGCTCGTTACATGGCTACTTGCAAAATGTGTACATATGCCATGAAATATTGATTACAAATTATATTGAGTGAGAAGAAAAATACCACAGTTCTTTGAGAAACACAACTTGCAGCGAAGATCCAATGTACAGTTTAACAGTCGTACAAAACTTTTTGACCACACAAATTGAGTATTGCATAAATCTGCAATTTGTGCAACAATAGCATAGCTATAAACAGAGTGATTACTCAAACCCAGAAATCTTACTTAAGGTAGAAAGTCAGTCCTATGGACATTTTATTGCATTCAAATATCTCTAACTTAATAAAATAACTAATTGCCTTAGTTACTAACTTTAAACCTCCTACTTGCCTCATAAATAATGCAGTAAGTGTTAGAGTAAGAAATCTTTCTGTACCCTTTTATGCAATAAAAACATTTATACATAGAGATTAAAATTGCACACAATATTTGGTTTTAGATAAAAATTTGTACCTTTATCTATTCTGTTTCTTTAGCGGAAACAGATGTTTTTGTGCGTAATGAGGATTTATGTAACATTAATGGCGGTTGAGATGGTACCACTTCTGAGTTAAACAAACTAGTGTTTAAGGCACATATTTTCAGTGTTAATGAGGTAAAAGTCTTTTTAAAGTGTGCGTAAACACTGTCATCAGTGGTTTCTCTGCCTGTCAGATCAGCCCGTCTCTTTATGCATCAGTGCTGTTTGCCCAGGTGTCTCCTCCTGTTGACTGGTCTGTCACTGTTTTTGGTGAAGCTGCGGCTTCCGCACGGAGTCTCCGGTAATCCGTGTGGAAAAAGCCAACAAAGCAGCAGGTGCCCAGAGCACACAGGCCTGCCATCACCAGCACTGGCACTATCAATGTGTGTTTGTGTGTGAGTGTACGAATAGGACAAAGAGCAAGAGAGAGAGAGAGAAACAAATGAATGCTTGGAGCTCAGCCCAACTCTATCATTAACTCGTCAAGCGACCAGGAAAAGCCGGAAGGCTGGATTAATTTGGACATGTTCCCATTTTAAATGTTTTCACTAGTACCCACACAGGATTCAGATTAGCTGGAAAGATGAAGTGAAAACAGTGCACTAAGCCACAACACTAGACTTGCAAAGCATGGTGGGAGTCATGACACGGAGCAGGGAGGAAATTAATTGCCATTGGAATACTGCCACTGTGCACGCCATGCTATCTTTCAGTAAAGAGTATGGGAATCATTTCAAATAAGTGCAACACTCACCTGTCCAGCTCAAATTGGCATCCGCTCCAGTTGCACATACAGATAGTGAAGAATCTGCTATTGGTGTGGCCAGAGCTTGAAGCAGCAGCAAATAGAGGGCGGCCTGAATTTGTCTGATTTAACATCACAAACGCACGAGTTCAGTCTATAAAAATTCAAAGAGCTTTTAACCACAGAATTGGTTTTAAAAAAAAAAGTTACCCGGATACGAAGATCAATCCAGAGGATGTTGCTTCACCCACAGGGTACGAGCATTCAACTCCGAGCTCCATGGCGATGGGATATACAGAGTACCCGAACAAACCAAACCACGTACACACTGCACCAATGATGAACTTCTGCTCACTTAACTGGGACACCTGATGGACAGCAGGACGACAACATCTCAGCTCAAGGACTCATTAACAACGCCGAGATCATTCACTATACTCACCACAGCAAATACAGAGCAGCCCACAGATGTCAGACACATGTTTATTTTAGTGACTTCTGTAAAGTTCTTGGTCTTATCCACGTACAGGCCCAGGAGAAATGCACCCAGAACACCGAAAACAATGGAAACTGCACCGCACAGTCCTGCAAAGTCCTGTCGCATTAAAAATACAGAGAACAAATTAGAAATTGACAAAGCTAACACTAATAAATACACTCACCTAAAGGATTATTAGGAACACCTGTTCAATTTCTCATTAATGCAATTATCTAATCAACCAATCACATGGCAGTTGCTTCAATGCATTTAGGGGTGTGGTCCTGGTCAAGACAATCTCCTGAACTCCAAACTGAATGTCAGAATGAGAAAGAAAGGTGATTTAAGCAATTATGAGCGTGGCATGGTTGTTGGTGCCAGACGGGCCGGTCTGAGTATTTCACAATCTGCTCAGTTACTGGGATTTTCACGCACAACCATTTCTAGGGTTTACAAAGAATGGTGTGAAAAGGGAAAAACATCCAGTATGCGGCAGTCCTGTGGGCGAAAATGCCTTGTTGATGCTAGAGGTCAGAGGAGAATGGGCCGACTGATTCAAGCTGATAGAAGAGCAACTTTGACTGAAATAACCACTGGTTACAACCGAGGTATGCAGCAAAGCATTTGTGAAGCCACAACACGCACAACCTTGAGGCGGATGGGCTACAACAGCAGAAGACCCCACCGGGTACCACTCATCTCCACTACAAATAGGAAAAAGAGGCTATAATTTGCACAAGCTCACCACAATTGGACAGTTGAAGGTTGGAAAAATGTTGCCTGGTCTGATGAGTCTCGATTTCTGTTGAGACATTCAGATGGTAGAGTCAGAATTTGGCGTAAACATAATGAGAACATGGATCCATCATGCCTTGTTACCACTGTGCAGGATGGTGGTGGTGGTGTAATGGTGTGGGGGATGTTTTCTTGGCACACTTTAGGCCCCTCAGTGCCAATTGGGCATTGTTTAAATGCCACGGCCTACCTGAGCATTGTTTCTGACCATGTCCATCCCTTTATGACCACCATGTACCCATCCTCTGATGGATACTTCCAGCAGGATAATGCACCATGTCACAAATCTCGAATCATTTTAAATTGGTTTCTTGAACATGACAATGAGTTCACTGTACTAAAATGGCCCCCACAGTCACCAGATCTCAACCCAATAGAGCATCTTTGGGATGTGGTGGAACGGGAGCTTCGTGCCCTGGATGTTCATCCCACAAATCTCCATCAACTGCAAGATGCTATCCTATCAATATAGGCCAACATTTCTAAAGAATGCTTTCAGCATCTTGTTGAATCAATGCCACGTAGAATTAGGCAGCTCTGAAGGCGAAAGGGGGTCAAACACAGTATTAGTATGGTGTTCCTAATAATCCTTTAGGTGAGTGTATATCTATCCATCACCCATTTATCATCCATTCATCTATCGATTTTTCAGGGAGCGAACGTTTCAGTGAACTATATGGATTTTGCAATCGAGACAGCTCCTAAAATGGCCGACTCCTGAACTAAGGAGCTGAGACGTGTTTTTGACATGTTTTTAAACTTTTAACGGTTTAAACAATTGATTTTAGTTATCCAGAATATGATGGCACAGGCTGGCTTTATAGTTCGAGGTAAACTTGAGGGTTTTTGTGTTGGCAATAATCCTGTGTTGAGGTTCTTACATTTGAGTAGCCCTTAACACAAAGTATCTGCTCCAGGAAGGTGGAAAAGCAAGTGAATATTCCGATTCCCGAACCGAAACACACCAGCAGGACCATATATGCTTTGTTCGTCAGTAGCTGTAAATAAAAGTAACAGAATACAGTGAATCTCATACAGCCGTACAAAACGACAGGCAACTAAAAGCCACCTTTAATCAGAGGCTGTTTCATACATTTCTGAAAATGCTAATTAATCATGAAGTAAAGAGTTGTTGTGAGATCTGTATGCCATGTCAGTTTGTTCAGAAGTATGTGTAGTACCAGTTTCACCCCCTGTAGAAAAGGTTCAGAGCTGGAGGTCACCACGCTGGCGGAGGGGGGTGTCGGGGGAACGCGTTCGCGGATCCCCACTGTTGCTAGGAAACAGGCTACGATGGCAGGTATAGCATATATAAAGAGCTACAACCCAGACAGAGACGACGGGACTGTTAGAGATCATACAAGAATTCAAATTCCTTTGTGACCAAGTTCTGACTTAAGCGGTCTTACCATCATAAAAAAATTATTGGTGTAACTAATTATCATGGGAGAGAAGATATTCGCGAAGAGCAGCCCAACGGTATTTGCTGGAAAACAAAAGAGAAGAATATAACCATTCTGCATACATAGAAATCAATACCATGTAAAACATGAGCTGTGGGTGAATTGGTTACCCATGGAAGCCATCATGTTAGCTGTGGCCCTCTGGTGATCAGGGAACCAGATAGCTGCCAGCTTGGTGGGGGCAAAGATGACCAAAGGCTGGGCGAAGGCACACAGCGACTGGCCGCCCATGACCATAGGGAACACGGCCCGCTCTGGAATGCAGCTCAGCACGCCAACGAAACGCAGGACACTGCCCAACATGTTGAGCCATGAGCCCGTGATTAGCTGCATTTCAGAAGATAGGAAGAAAGAAAAGTATAAGGGTTTCTTTTGACCCTGTGGACATTTTTTTTTTCACCTTCCACTTCAGGACAAATCTGTCATTCGTGTCTTTCCCACCACATCCCAATTATGTTTTGTGTTTGATAACTTTAGTGGAAATTATGTTTTAAACTGTATAATAATTAATAATAATAAATGTAAAAAAAATTGTATAAAATGGATGGATCTTTTGTTAAAGGAACACGCCGACTTTTTGGGACTTTAGCTTATTCACCGTACCCCCCAGAGTTAGATAAGTCCATACATCCCATTCTCATCTCAGTGCGTGCCAGAACTCTGTCTGACGCACACCCCCCGCTAGCCTAGCTTAGCACAAAGACTTGAGGTAAATGGCTCCAGCTAGCCTACTGCTCAATAAGTGACAAAATAACGCCAACATTTTCCTATTTACATGTTGTGATGTGTATAATTACATCGTGTACTAAGACTGACGGGAAATTAAAAGTTGCGATTTTCTAGACCGTAGCAATCGTGGAACTTTGTTGCCGTCCCATGGGTGCAGCGCCGCAATGATATTACGCAGCGCCTGAAAATAGTCCCCTGCACGCATCTCTGTGCGAGCAGGTTGTCACGTTGGTTATGTTGACGGAAGTTAGCCTATTTTCAGGCGCTGTGTAATATCATTGCGCCGCTGCACCCATGGTACGACAGCAAAGTTCCCTTATTACTACGCAGGAATGAGAGTATAGTTCCTAGCCATATCGGTCTAGAAAATCTCAACTTTTAATTTTCCGTCGGTCTTAGTACACGATGTAACTATACACATCACAACATGTAAATAGGAAAATGTTGCTGTTATTTTGTCTCTTATTGAGCAGTAGGCTAGCTGGAGCCATTTACCTCCAGTCTTTGTGCTAAGCTAGGCTAGCGGTGGGTGCGTCAGACAGAGTTATGGCACACATGGAGATGAGAATGGGATGTATGGACTTATCTAACTATACGAAATAATCTAAAGTCCCAAAAAGTCGGCGTGTTCCTTTAAGGATAATTTATGCTTCGCAAAAACAATTAAATATTTTATTTTACATAAATAAAGTTTTGCATTACTTTCCAAAATGCCAAATGACAGGTACACTAACTTTTGAGCTAACTTTAATGGTCGCCAAATAGTTGGTCGCAATGTAAATAGCGCACGCGTGTTACGGCTAGTATCAACGTACGAAGGCGTAAAGACCTATTAATGATATAATGCTATTGCATATGATATAATTAGACTGGGTAAACCCAGCCTGATCTGCCGGCGATTTGATTTCGCCCTGCAACTCAGTCTGGAAACCTGTACATTCATTTCTACTGCTTCTGTTACACTTTTGCAGGAACCAATCATAGACTGGCTTATACACCTGGCGCGCTTTTGGCGGGTTTAACACGATGGCGGATAGAGAAGCAATGGGTCGATGTCTGTTGATCACGCCTCTTGTGGTCCGATTGGTTGAAGGACTATCCAATTGCGTACAGAGTAATTTAATTTTCGCTCGTTTATCACGCCTCTTGTGCAGGAGAAAATACAGAGCAGACTCCCCAGACCAATGTTCAAAAACTGAGCTTGGTCTGGTGATAGCCAGACAATGATATAATTATAATTCCATTTATTTTCCCCACTTCGTTTATGTGTTTTGTTTATCCATTACTCTCCGTTAAAGTCCCCATGAAATCAAAATTGAAGTTTTTTTTGTATGAATATGTTAGCCTTACTGTTATCAAGCTAGTGTGCTCAAAAACAAAATGTGCATTTAGAAGATATAAGCATTCAAAACTTACAGTTTCAATTGCAATTATTTTGATGACCACTCTGCACTTCAGCATCTCGTCAGATTTTCTGTCCAATCAAATGCTCTCTAGAATCTGAAGCGTCCTGCTTCCTTCATTACATATATATACGGAAGCTGCAGCTAAAATCAGTCATTTGTTCACACATTTACTCTTTTCTATACAGTGTATCTGGGTGCTCTTCATTTGGGCGAATGACGTCTGGTTTTCCGTTAGTGTCACGCACGCATGCTCAGGTCCAAAGACACAATAGCACAGAGTGGATCATATCCGAGTCAATGCAGACCACAAAACGTCTGACCCATTTGAATTCTGGACAGAATGCTGTATTTTAAAGCGATATGGAGGAGATTAGGAAGAGAAGCGGTTAGAGATTAGAAGGAAACTGAGGCTTTACTGACCTCAACGGCTCTGGCCAAGCTGTGACAAACTAAACGCTGACCCACTTTATATTAAGTGGCCTTAACTACTATGTACTAACAACATTTAAATTAATTATTTGATACAATGCACTTATTGTGTACATACATGTTTTTACATTGTATTTACATGTAATTACATTTATAATTACACTGTTGACACTTCCCTTACACCTAACCCTACCCTTAAATCTACACATACCACCACACCTGTCCCTAACTTTACCCGTATCCCATCAATATCAGCAAAACTTCAAAATCAGTGTTTTGCAATACAACATGAACACAATAAGTAAATGGTACTTATTTTTTTGATGTAAGTACATAGTAGTTAAGGCCACCTTATATAAAGTGGGATCCTAAACACTATTGGCTATTTTTTTAAAAGGGGAGGAGCTGTTCGATATGTCCCAAACTGCCTTCCTGTTTCAGTGGAAATTACATCAACACATTGAATATTGCTGCACATTTAAGGTACTCAAGGTTCACTGGGAATAAGAATAAGGGTACTATGCACTGAGGTAGCCACTAGGTGGCAGTCAACATCAGTCAATCTAATCATCACCATTCAGACAAACGTTACATGCAAAGGTTTTCCACTTCAAGAAAAAAGTGGTGTCGGTAAGTTAAAAAAAATCCTGAAAATATTTTGAACAAATTCATTTTAATTTCAATGAAAACAATATGATCAGTTATTCTACACTATCATATGAACTTCACTTTTTAATTAGGCCTAACCAAAATTTGTCAAAATACCACAAATACTACAATTATGTTTAATAAAACTGTGAAATTAGTCAACACTGCCCCCCAAAAAAAGAGGTGCATTATTGCTTTACTATGACATTTACAGTAGGAACAATAACTTTAATAATGGTATTTGGCAAACACTATCCCCCGGTTTCACAGACAATGCTTAAGCTAATCCTAGACTAAAATGCATGTTTGAGCTGTTTTAACTGAAAGAATCTTGCACTGACAAATCTTAAAATATGTCAGTGGCATTGTTTTGTCTCAAGATGCACACCAGTAATGTTTTTTTCTTGGGCACGTTTATAAAAGTTACTTAAATGTCCTAATTGAACTAAGGCCTAGTCCTGGCTTAGTCTAAGCCCTGTCTGTGAAACCGGGCCTATATGTAGTCCTATTTGTTTTTTAACTTAAAGGGATAGTTCACCCAAAAATTAAGATTCTGCCCCATTGACTTCCATAGTATTTTTTTTCTCCATACTATGGAAATCAATAGGGAACATCAACTGTTTGGTTACTCATATTCTTCAAAATATCTTCTTTTGTGTTCAGCAGAAGAAAGAAATTCATACAGGTTCGTAAATGTTAACAGAATTTTCATTTTTGGGGTGAACTATCCCTTTAACTATAGGTTTGCCTTATAGTAGAGAGTAAAATGGCTCTGTATACCGAGAAGCGCAGTCCCAGTGTGTCCAGCACCCATGTTGTGATGAAACTGAAGAAAATGGCGACAAGTACATAGACTAGCGACAGCCAGTTGACCAGATTTAGCGAGACTTGCAGATACTGTGCTGTCTGGTCGGCCACGGGGGCAAAGGTCAGCCATGCCTGTGGAGAAAATGAACACAATAAAAATAAAAGGTATGGCTACATCGTGTACATTGAGTTATACAGATGCATAGTTCACAAAAATACAACATATAAGACAATACTTTATTTCGGTTGCTGTTGGCTGAACTGATCAAATGAACAAAGTTTGTGAGACCGCCTTGCTCATATGACACAAAGTCTCAGTTCAACATTTAACGGCTGAAGCTGCAAAAAAGCAGAAACCACAGGTCAGATGGGCCCCTCACATGAACTAAATGTGACAAACACAGTGTGAAGGAGCAGCAGGGGTTAAATTGCACTGAGAAATTATACCCGAGTTCAGAATATGGGGTTTTAAGAATAAAACAAAATGTAAAAAAGTTTAGATTACCCTTAGGAATAATGTAATTTAGTAACTGTATTCACTTTTAATGGTACTAGAGTAGTGAAAAGGAATGGTTCTTGTTTTTATGGAATATTGTAGTATTTATGATATATGATTTATCCACGCACATCATTTAATTCACGTGCCATCTCTTCTCTTGTCTGATGACGTGTTTACTAATGCGAGGGAGGGACAACCTCCCAGCAATAGTAAACCACAACCATCCAATCAAAATCAAGTCCCGCCCTACAGTTTTTCTGGTTTGAGAAGCCGTTTCACGCTGACTTCAAGTACGTTACACCCCTGAAAAGCATTATTTGCAGTGTTTTTGATTGTTCATTTACACTGTTGCACACAAAATCCTTTATTTGTTTGCAATCAAGTATACTACATGTATGCTGCAGCGTGACAGATGGCAGTCAGCTGATCCTGTGCACAATACAGTCGTTTCATGCACCACTGCACAACTTACTGGGACGCTGATTTGCATTCATTTAAATGCATAGATGCCGTTTTCACAGTCGGTGTAGAAATCTGCACTTTGTGTAACATAAGATGCTTTCCTAAAATGAACCGCCAATGCTGATTGTACTTTAAAATTCCTTCTCAACACATGCACGGGACTACAATCCTGAACCACATCTACAGGTTTAGGCCGTTATCAGATTTCCCTCAAGATTGTAATCTTTAAATAAGCCCAGAATTACACCATCTGCTAAGCTTTAACACAGTGTGCCAAGACAAGATGTACATTTCTCGTATTTCAGATGAACAGCTTTGGATGTCTTGCCTTGTAACACATGTACAATGGTGTCCGTGCAAATGACAAGTCCCACTGGAGCCACGGGTGCGTAATTTAGATTGACAAGCCCCTTTCTGGCACACGCCCTCTTCAGAGATAATAGCCTCAGGGGGACATATCCATGTCCTGCTACAGCTGGGCTATTAGGAAGACCCTGTTATGACCCTGTAGACTGAAGCCCCTAGTGGAGCGTGTGAACATTTCCTAAATCACTGGATACATGGCTTGAGCGGCAACAGGTATAATAAATCAGTAGAGATGTTTTAATTGAATTTACAACATGATATGCAGATCAAATGAACTGTGACTGTCAGTTTTTTGCATATAGGCTACCTATGATTGAACATGAGCCTAAAAAATACCAATAATAATGTTTACATTACAGCTGTGATCCATGATGACCTTTTTATTGCAAGTCAGGGGCAGGTGGTTATCATGGGTAGGGACATTCTCAGTGGAAAACATTTATTGGACATAAATGTGGATATGCATGGAAGAAAAATACTAAATTGTGTATATTTGTTAAATATGAATACACTAGGTGAAAGCTAAAAGGCATAAAGGCCACAAAACAAATGATAATTTCATTAGGTGTTTAAAGTAAACCAATTTTGCAATCCTGGCTGAAGGGCTTTGAAGGAGGGGTTTCGTGACCTCAGGAAAAAGTAAACCGTAGTAAAGAAGTAATTCAGATTTATTCTATATCTCTCTTCAGATCTAGATCATGTTATTTTGACATATATTTACTACTAAAAACAGAACATTTTGACATTATTACAACGTGTACCGAATCGATGAATATCGTGTAGCCTACATAGCCAAGACCATAAGAAAGCAAAATCAAAACTTTAGTTTCGAAATTGAGGATATTATTACTTTGTAAAGGAATGGTTATAGCATCATACCATTGCGTTAGAACAGTTTAGCAGGCAAAGTACAAATAGGATGAACCATCTCCTTCTGTAAACTTTGAACTCAGCAGCACCGTTTCTTCCGTCCAGGTGAGACCGAACATCTTCACTCGAACTCCCGATGAGCGCTTCAGTCTCCGCGCTTCCATCATCCATAACGACGAACCCGAACCTCAACCAGATCACATTAAATGAGTTTCAAAAACTCTTCAAAATCCCAAACGTCCTGAGCGGTGTATCCATTTGGTCCAAAAACAGTTGTCAATAGTCTACCAAAATCCCAAATCACACAACTTCGCCAGTTTTCCGGGTGGTAAACCCTTTAAATGCAAGAGCAGTGTATAGTATCCTAAAGAAAGACTATTGTTGTGGTTTTGGTTTCGCATAAGCCGGCGAATGAGAGTTGTTAGGCGGTTTCAACATTACAACATCCAATCCACAATCACATCACCACTCCCTTCAACCCGTGGCCGTGACTCAGTGTCATAGCGCCGGCCGGGTTCCTGAAGCTCCATTCGTTTATCTGTCTGAAGTTTGGTCAGCTTCAGGAAAAGAGGGCTATTTTAAATGTTTAACCAACACAACCGGATTCTAAGAGATAGGCTACTTCAACACAACATTCATTTACAACAGTGTCATCTCATGAAAAGACTATTAATCCAGGTCTTTGTGTTTGTTTATTAGGCCTAACAGAATTTACTTTCACAAGTGGTTTTCATTTTCATCTTCATCATTATCATCAACTGCTAGTTTGGAACCACATTTTGGTTTGTAGTTCTGAATTAACTTGTTTATTTATACATAACTTAATATTTCCAATAAATGAAAGGGAAAATGTTTGAGGTTTTTTTTCTTGCGACATTAAAGGACATAGTTTACTTAAGCTTCCTAGGTGTCACAAGTTTAAGGAAAGTTTTGTAATGGGACAAATATTGTTTTTGGTCATTATAATTAGACTTTTTTACTACAAACAATTGAATATATATCAAAATGATACGATTTTACTAAATGTTGGAAACAGTTATTCCCATGCAAGGACCGTGAGATAGGCCAAAATATTTTAAGCAAATTTGATGTGCTATTTGTTTATTTATTGATGGATTTGTGTCTCAAATTCTTAGAAAAAAATCGTGAGAGACCCAAGAGTAGCATATTCTTGGATTTTTATTTTATTTTTTATTATTATTGTAGTAGGCTATATTTGCAGTAGGCTAGCTATAGTTCATATTAGGATCAATTAATAAAAATATACTATGTCATTTATTTTAAAAGTCGTTCAATCACTCAATGTAATTTACCAACATCCATGTCACTGTTAAAATGAATGAAACACATTAAAGAAAGTATAATCCAATGGCTTTAATCTCTCGGATACCCCTCCTCCCTTTCTTAAAGTCTGCGCATGCGCAGCGGTGCTCTTCGGTGCGCTGCTTCGGCCTGTTTCGGCATTGGCCGGACATTTTCGCCTCTTTGTTTTACTGATAGTGGATTTAACTCGGATTCAACCCAATATCCAGCGGACCGCTGTGGCCATAAACAGGTTTGTTCCTTTAAACTTGAACCGATACCCGCTGATCATTGCACGTATGCCTCTGCCGAGCTTTCTTTCGGACGACAAACGGGGAGTTTTCATTTATTCTCGCTGTGTTTTTTTCCGCTTGATGGCAGCTCTGCATGGCTATACGTGCTGTTATCTGTGCGGTCGTGCTGTATGTGTGTGTATGCGTGTGTAAACGTGTGTGTGTGTATGGCGACGCCGGGCCCTGCAGCTCCTAACCGGGGTCATCTTTTGTAAGAAGGGAAAAAGTGTAAATTAGTGTAGCTGGAGTTTCATAAGCATTCACTCCTGTGTCTGGTTACAGTTCTTGTGTTGGTCAGTTCTCCTCTTCCTCCTGCCTGGAATGTTCTTGAGAGCTTCCTGACCATCATAATCATCACCATCTACCCATCTGTGTGTTGAAAGTTGGGGTTTGATGCTCTGACAGGTTTGCATGCAAGCTAATATGAAATCTGGGCCAGAGAAAAAGTTAAAGCCCAGAGGGTTATTGGGGAAGCATGTGCAAACCTGCACCCCAGACTCATGGAGCAGGAACAACCAACAAGTCCTCCTTCATGTGTTTTGAGATCCACTCTTGTGAATGCTTTACTTCACAACAAACAGGATATCGTTGTTACAGTATTGATTGTAGTACAGACAATTTTCTGTTGTCCCGAAGTTGTGGGGGGACCTGTCCTCCTTATACCCCCTGGGATCTCCACCCCTACATGATGGACATATGGAGTTGTCAGGTCTGGACATTGTTTGGCGTCCACATTGATCTTTTCATCTTCTTTGGCTAAGAATTAGCTGTGCATTTTCAATGAAGTTCTGTGCTCTGGCTTCTATCCTAACAATCATGTTGACCAATGAAGCATGTTTTGTCTTATGTCCAGATGTGGTGTGTTGATTTGGAGTGTTATAATCTTGAAATATAAAATGTGTCCTGGTGTATTTGATCTAATGACACCACTTTCACCTCATGTTGTTTACATTGAGCCCTTTTTTACAATACGGCCTTTTCTACTGTAGTGAATCATGCAACCTGTCAAGGGGCTCATTTTCAGCACAAACTGAAAAGCAAAAAAGTAATATCTTTGTAAAGATATTTAAGTCTATTTTGAGGACCATTAAGATTTTTAATGTTGCCGCATTGTAATATTTTCATGACAATTAATCTCATTCCCCCCTAAATCTCATTTAGCACGTCAGTATTTAGACTGACCATTGAGTAATGAAATTTAAGCTCATGAAAATAATGTCACCATGTTAAAACGAATTGTGCTGTAAGCATCTTTTGGTTTTGGGCTGAAATGCATGTTCTTGACCGGTTTCGAGAGATTCACGCACTAATCATAGTTGTAGACATAACTAGCAGATGACGTTTCATTAATGCACGATTAATCATTTTATCAATTGTCTGATTCTTTTGTGTGATAGCCTGATGAAGTTTATGCATGTCATCATGAGACATGTGTTGTTTATGCTGTTAAGTTAAAATTCTTATAAGTGTCTTTTTGTTGGACTGTCTTAAACATGTGGCCTGTGGCTATTGCACAGTCCCTCGCTTATGTGCCAGCAACAGTTAAATGGTTTTCAGTGAAAACAATGCCTTTCAGTTTTGTCCATGTTTTTAGTGCACACCCAGAAAAGCAAGTTTTAAAACTGGTCAAGCCTGCAGTCTGGCATTGTGTAGGCAGTTATTCCCACTGATGTGAAGTTGTGTCATGTTAAACAAAACTAATTTTGCCTGTGAATTTTGACCCAGATTTTGCTGAGGTGTTGGTTTATGTTTACAATGATATAGAATTGATTCAGTGTATTGAAGGCCTTAAATCAGATAATGTGCGTGACTCAAGTGTGATTTCAGTGAGGGTTTCTTTGAGGTTGATTCAGCTCTCAATTCATAAACTGTCAAAAATGTCAAACTTCAGATTTGATTTAATCATCTGTTCAGATTCATACTTCTTAAAGGGATAGCTCACCCAAAAATGAAAATTCTGTCATCATTTACTCACCCTCAATAAGACTTTTGCTCTTCTTCGGAACACAAATGAAGATCATTTTGATGAAATCTGAGAGATCTGTCCGTCCGTAGACCGCTAAACAACTGTCACTCTGAACCTTCAAAAAGTTAATAAAGAGATTGTAAAATTAATCCATATTAATTGAGCGGTTTAGTCAATTTTCTGTAGATATTTGATCGTTTTATATAAAATTTTGGCTTTTATTCACATAAACATTGATCAGCAGGCATCAACAGAAGTTCAACCGAACCTGCTCAATGCGTGAGAACAAACCTTTTGAGAATGAACCTCATTGGTTCTTGCTGAAGCTCAAACGTGCTGCGTATCACACGTGAATGAACCTCATTGGTTCTTGCGGAAGCTCAAACGTGCTGCGTAACACACACGAATGAACCTCATTGGTTCTTGAGGAAGCTCAAACGTGCTGCGTAACACACACGAATGAACCTCATTGGTTCTTGAGGAAGCTCAAACGTGCTGCGTAACACACACGAATGAACCTCATTGGTTCTTGAGGAAGCTCAAACGTGCTGCGTTACACACACGAATGAACCTCATTGGTTCTTGAGGAAGCTCAAACGTGCTGCGTTACACACACGAATGAACCTCATTGGTTCTTGAGGAAGCTCAAATGTGCTGCGTTACACACACGAATGAACCTCATTGGTTCTTGAGGAAGCTCAAACGTGCTGCGTTACACACACGAATGAACCTCATTGGTTCTTGAAGAAGCTCAAACGTGCTGCGTTACACACACAAATGAACCTCATTGGTTCTTGCTGAAGCTCAAATGTGCGTAACACAAGAATGAACCTCATTTGGTTCTTGAGGAAGCTCAAACGTGCTGCGTAACACACACGAATGAACCTCATTGGTTCTTGAGGAAGCTCAAACGTGCTGCGTTACACACACAAATGAACCGAATTTGGTTCTTGCTGAAGCTCAAATGTGCGTAACACAAGAATGAACCTCATTTGGTTCTTGAGGAAGCTCAAACGTGCTGCGTAACACACACGAATGAACCTCATTGGTTCTTGAGGAAGCTCAAACGTGCTGCGTAACACACACGAATTAACCTCATTGGTTCTTGAGGAAGCTCAAACGTGCTGCGTTACACACACGAATGAACCTCATTGGTTCTTGAGGAAGCTCAAACGTGCTGCGTTACACACACGAATGAACCTCATTGGTTCTTGCTGAAGCTCGAATGTGCGTAACACGAGAATGAACCTCATTTGGTTCTTGAGGAGGCTCAAACGTGCTGCGTAACACACACGAATGAACCTCATTGGTTCTTGCTGAAGCTCAAATGTGCTGCGTAACACGTGAATGAACCTCATTGGTTCTTGAGGAAGCTCAAACGTGCTGCGTAACACACGAGAATGAACCTCATTGGTTCTTGCTGAAGCTCAAATGTGCGTAACACGAGAATGAACCTCATTGGTTCTTGCTGAAGCTCAAATGTGCGTAACACAAGAATGAACCTCATTTGGTTCTTGAGGAAGCTCAAACGTGCTGCGTAACACACACGAATGAACCTCATTGGTTCTTGAGGAAGCTCAAACGTGCTGCGTAACACACACGAATTAACCTCATTGGTTCTTGAGGAAGCTCAAACGTGCTGCGTTACACACACGAATGAACCTCATTGGTTCTTGAGGAAGCTCAAACGTGCTGCGTTACACACACGAATGAACCTCATTGGTTCTTGCTGAAGCTCGAATGTGCGTAACACGAGAATGAACCTCATTTGGTTCTTGAGGAGGCTCAAACGTGCTGCGTAACACACACGAATGAACCTCATTGGTTCTTGCTGAAGCTCAAATGTGCTGCGTAACACGTGAATGAACCTCATTGGTTCTTGAGGAAGCTCAAACGTGCTGCGTAACACACGAGAATGAACCTCATTGGTTCTTGCTGAAGCTCAAATGTGCGTAACACGAGAATGAACCTCATTGGTTCTTGCTGAAGCTCAAATGTGCGTAACACAAGAATGAACCTCATTTGGTTCTTGAGGAAGCTCAAACGTGCTGCGTAACACACACGAATGAACCTCATTGGTTCTTGAGGAAGCTCAAACGTGCTGCGTAACACACACGAATTAACCTCATTGGTTCTTGAGGAAGCTCAAACGTGCTGCGTTACACACACGAATGAACCTCATTGGTTCTTGAGGAAGCTCAAACGTGCTGCGTTACACACACGAATGAACCTCATTGGTTCTTGCTGAAGCTCAAATGTGCGTAACACGAGAATGAACCTCATTTGGTTCTTGTGGAAGCTCAAACGTGCTGCGTAACACACACGAATGAACCTCATTGGTTCTTGCTGAAGCTCAAATGTGCTGCGTAACACGTGAATGAACCTCATTGGTTCTTGAGGAAGCTCAAACGTGCTGCGTATCACACGTGAATGAACCTCATTGGTTCTTGAGGAAGCTCAAACGTGCTGCGTAACACACGAGAATGAACCTCATTGGTTCTTGAGGAAGCTCACATGTGCTGCGTAATGCTGCGTTCACACCAAACGCAAATAGAGCGTCTACCGCGTCTAGATTCACCGCGGCGAATTGGACGAGCGCTGGAAGCGAAATTGACGCTTGTTCAAGGCACTCCAGGAGAAATATGTCATAAAACACCACTCTGCCTCTTTTCATTTTCTTTAAAAATATATATTAAACATTAATAGCCACACAAATGTGGTCCAGGCAACTCCTACATTATCTTCACTACATGTATATTTAAATATCCTTAAATAAAGTAATGACACTTCTCTTTGCCCTCAGTCAAAACGATTTGGCAGACAACAAAGTATAGATTCATGACACCAAAGATCGCCCGTTAGATCTACACAAGATGCACCACTACAGAGACATCAGAGCCAGCGGCAAACGGCAGAAGGACTGGCCGAGGAAAGGCTGCTCTCGCCGGGGTTAATGAGCGCTGAGTGCCCGGTGATTACCTGGATCTCACAACACAAGATTCTTTTTTTTAAATATGGGCTCTCTTTATAAATAAACCACAGATTTGAGCTTTAAACAACCACATTCTCACCTGAAAAAGTCTTAAAACTACATTTTGTGACACAATAGTAATATTTTTAATTTATGCAGGGTTTGTCATTACGTCACTTTACCACGTGACAGCAGCAAGCAGGCTCCTGATTGGTTAACGCGGCGCGACTTGACGCCAAAGTTTAAATTTTTGAACTCGGGCGTCAGACGCGAATTTGCTTCAAATGCGTGAATGCACAAAAGCACCACTCGCGTGTAACGCGCGCATCGCGCAAGACGCTCAATTCACGTCATTCGCGCGAACTGGACGCGCGAATGAGGCGGATTTGCATTCTTCGCGCCGCGGGACCTCCAGACGCGCGTCAACGTGCCTTTCCATTGACTTAACATTGAAATCACTCGCGCCAGACGCTCTATTCGCGCTTGGTGTGAACGCAGCATAAGACAAGAATGAACCTCATTGGTTCTTGCTGAAGCTCAAATGTGCTGCATAACACAAGAATGAACCTCATTGGTTCTTGCTCGTCAAACAAACATGCTTGAGCTTCTGTTTACCACAACTGACATGTGAGTTGATGAATGTTTATATGTGAATAAAAGCATAAATTCAATCTGTTCATCATATAAAGTAATCGAGTCTCTTTAGTAAATGGACTAAACCACTCATTTCGTATGGATTAGTTTGACCATCTCTTTGTGAACTTTTTGAAGTGTCAAAGTGGTAGTTGTCAATAGCTGTCATTACTGTCAATGGAGGCACAGAAATCAAAAAGATCTTCATTTGTGTTCTGAAGATGAACTAAAGTGTTATGGGTTTGGAACACCATGAGGGTGAGTAAATAATGACAGCACTTACATTTTTGAGTGAACTATCCCTTTAAGAGATGTCTTTCTGATGTGATGTATCAAGGCTGGTTTAATGCATAGTCTTAGTATATTATTAGTTTTGTTTTCAGTTTATTTATTTTTTTCTAAGAATATTGTAGCAGTAACTCCAAAAACGTGCCTATATAGTTATAAAATTCAATTTCTTCCTTTTCACACAAATGTGAGTGCTGGGTTGTGTCAGGAAGGGCATCCGACGTAAAACCTGAGCCAAATCAAAGGTATGTGTGAAGCAGACCCTGCAAATGAGCGGGAATAATGCTAGGGAGATGATGATTCCTTTTCACACAAATTATGATTACAGGGGCAGATTATTGACTGATAAGACTTATTTTCACGCAGTTCCTTGCTCAATACAATATTATGACTAGGGCTAGATTAAAATATAGCCTAGATTTTATTCTGATTTTAATCGATTTTTGAAGAATTCTCATTTTGATGAACCAATTTCAATGCTTTAAATCCCAAGAATCTTTTTTCTATGCAGTTTCAGTTGATGAATGAACAAGACTTTGTAGCGTGCAATAAGCTTGTGTGCTTTGTTACTTTTTGATGTGAAACAAAGTCACGGAACGCAAATGAACCAATCATCTCTTCCTCTTTACTACTAGTTACAACATGAAATAAACATGAAGGTATGTTAAAAGATGTAGTGCAACTTACCGAATTCCATATCATGTCTCATGTAGGGCTGGGCCGATAAACAATATCATATCGAATCGCGATATAATTGATAACGATGATGAGCTCTGGACATTTTTATTCGATATGGATTACTCCAACACCCAGTCACACAGCAGAAATAAACATGACAACAGCCAGTCAGTGTGCCGCTTTTAACTTGCACATCAAAAGTAAAAAAAAGTAAGAAAATCAACACGAGAAGAAAAAAACAAGTGGAAGCGGCAACGAACGTTAAATCAAAAGTGAAACTAAGCTTTTTTTTTTATTAATGAATTGGTCGATAAAAGGTAGCACAGTAAGCACACATTGTTACTCATTTGAACCGCTTCACACAGACCATTTATCCGCTCGGGGCAAAGTCCAAACAACGCTGTGAGATCCAGTGAGAAGTGCGTGCATTCAACGAAAAACCCCAATGTCTCTGTGATTTAAAGCCAGATTAAACAGCGCTGACAAACAGGAGAAACGAAACAGTCAGAAGGTTGTATCTCCACAAATAATTTACCATGGATTTACTGTTGTACTAACTTCACCATGGTTCTGTGACAGAAATGTGGAATACTCTAATATTCATATAGATTGAATAGACATGTATTAAAAGGAGTAATGGATTATCATTACAGTTTTTTTGTGATTGAGCTATAGAATTTGTGCATTTATGCTAAATGTTTTTAGGCTAGGCCTACTGTTTTTCACTAGCCTGGCGTGGCCATACTCAATTCTAGTCAGAATATGAGTCTGGTACCGCTCCATTGAGCTTTGATCAACCGAGCCAGGAAAGACCTCAATTGGATAGACTACAACCAATCAGAGCAATGGAGCGACGCTTAACGTTAGTTATCAAATGTCAACAGAACTCAACTGCACTGTGTTGCCAAGTCCGTGTTTTTCTCCATGTCCGCGGGTTGAAGCGACCCCAATTATGTGATTATATAAACCCAGGAATGCGAATTTTAGCAGGCAACCTTGCCAAAATAACATATTTTGCCAACCAAACGCCATTTTTTTACGGAGAACCCCCCGAAAAGTTATTGTTTTGGGCTATAGTTTTGAGTAGCAATTGTGCGCGACATTGCAAAAACACTTGGAAACCCTGTCTGCACGCACGCTGGATTAAGTAACGTTACAAGAAAAAGATGAGTGTAAACGATCTTTGCCAGTAATAAAATAATTTAAGGATACACAGAGTACTTACCAACACGATCATCGTTTCTGAGAGAAATAGTGAAGGTGAATGCATATACGAACAAGTTCTCCGTTTAGGATTAGAGCAAATTCAACCCAAGAGCCTTCGATGACGTGGATGATTACGTTACTGTTTATCATCTGTCCATCATTGTCTAAAGCCCGCCCTGACAACTTCATTGGTCCGAACAGTTTCTGTTCGGGCATAATTACTCCTCTATGGAGGGAGTCCAGACCGAATTGCCCAAGCAAAAAAATTTGTGGGCGGGGCTAAATTCCGCTGGCATCCAGGCTAGTTTTTCACACAAATACCATAGAAACCATATAGATATATTTTACCATGGCAGTAGTTATTTATCATGATCTAAATGTATGATACTATGGCAACACAAACCTGTTTCATGACTAGAAACAATATTACCTATTAGAACATGCAGAAACTAAGACATAATAGAAAAAAATTAAGACATTTATTTTAAGGAATAATTACTGAAAAAGTGTTTAGGAATTCAAAAACGTGTTTGTCATATTCTGACAATAAAAAGTAGCTTAAAGTAGCCACAATTAACAGTCTGGTTAACAGTCAACTTTCACTTAGGAACAAAAATCTGCCTTTAAATTTGAAATAAATAAATATTTGACATCGACTGATATGAAAAGGTTTTATAGACATCCTTTTTTGGCCATACCACCCAGCCCTAGTCTCATGCAATTGCTCAATCAGTATTTCATTGAGGAGGGACATCAATAAATCTCATAACACTTCTACCATAATGCATGATTTATAAAATAATACATTTTGATGTTTGCGCCACATAACCAGCTTTTCGGATATAGTAAACTTGCTTTGTAGCTCACCTGGCGTTGCATTTGCTCGGGTACGCGTCCCATGAAACACAAGTCACAATAAAAAAGCTAGAAGACTTGTGAAAGCTAAATGGCATGGTAAATTGGTTTTTATATAATGTTTGCTTTTGTTAAAACTAACGGTTAGGTTTATGGTAGGGTTTAGTGTAGGTGGTACATTTTCCATTCAAAAGATTTTGAAACTGACATGCTTCTCTTACCAGTCTCTCTAGTTTTTACGGTTGTCCATTTCAGGTTTTGTGTGTGTTTTTTTTAAATGTTCATTTTAGATGATAACTGTCAGTTAAAGCGATAGCTTGGTTGTCTTAAGATCCTTTGGACTTTTGGTACTGCGGTATTTACTCCTTTTTCCTAAGCTTTAAGGGTCATAGTGGATGAGTTGTGCTGATACACTTTTAGTCTCACTTCCCTAAATTTGGGTCAAGTGAGAGCTTGGGGTGTTTCCTGTATACAGCTTTTAGAGAGTTGGAGTTTTGAGAATTTTATTTGTATAATATTAAAATTGAAAGTTTTGTTTTGTTTTTGTTTTTAGCTATTCCAAAGATGAAAATTGTCGTCATTAACCCACTTACCTTTTATGATGCTGCAAGTGGATGAATGCTGTCAAGTTCCAAAAAGGACTTAAAATCACCATTAAAACATCATAAATATGTGCTAAATCTTCTGAAGCCATATGATATCTTTGTGATGAATGGAATGGACTGAAATATAAAATGGGTGGAAGCCATTTTCTCTTTCGGACGATAATTTTCGGCGACTGAAATTTTGGTGCATATGGACTACTTTTATGTCACCGTGTCCATCACTGTTCACTTTTATTGTCCTGAAAACAAGTGCAGTATAAATATTGTACATTCTTCTTTAGTGTTTCACTGAAGAAAGAAAGGAGAGTAAATAATGTCAGAATTGTGTACTTTGGATGTAAACCATTGAACCAGTGCCATATATTGATCCGGATTATTGGTAGGCTACCCTTGGTAAATATGGTCAAAGATAGCTGTGAAAGTAAATTGGGATTGTTTATCCTTTTGAACTTTCATTCAAAAAATTATTAATAATCTATCCTTTCATTGAAGTAAAATTATTGAAAGTGGGAGGAAAATCACATTATGAAATGGCCACAATTATGGATACCACTGGAAAAAAAGTAAAACATATATCTGAAGTATTTTCCTAGTCATACTTACATTTTTAGCAGGGTGACTGAAGAAGGCTTGCTGCGATAGTCGTGTTGCTGTTGTTACTGGTGTTCAGGCGAAACACCTGTTACATCACCATCCCCCCCGTCGTTTGTATTTCTATAGTAATAAAATAATTTAGTTCAGTTAGAGAACAGACACTACAATTAAAAACTGGACGTGTCTGCTCAATACAGTGCGAGCCGAACGAGAGTCGCAGCAAACGCAGCAGGAGACAGATTTCATATATCACAAGAGTTAGGAGCTGACTGACAAGATTATCGCAGAAGATTTGGTTTCAAAGCGAACTGTAAAAGTGCCTATTTAAGTGAGTTTGTCATTGTACTGTTTTGTTGTTGTGTTTTTCATAAAGAATAATAAACTAATGAACCCACAATTCAAGCAACCCGCCTCCGAATTGGCGCTAATTCTAAACCGAAAGTCATTAATTCACGGCCGTACAGTCATTCACGGTGTGTGTCTGGTCTGGCACGTTTTCAGTTCATGCCTATGGAAGCTTAACTTTCATAGGAATCAATTCAAAACACTCGCTTTGCTCTGCACCGTTCCGTTATGAATGCCTGAGAGTGGCCATGTGCATTTTACTTTCGGTTTAAGATTTGATTTGAAAAGCCCTCGCCGGTGATACCGGTTTTGGCTGTGTTGTCACACGCAGGCCTGTCACGATAATACATTTTGCTGGACGATAAATTGGCCAAAAAATTATTGCGATAAACGATAATATTGTTCTGAGACCATATTCATCTAAAATAATGAGAATGTCATAATAATGCAGGTACACCTTTTCAAAGATCAATAAACTTTTATTTCTAAAGACTATTTAACACTGAAAATGGAAAGCATTTTAAACATCCACAATAAATGAACAAAACAACCAAAACAAAAAAAGCAATGGACTCTCAGTCTGTTAACAAACAAATGCTCTTGAATAAACAGCTGGAAAACTGCAATGGATGATTGTGTCTTAGGAAGTGCTGGGAATCAATACAAAACTAATTAATCGCATTTTTTTTCTGTAATTAATCACGATTAATACGGTTTTAATATTGTAATAATTTCTCTCCATATTAATGTAAAAACAATCTTTACATAACCCCATTATAATAAATGTTATTTTTACCCATGGCCTTCCCTGTTAGACATATTTGTAATAGTTATCAAACACCATTCTTAACTGCATAAATAATAAATGAAATATAGATTAATCATCATTAAAGCTACACTTTTCTCTGTTACTGTTGTTCTTTGATGAACATTAATGACACACATCATTAACGGCCCCTGTCACTTTAAGAACAGTCGCTGATGACGCGGAAGTTCATTTAAGACGTTATTTAACTAATTTAAGACTCTAATATGAGAATACTCAATTATCTGTGTTGTTGTTATCGTTTGTTGTGTGTGTGTCAGAGTGTCCCTCGATTAGCTGACATGAGACGCGGCCACACAGACAGGACACTGACACAAACACACACACACAGGACATTGACATACAGCGCATTCTCTTGTGTCTTGTCGCGCTTGGCAGCATTTACATGTATAAGAGCGTGATCATATAATATAACGCTCTGCAAAAATGGATATAAAAACGGACGCTGGAAATGATCACAGCCGGAAAAATTATCGAGCTCATTTTTTTTTATCGTGCGATTAATTGATTTATTGACTATCGCGACAGGCCTAGTCACACGTCGATTAACCGGTTGGAAAATTTCCTCACCGTCACATCCCTACTAGGAAGGAACATGAAATTGTCCAGCCCTGACTTCTTGTTTTACAGAAGTATAAATATGAGGAAACTCAAAGTCCAAATTTCCTTTATCGTCCACCACAATGGGTAAAACTAAAGAATACAGTTCTGATGTGCAGCAAAAAATTGTTGAGCTTCACAAAATAGAAAGTGGCTGTAAGAAAGTAGCTAAAGCACTGCAAATCCCAATTTCCACCATCAGGGTAATAATTAAGTTCCAATCAACTAAAGATGATGTTACAAATATGCCTGGAAGAGGATGTGTGTCTGTATTGTCCTAAATTATGCTCGGTTAGGAGGAGAGTTTGAGTGGATAAAGACTCTCCAAGCTGGAAAATGATCAGAAGGGTCAGAAAGCCTCCATAAATCTAAAAACAGCACCTACATCACCACATGTTGTTTGGGAGGGTTTCAAGGGAAAAAAAGATCTGCTCTCATCCTAAACAAACTCCAGCATATTCAGTTGTCAGACATGACTGGAACTTCAAAAGGGACCTGGTTCTACGCTTTTTTTGAGAGCAAACAGGGATAAAAAGTACCCCATGCCCACGGTTAAAAATACTGCTGGATCTTTATTGTTGTGGGCCTGTTTTTTTGCTGGAGGTCCTGGACATCTTGTTCAGATACATGGCATCATCGATTCTTTCAAATACCAAAAGTTAAATTTGAAATATGACAGCATCTGCTAGAAATCTTATAATGGACAACGATCCAAAACAAACATCAAAATCAAAACAAAAATTTGTCACTGAGCACAAAATGAAGCTTCTGCCATGACCATCCCAGTTCCCTGACCTGAACCCTTTAGAAAATGAGTGGGGTGAACTGAAGAGAAGAAGCACCAACATGGAGCTGTGAATCTGAAGGATCTGAAGAGATTCTGTATGGAGGAATGGTCTCTGATCTCATGTCAGGTGTTCTCCAAACTCATCAGGCATTATAGATTAGAACAAGACTCAAAGCTGTTATCTTGGCAAAAAGAGGTTGAAAAAAATACTAAATAAAAGGGTGTGGTTAATTGTGGCCCATGTGATTTGGAGAAACACATTTATTTCATAATAGACCCCCCCCCCCATTTTTAATTCTTTTACTTCAGTAAAAAATACTTTTTTATTTAATAAAATATCAAAAGTATTAACAGTGCAGATTTATTTTTACAGGCTGCTTTGTACATATTTACCAAGGGTGCGAATAAGTTTGACCATGACTGTAGATGCCATATTACTGCCAAGTACTTTTTTTTGCACAAGAATGAACCCTAAATCACAACCACTGAGTTTACAAATGCTCCTCCTCCTTTTAAGTATTTTGAGGGGAAGTGAATCGGTATTGGCTCAAAGTTCACCATATGATCTGATGTTGTCAGTCTTTCAGGATATAGTCTCTGAATTACGCAAGAGTCAGCATGCAACTTGGGTGCTTCTTGCGTTTTATCTAAAGGAGACAGCCTTCAAACACGCAATCTCTCTGTGGAACACAAACAAGTTCCAAGTCAATGTAAAATTTCCTGGCGAAAAAAACTGGCAAGGATTTTTAAAGAGCAAAACAATGCATGCCTTGTTAAAGGATTCCATGCAATAAGCCGGTTAACCCAGATTAAGTGTGATTTACATCGCTTTACGTTTTTTTTTAATGAGGTTAACTACTGGAGTTTAAGAGAAATGTGATTTTACTAAAAAATCTATAAAAAAAATAAAATAAAAAAAATTATATATATATATATATATATTTTTTTAATTTTTTTTTTTTTTTTTTTTTTTTTTTTTTTTTTTTCTCATCTGATGAACTGGGTTTATATGGGTCAGTATTGCAAAGGTTACTCTTCTGTAGATGTACAGTAGTAAGACTGATAAGAAAGTGTCTGCTAAGGAAGAATTGATGACCGATTGTTGAATTATTAGGGCCCAAGCCCTGAAAGGGCGCAGAGCCCTATTGTTCTTCCTCAGATTATTCTTTGTTTTTTTTTTTTTTTTTTTTTTTATTTTTTTTTTCGACTTCTCGGGTACTTTTGGGGCCCTTAACATGCTCGAAAACTCTTGAAACTTCGCACAGGCGTCGGAATGCGCGGCCATCAGAGCCGGGCTGAAGCTGGTACCCGGGCGTGGCAGGGGGGCTCGACAGCGCCCCCTAAAGTGGGGTCTGAAAACTTGGTCCATATATCAAACACACTTGCACGTACATGTATGAAACTCGGTACACATATAGACCTCATCGGGCCAAACAACTTTCGTGCTCATAGTTATGCGTCAGCCCAACAGGAAGTGAGCTATAATCGGTTGTTCGGAAAACCCATGCTCTGGAATTTAATATACTCCTCCGAGGCCATTGTTTCGATCATCGCCAAACTCGGTCAGCATGAAGAGAACATATCCAGGATGCTAAATTGCGAGCGGATTTTTGATATCTCAAATGGTGTGGCCGTGGCGAAGCAACGAATTTATGGCGAGAAAAGGGAAACAGGAAGTGTGTTATAACTTGTGCAAACATTGACTGATTTGGATGAAACTTCAGCTGTGTGTTTGTTGTAAGAGGCCGATCACATGGATATGACTTTTGTGAGTCAAAGTTATAGCGCCACCAACTGGCAGCAGGAAGTGTGTCACTTTCAAAAATGCTTTGAATCACCATCTTATTTTCACCCCATTTACTTCAAACTTCATCAGTATAATGTGAAAACATGACAGATAGAGACGTATGAAATGGATTCCTGAAATTTCAAATACTGTTGCCATGGCAACGTGTCAAAGTTTAATAATCTTTTGGCTGTTCTGAGGCTCTTAGCATGCTTGAAATTGCTTGAAACTGCTTGAAACTCAACACACACATCAGAGATGTCAGTCAGTACACATGGACAAAGCCTCAGAAACGGGCGGGGATGAGGGGCTCTCTAGCGCCACCTTTTGACAAAAGTGAAGGGCTTCGTTTCATCTACAATCACCAAACTCAGTATATATATTGACCTCATCGAGCCGGACAACTTTCTAATTTACAGTCATTAGCTCCGACCAACAGGAAGTCAGATATTTTGGTTTGAAGGTACATTTTTGGTTAAATCGGGGTCTGAGTTTTTACGTTCTCCTCGTAGGCGTTTTATTCAATCTCCACCAAACTCGGTCAACATGAAACAAAGATACTGAAGATGCTAAAATGTGAACGGATATTGGATATCTCAAACGGTGTTTCCATGGCGAGGGATTAAATAAGGACAAAAAAGGGGAACAGAAATTCTCTGTCTGCTGCTCTCCCCTCAATGAACACAAGATGGCAGCATTGTATTAGTTTTGAAGCAGGATAAAAAAAAAACTTGTTTCTCTCTCTCTCTCTCTCTCTCTCTCTCTCTTGTTTGTGATTTATGAGGACACAAATTTGTATAATGACATGGGTATTACACTGGTATTACAACGTGTATGTGTGTGTGTTTAAAAACATACTAAAACAATGTTTTATTAAAATGTAACCAAATAGCTTTAAAATAATCATACTATTTTTCAGATCAATATATTTATTTTATTTAATATATTTCTTCTGAATATTTATTCTCTGTCTGCCCTCCCCTCACTAAAGGGTGGCAGTGTTGTGTTATTTTTTAAACTCTCTTTCTGTGTGTGTGTGTGTGTGTGTGTGTGTGTGTGTGTGTGTGTGTGTGTGTGTGTGTGTGTGTGTGTGTGTGTGTGTGTGTGTGTGTGTGTGTGTGTGTGTGTGTGTGTGTGTGTGTGTGTGTGTGTGTGTGTGTGTGTGTGTGTGTGTGTGTGTGTGTGTGTGTGTGCAGGCCCGTCGCGACAAGGCAGGCAAACCAAGCAATTGCTTGGGGCCTCGAGCTGGCCTGGGGCCCCAAGACAGCGACAGGTTAAGAATAAAATGAAACGACAAACTGTGTGAGCGCCCCATTGATAGTCAATGCAGTAAAGTGCAATGACACTGTTATCGGGATCCCCCTTAAGGGGCCCCTCTCAGAAGTCGCTGACAGCAGCCAGCCAACCACGCGATCTCTGCTGCGGCAAAATACAAAATCTTCGGATTTTAAGCGGAATTTTATGCTTCAGGAAGCCAGAAAAGAAAATAGAGAAAGGAAGAGGAGGATAAGAAAAAACAAGATAGTGGTATGTGATAAATTACACTGGATAAAATAGCTCTACTTGTCTTGTACAAAAAAAGTGTAAGTTTGCAGCAGGTAGGCTAGCAAAAATATGTTTATGTTAGCTATCGTTACCTGCCTGACGGCAAATGCTGCTTGTAACGAACAGTTAGTGCAACTTTTTTTTCGAAAAGACGGAATGACATGAGATTGCTATAGCTTTGTAATAGGTTTTGATGAAAGTGGCATAGCATGCTCTACTAACTATTATTTATGCTATGCATAAATAACCTGGAATAGCATGCTATATTAACAATTATTATAAACATTATTTAACCAGAAAGAGGCAGAGGAACATGATTTTTTTCATAGCTTATCTTAATGTGCTAGTGTCGGGATATATACGGTAGTAGACAGTTTATGCAAATATGACATTATTTTTATGAGTTACCAATAGATCTTGAACAATTACTTTATTCTGTGGCAATTTTTACACTGTTACATTTTGAAGTACAGTATCAGGACAACCCACATGTTTGACTGGTACTGTTTACATGTTTTACTGGTACTGCCCACGTTTTACTGGTACTGTTTATTAACTATTTAACAAGGTATTATAGTCATCGGTTGCAACTTTATAATAACCATCCAGATAATGTTTATAGACAGTTTACAAAACAACTAGTAACCCTTAAGTATTCCCAAAGTGTTAGGAATATCTGGTCCGTCTATCTATGTAAAAGTAATGTTTATAGATGTTTAAAAAATGGTTACTTAAAGGTTTAAAAAAAAATTAATGATACAGTGGTGTTTTTTGCAAATGTTTTCAAATTTTATGCACAGTATATGCAACAACAGTATTTGCACTGTAAACCTTTTTATTAATATAAAGTGTAGGTGAACTTAAACTGTATGGCTATGCTGGTATGCTGTGTGTGTGTGTGTGTGTGTGTGTGTGTGTGTGTGTGTGTGTGTGTGTGTGTGTGTGTGTGTGTGTGTGTGTGAGTGTCAGTGTCCTATCTGTGTGGATGCGTCTCATGTCAGCTAATCAAGGGACACTGACACACACACACACACACACACACACACACACACACACACACACACTCGACGCATAGATAGACTCGCGTCAGTTTCCTGCTCACATCGAGTTCTCTTTTGCTCTTGAACAAACAATAACACAGAGGATTGTGAGTATTCTCATATTCGAGTCTTAAATTAGTTAAATAACGTCTTAAATGAACTTAAAGAGTTGTGAGGAAATGAGATGCGCGGGACAGCGCGTGAGATCCGCGGCTGTTCTTAAAGTGACAGGAGCACTGATGATGCCTGTCATTAATGTTCATCAAAGAACAACGGGAACAGAGAAAATTGTAGCTTTAATGATGATTCATCTATATTTCATTTATTATTTATGCAGTTAAGGAAGGTTTGATAACTATTACATTTCTGTATAACAGGGAAGGCCATGGGTAAATATAACATTTATTATTTTGGTGATTTAGGTAAAATGGTTTAAAAAAAACACAGCAGAACCACAGCGCATCTGATATGACTGGCATAACGCTGGCGAAGTTAGGGACCGTCTGCAAAGTTACATACAACATTGAAACGTGTATAACGTTACCAAACTTCACTAGCATTTAAAGAGAATGACAGTCATAAAACTGACTGTAAAGTGTTCATCTAGGTGTCAGGTATGATGCACACATTTTGATATTTAATAAAATAAACTGTCAAATCATATGGAAATATGGATATGCATTATTTCACTTGGATACTGTTTGGGCTCTAACACAAAATATGCTTGATTTAAATGCATCGTAGCTGAACACTGATGAGAATATTTATTGAGAATATATTTACAGAGATAATATTAGAGATTATATTTACGACAAATTATTATTATTTATGCGTTATGCGTTGCTATTGACGACGGCCATTAAGTAAAGAAATCCCACAGAATCTAGCTTAAAAAAGTGCTTAGAGCTGCTTTAGTTATTTGTTGTTTGTTTAATTTCAAATATAAAACTTGTTGAAATGTTTTAAGTGTGTGCATCTGTTCTTTTTGAACACTTTCATCTTGTTTGAACAAAACCGTGATAATATTGATAACCGTGATAATTTGGGTCACTATAATCGTGATGTTAAATTTCCATACCGTTTCATCCCTACTTTAGTGTGAATAAGTAAAAAAGAACTACAAACACCTTGAATTAAATACTGGCCTTCTGGACTTACAAAATTTTGAGCAGGAAAATATAACTTTTATTTATTTTATCCTATGATATTAAAATTAATCTAGATTTAAATTACATCATGGGTGTGGCTTGTGGTGATAGTGGCACCAGTTGCTGCGGTAAATGTGGCATATTCGAGCGATTCTAAAATATTCTCCTGTTTAAATGCATATTGCCTGCCGTGCACAGTTAAGCTGATGCCACCGGCGTGGCGGTGCCACCGGCTTGGGCCCGTCATCGCTGCTCGCAGCTTTAATTTGAAAATTATTTTACATGCTCGTCCATGCATGGGGACACATCAGTTATTACACTTTGTTGAAATACTTTTCACTAGGGCTACCCCTGACTAAAGATTTTTCTAGTCAACTAGTAGTCGTTCATTTAAGACATTAGTCGACTAGTCGCATGTTTATAAGATTAATTTAATTACTTAAATATATACTGGGAGGGTGGTATTGGAAAATGGTTTTAATTTCAGGGCTTAGTAAGAATATTATAACATTGTTCTACATTACAAATCATGAGTCTCTAAAATGCTTTCCACAGCGCTAGAGTTTAGATTCCCTGCCCGAGCCCGAGCCCGAACTTGACCCAAACCCGAGATTTCCCGGCACTATCCTCGGACCGGGTCGGGCCAGGCCCTTGATTGTTTGTGTTTTTTTTAATCACTACTTTATTAGCCTAATTGGGTGGGCAGAGAGCTATGCCATAATCAGAAATAATATATATTTTTTAGCAAAGTAATGACGACTGGGTCAGCGCATCTCCAAAACTGCAGCTCTTGTGGGGTGTTCCCGGTCTGCAGTGGTCAGTATCTATCAAAAGTGATCTAAGGAAGCAACAGTGGTGAACCGGCGACAGGGTCATGGGCGGCCAAGGCTCATTGATGTACGTGGGGAGCGAAGGCTGTCCCTTGTGGTCCGATCAAACAGATGAGCTACTGTAGCTCAAATTGCTCAAGAAGTTAATGCTGGTTCTGATAGAAAGGTGTCAGAATACACACTGCATCGCAGTTTGTTGCGTTTGGGGCTGCATAGCCGCAGACCAGTCAGGGTGCCCATGCTGACCCCTGTCCACCACCGAAAGCCCCAACAAGTGGGCACGTGAGAATCAGAACTGGACCATGGAGCAATGGAAGAAGGTGGCCTGGTCTGATGAATCACATTATCTTTTACATCACGTGGATGGCCGGGTGCGTGTGCGTCGCTTACCTGGGGAACACATGGCACTAGTGGTGTCAACAATAATCGATTCAGCGATGCATCGCAATGCGGGGCATGCACGATTCAGCATCGATGCGGCAAAGTGCCATAATCGATTATGTCACCGTTTATTTTCTGGCCTTGAGTTGGACAATAAAGTTGTGAAGTTTCAATTACTTCCAGGGTCATAACAACAACAATCAAGATGGTTGAGGCGGAGGGAGATGACCGCGATAGACGGGTAATTAAAAACGCACCCAAAGCTTGGAAAGCGGACATCTGGGCACATTTCGGATTCTGACGCCGGCTTCACACCGCACGCGTTAGCAGGGCAGGAGCGGTGGGTATGGAGAGCGGGACCCCGCGCCCCCATTGTGGATTCACACTGGCAGCGTTTGTCTCACGCAGATATTGCAAATACAGACAAATATTGTACATTATGTCACATTTTCCGGTCTTCTCCTCCGAGCCCCGTCTGTCTCGTGCTTTGATTTATGATGGGCAGCATATGCTGTGATTGTGAAACACACGAGGCACTTCACTACATGATTTCATGGTGAAATTTTTTATTTTCCATGTTAATCTGGTCAGTTTTGATCAAGAACAATCCACTGTGGCTTTAATTCAGCGTGAGCAGCGCGGCAAAAATGGACTCGGCGCCGAAACGATCGCGGCACTGCTGCTCCTGCGATGCGATGAGCTGCCGCGCCGCCTCTGCGTGCGGTGTGAATGCTCTAATCTGTTAACATGGGCGCCGAAAAAAATAGCCGCTGCTTACGCCCTGCTAACGCGCCTGCCACACTAAAATCAAGCACGAGAATTGACGAGTCCCTTGTGTCAACGTTACCGTGTGTACCTGTCATTCCTGTGCATGACATGACTAATAATAGGTGCATTTCCCCGATTACTAAACCATTATCAGAAGAACCATAACACTGACAAGTGGGGATTTGTGTTGCACTGAATATTTTTATTGCTGGGTGCCTGGGTGGTGGTTGTTGTTACAATAGTGTGACTGTAATTACGGATTAATATTTGCACAGGAGGTCATGAAGTGCCAGCTTTTTACTGTGTGTAAAAATAAACACTTATGTTCACTGCTGGAAAAAGTTGGCTTAGTTGGTTATTATTGCTCTATATAATTTCAAATGAGAGAAGAGAAACATTTCTCATTCAAAGCACTGAAAGCAGTGATTTATGTTTTCTTTTTCAGGTTTGAAAATGCCGTATCCAATACCCTGTACCATTCAATTTTATTTTATTTAATGACATTTATGTCAAAGATACAGGAGAGTGATAATACACACATAGCAGCCAATACAATCTGTTGTTCAATATCTGACTGCTTGTATTGCCTCAAATTTTTTTTGCCTTGTTGTGTGCAGTAGAATTTTGATGCATCGCAATGCATCGTAGAATTGAATTGAATCGAATCGTTACCTGGTGAATCGTAATCGAATCGAATTGTGAGGGCAGTGCCAATGCACACCCCTACATGGCACCAGGATGCACTATGGGAAGGAGGCAAGCCGGCGGAGGCAGTGTGATGCTTTGGGCAATGTTCTGCTGGGAAACCTTTGGTCCTGCCATCCATGTGGATGTTACTTTGACACGTACCACCTACCTAAAGGTCTGTACACACCAGGGCGAATATCGCGCGCGCTTATCACCAGTTTTTTTTTTTCGAAAAATTTTCCGGCGCGTATTTAGTGTTCACACCCAAGTGATTTTCACTGGCAATGCGCCGAGTGAACGTGCAAATTCAGTAGATGCCGCTCCCAGTACATAAGCTGGTGCTGCGGCACTTTACGCTTCTGACACTCGCTTGTTTGCAGAAGAAGAGAGACCGTATTTACGTGCTTGCAAAAACCATTCACACACTTTTTGCTAACTGGCAAGCAGCATTAACAGCTCATCTTCTTTGTCTACTTACTACTTCGTATCAATGTGTGCTCAGCAAGACCGTTTTGTGCTTGAGTGCAACTAACGATTATTTTTTCTGTCGACTAATCTAACGATTATTTTTCGATTAGTCAACTAATCTAACGATTATTTTTCCGGATTAATTTTATGATTCTTTTTTACTGATTATTGTATTTCAAAGAGGGTAGTGAATTTGTATATTATTTTAACATGAAATCAATGAATGATGACAATATTAATTGTATTTCAGGAAGGGTAGTGTACATAGTATGCCATTTTATAATGAAATATATGGACACAAGAAGCATTTTAAACATCATGTATAATGGCCTAATTATGAAAAGTTGTTTACTATAGTAGTTGAGTATGATTTACTTATTGATTTGTGTCAATAGTAAACGAAAATGCACTTGTATTTATCTGCAAAAGGTTCACATACAGGAGCTTTCAGCATAGTTTTAATGTATAACTAGTCGTCTATTTTGAAGATACATGTGCATAAACAACGACTAAAGCTGCCAGAAGTTTTTGCCCAAATAATGTTACTTTAATCATGTAAACTACCTATATACAGCATGTTATTATGCATATGTGTTTGGGACAGAGGGGAACCAGGTCGCATTTACAGCAGATATGCTGCCCATAATAAATAAAAGCATGAGACGTACTGGGGTCGGAGAAGAACACCGCAAAATGTGACCGTCTGTTGCAATACACGCGCCACGGTTCAGCTGCGCGAGACGAACACTGGCAGCAGGGTTGCCAGGTTTTCACAACAAAACCCACCCATTCGTTACTCAAAACTAGCCCAAAACAAGCCCAATCGCGTTTCGGGGAGGTTCTCCGGTAAACATTGCGTTCGGGGGGTTAAATATGTTTTTTTTTTTTTGCAGGGCTGCCTGCTAAAATTCTCATTCCCGGGGATAAATATCACATAATTGGGATCGCTTCAACCTGCGGACATGAGACACAGCCCGAGGCAACAGTGTAGAAGTAGCCCAATTCCGCGGAAAAAACGCGGACTTGGCAACACTGACTGGCAGTGTGAAAGCTCCCGCTCTCCACGCGCACAGCTCCTGCTCTGCCACCGCGCGCAGTGTGAGATCGGCGTTACAGAGCGAACAAAGCACAGTTTTATTCGGCTTCTGTTTAAAGTACTCCCACACTTTTGAATGTCGCGGTCTGGCTTTATATGATAAATGATCATTTTCACTATGCCCGGGAGCAGAAGCTGCCATTATTCTAGATCTTCTGTTCTATTCTAGAACGTAAATAATGTGCCGTCGGCGCATTTCACGCACGTCGACGTATTTTCGTAGTCGACGTCATCGATGACGTTGACGCGTCGTTGCAGCCCTAATGTACACCCTTTCATGGAAACGGTATTCCCTGGTGGCTGTGGCTCTTTCAGCAGGATAATGCACCTGCCACAAAGCAGAAATGGTTTGAGGAGCACAACAACAAGTTTGAGGTGTTGTGTTGACTTGGCCTCCAGATTCCCCCCAAAAAACTTCAACTTCAACTTCCAAATCGTCCGACATTGTTGTTTTACCTTTTTTTGCTAAAGAATATTTCTTTGCACGAGCGCTTTGTAAACATGAGGGCGATACTTCCGCCTACGTCTAGCGTGACCTTTCCGACGTGATTGCACAATCCATGGTGTGATGCAGAGCAGCGCAAGATGAGCAATTTAGGTTAAAAACAAAAGTATATAAATTATTATTATTTTCTTTCAGAAAGTGACTGATGTTTCCGCTAGATAAGACCCTATTCCTTAGCTGGAATCATGTAGAGCCTCTAACGCGCTCCAAATCGCTTTGAAACTGCATTTTTTTTTATACCTTCATTTCACATTTTGGTTGCCATTGAAGTCCATTGTGTGGAGAAAAATCCTGAAATGTTTTCCTCACAAAACTTAATTTATTTTCCCCTGAAGAAAAAAAGACATGAACATCTTGGGTGGCATGGGGGTGAGTAAATTATCAGGAAATTTTCATTTTGAAGTGAACTAATCCTTTAATAGCTTGATAAAATGCAGAGTTTAACTGCACAATGGCTGCTAAAAAGGACAACAAAGTCAGCAAAGCTTGCAGTTCCATCTCCATGTTATTGTTTACACAGTCGCAGAGTCTGGTCTGTTACAGAGCCTTTGAGAGAGACGGCTCTGGTCTGTTACTCTCATGCATGATCGTGAAGCTCAACTTCCTTAGGAATTCATTGAAAGCGCTCTCTCTGCTCTGCTCACTCTGTGCCAGTGGATATGCACCATTATTATCGTGTTCTGGTAGCATAATGTGGGCAGTCACACCTTTGTTAAACTCCGGAGGAGTGTAGACGCCAGGCTTAACCGTAGCATAAGTTATGCCTTTTAAAACGAAAATGCACTAGTGTAAACAGAGCTTCGTTCAGGCTGCAGGTAAATGTAGCCCAAATCTTTTTCCTTTTTTTTTTTTTGCTCATATGTGATTCAGATCTGTTTGTCATGACGGTGTGAACAGAACAAACCACTTGAAATCTGATCTTTTCAGTTCCGAGAAATCACTATAAAGATTTTTCATTCCCAAAGTTAGATGAAACTTAGGCAGTAGGCAGTGAAGGACAGTGTGTCAGAGCTCACAAGTATGTACAAGCAAAACATTATAATTTACAAACGCTGCTCTTTTTTTCGCATCCTCATCTTTGTTTTTAAAGGGGTGATGAATTGAGAAATCAACTCAATCAGCCTTTGATATATAAAATGTAATCGTGATATAAGAATATCCTATTTCCGAGCTGAAAACTTCCTTGTTAGTCAAAGAAATGCTTTTCTTGACATCAGGCCCAGAAAACGCTCACAATATGTCGACCCTTGACGTCATCGTATGCTGAAGCACCCCCTCAAGCCCGCCAACCGACTCGTGGAGCTAAACGGATCGCGCTACCGAGAAATAAACATGACGATTCCAGCTCACGTGCGTAAGACATTGCACGTTTGTTCGCTTCATTTCACCGCAGAATCGTTTGTAAACAAGATACAGGTCGAGACTGGATTTGCAGACATATTGAGATTAAAACACAATGCTGTGCCTTCTATATTGGATCCGACTGGAATGGTGCAACACACTTATGTGAATAAAACAAGTTTTTTATATGTGATAGTATTGCATTGTTACAGATCGTATTGATTATGTGTATGTGTCTAACTGAACATACCTTAGCACGCTGTCACAGGCTGGAGAATCCTTTATTTGAGGTGTTATTGGTTCATTCGTGATCAGACTCGGACTTTTAATGTTATGGGCCAGGGCTCGCAAAACCCAACGTCCCGGGGCTATGTGTTTTCAGACGGGCTACCAAAACGTTAGCCTGGCCTGCCGACGGGCTATCTTAAATAGTGAAATAACATTCCTTTCTTGTGCGCGTGCGCGCGTGTGTGTGTACGGTTCACGGTTATATTCCCCAAGTAATAAAAAAAATAACATTCCAATCAATCGCGGGTGGATGAGAGATGAATCATTGTGTTTGTTTGATAAAGGCATTTTGCGAGCCCTGTGAGCGTTTCCCCACATGCTTTCAAACCAATTCCCACATGTACTGAGGGGAGCTGAAGCTCATTAAATATGCAAATCTTATCCAATCCTAGCTGTGGGCATTTACTTCCAAGTCTTCAGCGCGGCACGCCCATAGAAAGCCTCAAAACCAGAGCAGAAAATAGCCTTTTACTTATTTTATTAATCATGATGTTTTTGAATGTAAAAACCATGCAAACGTCATAAGTTGACCTTATGAGAAAAATGTAAAAAGCCAGTTCATGACCCCTTTAACATTTGCCTGCACATAAATGTGCTGGGTCTTTTTTATTGTGCACATGTGGATCAGTTCAGGAGCACTATCTGTTCACACTTTCATCTGATATTGGCCACATTTAAAACAACAGTGTGCACAGCTATACAAAAAATCAGATCTGAGCAATAAATCGGAATTGAGCATTAAGGCTTGCAGTGTGAATGTAGCTTAAGCCTCTTCTCGTCGACTAACGTTTAGTCGGCTATTAGGGGTCAGCCCTATTTTTCACTCCATTGAGTCTGTTTCAGTATTTATGCTAGTAATTGGGCTTGGGGTATTTGTAATTGTTTATTAAAGGTCCCGTTTTTCGTGTTTTTTTTGAAGCTTTGATTGTGTTTACAGTGTACAATATAACGTGTTCATGTTTCGCGTTAAAAAAACACTGTATTTTTCACACAATTTACTTATCTGTATACTGCTGTTTTCACTGTCCTAAAAACGGCCTGAGAATTTCCTCGTTCTATGAAGTCCCTCCTTCAGAAATACGTAACGAGTTCTGATTGTGCCAGTGGTTCCCGTGTTGTGATTCGTCAGCAGCTTAGCGCACGTTGCCCCGAAAGGTCACGCCTCTTACCTTAACGGAGAGATGCATGCGCTCAATGATCTCTAAGTACAGCGTCCCTGGGAAAGCCAAACAAAGGTGATTTGACTCCGGGATGAAAATAACAGCGTCTCGACGACATGGCGACAAACACACTATACAAACGCAACACTTCCTCTTCTCCACGCGGGAGCAACAAGACCACACCCCCTTTTCTGCGTATTCTTGTGGGCGGAGGTTAGTCGACAAACTGTTCTACTGACGTCATTAAAGCAGGATGTACAGGGATGTAGTCCAAACCGGCCGTTCGCTGTAGGCTTTGAAAGGGAACTTCTGTTAAATAAAATATCTCGCTTGGCATTGAACTTTGAGCTTTATAATTTGACAGGTATTATTTATGCTCTAACATCAACATTACACACTAACTAAAGTTTGAAAAATGGGTTCACGAAGAACAGGACCTGTTAAAGTAACAAGGTTCAGTTTGTGGAAGTCACTTCTTTTTTTTTTTTTGCAGTATTTTTGGCTGGACTTTCACCCATTTGCTTAAAAATGCTGTGTTTTTTTTTTTTAAATGTTATGCTGTACATAAGCCTACATGTTGGACTGATTTGCAGTGTAATGTGAAATCATTCACAAATAAGACCTGTGTATTAACTATTAACCTCTTAACAAGCGCCCCATTTTTGTGGAATTTTTTGAAAACGATATACCCAAATGAAAATGTCTGCAGCTCTTAAACCCTATGGTCTATATTCATAAACCTGGTCTTATTTTAAACTAGACACTTGAAATATTGCTACCCAAGAGTCATAATAACTCAAAGTAATATGGGAACAGAGTAATATACATGTAAATATACATGTAAGTGACTCACGTTTTTTGTTTTTTGTTTTCAATTAGGGAAAAAAATATTATAATTTAATGTTAAGAGCCTGAAAATAACTTAAATATAAAACTGAATGTCTAATCATGTCATGATTCAAATATGAGGATGATTCTCTCAGTAATGTAGCTTCTGTGAGCTTTTATGTCAAGAAAAGTCTAGGCGTCATTTCAAAAAGGCCATTTATTTCAGAACATTTGCTATTGTAAAGAGTAGTTTTTCATTCAAATAAATCTGCAATAAACTGCAATATACTACTAATTATAATGGATAAACAGTTACTGAAAAACTAAAGCAACTATTTACAGAGATTACAAAGTGTAAAAAACTCATTTAGCTGATGGGAAGCGTCAGTGAGAGACAGCGCGCTCCACTGCAGTTGCGCCATGGAGAACGTGCAGCCAGCGCGCAAACAGTATTCACCAAAGCCTACTTACGCAAACTGCGCAAGATAATGCCTTTTGATTGGTTACTAAGTCCATCAATCAAACCTTTGTTGAAAAGGCATTGGCTGGGCACCGAGTGCCTTTATCCAACGAAAACCATGGGCGCAATGATTGACAGCTCACCAAGCCTGTAAGGCACTTCCTCTATATGATGCATCCCAGAAGAGTCTCTGATTGAAGGAGAGAGACGGGGGAGGGTTTAAAATACGTGGGAGAAGCCATTCTAGCAGGGGGAGTTTGCCAGACACGGAATAGAATCGATATTTCATTGAAAATGGACATGATTGATCACGCTAACTCAAAACTCTCTTGCAAACAACGGAGGATTTTTAGTTTTTTCCCTATTTTTTCGTTGTTTTGGATTAAAAAGTGGGATGCATTTTGAAGAATGGACTCTTACACAGAGATGTATGCGGGTGTTTATTGGATTCGTCCGATCTGATCTGAACGACAGGAGATGAAAGATGAGTAACGCTGATATTTTTCTAATGTTTACATGGCCGGTCCTTTAGTGTTTCATTTAACCCTTTCCTCTCTGGTGTATTTATTGCAAAAACAAGTTCAGAACATGAATCTTGAGTGTTTTAGCTTTCAAATGATGCATAGTTTGTGATAGTTGATTGAATATTTTGTATAAAACAAAAGTAGATAAAAGTACACACCCCCCCACTTCCGTCAACCCCCCCGTCCACGAACCGGTGCGGGTTAAGAAGTTAAGAAAGTAATTGGGGTCAGTTATGATTTAATATCGATCAGTATTTTTTTATGCAAAACAAGGTTTTCTAAGGTTTGTAAGGCGAGTCATTTTAGGTGAACTATTACTTACTTACTAATTACTTATCAGGGACGTGAATGTGAACATAATACTGTTATATTTGTGTTTAACTAACAAAAAAGTTAATGGTATTACCATATTGTTTGGAGATGGTTTTCTTGGAAGTACCTTGGACTGTATTTAATCACTTATCAATAATATGATATCATATCACATATCAATTGCAATCTGATATCATTAATGTCCACAGTACCTGCCACTAGGGCTGGGCCGATAAACGATATCATATATCACGATAAAATTCACGTCGATAACGATGATAAGCTCTGGACATTTTTACTCGATATGGATTAATGTAGGAACCGATCACACAGCCGAAATAAACGTGACAACAGCCAGTCAGCGTGCAGCTTTAAACTTGCACGTCAAAAGTACACGCTCCTACTGGCAAAGAAAAATCGATGTGAGAAGGAAAAATGCGTGGAAGCGGCGACAAATGTTAAATTGAAAGTGAAACTAACCTTGAGTTATCATCAAAAGATGTCGAAATTGTCAATAAAAGGTAGTACGAATTCAGTTACTCACTGAACCGCGCCACACGACCATTTATCCACTCGGGTCTAAGTCCAAACGGCAGATAGCTCCGCGCGCGTTCACTAGAGCAGATCCGTTTAATCGGATCGGTCTCGGTCATGCGACACTAAACAACGCTGTGAGATCCAGTGAGAAGCGCGTGAATTCAGCAAAAAACACACAAATGTCTCTGTGTCTGTGATTTAAACTACTTTAAAGCCAGACAAAGCAGCGCCAACAAACATTAGAATCTCTTTCTGTGGCAGAAATGTGGGATATTCATATAGAATTGTATTATAATAAATTATATATTATATATAAATACAAACTATATAATTATATATTATTATATTAATGTAGACCTGTATTAAAGGAGTAATGGAATATTATTACAGTATTTTTATTTAGCTATAGAATGTGTTCATTTAGACTAAATGTTTCTTGGCTAGGCCTACTGTTTTTCATACAAATACCATAGAAACCATATAGATATATTTTACCATGGTAGTGAGGAGCTAAATGCATGGTTTTAACTGGTTGTCATGATCTAAATCTATGATACTTTAGGAGACCAATGGTTAATTTAAAAAAAACCATATAAAAATGAGGTTGTTACAATTTTTACGGATGTCTGTATTTTTGTTAATGAACATAAATGTAGTCCTGCATAACTCAAGCTACTACTACTGTCAATCACTGTCAAATGTGCATTTCTAAAACAAAACATGTAATATTATTAAAACTGCACCCTGCACTGCAAACTGTGCCGAAGATATATGCTAAAGTCAGGAAACGCAAACTTGTTTCATGACTACAAACAATATCACCCATTAACACATGTAGACATTATTTTTTTCTATTAAGATATTTATTTTATTAAGGAAAAAGGACTGGAAAAGTGTAAGGAATTCAAAAACGTGAAGTGTTTGTCATGTTCAGACAATAAAGAGTTTAAAACTACAATTAACAGTCTGGTTTCTACAACTTTCACTTTAAATTTAATAGACAGAAATATTTGACATTTATCGTGATATTTATTGATACGACTGATAAAATTTTTTGGCCATATCGCCCAGCCCTACCCGCCACTGTGCTTTTTTTTTTTGTAAAGGTTTATTGAATCTGTCATTTAATAATTCATTAGGCCAGGTGCTCTTGCACTCTGAAAAGCGGTATTATCAGGTTGCTGAATGACATCAGTAAATCTCAATTGTTCGGCAATCTTATAGTCCAGCTCTGTAGGCGTAGAGTCGCTCCCAGCTCCTCAAATAGGCCCGACACTCCTCAATTGATGTTTTTTTTTAGCGCCAGGCCATAAAAGACTGTTTGTAACAAGCATGAACCACTATTTTTGTCTGATTGCCGGTCCGTGTTCATTTAAGCGTTGGGGTCACATACAAACCCATTTTTCCAGAGACAAAACTGCTCCGCTTAGTAAGTCTGTCATAGTGTGGCGCCTCATTAGCTCCTCACAGAGCGCTTCATACAGCTGGCAGCGTCTGTGTGCCCGGCCGTCTCCCAGAGCACTTCAATAGAGCTGACGGAAAACAGCGGATCCTTTGTAACAGCAAATGTGTGAGAAACTGGGCGAAAGGTGTTACTGCTGGACGCTTTCTATGAAAAAGTCCGACACACCCTGTTATGAAAACCATATTCACCTATGGCATATGAGACGGCCTTTCTTCCGGGTCAGGTGAGGGCATTTGCTATGACCCTTTGCTGGAGTGCAGCTCATCCCTCAAGGCAGTTTCTGTTAGCATATAGATTTTTCTTTTTTATATTAAATAATAGTTACATTTGTTTTATTATGTATATTATTTACTATTTTTTATAGTGTTAACCTGAGTAAGTTTTGTGCAGCACAAAAAGGGAAAAAATCATATTTTTTTCATAGTACTTTTTTTCTCCTCCCCATTCAGATTTATCTTGTTGTGACCAGGTTTGTAAAGCTCAAAAAAATTGCACAAACACAAACTTGTGATCCATATTTTATGATAAAGAACATAGAAAAACATTCAGACCTTAGTATAAGTCAATGTTCTTGTACAGTCAATCCTCTTGTATTCATCAGAAAACAATTTTCAGAAAACGTTTTTGGTGGACTACAGTAAACAATGTTTGTAATTTTTACAGAAAAAACTGAAACTGCTACATTGCTATAAATGGGCCAGTGACAAATAAGGTTTTCAACTGATAAAAAATTCAAATAGGTTAAAACTGCACATCAAAATAGTTATCTTTTTATTTTATTTTTATTTTTTACTTATTACTCAAATCTAAATTTAAATTTTTATATTTTAAGCAGTTTAACTGAGAATCATGTGACGACACTAGTCAAAATGTCATACGGGATAACGTTAATGCATTTTCTAAATATTTAGGGCCCAAGCCCTGAAAGGGCGCAGAGCCCTATTGTTCTTCCTCAGATTATTCTTTTTTTTTTTTTTTTTTTTTTTTTTTTTTTTTTTCGACTTCTCGGGTACTTTTGGGGCACTTAACATGCTCGAAAACTCTTGAAACTTCGCACAGGCGTCGGAATGCGCGGCCATCAGAGCCGGGCTGAAGCTGGTACCCGGGCGTGGCAGGGGGGCTCGACAGCGCCCCCTAAAGTGGGGTCTGAAAACTTGGTCCATATATCAAACACACTTGCACGTACATGTATGAAACTTGGTACACATTTAGATCTCATCGGGCCGAACAACTTTCGTGCTCACAGTTATGTGTCAGCCCAACAGGAAGTGAGCTATTATGGGTTGTTCGGAAAACGCATGCTCTGGAATTTAATATACTCCTCCGAGGCCATTGTTTCGATCATTGCCAAACTCGGTCAGCATTACGTGAACATATCCAGGATGCTAAATTGCGAGCGGATTTTTGATATCTCGAAAAGTCTGGCCGTGGCGATGCAACGAATTTATGGCGAGAAAAGGGAAACAGGAAGTGTGTTATAACTTGTGCAAACATTGACTGGTTTGGATGAAACTTCAGCTGTGTGTTTGTTATAAGAAGCCGATCACATGGATATGACTTTTGTGAGTCAAAGTTATAGCGCCACCAACTGGCAGCAGGAAGTGTGTCACTTTCAAAAATGCTTTGAATCACCATCTTATTTTGACCCGATTTATTTCAAACTTCATCAGTATAATGTGAAAACATGACAGATAGAGACGTATGAAATGGATTCCTGAAATTTCAAATACTGTTGCCATGGCAACGTGTCAAAGTTTAATAATCTTTTGGCTGTTCTGAGGCTCTTAGCATGCTTGAAATTGCTTGAAACTGCTTGAAACTCAACACACACATCAGAGATGTCAGTCAGTACACATGGGCAAAGCCTCAGAAACGGGCGGGGATGAGGGGCTCTCTAGCGCCACCTTTTGACAAAAGTGAAGGGCTTCGTTTCATCTACAATCACCAAACTCAGTATATATATTGACCTCATCGAGCCGGACAACTTTCTAATTTACAGTCATTAGCTCCGACCAACAGGAAGTCAGATATTTTGGTTTGAAGGTAAATTTTTGGTTAAATCGGGGTCTGAGTTTTTACGTTCTCCTCGTAGGCGTTTTATTCAATCTCCACCAAACTCGGTCAACATGAAACAAAGATACTGAAGATGCTAAAATGTGAACGGATATTGGATATCTCAAACGGTGTTTCCATGGCAAGGGATTAAATAAGGACAAAAAAGGGAACAGAAATTCTCTGTGTCTGCTGCTCTCCCCTCAATGAACACAAGATGGCAGCATTGTATTAGTTTTGAAGCAGGATAAAAAAAAAACTTGTTTCTCTCTCTCTCTCTCTCTCTCTCTCTTGTTTGTGATTTATGAGGACACAAATTTGTATAATGACATGGGTATTACACTGGTATTACAACGTGTATGTGTGTGTGTTTAAAAACATACTAAAACAATGTTTTATTAAAATGTAACCAAATAGCTTTAAAATAATCATACTATTTTTCAGATCAATATATTTATTTTATTTAATATATTTCTTCTGAATATTTATTCTCTGTCTGCCCTCCCCTCACTAAAAGGTAGCAGTGTTGTTCTGAGGCTCTTAGCATGCTTGAAATTGCTTGAAACTGCTTGAAACTCAACACACACATCAGAGATGTCAGTCAGTACACATTGGCAAAGCCTCAGAAACGGGCGGGGATGAGGGGCTCTCTAGCGCCACCTTTTGACAAAAGTGGGGGGGTTAGTTTTATCTTGAGTCACCAAACTCGGTACATATATTGTTCTCTTCGAGCCGGACAACTTTCTAATTTACAGTCATTAGCTCCGACCAACAGGAAGTCAGATATTTTGGTTTGAAGGTGAATATTTATGTAATTCAGGGTCTGAGTTTTTACGTTCTCCTCGTAGGCGATTTATTCAATCTCCACCAAACTCGGTCAACATGAAACAAAGATACGGAAGATGCTTAAATGCGAACGAATATTGGATATCTCAAACGGTGTTGCCATGGCGAGGGATTAAATAAGGACAAAAAAAGGGGAACAGTAATTGTCTCATATCTTGTAAAATAATATTTTGATTTAAATTAAATTAAGATTGTATGTTTGGTAATTGAACTTAGATTAATTTAAAATGACTGTACTATTTTTCAGATGAATATATATATATTTTATAAATATTTCTTTGTATAATGTATTGTGCCCGTGTGTGCTGCCCTTCCCTCAATGAACACAAGATGGCAGCATTGTGTTAGTTTTGAAGCAGGATAAAAAAAAAACTTGTTTCTCTCTCTCTCTCTCTCTCTCTATCTAAACCAGATAGTTGCGTGTTCTGAGTTAACACAATCAGAACTTAAAAATACGGGATATTTTACGGGAAAATACTAAAACGGGAAGACAGCGGGAAAAGAGCTAAAATACGTGAGAAACCCGGAAAAAACGGGAGGGTTGACAGCTATGGTGTGTGTGTGTGTGTGTGTGTGTGTGTGTGTGTGTGTGTGTGTGTGTGTGTGTGTGTGTGTGTGTGTGTGTGTGTGTGTGTGTGTGTGTGTGTGTGTGTGTGCGATATGTAGGCTTAGGGGTAGTGTAGGGGGATAGAATGTACAGTTTGTACAGTATACAAACCATTAAGTCTATGGAATGCCATCTGCCTGTCTTTCCCCTTCCCCCTGTCTATCTGTGTGTGTGTGTGTATGGGGGGGGGGGTCTCTCTCTCTCACCCTGTGAGTTTGTGTGTGTGCCTTTCTCTCAGGCCTTCCCCTCCCCCTCACTCTCACTCTATCATTGTGTGTGTCTGTGTGTGTGTGTGTGTGTGTGTGTGTGTGTGTGTGTGTGTGTGTGTGTGTGTGTGTGTGTGTGTGTGTGTGTGTGTGTGTGTGTGTGTGTGACTTTTTCTCTTGATCATAATTTAACCCTTTCATATAGGCTATCACAAATAACTATCACTTGAAATAAAAACGTCATGTGATGTGTTTGCCAAGAACACGTATGATGCACATGTCTTTAAATTAATTATTTACTGATATAATATAAATGTATTCAAACATAAATTTCACATGATTTTATAAAAGTGGCTATTTATAATAAACTTCCATAAAATGTAGACACGCATCTTACTCTTACCTGACACTGATATTAAAATCATCTTTGCAGTTTCTGTGATTTGGCTCCATTTATACATTTTTTATTAAAAAAATTTTATTGGACCACCCATATTGAAATGAAAGCATGTTTTATGGTGCATAAGATTGGTGCACAAACGGTAGCTAAGGTAGCTCAAAAACACATGAAGAGAAGTGTTAGAATAAAACAACATCAGCATTCGAATGGTATTCTGAACTCATTAGGGCCCAAGCCCAAAGGGCGCAGAGCCCTATTGTTCTTCCTCAGATTATTCTTTGTTTTTTTTATTTTTTTTTTCGACTTCTCGGGTACTTTTGGGGCACTTAACATGCTCGAAAACTCTTGAAACTTCGCACAGGCGTCGGAATGCGCGGCCATCAGAGCCGGGCTGAAGCTGGTACCCGGGCGTGGCAGGGGGGCTCGACAGCGGCCCCTTAAGTGGGGTCTGAAAACTTGGTCCATATATCAAACACACTTGCACGTACATGTATTAAACTCGGTACACATATAGATCTCATCGGGCCGAACAACTTTCGTGCTCTAAGTTATGCGTCAGCCCTACAGGAAGTGAGCTATTATGGGTTGTTCGGAAAACGCATGCTCTGGAATTTAATATACTCCTACGAGGCCATTGTTTCGATCATTGCCAAACTCGGTCAGCATGAAGAGAACATATCCAGGATGCTAAATTGCGAGCGGATTTTTGATATCTCAAATGGTTTGGCCGTGGCGAAGCAACGAATTTATGGCGAGAAAAGGGAAACAGGAAGTGTGTTATAACTTGTGCAAACATTGACTGGTTTGGATGAAACTTCAGCTGTGTGTTTGTTGTAAGAAGCCGATCACATGGATATGACTTTTGTGAGTCAAAGTTATAGCGCCACCAACTGGCAGCAGGAAGTGTGTCACTTTCAAAAATGCTTTGAATCACCATCTTATTTTGACCCGATTTATTTCAAACTTCATCAGTATAATGTGAAAACATGACAGATAGAGACGTATGAAATGGATTCCTGAAATTTCAAATACTGTTGCCATGGCAACGTGTCAAAGTTTAATAATCTTTTGGCTGTTCTGAGGCTCTTAGCATGCTTGAAATTGCTTGAAACTGCTTGAAACTCAACACACACATCAGAGATGTCAGTCAGTACACATGGGCAAAGCCTCAGAAACGGGCGGGGATGAGGGGCTCTCTAGCGCCACCTTTTGACAAAAGTGGGGGGGTTAGTTTTATCTTCAGTCACCAAACTCGGTATATATATTGTTCTCTTCGAGCCGGACAACTTTCTAATTTACAGTCATTAGCTCCGACCAACAGGAAGTCAGATATTTTGGTTTGAAGGTGAATATTTATGTAATTCAGGGTCTGAGTTTTTACGTTCTCCTCGTAGGCGATTTATTCAATCTCCACCAAACTCGGTCAACATGAAACAAAGATACGGAAGATGCTAAAATGCGAACGAATATTGGATATCTCAAACGGTGTTGCCATGGCGAGGGATTAAATAAGGACAAAAAAAGGGGAACAGAAATTGTCTCATATCTTGTAAAATAATATTTTGATTTAAATTAAATTAAGATTGTATGTTTGGTAATTGAACTTAGATTAATTTAAAATGACTGTACTATTTTTCAGATGAATATATATATATTTTATAAATATTTATTTGTATAATGTATTGTGCCCGTGTGTGCTGCCCTTCCCTCAATGAACACAAGATGGCAGCATTGTGTTAGTTTTGAAGCAGGATAAAAAAAAAACTTGTTTCTCTCTCTCTGTGTGTGTGTGTGTGTGTGTGTGTGTGTGTGTGTGTGTGTGTGTGTGTGTGTGTGTGTGTGTGTGTGTGTGTGTGTGTGTGTGTGTGTGTGTGTGTGTGTGTGTGTGTGTGTGTGTGTGTGTGTGTGTGTGTGTGCTTCTGTGATTTCTGAGGACATACATTTGTAGACATTTCATGTGTCCCCGTACATATATTGTTCTCTTCGAGCCGGACAACTTTCTAATTTAACTAATCTAATTTAACTAATTCAAAACTTTCTAATTTTAAATAAAAATGTCATGTGCTGTGTTTGCCAAGATCACGTATGATGCATATGCAGGGTATATGCAGGAATCCTGAAGTAAATTTTAATACCTTTTTAAGACTTTTTTAAGACCTTCTCAAAATATTTAAAGACCTCATCGGCGATGAGAACTACTGTTGAGCAATAAAATAAAAATATATAATCATAAGCTATAACAAAAATATATATTAAATTAGGTGAGTGGATAGTTAAAAAAAATTGCAATTACAAAAAGTAATTCTTGAAAAAACATCTCTGGACTAATTATCTTATCACCTGACAGCCGTGATTCCATGTACTCATTCAGACAGAACTCTTTTTTAAAACAGAGGAGTGTGAGTGTGTTTTCTATACATGTGCTTTAAGGTCATGTGCTGTGTTTGCAAAGATCACTTTTGACACATTTGTCTTTAAATTCATTATTTACTGGCATAGTTCAAATTTATTTTAAAACAAAATTCACATTGTTTTCTACAAGTGTCTGTTTATAAGTGTCTTTTTTTCACAGAAAGTTTTTGTTTGAACGTGAATATTTGTATAATTCAGGGTCTGAGTTTTTACGTTCTCCTCGTAGGCGATTTATTCAATCTCCACCAAACTCGGTCAACGTGAAACGGAAGCTTAACGCATTAAAAATATTTAACGCAAATAACGCAGCGTCCGTTTTTATATCCATTTTTGCTTAGCGTTACATGATCACGCTCCTATTCATGTAAATGCTTCCAAGCGCGACAAGACACAAGATAGCGCGCTGTATGCCAATGTCCTGTCTGTGTGTGTGTGTGTGTGTGTGTCAGTGTCCTGTCTGTGTGTGTGTGTGTGTGTGTGTGTGTGTGCCAGTGTCCTGTCTGTGTGTGTGTCAGTGTCCTGTGTGTGTGTGTGTGTGTGTGTGTGTGTGTGTGTGTGTGTGTGTGTGTGTGTGTGTGTGTGTCAGTGTCCTGTCTGTGTGGATGCGTCTCATGTCAGCTAATCAAGGGACACTGACACACACACACACACTCGACGCATAGATAGACACGCGTTAGTTTCCTGCTCACATCGAGTTCTCTTTTGCTCTTGAACAACCAATAACACAGAGGATTTTGAGTATTCTCATATTAGAGTCTTAAATTAGTTAAATAACGTCTTAAATGAACTTAAAGAGTTGTGAGGAAATGAGATGCGCGGGACAGCGCGTGAGACCCGCGGCTGTTCTTAAAGTGACAGTAGCACTGATGATGCCTGTCATTAATGTTCATCAAAGAACAACGGGAACAGAGAAAATTGTAGCTTTAATGATGATTCATCTATATTTCATTTATTATTTATGCAGTTAAGGAAGGTTTGATAACTATTACATTTCTGTATAACAGGTAAGGCCATGGGTAAATATAACATTTATTATTTTGGGTTTATGTAAAGATTGTTTTAAGTTCACTTAAATTAAAAGTTGTTTTTTAAAGCCTAATAAATGTTGAAATTGGGAGCTTTCAGTTATACTGTAATGTAACGTCATTAATGTTTCATAGAGACTTTAGTATCAGTGATACTGGCCTTCATTCATAAAAAATGACAACACAACACATATTTACAATATGCTGTCTTTAAATTGTTTCTAAATTAATTTGGAGAGTAACTGAAATTATTACAATATCAAAATATTAAAAACTTGCGATTTATCGCGATTAATTACAGAAAAAAATGTGATTAATTAGTTATTTTTTTTGTTAACGATGCCCAGCACTAATATATATATTATAAATATTTCTTTGAATAATCTATTGTGCCTGTGTGTGCTGCCCTTCCCTCAATGAACAAAAGATGGCAGCATTGTGTTAGTTTTGAAACAGGATAAAAAAAACATTCCATGTCTTTCTTTCTGCCACTCTCTCTTAGGCTTTCACAAATAACTATCACTTGAAATAAAAACGTCATGTGCTGTGTTTGCCAAGATCACATATGATGCAGATGTCTTTTAATGAATAATTTACTGATATAATTTAAATGTATTAAAAGTAAATTTCACATGGTTTTCTAAAAGTGGCTGTTTATAATAAACTTCCATAAAATGTAGACACGTATCTTACTCTTACCTGACACTGATATTAAAATCATCTTTGCATTTTACTGTGATTTGGCTCAATTTATAAAAAATTTTTTTTTTTAAATTTATTGGACCACCCATATTGAAATGAAAGCACGCTTTATGGTGCATAAGATTGGTGCACAAACGGTAGCTAAGGTAGCTCAAAAACACATGAAGAGAAATGTTAGGATAATACAACATCAGCATTTGAATGGTATTGTGAACTCATTCCAATTTGACCTTTGACATCATCTGACATGAAATTAATTTAAATTTAATTGATCTCATAGATGTGGCTGTTGTGGTTCGTTGTCATAGCAGCACCAACTGCTGCAGTTAATGTGGTGAATTCAGATGACTTTGACATAGTCCTTTTAGTTTTTCCAATTTTAAATGCCTATTGCCTGCTGTGCACAGTTAAGCTGATGCCACCGGCGTGGCGGTGCCACCGGCTTGGGCCCGTCATCGCTGCTCGCAGCTTTAATTCCAATTTGACCTTTGACATAATCTGACATGAAATTCATATAAATTTAATTGATCTCATAGATGTGGCTGTTGTGGTTTGTGGTCATAGCAGCACCAACTGCTGCAGTTAATGTGGTGAATTCAGATGACTTTGACATAGTCCTTTTATGTTTTCCCATTTTAAATGCCTATTGCCTGCCGTGCACAGTTAAACTGATGCCACCGGGGTGGCGGTGCCACCGGCTTGGGCCCGTCATCGCTGCTCGCAGCTTTAATATAATATTAAAACTTTTCAAATCAATAACACTTAATGAATATATAAAGTGATGCAGTAAACAATATGTAGAGCTCAGAAAAAGAACATTTGCACAACAATTTTTTCTCATATTGTGATTTCTTTAAACGTGACCCTGCTTGTTCAAGTTCTTGACTCACATTTTAACACTGCAATGTGATTTAAAATGCAAAATGTCTGAAAATGTTTTACAGGACTTGGTATCATGTTATTATTGTTTCCTCAACTCCTCAACGTCTGACTTAAATTGTTTCTCGGTATGACACCATGGCCGGTTTCACAGACAGGGCTTAGACTAAGCCAGGATTAGGCCTTAGTTCAATTAGGACATTTAAGTAACTTTTATAAACGTGCCCAAGAAAAAAACATTACTGGTGTGCATCTTGAGACAAAACAATGCCACTGACATATTTTAAGATTTGTCAGTGCGAGATTCTTTCAGTTAAAACAGCTCAAACATGCATTTTAGTCTAGGATTAGCTTAAGCATTGTCTGTGAAACCGGGGGCATATGAGTTGACACATGAATTGTCATTTTTACAACACTTACACATAATAATGTTCATAAATAATTAATGTTTATGTTAAGCAATGTTTTTCCAAGGAAATTAATTAGGCTCCACTGTAAAGAAATACTGATGTGGTTTTCAGTGTGTAAACTGTTACACACAAACTCAGTTTGATTTCTTCCCAGATTTTTTTTTTTTTCATGTTTATGAATATCAAAACAGCACAACTTTTCAACATTAGGTTTAATTAAATTAATTTAGTACTGAAAAGTACCTTGAACCATTTTATTGATGATCATAACATCAATATTCATAAATAATGTAAAGGGTTAAAGTAGGTGACCTTCACTCATTTCACTGAACAGCATTTATTTGAACAACAAATTTACAAAAGCATGTACTTGAACAACATATTTATAAAGAACAATCTTATTAATGGTTTTTTAAGGGGCAGATTCCCCAATATGACAGGTTGGACAATAATTAAATGTAATTATAATTGAATATTATTATGAATTATATAATTTGCTAATATTCAACTAAACAATGTTAATGATATGTTAATATCACAATTTGAATGGAAATTATACAAATTAAAGCTGAAAACTGTATAAGAATATATTGTCAAACCCATGTCATCCAAGATAACGAATGACATTATGGGCAAACACAAAATAACTTATCCTATATGACAAAATTGTTATCTGGTATGACAAAACTCAGTTTAAATCTTAATCAGGCAGTATTTTTGGCTACCTATAGAAATGTGCAACCTTTACCTTCAACTTCCAAATATGTAAATTCATGCTAAATAAACTTATTTACATAAAATCCACATTAATATGTTATTTTAGCATTATCCCATATGACAGGATTTTACTACATAGTGTGCTAGTGAGCAAAAAGGGTAAGTTAAACACATTTTATGAAAGACATACTTACATTTCACCATTGTTTGGGGGTCCTTCAGGGTCTTCCTGATTGTGTAACATGCTGTCTCACATTGTGTCAAAATAAAATTCACAATAAAATTGCTCCAGTTTGCTTGTTATCACGAATGACATTGGCTGACAGCCAGTTTTGGGACAGAATGCTCCAAAGCATAACAATCAACTGGATGTCATATTCTTTGTAATATTTAAATATATTGTTTTCTAGACTCATACAATAATGCCTGTGGCAGAGATGTTAGGGTTTATTAGATTTTTTTACAGTTTGTTTGGCTTTTTTGTATGTCACTCTAAGGTCCGGACAGTTATCCGGTTTGACATTGTGACTATAATGTCTAATACTTCTTACACTTTGTAATACCCTCAATATATGTTCATATCATTTGATAAACAGAGATCAATAGATTCAATAAATGTGCTTTTTATTAAACATTTCCTTATTTTGACTTCATAAAGGGGTTTGGACATCAAAATTGAACGTCACGTCATTGGGCCAAATACAGATGCAAGTTACTATATACATGGTGAACATTTGTAAATAGTTGAATATTACATTTATATGTAATTTTACTGTAAAACTTTACTGAAAGTGTTTGAGTAACCATGAATTATTGGTGAAAAACAGTAATTTATGGTGAAAAACGGTAAAATGATGTGCCTAGAAGACACTGCACATTGCATATGATTTATTTTTATATAAAAAATGTTTTATGATTTTTTACATTTCCTATTATTTTGTTAAAGTGCCCCTATTATGGTTTTTCGAATATTCCCTTTCATGCAGTGTGTAATATAGCTGTTTGTGAATGTAAACATTCTGCAAAGCTTTAAAGTCGAAAGTGCCCGATAAATAAAGTTATTGTCTCCCAAAAGAAAGAATCGACTCTGAACCGCCTATACGAGTCGTTTGTATTTCCAATCTCACTTCGTGAGGGTTCTACGTCACTAGAAAATACATTTGCATAATGCCCGTATGATTATATTGATGTATATATTTTCTACTGGTGTTCAATATGCATAGTTTTGTGTTTTATATTGTGTAAGTTTCCGGCTAACCGGCTAACTCATGTTATTATCTTACTGCAATACTTCTGCTAAGCAGCTGTGGGCCACTGTTACCTGTGCCTATTAATGCAGATTGTATGTCGTTCTTAATACTTTAAGTAAATATAAAGGATGGAGCAAGATTAGTTTTACAAATGTTTGTTACATCAGTCATTCACGTTAGTGCTTAGCTAACGTATGCACAGTTATTGATACAGTTCCCGCATGTGCACCGCAATAAATTAAAAATATACACATGGGTTTGTTGATGGACATTCAGATGTTAAACCTGATGGTGAGGAATTAGTTGCAACATCTCATCATGTACCTCAAACTGAGTAACGCATCACTGAGAAACATCCTGCTCAAGTTGTCTTTGCGATGGAGGTTCGGGTTGAATAACTAGTTCTTCCAATGTTTCATCATCGGACTCGTGCTCGGATTGATATGGTAAAAACAGTGTCACCGTTACTATTTTGACAGTGTGTACTAGGGCTGCTCGATTATGGAAAAAATCATAATCACGATTATTTTGGTCAATATTGAAATCACGATTATGTAACACGATTATTTCACATGACTTTGGGAATGTGTTGCATTTATTAAAAATACACCTTTCAACAATTCAATTGAAATTGTAACATTTGTTGTACTTTTTGAACTATTAAAATAAATAATATAACATATATTCAAATCAAAGTATAAAAGTATTCACGTAAAAATGATAACCACAAATAAATAAGATCAACAATATGGTTCGGCTAGATATGCTTTTCAGGTATGCCTAACATTAGTTTTCAGGTACAGAAATGTATCAAATGTAAAATAACATTGCATATTTGAGTGCATAAATTAAAGATTAATCCTATTAAACTTACAAAAGCTATTCAATCAAGAGCAGTGAGTGATGTCCTTGTCTTTTGTTGTTTGACATTAAACAGACAGCAGTAAAGGCTACTGCCCCTTTAAGACCTATAATGTTCGGATATGCGTCGTCTTTCTCGACTGTATAAAGTTTACTCAAGGCATGTACAGACTATGTCTGCTAGGATACTCATCAAGATGGACGTGTTGACATACGCTTTGTGTGAGTTTGTCCGTTCAAGAGCAAGACTTGAAAGAGAACTCAATATTTGCGCGCTGAGAGACGTGTGCGCGCTCTCGGATGAGCGCACAGAGACAAATTTTCTCACAGCGCGCGCTACTTCTCAGTCGCGTCTTCTGGCTCTACTAAACCCGGGTGATGACGGCGAAAACGACTGTTCATATTCGAACATATGGCAGCACTCGCATGCATTGAACAAAGTTTACAAAGAGAGAATTATTTGAAAAATATGAAGGAAAAAAAGGACGTTTACACGGCACCCCTGCTCTCGTCAGTTTTTGTTTCTTTATTAGATTGTCATAGATCACTCTGTGTTTAATTTTCAAGTGGTTAAACAAATTCGCGGTGTTCCCTTGCGTTGCAGCCACTACCATGTAGCAAATCTTGCACGTAGCATGTTTCTGCTCGTCATCTGATTCCTCGAAGCCAAACTGTTCCCAGACAACAGTTGGTTTTGCCTTTTTTGCTCACCAAACGCTGCTGTAACTGCCCTCCTTCTGCCATCTTTACTCGCGCAGAGTTTTTAAATTCCAGCGGATGATATGCACACGAGTCACGAGACTCACGAACTGAGAGAGTTTGTGGATTCGGGAGGGGCGCATGTGCGCGTTTCATTCAGAACGCAAGACAAAATGAGTGTTCTTGCAAAACTGAACATGGCAATATAATCGTTTTTTCTCGATTGAACTATTTTGGTGATCGTTGGGAGGCAAAATCGAAATCGAAATCGAAATTCGATTAATTGCACAGCCCTAGTGTGTACAATCGCTCAGCTTTAGGAAACTCCGGACGGAGCTTAAGTTCAGTTATGGTAATGAGGGTTTAGCTTCCGAAACACGTGCTGTAGACCAATCACAACAGACTGGGCCATCTGGCCAATCAGAGCAGAGTAGCTGGCAGAAAGGAGGGTTTTAGATAGACTGATTCGTCCGTTGAGTTGTTTGGGAATCATTGAAAATTGTTGTGATGTGCAATGTATGTTATGAAAAAATGAAACTTTTTGAACTTTGATGCATGTAAACCTGTTGTAGGAGACACTCCAAAACCAAATTAGGAGCCTTTAAAACAGCATAATAGGGGCACTTTAATATGTATTGCATTATTTTAGTGTGTGTTGCCCTGACGGTGTTCTGTCTTTGTGTGGATGACTTGTGCAGTGTCTGTACACGAGTTGCCTTATTTTTGTACCATAAATTTAAAAGGATATTTTTGGTTGTTTTTAATTTCCATCGACTATGTCAGGAGGTGAGAAAGGATCCAGAGGCGAAGGCAAGTTAACAGTTCGTTTATTAAGATTCAGGCAAGTCGAGAGAAAGAGACAGGATCATGACAGACTAATGTTGGTAATGTTGGCCTTGTTCAACAGTCTAATTGAATAAGTAATTTAGTTGCATGTATCCACAAGTTTCCAACGCCCCCATGAAGCCTTGCGTCAAAAGTGGGAGCGTCTTCCGGTTCGAAGTAAACAAGCGGGACTTTATGCTTTCCATCGTAGTTTATGCGCACGTTTTCATATCGGATATACAATTTTTCCGACTCAAACGAGCGCATAAGGTTTTTATGCGCATTTATAGAATTCATGTGCATCTTGGCGTTTCCATCCAGCATTTTTTGATGCGATATCCCAAAATGCACATAAAAATAGGTGGATGGAAACAAAGCTTACTGACATTCAACAGTTGACAGTCATTCAAGCTCTCCAAATTTGCTAACGATGTGGCAACTGGCAAAACAACTTCAACGAACTTTCAAAAGAGAGAAACAACAGTCCCTTTACCCTCCGCGGTAGTAGGAGGATGACGTGAAGAAGTGGCCTCGTATCACGTACGGTTGCATTTTTAGCTATTTTCTAGATGCAGTAGCCTGTGATGGTAAGGCGATGAGCAATTTGTAAAGCTCAGAGGCATATCAGTATCTGTCGGAAACTATTTAAAAGCGGAGCTAAGTCCATGTTTTAGGCCGGTTTTGTGTCTTTTAAAGTGAATTGAACAGAGATCTTAGACATTTTACTTGGAAATGTTTTTTATCTCGAGTCCAAATTCTCTGAAATTTCTTATCTGGAATTCTTGTTTATCACAATAGACCCTTTTCACAGAATGTGATGACACGTTTTAACAGTCATCAATATGGTAAATCCTGCAACTTTTTTAGTATTTTCATTTAAAAAAAAATATATATATAAAATGTGTGTATGTACATTTATAACACTAATACTTTGTATTTTAGTACTTTTGCATCAAATTACATTAACAAGTTACTGCTGCTGTGAGGGTGTTTCTAATACAGTGTCTATGGGATGTTAAATAATGGTAAATATTAACATCTTTCTCTCTTTTGACTGCCATTATCAATCTCACGTTATTTTTTTCTCTCTTTTTGAAAGTTGTGAAATCACTATTGTGGCGTGTTTCTTTTGCTATTTGAGCAAATGAGCACACAAAAAAATTCACAGCTATAATTTTAACCCAACTATGTTGACTTCGCTCTGTGAAACCCAGAAATGTGAAAATGTGGTGCAGGTATGATGTCTCCTTGTAGGCCAACCGGCAGTTAGCATCACACTGGTTCCCTCGATATAAACCCCAATAGGATTTTTCCCATAGGCTTTTGAATTATCGCAAAAAATAAGCCCTGTGATCAACAAAAGTTTATGATACTTGCATGTTTTGTCCATCAAGATCACAGAAGAATACAACTTTTATTCATTTTAAAGCCTAAATGCAGTCGCCAGAAGTAGAAGGCTGGCTATAAACGGACTACACCAGTCGCTCGACTTCAATGTCACCATAACTGAGCTTCTGACAACTCTTTCAGTTTTTACCTAAAAACATTTTCCCAGAACGTTTGAGTTAGACTTGTTTATAAGAGCACAATTATGGGCATAATGAGACTGTAAAAGCTTACCTTTTTCAGTGTGATGACGTTTCATCTCCCCGACAGCCTTTGTAGTTCCATTTAGCCACTTGTTAGCAGCTGCCTTTTTCAAGACACGTTACAGGTTTAAAAAATCATAAGTGGGGTAATACTGATGTATTTTATGGCATAGAATAAAACGTGAAAGTGTTTGAGCTTGTGCTCACTACAAACCAAATTTCAGCCATTTTAACAAAACAAAAAAACCCATTGACTTCGTGACGATGAAACCAGAAGTGCTAAAATGCTAATTCGCTTCCAGGTTTTGGCCTACAAATTGATGTCATACCTGCACCCCTCCATAACAAATATATGTTTTTGTTGTATCTGTACGGTAATGCTGATAAAATACTACGATAGAACATAGGCCTATACAATCAAGACATACAAAACATACTTTCTGTGTTAAAAGTGTCAAATCCAAAGTGTTTTCACAATTTACAGTTGTGTGTATGTTCAGTTTGTTAAGCTCCAAATGCAAACTAACAACTGATTCAATTTGCACCGATGTCAATCTGTGTGGAAACTGGAAATGATCTAAATATTGCTCATGGTATTTTAAAACCCACTGAGATGCACATGGCTCCAGTCTGCAGGCTGTGATAGGGCACCGTTTCCTGTATTGCAAAGAGATCTGTTCTCTTTTGTGTCTCTAAAGTACCACAACAAAGTAAAGTGCCGCCCTCAGCAATGGTAGATTGAATTGTTGTTGATTGGTTCAGGAAGTTTAGTTCGTAAACTGCAATTTGGGAGGTCTAGAGTGTAATTAATTTTTTTGTGAAAGTTTGCAAAGAGAATTACTCAGATCGACATGAAACGTTATTCATAACCATTTTTACTTTCATAATGTGATTTATTTCTGAGTGAAACGGGACATTCATTGAAAAAATGTGTGCCAGGCCTTGATTTTTATCCTTCGGGAATTGTTTGAATCTTGAAAAATTTGTTAGCTGTTAGTTGAAACTTTTGCGTCTTTGTAAAAGAAAGTCATTTCAGAGGCTGAGCGCTTTATTATTCTACATATTGAGTAAAAATTATGTTACGTTTTTGTTTTGAATAGCATGCATTGACTAGAAACATGTATTAAGGAAGTAATTTGGGATTTATTTTGATTTCATGTTGATTCTTAAACCAAATAAGTTTTTGGATCTTGTACTCTAGCATGTTGAGCTGTTGGATCCAGATGATACACACTTACTCTATATAATATCCTAAGATGACCTACATTCGTGTCTTCTGGTTTAAGTGCACTCATTTCACAGGCTAGTGAACAGACAGAAACTCCCAGACTGGGAGTCTCTCTGTCTGGACTCAAGCATCTAGAGAGGTGTCAGCTAATTGTAATGCAGATCAGTAAAGACATCTGATTGTCATCAACTTTTAAAAAAAGGATGCACCAATAGGGAATTTCTGGAACAATATCATATCGACAACTCAGCTTTTTGTGGCAGATACTGATAGCAGCATTTAGGTAGTTACTAAAAAAACCCCATTTAAATTGGTAGGTGTCATCTGAGAAAATGTAAAACCCTTAGAATCCGGACTTCACGGGCTGCCTGATACATGGCATATTGTCATTTGCAGTAGATGATCCCTAAAAAGGCAGTGACGTGCCATCAAGCACAGTAGGGAATACCATGATATTGCAGCCCAAACCATCACTGATAGATAGATTACACCATAACTCCCATGATCAAGACAGTGAAAGTAGACTCATCAGAGAACAATGCGTTTCACATTGTCCACATCCCAAAATTTGCACTCTTGGCACCAATGTAACTGACATTTGGCATTGGCACAAGTTACTGAAGGTTTGGCTATAGCAGTCCGACCATGAATATTGACCCTGTGGAGCTCCCGACTAATGTTTTGGTGGAAACAGGAGAGTCGAGGTGCGCATACATTTCTGCTGTGAGTTGTGTAGCTGTGGTTTTATGTTTTTTTGGGGATACAATCCGGGTTAAATCCCTTTCAAAAAGCCTCATCTTGCATCAACAGTCACTCCTGTTGAATGTGGTTCATCCTACCGACATTAGCAATCAGATTTTTTAATTCATCCTCT